>NC_092379.1:131225255-131832130 GCF_030028105.1 Mobula birostris | reverse complement strand
ATAAGCAGAACTATTAAAGAGGCAAAACTCTGCTACCTGGTCTTTAAGAAATGTTAAGAGAGCTTTCCCTCTTCAATTTACATTAAATATTTGGTGGGGCAAAACTGGCTGAACTAAAACCATGTTTATTCTTTTACAAGTAGTTGACTTCTATCCCTTGCAGATAGCTAGACAGAAATGCCCTGGAAAATCATAAGAAAAATTTTACGCGAACATAGTGAAAGAGAACCAAGGCTGTGGCTGAGGTTGTCATGCCATGACAAAGGTTAGCTTTGGGAATAGATAAGAAGTACTTCTGTTCCTCTAGGTGGATGAGCTGCTGGAAAGGTACATTTCTAATCTCCCTAGCAAACCCTGACAAGTAGTTGTTAAATTCAAGTAACTGTTAAAATCTGATGTACACCAATATGCACATTTTAAGTAACTGACCCTTGGCCTTTAAGCCACCCTGCTGAAATATAGTGAAATATAAAAGACAGAAGGAATAAATGGGTCTTTTTTCCAGTTGTAAGATTGTAGCTAATGGATCAGCTCTTGGCCCTCCATTTACTATTTATATTAATGACCTGAAGAAGGCCAAAGTGCAAGGTAACCAATTTTGCTGCTGACATGAAAATTGGTGGGAGGGTATGTTATAATAAAAGGTATTTGGACTCCATACCAGAATGCATCTAGATTGAGTGAGCTTGCAAAAACATGCAAAATGGGCTTTGCAGTTGAAAAGTGTAAGATTTTACATTTCAGAGGAATCAAAAGGCTGAATTTTATCTAAATGAAGAGAGATTGCAAGTGAGCCAAGTACAGAATATTGAGATGTTGTTGTGCACAAATTACAAAAAGTTAGCTAGCATGTGCGGAATGAGGATAGATGTGAGGACACAACACTAGAGGAACTCAGTTCACGTAGCTTCTATAGTGGGAAATGGACGGTTAAGGTTTCAGGTTTCATCTGAACTGAGAGATAGAGAAGAGGAAGGCAGTATAAAAAGGTGGGGGCATGGTGTGGAGCAAATAGCATAGCAATTGGCATTGTGCTTTATAGTGCCAGTGATCTGGATTCAATCCCACCACTGTCTGTAAGGAGTTTGTACATTCTCCCTGTGACTGCATGGGTTTCCTCTGGGTACTCCTGTTTCTTACCACATTCCAGACATGTATGTGTTTGTAAGGGTTAGTAATTTGTAGGCATGTTATGTTGGTGCCAGAAACTGCGATATTTGAAGTCTGCTCCCAGACTGTGTTGGTCATTGACGCAAATGATGCATTTCACTGTATGTTTTGACGTACACATGACAAATAAAGCTAATCTTTCGTCTTTATCTTTAAGAGTTGGCAGATCCAGGTGTGGGAAATGATAAACAGATGAGCTAGGGAGGGAGAGTGAGAGCAACTTGTGAAGCTGGAAAGAGATAGATGGAATCTACAAAGGGGCGAAAATGATGGAACCTGCTAGGAAAGTAAGTGGAGCATGAAATACAGGGTAAAGGCAGGCAGAGTTGGGATTCCACCAGTGACAGAATATCAAATTAGGACAATCATGTAAAACTGGGATACAAAGAGACTTCTCAAGAGTGTGGTCAATTTTTGGAATCCGCAACTCCAGAAGGTCATGATGGCTAGATCACTGGACGCATTTAAAGATGACGTAGATAAGCCTTTAAGAATTTTTTTAAAATGAGGGCTATGAGGAATTGGAACAGAAGTGATGTCCAATGCAGATCAGACATGAATATATAAAATGAGAAAGACTTGAGGAACAGAGTGGTGACTTCTGCTAATATTTTTTTATGTTCTATGATTTGAACTGAAATTATGACTGGAATTAGTTGTTTGAAATTCTTCATCACTTCTCAAAAACCTTCCAACACTCCTCTTGCATCCCAATTCCCACATACCCACTATAAGGGAAGTAAATTCAGAGACACTTGGAATATTTTTGATGAGGTAAACTTCTACTTTGTACCTTACCCAAGAAACTACCCTACTTTAATACATATTTTCCCTGCACAATTTCACCTCAAATCAGCTATTCTAAGGGTAAACTCACTGCATCCAATTCCACAAATTCTGCAAAGTTTTTCCCTTGTTAAATGAAACATACTTCAACCAAACTGCACATTCTTGTCATCACACCCAAGATTGGTTGGGCTGGCTCAACAGTTAAGACTGAGGAATTATGCAAAAATGTTACCAAAACCACAAAATATCCAAAAAATCCTGCAAAGGCCTCCAAAATTCCTGACATTTATAGCTGATGACCAGTGTGTTTAAGCACTGGGGCAACAGGGGGAGCTCAGCATACATTGCATTAGATAAAGTCACCTAACTTCCTTCAGTTTTTCTTGAAGTTTTGTGTTCCACAATTCAATATTCCTTCAACTTTCCTACAGAGTTTTATAATTCTACCCCCCCCCCACAAAAAATATCCCACTACATTTCTGAGTGGTAAAGGGTGCAGCTAGAAGTAAATGAACAAGCACACTAGCCTCCAGTTGCAACTAGCAGCCAAGTTTGGAAAAATATATTCAGAACTATTCCCTCAAGGCTTCTAAATATCCCAAGAATCCTAGTTAGTCAAATGCCAGTTAACGCTGCATTTGAATGTGCGTGCAAAGCCCATTAATCAGCAAGATGGCAGTGGCAATGGTAGCATAGTGGTGTTTAAAAGGAAAGAAGATTGTTTCAGAGCAAATTCATTAGTATATGATGCTCAAAGGTTAGAGCTTTAATTATTTTTAACATCAGTGTATAAAGACAAAACTGCAGTCCATAATTGTTCATTTTATTTTAAAAGCCTTACTTTGCAAGTAATTTCCAATCCATAAGAATTTTCACCTCTGCTTGACTGTCCGCCTATCTTCTCAACTCGACTGATCACGCCAAGTGGGACATCAAGGGTCATCACGGGATCCTGGAAAGGAAAGCATAATTACACAGTTTTGAACACATTGTACTGTATAGGTTATGAACATCTGACTCTTGGACACCTCCTACACATGAACAAGATCCCACATTACAAAATCTGAAATGTGTATGTTTATTCATATGCTCATTTCCTTATTTAGTAATTGTTTTGTCTTATCAGTCTTGCATGATTTTAATGACATTCTTTGCAATATTGTGGAGGTAGGATTGCCACATCAAATAATATTGGTGTATTTTTAATGTATAGACAAAATGTACAAGGACATCTGTAAAAACAGAACCTGTTCATTATAAAAGGAAGCCTGTATGTAATATCTCAGCTTAACTTTAGCATTCAGTAGCAAAGATTACACACAATCCAGTGGTAATTAACAATTAATTTTATTTAAATACAATAAGGCTTTTTTCCAAAAATGTCATTAAACAGCTAAGCATGTATGACTTAAAAGTTGAAGCTTGATAAGCCACTAAGTACTCCATAATTCACCATGTCCCTTATTCAATTACCCAATAATTGACTGGAAACCAGTTTCTACTGGAATAAAAGATTAATGCTCAACATTGGTACAAACTGAAATATAATCTACACACTTATACAATTCAAAACATTTATCTTTAATAAAGATAAAGTTATGAGTAGGTTATTTTATTGCAAACTGAAAATATTTTAAACTTTCCAGCAGTCAAGGAGCCCAAGGAAAATGATGGCACGGGGACGAGGGAAAAGAAGAACAGCTGGAATTGCACCATTCTATCTTACACACTTTGGAATAATTCAGCTGCAAATTCCAGTATCATATCCTGCAAAGTGTATGGGAGGAAAATACAAGGCATGAGGACTGATGAGGGAAGGGCAGAGATGTGGTGATACAGTGGATGGGAGTCAAGGTCGAAAGGATGGGGAGGGTGGGAAAGACACTTAATTTTCAGGAACATAATTCTTTTGATCTGCAGATCCTACAAAATCTAAGAAATCTGAGATTAGACATTATCCCTTAATCCAACTTCGAAATATTTGTGGTAAAATAAATTCCCTGAAGTGGGAAATTGAAGTAATATATGGCTAAGCAATAGCATTTGCATACAGTGGATTCCAGTGAACTGGGACATTGGGACCAGTACATTTCAGCCCAATTAAGCAGTTTCTCCACTAAGCCGAAGTTTCATGGAAATAATTAAACAGGTATAGAAAAGACAAACTGAGTAACAAATTATGTATGTAAATGAAGGAGGAGCAAATTAGAACACTACTAATAGCACTATAGTAATATAAAGCTATGTATTAGTTCATAATAGTTATCGACAGGGTAACTCATCCAGCGTATATAATGAACAAAATTAGCACAGACAATGGACTGCCTTAATACAATGTTAGTTATCGAACACTGCATAAGCTAATTTCTCATTTTCCATTATAATATTCAAGATGACTTGCTGATATCTTCAAACTCTTTGTAGTTCCTAATTTGTAGTGAAATAGTTTCTTTTTCATTCTCAGCCATTTCTGACACCTCCAAGCTTAGGACACTTGAAACTGCAGTGAGCAACACAATTCTGAATTGTCTTACTGTTTAGTTCTCTCCAACTACCAGTGATAAAAATCACTGCTTTTTGAACACGCAACTGGTGCTACTTTAGTTGTTCGTTCTAAACACGCTAATGCATTTAACTGCCACACAAGTGTGCGCGACTGGCACTAGTTAGAACCTGTTCGGCAGGAGCCTTCGGCCCCAATAAGTGGCACGATTCCCCAAATAAAGGGAATCCCAGCAATTCTTTTGATTAGATTTTGTGAAGTGTTGTCCCAAATTAGCGGCTGCCCTGATTAGTAGTATCTCTTTTAAAAATACCAGAATGTTCTTTCTATCATTTAAAGAGAACATCATTAGTGGATGTGCATGCTTACCAAAATGAAAAACTAAAATTAACCATTAAAAAAAAGCCAGACACAATTTTCACTGTCCTGACGAAGGGCCTCGGCCCGAAACGTTGACTATACCGCTTCCTAGAGATGCTGCCTGGCCTGCTGCGTTCACCAGCAACTTTGATGTCTGTTGCTTGAATTTCCAGCATCTGCAGAATTCCTCGTGTTCACAATTTTCATATTTTGTTTAATGACCTGTAATGTAACTTTCAAGCTAAGTGCACCTTTCGGTTAGTTCATAATTATGAAGAAATTTCACTAATATTTTTATTGCAATTATTTTCTAGAAAATTTAGAAACATAGAAAACCTACAGCACAATACAGACCCTTTGGCCCACAAAGCTGTGCCCAACATGTCCTTACCTTAGAAATTACCTTGGGTTATCCATAGCCCTCTATTTTTCCTGTGTTCCATGTACCTGTCCAGCTATGTTCCCTCTAAGCTGTGCACGTATGCGCGCACACGTTTTTCAACCAGCGCACAAAGGAAATTAATGTGCGCACAAAAGGTTAGTTACCTAAAATAATGTAGTAATTAATAATTATACTTATTGAAAATAATCTTTCAGCTAAATGTTTCTGTTAACTAGTTAGTCGGTTTTTCAAATACCACAATGCACGTCACTAATTTACGTCACCTCACCTTTCCTGTTCCAGGATCTGCAGACAATGTTTCGTGGAGTGACAAATTTAAAGTTTTGCTAAGCCAACAACGTGAAGAAAACATCACAGTAGATACAAGTTCGCTGTTGACTTTTATAAATAGTCTTTGTGTTCATTTAGAAGAAAGGCTTCCTGAAGATGAGGTACAAGAATGGTCAGCTTTTGATTTCTCCGCAATTGCAGATTGTGACTTCACATTTGGCGATGAACAAGTTAATGCCTTACGTCTAAAATATCATGATTTTCTAGCTGAAAAATACTGTAATAGTTAGACAGTTTAATGATTTCAAATTTTCTGTGCAAGAAAAAATTAAATCCAAACTGATTTCAAACTTTGCTTAAATGGCGACATTTGTACTTCAAAATGAACAGTTTTGCGACCATGCACAGTTGATGGACATTGGGGGAACATTTCTTGCGTCTAGGACGGACTGTGAGCGAGGTTTTAGCCTAATGAATCAACTCAAGAACAAGCTGAGAAACCGTTTAGGTGAATGTCATTTGGATATGTTAATAAGAATCAAAAGCTATCATAGAACCATAGGACACTACAGCACAGAAAGAGGCCTTTTGACCCTTCTTGGCTGTGCCGAACCACTTTTCTGCCTAGTCCCACTGACCTGCAACTGGACCATATCCCTCCATACACCTTTCATCCATGTACCTGTCCAAGTTTTTCTTTTTCTTTTTTTTTGTAATTTATTTTTTATTGAATTTCATCATCAAACAAATATTTCCATAAGATGTATTTCAGATACTGTACATATATCATATTTGTCACAAATCTCCACATAATATTTATCTGATAGAAAGGAGAGGAAAGAAAGAACAATCGAAAGAAGAAAACTACGTACAGAGTAGGGAGTAATTTTTTTTACAACATATTCATTGACTTGTGAGAATAAAATCAGGCCTATGAGGTGTTATGTAGTTAAATCATTTTTTTCCAGTATGAATAAAATTGTTCCAACTTATGATTAACAGATGCTGTTATCTTCTCCATTTTGTAAATGTCCATTGTAATTTCCATTCATACATTTAAAGTTGGGCCCTCCTGTGATAACCATTTCCTGATAAGGGTCTTTTTACTAGCCACCAGCAGTATATTCATTAAATATTTATCTCTTTTCAATCATTTTTGTGGTATATACCCAAAATATATAACCCCCGTTTGCTGGAGAAATTGTGGAACTCAAAACGCAAACCATTATATTTTCTGGGAATGCCCTGTTATCAAAGACTATTGGAATGGGATACATAATGCCCTACAAGACATCTTTAAATGTGAAACACCCTTTGAGAGTAAGACCATATCAATTGGATGGAAGTTCTATTAGTCTAGATAGAGTTTAGAAAGAATGGGTAAATGCCAAAGACAGGAGAGAGAGAAAAAATACCCGAGTGACTTAAATATGTTAGTTTGTTGTTATTCTGTGCAGTTTTGTGTCAAATATTTTGTAAACCTACATAAACTGTGCCATGTATGCATTCAGTGCGCACATACTATTGTCACAGGAAGAAAAATTGCACAACATAAGATTTTTGCGATCTCCCTTTATGCGGATGATCTTTTGGTTTATGTTTCGAATCCCAAAAAATCTATTCCTAGTTTATTGAAACTATTAAATGAATTTGGATTGTTTTCAGGGTATAAATTAAACCTGCATAAAAGTGAATTATTTCCTTTAAATGATTCTGCTTCTATATATGATGGCATTCCTTTAAAAGTTACAGATTCTTTTAAATATTTAGGTATTATCATCACTAAAAATTATGGAGACCTTTATAGAGCTAATTTAGTTCCCTTAGTGGATTTTATGAAGCAATTTTTTTCTAGATGGAATCCACTTACACTTTCGTTAGCCAGTTGAATTCATGCAGTTAAAATGATGATTTTACCAAAATTTTTATATGTATTTCAAAATATTCCTATTTTTCTAACTAAGAAGTTTTTTTGATCAGGTTGACTCTATTATTTTATCTTTTGTTTGGAATAATAAAAGACTAAGAATTGAAAAATGTCATTTACAAATTTTTGCACACACTGACTATTAAAAATTAGAGGGAACATTGCTGTCCAGAAGTCTCTTAAAAGACCGTATCGTATCTGCCTCCACCACCGTTGCCAGCAGCCCATTCCATGAACTCACCACTCTCTGCGTAAAAAACTTACTTCTGACATTTCCTCTGTACCTACATCTGTGGTGGGAAAGCTGTTGGAAAAAATTCTTAGAGATAGGATCTCTGGGCATTTAGAGAATCATGGTCTGATCAGGGACAGTCAGCATGGCTTTGAGAAGGGCAGATCATGTCTAACAAGCCTGATAGAATTCTTTAAGGAGGTGACCAGGTATATAGATGAGGGTAGTGCAGTGGATGTGATCTATATGGATTTTAGTAAGGCATTTGACAAGGTTCCACACAGTAGGCTTATTCAGAAAGTTAGAAGGCATGGGATCCAGGGAAGTTTGGCCAGATGGATTCAGAATTGGCTTGCCTGCAGAAGGCAGAGGGTCGTGGTGGAGGGAGTACGTTCAGATTGGAGGATTGTGACTAGCAGTGTCGCACAAGGATCTGTTCTGGGACCTCTACTTTTTGTGATTTTTATTAACAACCTGGATGTGGGGGTAGAAGGGTGGGTTGGCAAATTTGCAGACGACACAAAGGTTGGCGGTGTTGTAGATAGTGTAGAGGATTATCAAAGATTGCAGAGAGACATTGATAGGATGTAGAAGTGGGCTGAGAAGTGGCAGATGGAGTTCAACCCGGAGAAGTGTGAGGTGGTACACTTTGGAAGGACAAACTCCAAGGCAGAGTACAAAGTAAATGGCAGGATACTTGGTAGTGTGGAGGAGCAGAGGGATCTGGGGGTACATGTCCACAGATCCCTGAAAGCTGCCTCACAGGGGTAGTTAAGAAAGCTTCTGGGGTGTTAGCTTTCATAAGTCGAGGGATAGAGTTTAAGAGTCGCGATGTAATGATGCAGCTCTATAAAACTCTGGTTAGGCCACACTTGGAGTACTGTGTCCAGTTCTGGTCACCTCACTATAGGAAGGATGTGGAAGCATTGGAAAGGGTACAGAGGAGATTTACCAGGATGCTGCCTGGTTTAGAGAGTATGCATTATGATCAGAGATCAAGGGAGCTAGGGCTTTACTCTTTGGAGAGGAAGAGGATGAGAGGAGACATGATAGAGATGTACAAGATAATAAGAGGAATAGATAGATTGGATAGCCAGCACCTCTTCCCCAGGGCACCGCTGCTCAATACAAGAGGACATGGCTTTAAGGTAAGGGGTGGGAAGTTCAAGGGGGATATTAGAGGAACGTTTTTTTACTCAGAGTGGTTGGTGTGTGGAATGCACTGTCTGAGTCAGTGGTGGAGGCAGATACAGTAGTGAAGTTTAAGAGACTACTAGACAGGTATATGGAGGAATTTAAGGTGGGGACTTATATGGGAGGCAGGGTTTGAGGATCGGCACAACATTGTGGGCCGAAGGGCCTGTACTGTGCTGTACTATTCTATGTTCTAAACACCTTAAAACTGTGCCCTCTCGTGTTAGACATTCCAGCCCTGGGAAAAAGCCTCTGACTATCTACATGATCAATGCCTATCATCTTATACACCTCTACCAGGTCACCTCTCATGCTCCAACGCTCCAAGGAGAAAAAGCCGCATTCATTCAACCTATTCTCATAAGGCATGCGCCCCAATCCAGGCAACATCCTTGTAAATCTCCTCTGCACCCTTTCTATGGTTTCCACATCCTTCCTATATTGAGGCGACCAGAACTAAGCACAGTACTCCAAGTGGGGTCTGACCAGGGTCCTATATAGCTGCAACATTATCTCTCAGCTCCTAAACTCAATCCCACAATTGATGAAGGCCCATGCACCAGATGCTTTCTTAACCACAGAGTCAACCTGCACAGCAGCTTTGAGTGTCCTATGGACTCAGACCCCAAGATCCCTCTGATCCTCCACACTGCCAAGAGTCTTACCATTAATACTATATTCGCCATCATATCTGACCTACCAAAATGAACCACCTCACACATTTAATTTAATAATTTGTTTACATTAGGATTCACTGGCTTACACCTTCCACAGCAAAAATACCTAAAATGAATTTTACAAATGATATTGATGAGAATACAGTTCAACTAAAACAATTCTGTTGAAACATGAATCCTCAAGTGGTTCAGTAAATTCATTCAATGTGAACCTAAATGGCTCCAGACCTGTGCTACGTTTTCAGCGCAGTAACAATAGTAATATTTTTTAAAAACTTTGTTTCATTAGTCAAAGAGAAACATTGACTGGGTTCTTGGACACATGTTGGCCGTAATGGAATTGGACGTCAGGTGACCTCCTCCTGGCTGAATAACACAATGGGGTTTCTAATTACTGCACATGAGTGGGAAGCAATTGAGTAATATAGCAGAAAGCAAGAATTACAAGAATTAAATATTAGCCTAGGTCTGCTTTACATGTATTCACTAAGTATAGAGTTCAATTTCCACTGTTTTCAAAATGCTTATTTGCTTCTGAATTAATAACATGAAAGTTTCCCAGTATGTTTGAAGCTCTGCATATTATAACATGCTAAATGTGGATATTGTTAAGTGACATGGAAGCATTGGGGACCAGAAAATCCTGTAGCAATAACTAGAGAATCCAACTTAAAAGGTGTAAATACTGATGAGCATTGGTAAACATGTTAGTTTGGTTCAAAACATAGGAAATAAAATAATACCACACAATTATAAAAAACCTTAGTTATCTGTGTGCATGGGAGGGAGGGGTGGGTGGTGGGAACAACCTACTACACCAAAAAGTGCTTTCAGAAGATACTCGTTTCAGCCACTATGGTTTAGCACACAGTATAGTACAGCAATACAGCTAACAACCCAACTATTGTTGGTAGAATTTTAGATGGTGACAAGGAGGCATACAAGAGTGAGATCAGCTGGCTGAGTGGTGTCATAACAACAACCTTGCACTCAACATCAGTATGACCAAGGAACCAATTGTGGACTTCAGAAAGGTGAAACCAAGGGAACACACCAGTCCTCATTGAGGGATCGTCAGTGGATAGGCAAGCAGTTTCAAGTTCAAGGGTGCCAACATCTCTGTAGGTCTAGCCTGGGCCCAACATATTGATAGAATTACAAAGAAGGCATGACAGTGGCTATATTTCATTAGATGTTTGAGGAAGCTTGGTATGTCACCAAAGACATTCACAAATTTCTACAGATGTACCAAGGGAAGTATTCTATCTAACTGGTCACATCATCCATCTGGTATGGAGAGGATCAGAAAAAACTACAGAACATTCTAAACTCAGCCAGTCATGGGCACTAGCCTTCCCAGCATCGAGGACTCCATCGAAAGGTAATGTCTTAAGGCGGCAACTACTACTTCTTCATGTGCCTTATGCGTTACATGCTTGGGCGATCATGGTTTTCCACATCGAACAATCCCATGCAGGGTCAATGATATCTCGCACAGTTAGTTCTTTCACAGTGTCCATACATTTTCTTCCTTGCCTTCCTCTTCCGCATTTCCCAGGCATACGGCCTTGTAATGTAAGGCATTCTATTTCTCCCTTTCTGATGACATGGCCCAGGAATTTAAGTTTCCTCTCATCTAAAGTTCTCATTAATGATCTTTTTGTATGGGCATGTTGGAGTACTGTCTCATTTGTTACCCTATCTCTATATAATATTTTCAGCGTTCTTCTAAGAAACCACATTTCTGTTGCTTCTAAGTTTCTATGGAGTTCTGGTGTTATAGTCCATGTTTCAGAAGCAAACAGCAAGATTGACCAGATGTAACATTTTAGTAAAGGTTTCCCCCGCCATCCGAAGGTAGAGTGTTCCTATGAAACAGTTCGTAAGCCAAAATGTCGTAAAGCGAAGAAGCAATTACCATTTATTTATATGGGAAAATTTTGTGAGCGTTCGCAGACCCAAAAATAACCTACCAAATCATGCCAAATAACACATAAAACCTAAAATAACAGTAACATATAGTAAAAGAAGGAATGATATGATAAATACACAACCTACATAAAGTAGAAATACTTTCCCACAATCATTGCCGGCACTGTTCTCTGTAGCGAAAATCTCACGGAAGTGCTCTTGGCAGAAAATCTCACGCAAGCGCTCTCAGCAAAGACACAGCGTAAGCGCTCTCCAGTAACCTTTAAGCTATGAAGCTGCCAAATCATACCAAATAACACATAAAAATACACAGCCGATATAAAGTAGAAATAATGTATGTACAGTGTAGTATTGCTTACCGGAATCGGGAAGACAGTGCAGAGCACACTGATGATGGTGTGTTAGACTGAGTCGTCGCAGGCTGGGGTGGTGCAGTGGCCCCCACCCTCCAGGCCACCAACTGATACATTGCCGCGAAGCATGCAGGGGTTCAGCGGTAGCCGGGACACACCCAGCACATCTTTAAGAAAGAAGCCAAAATAAACATGCGAATTAATTAGGTGCCGCCCGGCACGTAATTGTCGGCCCAGATCAGTGCTGATTTCCGATTGCGTCGTCTCTGATCTGGGCCGACAATTACGTGTCAGGTGACACCTAATTAATTAGCAAGTTTATTTCAGCTTTTTTCTTAAAGATGTGCTGTGTGCCTCCCGGCTACCGCTGCATTCTCAGCGAATCAGTATCTGTCCGTGGCCTGGGGGTTGTCGTGGTGGGATACTGGGGTGTCATCTCATCGTCGTGTTTCCATTAGAGCAGGGAGCTCATCTTCTCCTATGACCACCCGCCTCAATGACGAAGGTCGAGGTTCGTCGTCTGCTGTGGCTGATGTGGAAGGTTTGCTTGACTGCTGAGCCTCGCGCATTTTTCTATCACACAGTTCTTTGTAAGCACTCAAACCATCCTGCAAATATCCCCTAAACCTACGTACCCTTTCAAAATTAAAGTCGTACTTTATCACTGCAGCGAAAATCTCACGCAGTTGCTTCACGTTCATTTCGCTAATGAATTCGGTTTCGATTGTTATCCTTTCCTTTTCCAATTGCATCAGTTCTTGGTTATGGGATGCCAAAACCTCTTCAACATCATCTTCGTCAGCTTCCACAAGCCAAACTCACGTTGTCCTTACTTCATTCACCACGATCAAAAAGCTTTATTATGTCTAGTTTTACGCCAAGTATAACACCCTTACGAGCTCTTTTAGGCTTTTCCAATACCTTAGCACTCATCTTGCTAACGGCTACTCAATGCAACATGTTTAAGCAATGCTGTCCCGAATGCGGGGGAGAGTGGCTGCTCAGGGCGCGCGCTGCCTTTTATCGCGCGCTGATTTTTTTCGTAACAGTGGAAACACCTTCTGAAAGCGAAAACAGGGTACTAATGTAGGTCTTTCGTAACAGTGAAGTTTCGTAAAGCGAATGTTCGAAAAGTGGGGGGACACCTGTAGCCTAAGCCTTGTCGTCATAGAAATGTGTCTGTTGGTAAAAATGGGTTTCATTTTTTGTAAGTTCGTTTTGGCAATGGCAATTCTTCTTGTTATTTCTACTTTACTTCTAGCATCTTGTGATATAAAGATACCAAGGTAATTAAAGCTGGCATTTTGTTCAATCTCTTGGTTACCGATGTACAATTGGCAGTTGGGAGTATCCTGCTGTTTTGATATTACCATACCTTTGGGTTTTTTTTAAAACAGTTAGACCAAAATCTGCACTTGTTTGTACTACTTTGTCTAGGAGGATTTGTAGGTCGTCTTCAGCACTTGCTATTAGGGCGGTATCGTCTGCATATCTTATATTGTTGATGTTAACACCTCCAATTTTTATCCCATCTAGGTCTTCTATTTCTCTGAGAATCATTTCACTAGATATTGAACAATTCCGGTGAGGCAACGCATCCCTGTCTAATTCCTCTTTGAATTTTAGTCCAACTGCTTATATCAGTGGTTGCCAACCACCAGGCCACAAAGCATATGCTACCGGGTCGAGACGAAACGATATGAGTCAGCTGCACCTTTCCTCATTCCCTGTCACGCACCGTTGAACTTGAACATAGGGTTGCCAACTGTCCCGTATTGCCGGGACATCCCATATATTGGGCTAAATTGGTTTGTCCCATACGGGACCGCCCTTGTCCCGATTTCCCCCGCTAAGATAGAGTGTTCCTATGAAACCTTTCGTGCCGAAATGGCGTAAAGCGCGGAAGCAATTACCATTAATTTATATGGGAAAAATTTTTGAGCGTTCCCAGACCCAAAAAATAACCTACCAAATCATTCCAAATAATACTAACATATAGTAAAAGCAGGAATGATATGATAAATACACAGGTTATATAAAGTAGAAATAATGTATGTACAGTGTAGTGGGGAGGATTAAGTCAAGACCGATTTGTGGAAAAAAAATCGGCACGTACACGCATGCGCACACAGGTGCCCGTGCAAGGCTTCATGGTCATGGTAGTCTTTCTTGGGGTAAACACTGTCCCGTATTTGACTGCTACTTTTGTCCCTTATTTGGGAGCCAGAAAGTTGGCAACCCTAACTGTAAAAGACATGTTGAGGTGAGTTTAACCCTACTTGAACACCGCCCCCCCCCACCCAGTCAGTAGGTCTGCAAGAATATTGTCAATATTAAACTAGTCCACGGTGCAAAAAAGGTTGGGGACCCCTGGCTTATATTATCAACTTTTACCGTCGCCATTTGGTTCCAATATAAATTTTGAAGCAGTTGTTGGTCCCTTCCATCAATGTTTAGTTTAGCAAGAATTTGAAATAATTTTTCATGTTGCACTTTGTCGAATATATTATTGTGTCACGTGATCAGCAACAATGAATATATATCTAGTCAGGTTTTATAAAAACAAACATTTATTAAACTCTGCCCAATATTTAAAAAAATAAACAAACAAAAATCTTAACCAGAAGTAAACTGCTATGCGGCCATTTAACAAACCGCCACTCAGTACTAGTTCTTAAAGCGGTAAATGCAACAACAGTTCTTAAAGTAGTAAATTCAAACACAGTTCTTAGAATGGTAAATTTGAAAGTCCAAGAGATTTATACTGTCAATTAGGAGAGACTTTCCTGAAGTAAGGAATTCCTCAAAGACACGACGTCACTGCCGATCCCAGCCGGAACCTGCCTTATCCGCAGGATTCACGACGACAGAAATAGAATGGTTTAAAGCCACTGACCTTTCCCTCTGGATACTAGATACTTCTCTGTTGCTTTTAGCAGAGTGATCTCATGCAGATCACTCTTTCTTGAACGAATTCAATAATGGTCGATCCTATCCAAAACTGCCGAACGACTCCTTCAAGTTCCCATCTTCTCTCCAATACTACTGAAAAGATATATCAACAAACCTGGCAGCAATTGGTTAAACTGCCGGTCCAACACTTTTGTACCTTACAATAGAACGTCAAACTCCGTTTTAAATCAAAACTGCGTCATAAGGCAAATACAGGTGTCCCCCACTTTTCCAACGTTTGCTTTACAAAACCTCACTGTTACAAAAGACCTACATTAGTACCCTGTTTTCGCTTTCAGAAGGTGTTTTCACTGTTACGAAAAAAAATTCAGAGCGATAAAAAAATCAGCGCGCGATAAAAGGCAGCGCACCCCGAGCAGCTGCTCTCCCCCGGATTCGGAACTGCTTTGCTTTAACAAGTGCCTGTGAGCAGCCGTTTGCAAGATGAGTTCTATGGTATCAGAAAAGCCTGAAAGAGCTCGTAAGGGTGTTCACTTACGGTAAAACTAGACATAATTAAGCCTTTTGATAGTGGTGAACAAAGTAAGGACAACGCGAGTTTGGCTTGTGGAAGCCGACGAACATGATGTTGAAGAGGTTTTGGCATCCCATCATCAAGAACTGACAGATGAAGAGCTGATGCAATTGGAAGAAAAAAGGATAACAGTCGAAACCAAATGAGTAATGATAAAGTACGACTTTAATTTTGAAAGAGTACGTCGGTTTAGGGGATATTTGCAGGATGGTTTGAGCCCTTATTAAAGAACTGTGTGATAGAAAAATGCGTGAGGCTCAGCAGTCAAGCAAGCCTTCCACGTCAGCCACAGCAGACGACGAACCTCAATCTTCGACATCGAGGCGGGCAGTCATAGGAGAAGGTGAGCTGCCTGCTCTAATGGAAACAGGCGACGAGATGACACCCTAGTGTCCCACCACCCCAACACCCAGGCCACGGACAGATACCGATTCGTGGAGAATGCAAAGCTAGCCAGGAGGCACACAGCACATCTTTAAGAAAAAAGCCAAAATAAAAATGCTAATTAATTAGGTGCCGCCAACACGTAATTGTCAGCCCAGATCAGAGACGATGCAATCGGAAATCGGCACTGATCTGGGCCGACAATTACTGGCAGCACCTAAATAATTAGCATGTTTGTTTCGGCTTTTTTCTTAAAGATGTGCTGTGTACCTCCCGGCTACCGCCGGACCCCTGCGTTCTTCGCAGCAATGTATCGCTCAGTGGCTCGGAGGGTGAAGGCCACTGCACTACTCAAACTCCCACAAGTCTAACACACCATCGTGTGCTCGGCGCTGTCTTCCCGATTCCCGTAAGTGATACTAAACTGTACATACATTATTTCTACTTTATATAAGCTGTGTATTTTTACGTGTTATTTGGTATGATTTGGCAGCTTCATAGCTTAAAGGTTACTGGAGAGCGCTTGCGTGAGATTTTCTGCCGACGGCGCTTGCGTGAGATTTTCGCTACGGAGAGCAGTGCAGTAATGATTATGGAAAAGTATTTCTACTTTATATAGGCTGTGTATTTATCATATCATTCCTGCTTTTAGTATGTGTTACTGTTATTTTAGGCTTTACGTGTTGTTTAGCATGATTTGGTAGGTTATTTTTGGGTCTGCGAACACTCACAAAATTTTTCCATATAAATAAATGGTAATTGTTTCTTTGCTTTACCACATTTCGGCTTACGAACTGTTTCATAGGAACGCTCTACCTTCGGATGGCAGGGGAAACCTGTATGCAGCAGAGCGGAGTATCTGGCTGACGTTCTAACAGGAAAACTAACTGCGTCACCACAGGGTCTCCTTTTATACCCAAGGTAAACATGTCATCACGTGACCTCACATCGGCGGGAGAATTACATCAGGTGACCTCCAAAAGACCATTACATCATACTCATCAGCTACTCAATTACATCATGGTCATAAGACAGTCACAACATATCCATGAGGTATGTAACAAGTGCAATCAATGAAACATAAAAAGACATCATTTTCATATTCAATTGCCCTTTCTGAAAGCATTCATAGTATGAAAATTGCATTCCTAATTCCTCTATCCTCAATAAACACATATTGTAGTTTAGAAGTTTCTGGTCTTAACTTGTTTTTAATTTGACTCAGAACAATTCTCAACAAAATCTTTATTATGTGACTCCTAAGACAGATCAAGGCAGCAACATCCAACATTAAAGACCTCATCACTGAGGACATGTTCCCTTCTCAAAGCTATCATCAAGGAGGTGCTACAGGAGCCTGAAAACACACACTCAACATTTCAGGAAATGTTTCCTCCCCTCTGCCATCAGATTTCTGAACGTACCATGAATCCATGAAAACTATCTCACTGTAACACACACAAAATGTTAGAGGAACTCAGCAGGCCAGGCAGTATCTATGGCAAAAAGTACAGCCGATGTTTCGGGCCAAGACCCTTCAGCAGGACTTGGCCCGAAATATCAACTGTACTTTTTTTCATAGATGCTGTCTGGCCTGTTGAGCCCCTCCAACATTTTGTGTGTGTTACTTGGATTTCCAGCATCTGCAGATTCTCTCGTTTTTGACTATCTCACAGATTTTTTCCCCTCCTCTTCTTTACATTACTTATTTAATTTTATCTATTTATTGTAATTTTGTTTTTCTTTCTTATTGCCGCAAAACAAATTTCACGACATACTGTATGCCAGTGATATTAAACCTATTTCTGATTCTGAACAGGTCCTACACCCCACACTGTTGTGCTGAACCAATTAAATTAGTAATCAAATGATCAACTAAACTAATCCCCTCTGCCTACACAATGTCCATATTCTTCCATTTTCCTCATATTCATGTGCCTAACTAAACGTTTCACAAGGATGATTCCAGGAATGAAAGGGTTATCATACAAGGAACGTTTGATAGCTTTGGATCTATCCACTAGAATTTAGAAGGATGGGGGGGGGAATCTCATTGAACCTTTCGAATGTTGAAAGGCTTAGACAGAGTAGATGGGGAAACAATGTTTCCCATGGTGGGGGAGTCTAGGACAAGAGGGCACAGCCTCAGGACAGAGGGATGTCCATTTAACACAAAGATACAGAGAAATTTCTTCAGCCAAAGGGTGGTGAACTTGTTACCACAGGCAGCTGTGGAGACCAGGTTGTTGGGGGTATTTAAGGCAGAGCTTAATAGGTTCTTAATTGGACAAGGCATCAGAAGCTACAGAGAAAAGGACAGGGAAAAAAGGATCAGTCATGATTGAATGGTGGAGTAGACTCGACGGACCAAATGGCCTAATTCTGCTTCTGTGTCTTATGGTTTCTTAAAAGTCGATGGATGGTGCTGGAGCAAGGTTTAATTGACGCGGATTGTAGATTTGGACTCCAATTCAGGTTTTTGATGTGTTCTGATTTCTAGTTCTAAGTCTGGTCACTCTTTTTCCTGCTTTTGAGATATTTTTGAATCGGGGCAGCCTGCAGATAATGAACACTAAGCTGTCTATATTCTGTGTTGCTGTTAGTATGGGTTTTTTTTTGCGCTTGGTGGGGGGGTGTGGGAGGTTGAAATTTGATGGTTTTTTTTGAATGGGTTGGCTCCATGGTTCTTTTTTGTTGTGTGGCTGTCTGTGGGAAGACAAATTTCAGGATTGTATACTGCCTACATACCTTGATAATATATGTACTTTAAATCTTTATTGTATCTCTATCACCACCCCAGGCAATATATTTCAGGCACCCATCAGTCTGTGTAAACAACTAATTCATCTCCTTTGAAATTACCCACTCTCACATTAAATGCATGTCTTCTGGTGTTAGACATTAGAATCCAGGGAAAAAGATACTGTCTATCTACTCTATCTATGCACCTCAAAATCTTATAAACCTCTATCAGATCTCTCCTCAGCCTCTGCTACTTCAAAGAAAACAACCTAAGTTCTTCCAACCTCTCGTTATAGCCCTTGCCCTCTGATCCAGGCAGCATCCCTGGTAAACCTCTTCTACACCTCTACAAAGCCTCAACATCATTGGGTGATCAGAACTGTATGTAACACTCCAGATGCGACACAAAAGTTTTTCAAATTCACAATTACACAAAAAAATAACATTCCAGAATAGGACCAAGTCTCAAAGCTGCACGTCATTTATGGAATTTTCAAGACCCAGATTAACTCACAAGGAATGAAACGGAATTTTTCTCCAATTTATGGTAACAATAGAATAAATTAAAACACCATTAAGCTCTTGCAACATTAAACTCAGTCAGCTTTACAGCAAATGAAATAGTATCATTTCAACAAGGGCCACACAACACAGCTTAAACGAATCTAAGGTTTCCATTGGTGAACATTTCCCAGGTTCACCAAGACCATTTCAATTTCTGGACATAGTGACCTTAGTCCCAATTATCACTTATTAATCTGATATTACTGAATGAAATACAGTTTCTAAAATAACCCATAAATTTGCTGAAAAATAACCTCGCCGGTCCTTTTCAAAGTTCAAAGTAAATTATCAAGGTACACATATGTCACTATATACAACCCAAGATTTGTTTACTTGTGGGCATATTCAATAATTCAATAACCATAATAGAATCAATGAAAGTCCACTGGGTGTACAACTATGCAAATACAAAAATAAACAAACAGTAAGTATCAAGAACATGAGATGAAGAGTCCTTGAAAGCAAGTTCATAGGTTGTGGGAATATTTCAATAATGGGACAAGTGAAGTTATCCTCTCTGCTTCAAGAGCCTGATGGTTGAGGGGTAATAACAGTTCCTGTACTGGTGATGTCAGTCTTGAGGCTCCCGTACCACCTTCTTGATGGCAACAGTGAGAGTATTTCCTGGGTGGTGGGGTCCCTGATGATGGATGCTGCAACAAAGCTCTGTGTAGGTGTGCTCAATGGTGGGGAGGGATTTTCCCGTGATGGATTGGGTTGTATCCACTACTTCTTGTAGGATTTTCCACTCAAGGGCATTAGTGTTTTCACACCAGGCCATGATGCAATGAATCAAGATCTTCTCCACCAGACATAGATAGAAGTTTAATCACAAACAAGAGAAACTTTGCAGATGCTGGAAATCCAAGCAACACACACAAAATGCTGGAGGAACTCAGCAGGCCAGTCCAGGACAGGCCTGGAGTCCTGATGAAAGGCCTTCGCCTGAAACGTCAACTGTACTCTATTCCATTGATGCTGCCTGGCCTGCTGAGTTCCTCGAGCATTTGGTGCGTGCTGTAGATATAGAAGTTTGTCAAGTTTTAAATGTCATGCAGAATCTTCACAAACTCCCAAGGAAGTAGAGGTGCTGCCATGCTTTCTTCGTAATTGCATTTACACGCTGTGCCCAGGAGAGGTTCTTGAATTGATAATACCAAGGCATTTAAAGTTGCTGACTCTCTCTACCTCTGACTGCCTAATGAGGACCTCTAGTTTCCTCCTCCTGAAGTAAATAATCAGCTCTTTCATCTTGCTGACATTGAGTGAGAGGTTGCTGTTGTGGCACCACTCAGCCAGCTTTTCAATCTCTTTCCTATATGCTGATTCATCACCACCTTTAATTCAACTAACAATGGTGTCATCAGCAAAATTAAATATGGCATTAGAGCTGTGCTTAGTCACAAAGTCATAAGTGTAAAACGAGTAGAGCAGGAGGCCAAGCACACAGCCTTGTGATGCACCTGTGCTGACAGAGATTGTGGAGATGTTGTTGCCAGTCTGAACTGACAGGTGAGGAAATTGAAGATCCAATTGCACAAGGAGGTACTGATAGCAGGGTCTTGCAGCTTGTTGATTAGTTTTGAGGGGATGATAGTATTGAATGCTGAGCTATAGTCAATAAAGAGAATCCTGATGTATTCATTTTTGATGTCCAGATGTTGCAGGGTTGAATGAAGAGCATTGAGATAGCATCTGCTGTGCACCAGTTGTGCCGATATGCAAATTGGAGCAGATCCAAATCACTTCTCAGGCAGGAGTTGATATGTTTCGTCATCAACCTCTCAAAACACTTCATCATTGTGGATGTTAAGTGCTACTGGACGATAGTCATTGAGGCAGTCTAACATGTTCTTCTTAGGCACTGATATAGTGAAGCCTCCTTGAAGCAGGTGGTATCTCAAACTGCCAAAGCGAGAGGTTAAAGATCTCAGTGAACACTCCAGTCAGGCATCACACCTGTACCGGATGTTTTCCCTGTGCCTTACTCTCCTGAAGGATGCTTACACATCAGTCTCAGGGACTGAAATTATAGGATCATCAGGGACTGTGGGAATTTGAGATGATTCCCCCATGTTTTGATGGTCAAAGCTAGAATAGAAGACATTGAGTTCATCTGGAAGTGAAGCTCTGTTGTCACCTATATTGCTTTTTCACTTTATAAGAGATGATAGCATTCAAGTCCTGCCACACTGCTGAGCATCCTTTATTGAACCCTTATTTAGCTTGGAACTGCTACTTCAACTGTGAGATGGCTTTCCACAGATCATACCTGAATCTCTTGTAACTTTCTTGATCACCAGTTTCTGAATCGAAAAAATGTTCCCCTGCACTCACTTCTGCATCAGTAGCTGCAGTGGTAAGAGCTTAATAATAATATACTGGCATTTTACTACAATACAATCTGATTTAAACAGACTTTCTTACACTTTACAGTAGTTTAAATTTCAGTACCCAGAGATTAACAACACGCCTACTGTGAAGTGCAATGCCGCAAGAAAATAAAACACACTGTTCAAATGTCAAATTGATGAATGGAATGCCATACTGTACCAGAAACTGTCTCTGCAGGACATTTTTTAAAGTTGAAAAAAAACCGCACCACAGCAGCAAGATATCGGTTAGGGTGAAGGCTACGAGTGGAGTTTAGGTACACAGGTTTGACACCAGAATTACCATAAGACTAACAGTTAAAGTCATCTCAGTGGGATTTCTTGGCTATATTACCAAATAAAAACAAGATCTACATATAAGTGACACCATGATAAAAATTACATGATATTCAAATATTCAATAAAGGCCAATTATTACAATGCCAATGCCAAACCATTATAATGGATGTGTAATCGTGGGATGAGATAAGATTCAAATCAACAACATAAATCTACCAAGAGATTTTGATTGTGAGTATAATGGTCCTAACCAGCTTAGCTAAAAGTGATAAAATCTGCAAGTGAATACATTCTTATTCTTACAATCACGGTCTCTCTGAGTGTTGCTAAGTGAGAGGTGGGCGCCGACGCTTTTTTGATGAAACTAGTGCGGGGGGTGAGGGTGGAGGTCGATGCTTGTGCGAGGGGGCAGGAGGGGACTTTGTAGTTCTAAAATTTTTCTGTCAACCATTCTTTTGGGGTTCTACTGTTTTTCACGGATGCCTGTGTACACAAGTGTAACACGCTGTAAGGTTTCACTGTAATGTAATGGCCTCTCTGTAATGTTTCACTGCTAAGGCTAAGGTAATGGTTTCTCTGTAGCAACAATGTTTGGGTTATGACTAGTGATAACGGGGCATGTTAGCCAATGAGCAGGATGCTGTTCTTTCTTGTTTGTCTGGGGGCAGGGATTTTGCGGTCTTTTGTCAGGAAGAGATAAAGAGAGAGGATGCGAACGGAGAGAACTGCTAGACCACTGGACAGAGTGGACTGAGGAGCAAGGGTCTGAGCTCCAGCGTTTGCACATAAAAGTGTTTCATGAGTGGGCCCTTTTCTGTTTTTTGTTTCTTTACTAACCATACAGTCAAATTAAGAATTATACAGCTCAATCATTTAATCACATATTTGTTATATCGTAGTAATGATTTCTAACAGGTGACACATTGCATAGCATCCACCCAAACGAGATTTCTTAAGTTTGGCTGGGCCAGGGGGCAATCATCCCCTAGATTAAGCCACTATCCGAACCGAGGGTTACAATGGGGGGGGGGGGGACTATGTTTGGGATTCATTCCGTTGGATGCCGTGTGATTACCCTGAGTATTGAACCAGCGGAATAGATATCTGTACTTCGGATTAACTGTTAATTCGCCTGTTAATTACTGTTAAAGCTGCGATTGTGGGCAGAGGTTTGATAAAATGGCAGGCGCAGCTCTTGTTTTAATGCAGGTCAGCACTGATCTAGCGGTAGCTGGGGCCGGAGATTTCAAAGACAGGGTTCTATCATTTCTGAGGAGTGAGGGGAAGGAGTGGTCGGATTTGGAATGTCTAATTAGTCCACGTCCCCCAGTGAAGAGTGAGAATTCTGAGTTAGTATCCACCCTTACCTCTCTGACGAATAAATGGAAAAATGTCGAGGTTCAAAGTCCCAGCTACGGTAGGCTCCACCTATTCTCTGGAATTAAACCCACTCCTAAAGGGGAAGAGGAGTATGAGACTTGGACGGAGCAGACCTTTCAATTGTTAGAGTGGCAGTGCTCTGATGATGTAAAGTGACAAGAGATTGGTTGAAAGTTTGAATGGGCGGGCCACTGACATGAGAGCCGTTAGGTTACGGTATCCTATAGCGACAGCTGTCAATTATATGCAAGCACTGAACAATGCTTTTGGCCCGACAGGAAACTCAATGGAGTTCATTGTGGGGTTTCAGAGCATGCGTCAGGAGAAGGGGAAGAAGCCTTCTGCTTTTATTTTTCGGCTAGAGAGGCAGCTAAATTGCTTGCAGTGCAGAGGGGTCATTCAGGCAACTGAGGTGGATAGGTTAAGAATGGACAGGATAGCGAAGGGCACCCACTCCCATGATCTGATTGCCTGGGGTCTCCAACAGTCTCGTAAGATGTGCCCCCCCGCCCCTCCATTTTTTCTTGAGCTGATCAGAGAGGTACAGGAAGAGGAGAATGCGTCGGAGGCGCAAGAGGGCTCCGTCAGCAGGGTACAGTCCTCAGTAGTGGTCCCCTGTGGTGAAGTGACCATGGACAGCCTGCCCCGGGGAGCGGTAGAAGAGAGTTGAGAACAGAGATGTTTCCGCTGTTATCAGCAGATGTGACCCCTCCCTATGATGGAACTGATGGGGCGGGTGCAGATCCCCTAAAGGGACAGACAACGTGGAAGACTGCTGGCAGCAGGTGTCACACCAGAAGGAGAGAGAGTCCCCGGGTACCTAAGCACAGAGAGTCATTGGGAAAACTTAGAGGAGACCCAGTGAGGGAATGGCCTAGTGTCTCTGGGGGAACACTTTCCCGCAATGTACCAAAGAACCCCTGAAAGCAAAAGGCCCAATTCCTGAAGGCTTAGTGGGACCATGCTCCAGTGTGTCGCTACAGATAGAAGGTATTTATGCTAAAGTCATACTCGACACTAGGACGCAGGTCACGTTGCTGTACCGTTCGTTTTACAAGCGGGATCTGAAGCATTTACCATTGACACCATTCAGGGCATTGGAGATCTAGGGGCTTAGTGCTGGTGATTATCCGTACGACGGTTATTTGTCAGTGAAGTTGGAGTTCTCGGAGGCCGATGTGGAAGTGTCTGAGGTCCTTGATACATTAGTGCTGGTTTGTCCGGACCCTGTTGAGAAGGGCGGCATTTCAATTCTGGTGGGAACCAACACCCCTCTTGTGAGGCGGCTCATGGGGGCCTGCAAGAAGGCAGCCGGTGAAAGCCTTCTGGAAGCATTGTCCGTGCACCTGGTGTTTAGAGCTGCTTTTGAGGAAGTACGTGGCTGCATTAGGCTGGATACTGAATTTAGACGAGGGACATGTGGTTCACCCAGTCAAGGCCAATGGTGGTATGGCCCAGGGAAGTAGCGAGAGTGACGGGGACCCCCAAAATTCCCGGAGTGCCTGAGGGCGAGGCCCTCTTAGTGGACGTTCTGGAAGACCACAAGGGGGAGCCGTGATTTCCTGCTGGGGTACTGGTGAGGCCCAAATTGCAGAAGCCCTCGGTGGTACAGGCGAGCAGGATAGAAGTGATTGTCAGGAACACCACGAAGAGGGAGGTCTCCTTCAAGTGCATTTGTTCTCGGTGACAGTAATGTCAAGGGTCCCTGTGGGACAAGCCAGGGAGAAGCTATTGGAAAAAGGGGGAAAGTTGACCACTGAGTCATTCAACTTCGGGGACTCTCCGTTTCCTGCAGGTTAGAAGAGGAGGTTGGAGAAGATGTTGAAGCTGGAAGGTGTCTTTTCCACTGACCAGTTTGATGTGGGTTGTTCCAAGAGCACTTGTCACACTATCCGGGTGACCGAGGACACCCTGTTCAGAGTGCAGTCACGGCGACTGGCCCCTGCAGAGCTGGAGGACGTTCGGCAGCATTTGTGTAAGTTGAAGGAAGCTGGGATCATCACAGAGTCCCAAAGCCCCTCTGCGTCCCCATTCGTAGTGGCCCAAAAGAAGAATGTGAAGATACGGATGTGGGTGGACTATAGGACTTTGAGCAGGCACACCTTCCCTAACTAGTATACTGTCCCAAGGATTGAAGACGCTCTGGCCTGCCTGAGTGGTGCAAAGTGGTTCAGTGTGCTGGACTTGGAGCGGATATTACCAGATTCCCATGAATGAGGCCGACAAAGAGAAGACGGCATCTATGTGTCCCCTGGAATTTTTCCAGTTCGAAAGGATGCCCCAGGGTATCTCGGAAGCTCCTGCAACCTTCCAGCAGGTCATGGAGAAGACGGTGGGATATATCAACTTGCTTGAGGTATTGGTATATCTGGATGATCTCATGGTATTTGGATCCACCTTGGAAGAACATGAAGCGAGGCTACTTAAGGTGCTGGGCCACCTGAAAGCTGAAGGGTTAAAACCTTCCCTGGACAAGTGCCAGTTCTGCCAAACATCTGTTAGCTTTTTTGGGCACATAGTCTCACGGAATGGAGTAGCTACAAATCCGGCTAAGACAGAGGTGGTTAACACTTGGCCAAGACCACAGACTGTGAGTGCTCTACGCTCGTTCCTCGGGTTCTGTGGTTACTATTGGAGGTTTGTGAAAGGCTACGCGAAAGTGAGTCACCCGTTGAATCAGCTTCTGTGCAGTTACCCTCCCTTGGGGAAGAAAGGGAGGGGGCAAAATGGACAGGAGGGTGGAGAGTATCTTAGCCTGTTGGAGGCCTTTGGAATGAGGTGGGATGCAAAATGTGAGGAGGCCTTTCAGTTGCTGAAGGAGCTGCTGACCCAGGTGCCAGTGCTGGCCTTAGCAGACCCCCAATTACCATACGTACTGCACAAGGATGCCAGCCGAGAGGGTCTAGGGGGCATCCTGTATCAGGATCAGGACACCAGGTTGAGATCCATTGTGTTTGTCAGCCAGAGTCTGTTGCCCTCTGAGAAAAACTATCCCACGCACAAGTTGGAATTTCTGGCGTTGAAATGGGCAGTGGTGGAAAAGCCAAGTGACTACCTCTACAGGGCCAAGTTTGAGGTGAGGATGGACAACAACCCCCTAACTTACATCCTGACCTTGGCAGAACTGGATGCCACAGGCCATCAGTGGTTGGCAGTGTTGTCTGTCTATGATTTCAGCCTGAAGTACCAGCTGGGAAGCATGAACATTGATGCTGATGCTTTGTCCCGACGGGCACATGAGGGACTGGTCAGGGATGAAGAGTGGGGGAATGTTCCTGCCCCAGGGGTGAAGGCCATGTGTCAGTTTGCCATCCCATGAAGGCAAAGGGAAAGGAGGGGCAGCATCGAACGGTGGATCAATTGGGAGCTTCTGATGACGCCATTCCCCAAGTTTACTGTAACCTGACTGCTCTGAAGACAAATCAGCTGCCGGAATTGCGTTCTGGGGAAGTAGCTGCTGCTCAGCGAGATGATCCGGGCATTGGTATCATTTGAGCAGCGGTCCAAAAGGGAGACATGGTCCAGACAGAGAAGACGAAGCACGCGTTGATACCTCCATTACTGCGAGAATAGCCTTGGTTGGAGTTGAAGAACCCTATCTTATACCGGGTCACATCACCCGCAGACTGACCTCGGTGTTGCCAGCTGGTTCTGCCGGAGAAGTATCAGAGGATTGCGTTGAAGTCACTTCATGATGAATCTGACATTTGGGGGTGGAAAAGACCTATGGATTGCTCAGAGACTGGTTTTATTGTCCCCGGATGAAATCAGAGGTCGAAGAATACTGCAAGTTGTGCATTCGATGCATACGGCAGAAGACAGTGCCTACGCGGGCAGTTCTCTTGTCCCATTTGCCTCTGGACCTGGTGTATATAGATTTCCTTTCAATAGAACCCACTGCCAGCAATACGGCAAATGTCTTAGTCATCACGGACCACTACACCAGATATGCTCAGATTTTTCCTTACCAAGGACCAGAGGGCGTCTACAGTGGCAAAAGTGTTATGGAAGAAGTACTTCATCTATTATGGCCTTCCCAGCTAGATACACAGTGATCAGGGACAGGATTTCAAGAGCATACTCATCCATGAGTTACTGGGCATGCTTGGAGTCAAGAAGTCGAGGACTATGCCCTATCCACCCGCAGGGAGGTTTAATCAGACCTTGCTAGACAAGCTCAGGACCCTAGAGATCAGCAAGAGCAAGTGGAGTCAACATATTGGGCATTTGGTTCACAGTTACAACTGTACATGAAATGAAGCTACTGGGTACTCGCCATATTATCTGATGTTTGGGCACAAGGCGAGGTTGCCCATTGACCTTTGTTTTGGGACTGATGAGGGTAACTCCCCCCATCCCCCAAAGACTTATCTGAAGTATGTCCCTGATATGAGAAGAGAGCTGAAAAGAGCTTATGAATTAGCTGGGGTCGCAGCGGCCAAGCAGAGGCAAGGAAATAAGAGGAGGTATAATCAAAAGGTGAGGTTCTCCTAACTCCTGCCAGGACACCAAGTCCTCATAAGGAATTTAGGTCTTCCTGGAAAGCATAAGTTGGCTGACCACTGGGCGGCTACGCCCTATGTGGTCGAGAGTCAGATGCCAAACCTACCAGTTTTCCGGGTGAAACCAGAGGATGGGAATGGACCTGTCAAGATTCTCCATCAGAACCACCTGCTGCTCCTGGAACAAGAGGTGCAGGTAGACCCAGAGCCCGACTTGGAGCCTACACCCAGTAAGAGCACTCTGTGGAAACGCAGGGTGACTGCAGGGCCCACAGCAGCTGAGGTTAGGCCAGCCCCCACCCTAGCGGGTACTGATTCGGAGGATGAGGACCTGGATATGTGGTATATGCCACCTTTCGCTAACTCCCCATTGATTGAGGAAGAGACTCCCGGCCCGCTGAGTCAGGTGAAGTCGGGGGGGGGGGACACAGCCTGGGTTGCAGCAAGACTCTGCAGGGGAAGAAGCGGGGATTGGCCACTGGACAGAGGACTCCGGGTTGCAGGTGGGCATGAGTGATAGGTCAGGGACGGCCTCGCCAGGTAGACCGGAAGTATCCCCAGTAGTGTCTGAACTTGAAGCAGTAGGTGAGGGGCGCAGAGGTCTCAGAGAATTAGGAGACCACCAGATAGGCTGGCCTATATAGCGCCAGGGGAACAGAGTGTGACCCCTACCGTTTTGGGGAGCTATGTCACTGCCTTATGCACCTGGATTGGACTTGGTGTTCTGCAGAAGGGGTTGGTAAATTATCTCAATGTCATGAGAACCTGACTAAATTTGGTGGGTGGAGGGCAAGTGTAACACGCTGTAATGTAATGGCCTCTCTGTAATGTTTCACTGCTAAGGCTAAGGTAATGGTTTCTCTGTAGCAGCAATGTTTGGATTATGACTAGAGATAACAGGGGTATGTTAGCCAGTGAGTGGGAGTCCAGCAGAGGAGGACAAAGGGCTTAATTAGGAAAGGGAAAAAAGATTATGAGAGAAAGCTGGCAGGGAACATCAAAACTGACTGTAAAAGCTTTTATAGATATGTGAAAAGAAAAAGATTGGTTAAGATAAATGTAGGTCCCTTACAGTCAGAAACAGGTGGATTGATCATGGGGAACAAGGACATGGCAGACCAATTGAATAAATACTTTGGTTCACTGAGGACATAAATAATCTTCCGGAAATAGTAGGGGACTGAGGGTCTAGTGAAATGAAGAAACTGAGGGAAATACATGTTAGTCAGGAAGTGGTGTTAGGTAGATTGAAGGGATTAAAGGCAGATAAATCCCCAGGGCCAGATGGTCTGCATCCCAGAGTGCTTAAGGAAGTAGCCCAAGAAATAGTGGGTGCATTAGTGATAATTTTTCAAAACTCTTTAGATTCTGGATTAGTTCCTGAGGATTGGAGGGTGGCTAATGTAACCCCACTTGTTAAAAAAAGGAATGAGAGAGAAACCGGGGAATTATAGATCAGTTAGCCTGACATTGGTGGTGAGGAAAATGCTGGAGTCAGTTATCAAAGATGTGATAACAGCACATTTGGAAAGCGATGAAATCATCGGACAAGGTCAGCATGGATTTGTGAAAGGAAAATCATGTCCGACGAATCTCAGAATTTTTTGAGGGCGTAACTAGTAGAGTGGATAGGGGAGAACCAGTGGATGTGGTATATTTGGATTTTCAAAAGGCTTTTGACAAGATCCCACACAGGAGATTAGTGTGCACACGGTATTGGGGGTTATGGTATCGATGTGGATAGAGAATTAGTTGGCAGACAAGAAGCAAAGAGTGAGAATAAACGGGACCTCTTTAGAATGGCAGGCAGTGACTAGTGGGGTACCACAAGGCTCAGTGCTGGGACCCCAGTTGTTTATAATATATATTAATGATTTAGACGAGAGAATTAAATGCGGCATCTCCAAGTTTGCGGATGACACAAAGCTGGGTGGCAGCGTTAGCTGTGAAGAGGATGCTAAGAGTCTGCAGGGTGACTTGGATAGGTTAGGTGAGTGGGCAAATTCATGGCAGATGCAATTTAATGTGGATAAATGTGAGGTTATCCACTTTGGTGGCAAGAACAGGAAAACAGATTATTATCCAAATGGTGTCCAATTAAGAAAAGGGGAGGTGCAACGAGACCTGGGTGTCATTGTACACCAGTCATTGAAAGTGAGCATGCAGGTACAGCAGGCGGTGAAAAAGGCAAATGGTATGCTGGCATTCATAGCAAGAGGAATCGAGTACAGGAGCAGGGAGGTTCTACTGCAGTTGTACAAGGCCTTGGTGAGACCACACCTGGAGTATTGTGTGCAGTTTTGGTCCCCTAATCTGAGGAAAGACATTCTTGCCATAGAGGGAGTACAAAGAAGGTTCACCAGATTGATTCCTGGGATGGCAGGACTTTCATATGATGAAAGACTGGATTGACTAGGCTTATACTCGCTGGAATTTAGAAGATTGAGGGGGGATCTTATTGAAACGTATAAAATTCTAAAGGGATTGGACAGGCTAGATGCAGGAAGATTGTTCCCGATGTTGGGGAAGTCCAGAACGAGGGGTCACAGTTTAAGGATAAAGGAGAAGCCTTTTAGGACCGAGATGAGGAAAAATTTCTTCACACAGAGAGTGGTGAATCTGTGGAATTCTCTGCCACAGGAAATAGTTGAGGCCAGTTCAGAGGGAGTTAGATATGGCCCTTGTGGCTAAGGGGATCGGGGGTATGGAGAGAAGGCAGGTACAGGGTTCTGAGTTGGATGATCAGCCATGATCATACTGAATGGCAGTGCAGGCTCAAAAAGGCACCTATTTTCTATGTTTCTATGTTATATTTTCTTGTATGTCTGGAAGCAGGGATTTCGCAGTCTTTTGTCAGGGAGAGATGAAAAGAGAGGACGGAAGTGGAGAGACTTGGCAGACCACTGGACGGAATGGACTGAGGAGAGAGGGTCCGAGGGTCCGATGATCAGCTACTCTGGGAGGACGACGACAGGAACAAATGGACGACACTGTGAGCTCCAACATTTGTGCATTAGACTGTTTCATGAGAACGGGCCCTTTTTCTTTGTTTCTTTACTAACCATATAGTCAAATTAAGAATTATAAAGCTCAATCATTTAATCGCATATTATGTACTGTTTGTTATTGCGTGGTACTGGTTTGCAACAGGGCACACATCGCACAGCATCCACCCAAGAGAGATTTCTTAAATTTGGCCAGGCCAGGGGACTATCATCCTCTAGATTAAGCCACTAGCAGAACCAAGGGTTACATAAGTATTTCAGGTTGCATACTGTGTACATTCTCTGTTAATAAACGGAACCACTTGCACCACTTGAAACCAGAATTCGAATAACCCTGCAAAACCAGATTTGGATGAGAGCTCTCAAATTCCAGTGTTAGTGTGATCTATGGGCCATAATTAGTAATTCTATTGGCAAAGTCAAAAGATGTTACTGCCAGCAGCAACACACAAAGGAGCTAGAAGAACTCAATCAAATCAGGAGGCATCTCCAAGGACAGTCGACCTTTTGGATTGAGGCCCTTCTTCAGTACAGTGGGTGGAAGAATACTGCTGCCTAACTACCATATAACATAATCCTTAAAATGTATATAGAAGTAGAAAACACTGTTCAGCTTATCAGGCAGTATCTAGGGAAAGAATAACAGGGTTAACGTTTCAGATTGAAGGTCTGTTGAGCATTCCCAGCATTCTACGTTTGCTTCCGGTTTTCAGCATTTGTAGTGATTCCGCTCTCAGATGAACATCTTACAGTTCTAGCATTTTTATTTTTTCAACTCCTCCTCTGCTTTCATTCACATTGTGCTATTTACATTTCTCTCAGAGAAATCATGTGAGATTAACAAGGCTTCACAACTACTCTCAGCTGGCACTACAAACATTTTGCTATTCAGTAACTTGTGGACTGCACCCCATCACAGATACGTCACTAAACTCTTTGTTCTCATCGTCCTCCTCCTTTCTCTCCAAATTAAAATATCTATCTGATTACAAGACTTTGATCTAAAACATCAACTTTTTCTTACTGCAGATGATGTATTTTCTGTTCTTTATCACAGGTTTCCAGCATCTACAGCAGAAGTTCCCAAACTTTTTAAAGCCATGGACCAATACGATTAAGCAAAAGGTCTGTTGGGAACCCCTGATCTGGAGTATTCTGATCTTTGGCCCCATCTTGTTTGGCTAAGCACAACTTTGCAGTTGACAATGTGGCAATAAATAAACCCAGAAAACACAATTAGAGCAAAATGATGTATTGATATATGAACAAAAACGTAAATAAAGAGAAAATCTGCAGATGCTGAAAACTTAAGGCAACGCACACAAAATGCTGGAGGAACTCAGCAGGCCAGGCAGCATCTATGGAAAAGAGTACTGGGCCGAGAACATTCAGCAGGACTGGAGTAAAAAAGGTGAGTAGAGTTAAAAGGTGGGTGGAGGGCAGGGAGAAACACAAGATGATAAGTGGAACCGGGAGGGGGAGATATGAAGTAAAGAGCTAGGAAGTTGATTGGTGAAAGAGATACAAGGCTGGAGAAGGGGGGAAATCTAATAGGAGAGGATAGAAGGTCATGGAAGAAAGAGAAGTGGGGGGGGGAAGACACAAGAGGGAGGCAATGGGCTGGAAAAGAGATAAAGTGAGAGAGGAAAACGGGGATGGGGAATGGTGAAGAGAGGGGGCATTACCTGAAATTCGAGAAATTACTGTTCATGGCATCAGGTAGGATGCTACCCAGGCAGAATATAAAGTGTTGTTCCTCCAACCTGAGTGTGGCCTCATTGCAACAGCAGAGGAGGCCATGGACTGACATTTCAGAATCAGAATGGGAAGTGGAATTAAAATGGGTGGCCACTGAGAGATCCCACCTCTTCTGGCAGACGGGGTGCAGATCCTCGGCAAAACAGTCTCCCAATCTACATTGGGTCTCACCAATATACAGGAGGCCACTATGGGAGCACACAGCACAGTATATGACCACAACAGACTCACAGGTGAAGTGTTGCCTCACCAGGAAGAACCCTTTGGGGCCCTGAATGATAGCGAGGGAGGTCGTGTAGGGGCAGCTGCAGCAATTGTTCCAATACAAGTTCCTTGCATGGAAGATTACAAATGAAATGTTCATTTGATGTTTAACTGACACGGAATATCTAATATTAAGTGTTGACCATTCTACTTACCAAGACAGTTCTTCTCTGTGATCCTGACCACAGTTTACATACTCCCCAAAGCCGACACTAATCAGGCACTCGAGATTCTGAATGCTGTCATCACCAAACAAGAAACAGTCCACCCCGAGGCATTTCAAATCATAGTCAGAGACTTCAATCAGGGTGGTTTGAAGAAATTTCTGGCCAATTATCATCAGGATATAACCTGCAGCACCAGGGGTCCCAATACACGAGACCACTGCTACACAATAATAAGGAATGCTTTCCATTCCATGCCCAGACCGCATTTAGAGAAATTTGATCACTTGGCAGTCTTTCTCCTACCTGCATACAGGCAGAGCAAAGCTCCTGAGATTGACAACAAAGAGGTGGTCATGAGAGACAGTGGAATAGCTACAGGACTGCTTTGAGAGGATGGACTCAGATTATCTGCATAAATATACTACGATTGTCACAGACTTTATAAAAGCAATCACAGATGAATATGTCCCCACAAAATCATTTAGTCTTCCCCAACCAGAAGCCGTGGATGAACCATGAGAGTGCAACCTGCTGAGGGCCAAATTAGTGGCATTCAGGTCCAGCAACCAAGATACAAGAGGGCCAGGTAGGACCTTTGGAAAGTCATTTCACAGGCGAAGTAGCAATTCCAGACCAAACTTGAATCACTGAAGGATATTTCACAGCTGTGGCAGGGCTTGAATCTTAAAGTGAAACCAAGTGACATAGATGACAAAAAATTTCATTCCCAGATGAGCTCAATGCCTTCTATTCTCGCTTTGACTGTCAAAACATGGATGAAGCTTCACAAACTCCCTCAACCCCCAATGCCCCTGTGATTTCAGTCTGAGGCCAAATTGAAAGCATTCTTCAGGAGGGTGAACCCATGGAAAGCATCCTCCCATTCGGGGTACCTAGCCGAGTAATAAAGACTTGTGCTGATCAACCAGCTGGTGTGTTCACCGGTATCATTAACCTCTCGCTTCGGCAGACTGAGGTACCCACCTGCTTCAAGCAGGCTTCAATTATACCAGTGCCCAAGAAGAATGTGGTAACCTGGCTCAATGACTATCGTCCAGTAGAACTTGCATCCACAATGATGATGCGTTTTGAGAGGTTGGTAATGAAAAATATCAACCCCTGCCGAAGGAGCAACTTGGATCCTCTCCAATTTGCCTAGCAGCACAACAGATCCGCAGCAGATGCCATTTCATTGCCTCTTCAAGCAACCCTACAAAATCTGGACAGCAAAGATGCATACAGTGCCTATAAAAATTATCCCCCCCCCCCACCCCAGAAATTTTCATGTTTTATTGTTTTACAACACTGAAATGCAGTAGATTTAATTTGGCTTTTTTTGACACTGATCAACAGAAAAGGACACTTTTGTGTCAAAGTGAAAAATCTAAATTAATTAAATATAAAACACAAAATAATTGATTGCATAAGTATTCACCCACTTTAATGACACATCAAATTATCACTGGTGCAGCCAATTGGTTATAGAAGTCACATGATTAGTTAAATGGAGATCACCTATGTGCAGTCAAGATGTTTCAATTGACTGTAGTAAAAATACACCTCCATCTAGAATGTCCAACTGCTGGTGAGTCAGTATCCTGGCAAAACTACACTCCAAGCACCTCAGCGAAAAGGTTGTTGAAAAGTGCAAGTCAGGAGATGGATAAAAGAAAGCTTCCAAGTCACTGAATATCCTTTGGAACAGAGTTAAGTCAATCACCAAGAAATGGAAAGAATAGGACACAGCTGTAAATCTGCCTATCGTAGGCCGTCCTCAAAAACTGAATGACCATACAAGAAGGGGACTAGTGAGGGAGGCCACCAAGAGACCGATGACAACTCTGGAGGAGTTACAAGCTTCAGCGGCTGAAAGGGGAGAGATTGCACATACAGCTGTTGCCTGGGTGCTTCACCAGTCACAGCTTTATGGGAGAATGGCAAAGAGAAAGCCACTGTTGAAAAAAAAACTCACATCAAATCTCAGCTGGAGAAAAGAAAAAGGAAAATGCTTCCCTAAAGCATCAATACTCAACTCTTTATAAACATTATAAAATGCATACTGCTTCTTGGTTCAAGGGCCTGATAGTCGAGGGTTAGCAACTGTTCTTGAACCTGGTGGTGCGAGTCCTGAAGCTCTTGTACCTTCTTCCTGATGGCAGAGGTGAAAAGAGAGCATGTCCTTGGTGGTGGGGGTCCCTGGTGTTGGATGCTGCTTTCCTGGTACAGCATTTCATGTAGATGATACATTTTCCACAGTCAGATACCCTTCCAATGTTCAATGCCCAGGAAAAAAATACATGCATGAATCATTTTAAGACTGCAGGAACCATCAGTATCTAACTTAGCATGTAGGCAAGTCTTCAGGATGGTAAAGGATGGGTGGAAGCAAAAAGATATCTTTCTCTTTTACGTAAACTGTATTCAAGACATGATTAAAGTTACACTTCAAAGTGGCAAGTGGCTATGGGGCAAAGTTGCTAGAATTAAGTAGGATTCTGAGTTTTCAAGAGGTAGCCATGAAGATGATTTTCACAGAACTGTGTACCCTATCAGATTGATTGTGAGAATATGGTGAGTGCGCATGTGGCCATATGATAACACAGTGAATCGATCTGGCCTGCTATGTGAGGGAGCACCCTTTTTTGAGCGCCAGCTTTTGAGTGCACAAGTTTTCAGCTCAGCAGGCCCAGTTCATTGCTTTCAAATTATATCTTACCCAGCATGTACCATTACTAACACGAGTCCCTAAAACCTTTTAATCACACAACTCCATTGTCATTCTTGATCATGCATATGTAACAAAAGCGGTTTTGAGTAAACAAGTTACACAAAAATGGCATCAAGGAAGCCAACAGCCCTTGACATAGAGGTAGGGATTTCCTCACTCACACTTGACACAATGAAATATAATAGAACTAAAGATTCTCTATAATAAATGAAAATAAAAATAAACTTACCGTTTCAACACTCTTAAAGTAAAGCCTGTAGTTTGTAATATGTACCACCCCCTTTTTAGGCCCATTAAAGTGACAAATGTATATCACTTCCTTTTCTAAGAAACAAGGAAATAATAACTCACATTAGCTATTAGGAACCAGCACTTTCAAAACAGTTTATAAAAAGTCTTAACATGTGTGAGAAATATGACCATTTCAAAACATAACTGCAATAATAATGAGAAAATACACTCAGTGGCCACTTTATTAGATACCTTCTGTGTCTAATAAAATGGCTACATAAGAATATAAGAAATAGGAGCAGGAGTAGGCCATCTGGCCCATCAAGCCTGGTTAGCCATTCAATAAGATCACGGCTCATCTGGCCATGGACTCATCTCCACCTCCTTGGCTTTTCCCCATAACCCTTAATTCCCCTAATCAAAAACTATCCAACCTTCTCTTAAATATATTTACTGAGGGAGCCTGCACTGCTTCATTAGGCAGAGAGTTCCACAGATTCACTACAGTGGGAAAAGCAGTTCTTCCTCATCTCCGTCCTAAATCTACTCCCCCGAATCTTGAGGCTATGTCTCCTAGTTCTAGTCTCACCCATCGGTGGAAACAACTTTCCTGCCTCCATCTTATCTATCACTTTCATAATTTTATATGTTTCCATAAGATTGCCTCTTGCTCTTCTGAATTCCAGCGAGTAGAGTCCCAGGTGACTCAATCTCTCCTCACAGTCTAACCCCCTCATCTCTGGAGTCAACCTGATGAACCTCCCCTGCAATGCCCCCAAAGCCAGTGTATCCTTTTTCAAGTAAGGAGACCAGAATCGCACAGAGTACTCCAGGTGTGGCCTTACCGGTACCCTGTACAGTTGCAGCATAAACTCCCTGCTCTTAAATTCAATTGCTCCACCAATGAAGGCCAACAATCCATTTGACTTCTTGATAGTCAGCTGCACCTACAAACCAACCTTTTGTGATTCATGCAGAAGCTCTCCCAAGTCCCTCAGAAGCATGCAGCAATTTTTTTACCATTTAAATAACCTGCTCTTTCATTTTTCCTTCCGAAGTGGATGACCAACATTGTACTCCACTGCCAGACCCTTGCCCACTCACTTAACCTATCTATATCTCTCGGCAGACTCTCTGTATCTTCTGCACAATTTGCTTTTCCACTCAATTTAGTATCATACACTACACTCGGCCCCCTCTTCGAGATCGTTAATGTATATCGTTAACAGTTATGGGCCCAGCACCGACTCCTGCGGCACACCGCTCACCAATGATTGCCAACCAGCGTAACACCCGTGTAACAGTGTACTTTTTTGCATTTCTGATGCTGTAGCCCATCCACTTCAAGGTTCACCTGTGGTACAATTAGTGATGCTCTTCCCCTCACCACTTTTATAATGTGGTTATTTGAGTTACTTGTTGCTTTCCTGCCATTTTGAACCAGTCTGGCCATTCTCTCGGACCTCTCTTATTAACAAGGCGTTTTTGCCCACAGAACTGCCACTCGCTGGATGTTATTTTGTTTTTTACTATTCAGTGTAAACTGTGGAGATTGCTGTGCATGAAAATCCCAGCAGTTTCTGAAATACACAAACCACCACAGAAACAGGCCCTTTGGCCTATCCAGTCCAACCAAGCCATTCAAATTGCCAACTAACCTGCACCATGTACTTATCCAAACTACCCTTAAAGTTGAAATTAGCTGGCATGCACCACTTGTACTGGCAGCTCATTTCACACTCCCACAACCCTCAGAGTGAAGAATTTTCCCCTCAGGTTCCCCTTACATTTTTTACCTTTCACCCTTAACCCATAACCTCTAGTTGTAGTTCCACCCAAATTCAATGGAAAAAGCCTAGTTGCATTTATATAATAAATAATCCCCTCATACTTGTGTACGGGGTCTTTCTTTTGTTACATTTAAAATGGCGATTTTTGTTATGTTAATCTGTGGAATGCGGCTTTGTTGTGTTTTAACGCTGCAGAGAGTTTGCGCTAGCAGTTTATTGTGGTTTAGAGGGTGATAAGAGGGTGCTATTAGCCAATGGGTGGTTATGTATCGTTTTGTTTTCGGATGCCATGCTGTATGATATGACTGTGGACTGAGTTTTGGCGGGGGGTCGGGAGGAGAGACGAGGAGGACGGCGGACGTGCGGAGAGGCTCCGGTCGATCACTTCGGGTGGTCCCGAGCCGTGGGTCGACGGAATTCGGGTGGTCGTCCGACGTCGAACTTGAGCTCCAACGGTAGCGCGCGAAGAACTTGGACTTTGAATAAGTGTTGGCGCCTTTTTTTTTCATTACTTTCCTCTCTGTATCACATGTATATTAATGCCCTAGAATTAGTAATATCTATAAAGTGTATGTGTTAAAATTTACTGGGTGTGCTGGCTGATGATTGATGTTTGTGATTGATTCGGGCGACGATTGACCCTGAGGGGACTGCTGAAGCAGGTGCTGGGCGGGATTTCCCCTAGACATACACGAGCCAAAATAACGGAACGTTACAAGTGGGGGCTACCGTCAGGGATTTGGATTTTTTTTTCGGGAAAGTTGTACTTGTGGTTGCGGTAAGTGGTGTGAAGATGGAGCGAGATAAGATTGTAAGTTGGTGTGAAATGGAGGAGGTACCGGTGAATCATGCGTGTGTGGTAAGCGGGGTCGATTATCGCATTCCGGCAGAGGTACTGGTGCGAGGGTTGAGTTTGATTAAAGGTATCGGGCAGGTAGAACTTGTAGCTAGAAGGGGTGGGAAAGAACTGGAGGCTTGCTGGATGTTGGTGCGGGCGAGTGCCGACGTCATGGCTTTAGAATTACCCGCGACAGTCCATGTCCAGGGGGAGGCGGGGCCGTGGGGTCTCCATACCCCCCCCGAGGACGCAAGTGAGGAGGTGCCGGAGGAGCTAGTTGAGGCCCCCGGCCGGGTGCCCGTAGCAAGAGGTAGAGGTGCGGAGTGGGAAGGTTTGGCCAGGCCTCGCCCCCATGGGCTTGAGGAGACTGCCGAGTTAACGGCTGCCATTATCTCCCTGGCGAGAAGGGTTGAGGTGCACCGCCCGAAGCTGAGAATTTTCTCGGGAGCCAAGCCCACCCCGGAAGGGGAGGATGACTATGAGACCTGGGTTGAAGATACATCCCAATTGTTAGAGGTGTGGCCAGTTTCGGATGAGGAAAAGAGACAGCGATTGGTGGAAAGCTTAAGGGGCGGGGCAGCCCGGGTGGTCCGCGATCTGAGAGCGGCACGCCCCTTGGCTTCCCTATCGGAGTGTTTAGACGCTTTGGAGGAAGTGTTTGGACTGTCAGGGGATCCCTGGCGGCATTTAGCAGAGTTTCAACGGATGGGGCAGAGAAGAGGGGAAAAGCTCTCCGACTATGCTTTCAGGCTGGAAGGAAAGCTTACGGGGTTGCTGCGACGAGGTATAGTGAGGGAGGACGATGTGGCGGAGTTAAGGATGAGCCAGATATGTAGCGGTTCCCGGGAGGATGACAGGGTGGCTTGGAGTGTACGGCAGTCATTTAAGCAGAGCTCCCCTCCATCATTCGGACAGCTGATCCGAGAGGTACGGGCCGAGGAGTGTGCTTTGGGCCGACCAGGGGGCTCGGACCCTCAGGGACGGTTTTCAGCGGTTCAGGAGGTGGTAGCCGGGATGAGACCAGAGAAATCCAAGGGGTCCTCGGGGGCCCGTATCGGGAGGAGAGAGGCGGCGAGTAGTGGGTGCTATAACTGTGGGAGAGAGGGGCATTTCCGCCGGGAATGTGAGTGGCCGGGGGCGTGCTACCACTGTGGGGAAGCTGGCCACTTACGGAAGGATTGTGAGAGACGAAATGCGCCGAGGGGGGAGGGCCCCCAGGCCACCAAGAAGGGAGAGGTGTCGGGAAACTTAAGAGAGGCTCAGTGAGGGAACGGACTGGAGTCTCGGGAGGAACACGTTCCCAGAAAACCCCTATGGAACCCCGGAACAAACAAGCCCAAATTCCTGATGGGCTGGTGGGACCCCGTTCCAGCGTGTCCCTACGGATAGAGGGGATCTTTGCGAAAGCCATCCTTGACACCGGGTCGCAGGTTACCTTACTGTACCGGTCGTTCTACAACCAATATCTGAAGCATTTGGCAGTAACTCCGTTTAACGCATTGGAGATTTGGGGCATAAGTGATGGTGATTACCCGTACGATGGATACTTGTCAGTGAGAGTGGAATTTTCAGAGGGAGATGTGGGAGTATCGGAAGCCTTTGAGACGCTGGTGTTGGTTTGTCCGGATCCGGTGGAGACCGGTGGTGCTGCCCTGTTGGTGGGGACTAACTCCCCTCTGGTGCGACGGCTCTTGGGAGCCTGTAAGAAGAAGGGGGGGGAGAACTTTTTGGAGACCCTCTCGGTACACCCCGTGTTCCGAGGAGTGTACGAAGGAGTGAGTGACCCCCAGGGGCTGGACCCGGAGTGCAAACGAGGGACGGTGTGGTGCACTCAGGCGAGGCCTAAGGTGATACAGCCAGGGGAGGCGGCATTAGTGATGGGAACCCCCAGATTCCCCGGATTGCCGCCGGGAGAGGCCCTGCTAGTAGACGCCCCCGACGACCTGGAAAGGGAGTTCTGGTTCCCGGCTGGGGCGCTGGTGAGACCTGAATTGCAGAGGCCCTCAGCTGTACAGGCACGGCGGATGGGGGTGATGATACGGAACATAACGGAGAGGGAGATCACCTTTAAGCGCGGGATGCCCCTCGCGCACTTGTTCCCGGTGACGGTGATGTCCAGCGCCCCTGTGAAGCCCACTGGAAGAGAACTATTGGGAGACGGGGGGCGGCTGACCGAGGAGGCCTTTAATTTTGAAAACTCCCCTGTACCGCCGGCGTATAAGAGCAGGCTGGTGGAGAAGATGCTGAAGTTAGGGGATGTCTTTTCTCAGGGCGAGTTTGATGTAGGGTTTTCCAAGAGCACTCGGCACACCATTCGGGTAACAAATGACACCCCGTTTAGGGAGAGGTCGCGGCGGTTGGCCCCAGCAGATGTGGAGGATGTGCGGCAGCACTTGCGGCAGTTGAAAGATGCCGGGATTATTGCGGAGGCCCGAAGCCCATATGCGTCCCCCATAGTGGTGGCAAGGAAGAAAAATGGGAAGGTACGCATGTGCGTGGACTATAGGACCCTGAACCGCCGCACTGTTCCCGACCAATATACGGTCCCGAGGGTGGAAGATGCATTGGCCTGTCTAAGTGGTGCACAGTGGTTCAGTGTATTGGATTTGCGGAGTGGGTATTACCAGATTCCGATGAGCGAGACTGATAAGGAGAAGACAGCCTTTATCTGTCCCCTGGGGTTTTTCCAGTTCGAACGAATGCCCCAAGGTATCTCGGGGGCCCCAGCCACCTTTCAGCGGCTCATGGAGCGGACAGTGGGGGACATGAACCTGCTGGAGGTATTGGTGTACCTGGACGACCTGATAGTGTTCGGATCTACGTTGGAGGAACATGAGGAGCGGCTGCTGAAGGTGCTGAGTCGGCTGAAAGAGGAAGGGTTAAAACTTTCCCTGGATAAATGCCAGTTCTGTAAGACGTCAGTCAGTTATGTTGGGCACATAATCTCGCGAAATGGAGTGGCCACCGATCCGGATAAGATAGCCGCAGTCACCACCTGGCCGAGACCTCAGAAGGTGAGCGCCTTACGCTCGTTTTTGGGGTTTTGCGGATATTACCGGCGATTCGTGAAAGGATATGCGAAAATGAGTCATCCATTGAACCAGCTGTTGTGTGGCTATCCACCTATGGGGGGGAGGAGGAGGAAGGGAGACCGAGGGTCGGAGGTAGGAGGATACTTGAACCCGGGGGAGCCTTTTGGAGTGAGGTGGGATGCTCAATGTGAGGAGGCGTTCCAATCTCTAAAAAGGGCGCTGACACAGGCCCCAGTGTTGGCTTTTGCTGATCCCCGGAAGCCGTATGTTCTACACACTGATGCCAGTCACGAGGGTCTTGGGGCTGTTCTGTACCAGGAACAGGGAAACGGATTGAGGCCAGTGGCGTTTGTCAGTCGGAGCTTGTCGCCATCTGAGAGAAACTATCCCACTCACAAGCTGGAGTTCTTGGCATTGAAATGGGCGGTGGTAGACAAGTTGAGTGACTACCTATACGGGGCCCAGTTTGAAGTGAGAACTGATAACAACCCCCTCACTTATATCCTGACTTCGGCGAAGCTGGACGCTACTGGGCACCGGTGGGTAGCAGCCTTGTCTGCCTATGAGTTCAGCCTGAAGTACCGCCCGGGGAGTCGGAACATCGATGCAGATGCCCTGTCTCGTCGGGCGCACGACGAGTCGGGCACGGCCGAGGAGTGGAAGAGTGTCCCTGCCCAGGGAGTAAAGGCCATGTGTCAAGTTGGGAGCGACGGGGAAGTAGGAGCACAGATGGGAACGGATCGGGCAGTAGATCAACTGGGGGCTGACGGTGACGCGCTGCCCACTGGTTACTGTAATGTGACTGCTCTGAGGAACCGGCAGCTGCCGGAGTTGAGTCACCAGGAAGTACAGGCGGCTCAGCGTGATGACCCAAGCCTTGGCACTATCTGGTACGCGGTTAGCCAGGGTGATATGGGGCAGGTGGAGAAGGCGAAACATGCCTCCGTTCCTCTACTACTGAAGGAGTGGCCCCGGTTGAAGCTGAAGAACCACGTCCTGTACCGAGTCACTTCGCCTCCGGACCACCCCCGGCGCTGGCAGCTGGTCATGCCCGAGAAGTATCGAAAGGCTGTGCTTCAGGCTCTACATGATGATTCCGGGCACTTAGGGGTAGAGAAGACCTATGGATTAGTCAAGGACCGGTTTTACTGGCCCCGGATGAGGGGGGAGGTGGAAGAATACTGTAAGACCTGTAGCCGTTGCGTCAGGAGGAAGACCTTGCCTGCGCAGGCGGCTCCGTTATCCCACTTGCAGAGTGCAGGACCCATGGACCTGGTGTGTATGGATTTCCTGTCTATTGAGCCGGACACCAGCAATACCGCGAATGTTTTGGTCCTCACGGATCACTACACTAGATATGCGCAGGCTTTTCCTACTAAGGATCAGAAAGCGACTACAGTGGCGAAGGTGTTATGGGAGAAGTACTTTGTTCATTATGGCCTTCCCCGGCGGATCCACAGTGATCAGGGACGGGACTTCGAGAGCAGGCTTATCCATGAATTGCTGGATATGCTTGGGGTTGAAAAGTCCAGAACCACCCCCTATCACCCTCAGGGTGATCCTCAGCCCGAGAGGTTTAACCGGACCCTGCTGGACATGCTCGGCACCTTGGAGATTGGACGGAAGAGTAAGTGGAGTCAGCACATCGCCCATTTGGTTCATTGTTACAATTGTACTCGCAATGATGCTACGGGGTACTCGCCCTACTATCTGATGTTCGGACGGGAAGCGAGGTTGCCCATTGATCTGTGTTTTGGGACTGAAGCGGGGGAAATACCTTCGAAGCCATGTCTGAAGTACGTGTCCGATATGAGGAGAGAGTTGAAAAGGGCGTACGAGTTGGCTGAGGCGGCAGCCACCAAGCAGAACCAGCGGAATAAAAGGAGGTATGATCAGAAGGTAAAGTTCGTCCAGCTATTGCCGGGAGACCGAGTCCTCATCCGGAATTTAGGACTACAGGGTAAGCACAAGTTGGCGGACCGTTGGGCAGCCACCCCATATGTGGTGGAGAGTCAGATGCCGAATCTCCCGGTTTACCGGGTGAGACCTGAGGGCGGGCAGGGGCCTGTCAAGGTACTCCATCGGAACCACCTGTTGCCTCTGGGTCGAGAGGTGAAGATGGACCTAGAGTCCGAATGGGAGTTTACTCCTAGTACGAGGACTCTGCGAGGGCGCGGGGCGCGGGAAGAGGCCGCTGCAAAGAAAACGGGGCCGGTCCCCACCTCGAGAAGGGATACGTCATCGGAAGATGATGATTCGGACGTGTGGTACCTGCTTCCGTTCGCTGATTCCCCGGTGCCAGGAGAAGAGACTCTTGGCCCTTCCATCACTGAGTCAGGGGGACCGAGGGAGGGTGTTGCAGAGCCGCCTGTATTACAGCCGGCATTGGGGGAGGAGAGGGTGGAGGCAGAACCCGAGCCAGAGGGCTCACCGGGGCAGAGGGATCCCGGTGAAGGGGAAGGTCCGACAGATCGGCTCGAGGGGTCACCTGGGGTGTCTGAACAGGGAGAGTCCACAGAGGAAGTCCTGAGGCCTCAGAGGAGTAGGCATCCCCCGGAAAGACTCACTTATATAGCGCCGGGAGAGCAGGGTGTAATCTCTACTGCCCTGCAAAGTTATGTCACTGCTTTATGCACCTGGGTTGGGTTTTGTGTTTTACAAGGAGTACTAGTGAATTCTGTTAACGTCATGAGGGCATGACTTTTTTTTAGGTGGGGGGAGAGTGTACGGGGTCTTTCTTTTGTTACATTTAAAATGGCGATTTTTGTTATGTTAATCTGTGGAATGCGGCTTTGTTGTGTTTTAACGCTGCAGAGAGTTTGCGCTAGCAGTTTATTGTGGTTTAGAGGGTGATAAGAGGGTGCTATTAGCCAATGGGTGGTTATGTATCGTTTTGTTTTCGGATGCCATGCTGTATGATATGACTGTGGACTGAGTTTTGGCGGGGGGTCGGGAGGAGAGACGAGGAGGACGGCGGACGTGCGGAGAGGCTCCGGTCGATCACTTCGGGTGGTCCCGAGCCGTGGGTCGACGGAATTCGGGTGGTCGTCTGACGTCGAACTTGAGCTCCAACGGTAGCGCGCGAAGAACTTGGACTTTGAATAAGTGTTGGCGCCTTTTTTTTTCATTACTTTCCTCTCTGTATCACATGTATATTAATGCCCTAGAATTAGTAATATCTATAAAGTGTATGTGTTAAAATTTACTGGGTGTGCTGGCTGATGATTGATGTTTGTGATTGATTCGGGCGACGATTGACCCTGAGGGGACTGCTGAAGCAGGTGCTGGGCGGGATTTCCCCTAGACATACACGAGCCAAAATAACGGAACGTTACACTTGTGTATACCTCTATCAAACCTTCTCTCAATCTTTTATGTTCCAAGGAGTAAAGTCTCAACCTATTAAATCTTTCCATATACAGTCCGTATAAAAAGTATTAACCCCTCTTGGAAGTTTTCATGTTTTATTGTTTTACAATATTGAATCACAGCAGGTTTAATTTGAGTTTATTGACACTGATCAACAGAAAAAGACTCCCGTGTCAAAGTGAAAACAGATCTCTACAAAGTGATCTCAAATAAATACAAATATACAACACAAAATAATTGACTGCAAAATTACTCACCCCCTTCAAGTCAGTATTTAGTAGATACACCTTTGACAGCAATTACAGCCTTGATTTTGTGTGGATAGGTCTCTATCAGCTTTGTCCATCAGGACACAGCAACTTTCCCCCATTCTTCTTTACAAAACAGCTCAAGCACTGTCAGATTGTATGGGGATCATGATAGAACAGCCCTTTTCAAGTCCAACCACAAATTCTCAATTGGATTGAGGTCTGGACTCTGACTTAACCACTCCAGGTCATTAACTTTGTTGTTTTTAAGGCATTCCTGTGTAGCTGTGTCTTTATGCTTGGGATAATTGTCTTGCTGGAAAACAAATCTTCTCCCAAGTTGCAGTTCTCTTGCAGACTGCATCGGGTTTTCCTCCAGGATTTCCCTGTATTTTGCTGTACTCATTTTACCCTCTACCTTCACAAGTCTTCCAGGGCCTGCTGCAGTGAAACATCCCCACATCATGATGCAGCCACCACCATGCTTCACAGTAGGGATGGTGTGTTTTTGAGTATGTGCGGTATTTGACTTACACCAAACAGAGTGTTTAATCTCATGGCCAAAGAGCTTAATTTTGGTTTCATCAGACCATAGAACCTTCTTCCAGCTGACTTCAGAGTCTCCCACCTGCCTTCTGGCTGAGGCTGGTGAAGCACCTGGGAAACAATTGTTGTACATGCAGTTTCTCCCATCTCAGCCACTGAAGCCTGTAACTCCTCCAGAGTTGTCATAGGTCTCTTGGTGGCCTCCCTCACGAGTCCCCTTCTTGCACGGTCACTCAGATTTTGAGGATGACCTGCTCTAGGTAGATTTACATCTGCGCCATGTTCTTTCCATTTATTGATGATTGACTTAACTGTACTCCAAGAGATATTCAGTGACTTGGAAATTTTGTTACATCCATCTCCTGACCTGTGCTTTTCAATAACCTTTCTGCAAAGTTGCTTGGAGTGTTCTTTTGTCTTTGTGATGTAGATTTTGCCAGGATACTGATTCACCTGCAGTTGGACCTTCCAGACAGAGGTGTATTTGTACTACAATCAATTGAAACACCTTGAATGCATGCAGGTTTATATATAGCTAGGACACCTTAAATAATTATGTGACTTCTAAAACCAATTGGCTGCACCATTGATTATTTGGTATGTCACATCTAGGAGGGGGTGGGTGAATATTTAGGCAATCAATTATTTTGTGTTTTATATTTGTAATCAATTTAGATCACTTTACAGAGATCTGCTTTCACTTTCACACCAGTGTTTTTCTGCTGATCAGTATCAAAAAAGCCAAATTAAATCCACCGTGATTCAATGTTGTAAAGCAATAAAACATGAGAATTTCTGGGGGGGGGGGGGGGCGAGAGAATACTTTTTAATAGGCACTATAACTCAGGCCCTCCAGACTCAGCAATATCCTTATAATTTTCTCTGTACTCTTCCAACCTTATTTACATCTTTCACGTAGGTAGGTGACCAAAGCTGCACACAATTCTCCAAATTAGCTTCACCAATGTTTTCTACAACATAACAACCCCTTTCCTGTACTCAATACATTGACTTATGAAGGCCAATGTGCCTAAAGCTTTCTTTACGACCCTATCAACCTGTGACATCACTTTCCAGGAATTAGGGACCTGCATTCCCTGATACTTTTGTCCTACTGCACTCAATGCCACAACGATCACTGTGAAAGACCGACCCTGGTTTGTCCTACTGATGCTACCTACATGTACAGAGCCATGCTGACTATCCTTAATCAGTCCATGACTATACTCATATATCCGGTCCCTTAGAATACCTTCCAATAACTTTCTCACTACTGATGTCAGGCTCACCAGCCTATAATTTTTTATTATTTTTAGAGAATCACAGTGGCTATCCTTCAATCCTTCGGCACCTCACCTGTTGTTAAGGATAATTTAAATATCTCTGCTCAGACACCGGCGATTTTTGCACTTGCCTCCCACAGGGTCCGAGGGAACATCTTGTCAGGCCCTGGGGATTTATCCATCCTACTTTGCCTCAAAACAGCAAACACCTTGTCCTTTGTAACCTGTATAGAATCCATGAAGTTGATGCCTTTTTGCCTTTCTTCTATAGTTTGTACCCATCTCCTAAATACAGATGCAAAAAAAATGCATTTAAGATCTCCCCCATTTATTTGGCTCCACACATGGATTACCATTCTGATCTTCGAGAGGACCAATATAGTCCCTTGAAATGCTTTTGCTCTTAACACATCTCTAGAATCCCTTAGGATTCTTCTTCACCTTGTCTGCTAAGGCAACTTCATGCCTTCTTTTAGTCCTCCTGATTTATTTCTCAAGTGTTCTCTTTCATTTCTTATACTCCATAAGCATCTCATTTGTTCCTACCCACCTATACCTATTGTGCACCTCCTTTAGTTTCAAAATATTCATCTACACAAACTTTTGTCACCTGCCCTGTCTCATTCCTTAAAAGCAGATCACTGGGACTTTCATGTACTGATGAAAGAAACTTTCCTGAACACATTTGACAAACTCACTCTCATCTACAGTAATCCTTTTACAGTATGGAATTCCCAGTCAATGTGTGGAAAGTTAAAGTCACCTACTATAACATTATGCTTCTTGCAACAGTTCGTTATCCCTCTACAAATTTGTTCCTCTAAATCCCTCAGACTGTTGGGTAGTCTGTAACATAGCCCTATTAATGTGGTCATACCTTTCTTATGACTCAGTTCCACCCATAATGCCTCACAGGTGACTTCTCCAGTCTGTCCTGACTGAGCACTGCCCTGAGATTTTCCTTGGCTAGTAACACCACTCCTCCTCCATTAATCCCTCCCACTCTGTCTAAAACAACTGAACCCTGGAATATTGACCTGCCAGTCCTGCTCCTCCTGCAACCAAGTTTCACTCATAATTCCATGTGTTGATCCATGCCCTGTGCTCATCTGCCTTTCCTACGATATTTCTTGCATTGATATATATGGAGTTAAGGACATTGTAATCACTTACAGCAAGTAGATTTGCTTTAGACAAAAATTACAGCATATGTCATCTTACCTGTACTTTTAATATCTTCTCCTGGTAATAGTGGTACCTCCTCTGCTTGCTGTGCCTGAAAAGAAAAGCCAAATTAATCCCTTAAATTCTATTTAACTAAAAGACATACACTGCAATGATTAGTAGCTCTGGTCATCCCACAGCATAAGCAAAGCATATTCACAACCAATATAAATCCTAGAACTTCACAACTATCAAAATTCAGTTGAGCACTTTTTGCACTTTTGAGATGAGGTTGTGAATGTCAATGTTTATTTTCTCCAAACATTCCATTACCATAAACATAATACTCAGTTATTTCTTCATATCACAGCTCACCACAAAATGTTGCAAATGGATTTTAAGAACTGACAGCATCCAGCTTGGATCTCCATTTATTATGCATATTCTGAAAGCTCATTAACTAATTAACCCATAAATAATAATCACAGAATAAACTTTATATCACCTTTGGAAACACTCAGCAGGTGAGGCAACATTGGTGGAGAGAGAAATAGAGTTAATGTTTCAGGTCGAAGATATTTCATCCGAACTAAGTTAGAAAATGATTGTGCTTTAAATTACTGGGTGGGAAGGGAGCAAAAGCTATGTTTGTGATAGGGTGGAGTTCAAAACAATCTGAATGATGTATGATATTGGTCCCGGCCAAGAGAAGATGACGTGTTGAATGTTTTTAATTTTTAGCAAAGCAGTTTGGTAATGAAGTGGAACAGGTTGCGTTTTGTTGTTGCTGGTTGTTATCATTTCTTACCACTCTCTAAAACCGATGATCAACTCAAGTCTTTAACTTTCTCACTACCACTTCCACACATGACTCATGCTCAACATGTTAAATTAACTGTTTCTATCTGCACCACTGCGGCCTGAACAACTGATTATTCAGCAGCATTTCAATTTTACTTCTGCATTTATAAGCTGGAGCTGAAGAATGGGACCTTACCAGCTATTTTTAATCATGTATTTGGCTTCCCAGATTCTGTGCAAGAATCATCACAGAATCAGAATCAAGCTTAATATCAGTGCCATAAGCCATGAAATGTCTTTTTTGCAGCAGCAGTACATTGCAATACATTAAAAATACTATAAATTACAAAATATACATACAAGACCATAAGATGTAGGAGCAGGATTAGGCCATTTGGCCCATCAAATCTGCTCCGCAATTTCATTATGGCTGATTCAATTTTCCTCTCAGCCCGAATCTCCTGCCTTCTCCCCATATTCCTTCATGCCCCAACCAATCAAGAATCTATCAACCTTTGCCTTAAATATACAGAAAGACTTTGTCTCCACAGCTGCCTGTGGCTAAGAAATCCACAGATTCACCACTCTGGCAAAAGAGATCATTGGGATCTCTTCTGGGGGAGGTGTGTGCCCTGTTCAAAAGTGACGGGTTGCAGCTGAACCTTAGGGGAACAAATATTCTCATGGGCAGGTTTGTTAGAGCTGTTGGGGTGGGATTAAACTAATTTGGCAGAGGGGGTGGGAACCGGAGTGAAGGGACTCAGGATCGGACGGATGGTAAAAATGCAAAGATAAGATGCCAGGAAGGGCAGGCAGATGACAGGACATAATTGCAGCCAGCAGGGTGAGTATTCATGTATCAGTGCATTAGGGATGCAGAATCAAAAAGGGTAGCAAATGCAGCATTAAAAATGTTATATCTCAGTCCACGGAGTATAAGAAATTAGGGGGATGATCTTGTGCAATATTACAGACTGTCAGGCATGATGTTGTGGCCATCACTAAATCATGGGTGAAGAATGGTTGTAGATGAGAGCTGAATGTCCAAGGTTACATGTTGTATTGGAGGGATAGGAAGGTCGACAGAGGGGGTTAAAAAAAAAACAGCGTCAAATCAGGAGAAAGATGTGACATAGGATCGGAAGATGATGAATCCTTGTGGGGTGAGTTAAGAAACTGCAAGGGTAAAAGGACCCTGATGGCAGTTATATACAGGCTCCCAACAGTAGCTGGGATGTGGCCCACAGATTACAACAGGAAATAGAAAAGGCACGTCAAAAGGGCACTGTTATGATGGTCATGGGAGATTTCAACATACAGGTTGATTGGGAAAATCAGGTTAGAAGGGAATGAGATTGTTGAATGCCTGCAAGATGGCTTTTTAGAGCAGTTTGTTGTTGAGCCTACTAGAGCTATACCTGATTAGGTGTTATGTAATAAACCGGAGGTGATTAGGAAGCTTAAGTTTAAAGAACCCTCAGCAGGCAGTGATCACCACATGACTGAGTTCACTTGAAATTTGACAGGGAGAAAGTAAGGTCTGATGTCGCAGTGTTTCAGTGGAGTAAAGGAAATTACAGTGGTATGAGAGAGGAGTTGGCCAAAGTAAATTGGAAGGAGATGCTGGCAGGGATGACAGCAGAGCAGTAATGGCTTGAGTTTCTAGGAAAAAAGACGAAGGTGCAGGATAGATGTATTCCAAAAACAAAGAAATACTCTAATAGCAAAATAGTACAACTGTGGCTGACAAGGGAAGTGAAAGCTAATGTAAAAGCAAATGAGAGAGAATATAACAAAGCAAAAATTAGTGCAAAGACAGAGGATTGGGAAGGTTTTAAAACCCTACAGACAGCAACTAAAAGAATCATTAGGAGGGAAAAGACGAAATATGAAAGTAAGCTAGCAAAAAGTACCAAAATGGACAGTAAAAGCTTTTTCAAGTATGTAAAAATTAAAAAGGAGATGAGAGTGGATATAGGACCGCTAAAAAAAGAGGCTAGAGAAATAATAATGGGGGACAAGTAGATAGCAAATGAACTAAATGAGCATTTTGCATCAGTCTTCACTGTGGAAGACACTAGCAGTGTGCCAGATGTTGAAGGGCTAGAGAGAAGTGAAGTGAGTACGATTGCTATTACAAGGGAGAAGGTGCTCAAAAAGCTGAAAGACCTACGGATTCATAAGTCACCTGGACCAGATGAACTGCACCCTCAGGTTCTGAAAGACGTAGCGATAGAGATTGTGCAGGCATTAGTAATGATCTTTCAAAAATCATTGGACTCTCTGGCATGGTATCAGAGGGTAGGAAAATTGCAAATCTCACTCCACTCATTAAGAAAGGAGGAAGGCAGCAGAAAGAAAATTATAGATCAGTTAGTCTGACCTCAGTGGTTGGGAAGATGTTGGAGTCAATTGCTAAGGATGAGGTTATGAAGTACTTGGTGACAGAGGACAAGATAGGACAAAGTCAGTATGGTTTCCTTAAGGGAAAACCTTGCCTGATAAACCAGTTGGAATTCTTTGAGATTATACATTGGATAGATAAAGGGGATGGAGGGGATGTTGTACATTTGGTCTTTCAGAAGAACATTGATAGGTCCCACACAAGGTGGATAACCATCTTAAGAGCCCATGGCATTACGGGAAAGTTATTAGCATGGTTAGAGCATTGGCTAATTGGTAGGAGGCAGCGAGTGGGAATAAAAGGATCCTTTTCTGGTTGGCTGCCAGTGACTAGTGGTATTCCACAGGGGTCGGTGTTGGGACAGCTTTTTATGCTGTATATCAATGAATTAGATGATGGAATAAATAGATGGCTTTCTTACCAATTATGCAGATGATATGAAGATTGGTGGAGGGGCAGGCAGTGTTGAGGAAACAGGTAGGATGCAGAAGAACTTACGATTAGGAGAATGGGCAAGAGTGTGGCAAATGAAATACAATGTTGAAAAATGCATGGTCATGCACTTTGGTAGTAGAAATAAAGGTGCAGACTTTTTTCTAAGCATGGGAGAAAATCCAAAAATCTGAGCTCAAGGGGACTTGGGAGGCCTTGTGCAGAACACCCTAAAAGTTAACTTACAGGTGGAGTCAGTGGCGGGGAAAGTAAATGCAATGTTAGCATTCATTTCAAGAGGTCTAGAATGCAAGAGCAGGGATGTGATGCTGCGGCTTTAAGGCACTGGTGAGGCCTCACCTTGAATATTATGAACAGTTTTGGACTCATCTTAGAAAAGATGTACTGGTATCGGACAGGGTTCAGAGGAAGTTCACAAGGATAATTCCAGGAGTGAAAGGGTTATCATATGAGGCACTTTTGATAGCTCTGGGATGGTACTCGTTGGAATCTAGAAGGATGGTTGTGGGGGGGGGGGGGGGGGAGATCTCATTGAAGCCTTCAAATGCTGAAAGGCCTAGACAGGGTAGATGTGGAAAGGATGTTTTCCATGATGAGGGAGTCTAGGACAGGAGGGCAGAGCCTCAGGATAGAGGGATTTCCATTTAAAACGAAGATGTGAAGAAATTTCTTAGCCAGAGGGTAGTGAATTTGTGGAATTTATTACCACAGGCAGTTGTGGAGGCCAGGTCATTAGGTGTATTTAAGGCAGAGCTTGATAAGTTTTTGATTGGCCATGACATCAAAGGTTACAGGGAGAAGGCTGGGGAGTGAGGCTGAAGAGGGGAGAAAGGGATCACCCATGATTAAATGGCAGAGCAGACTCAATGGGCCAAATGGCCTAATTCTGCTCCTATGTCTTTATAATCTTAAAGAAGTTCCTTATCTCCACAAACAAGAAGAAATCTGAGCAACACACACAAAATGCAGGAGGAATTCAGCAGGTCAGGTAGCATCTATGGATAAAAGTATAGTTGACGTTTCAGGTCAAAACCCTTTGACAAAACTGGAGAAAAAAAGCTGAGGAATAGATTTAAAAGGTGGGGGGGGCAGGGGAGAGAGAACTATGTACATTGATGAGATCTGACGTAGATTGGGAGACCGCTTCACTGAGCATCTACCAGAACCTGTACATTGACCCAACGTAGATTGGAAGACTGCTTTGCAGAGCAATCTGAGCATGGAATGGAAGGCATTCCTTATTACAGTGTAGCAGTGGTCTCGTGTGTTGGGACTCCTGGTGCTGCAGGTTATGTCCTGATGATAACTGGCCAGAAATGTCTTCAAATCAGCCTGATTGAAGTCTCCGACTATGATTTGAAGTGTATTGGAGTGGACTGTTTCTTGTTTGGTGATGGCAGCATTCAATATCTCAAGTGTCTCATTAGTGTCAGTTTTTGCAGTATGTACACTGTGGTCAGGATCACAGAGGAGAACTGTCTTAGTAAGTAGAACCGTCAGCACTTAATATCAGATATTCCAGATCAGCCAAGCATCAAATGAACATTTCATTTGTAATCTTCCATGCAAGGAACTTATCTTGGAACAAGTGCTGCAGCTGCCCCTGCCCCTGCCCCTATACCTCCGCCCTCACTATCATTCAGGGCCCCAAACAGTTCTTCCAGGTGAGGCAATACTTCACCTGTGAGCCTGGTGGGGTCATACACTGTGTCAGATGCTCCCAGTGTGGCCTCCTGTATATCGGTGAAACACGACATAGATTGGGAGACTGCTTCGCTGAGCATCTATGCTCTGTCCACCAGAGCAAGCGGCATCTCCAGGTGGCCACCCATTTTAATTCTACTTCCCATTCCAACATGTCAGTCCGTGGCCTCCTCTACTGTCGTGATGAGGCCACATTTAGGTTGAAGGAACAACACCCTATATTCCATTTAGCCTCCAACCCGATGGCTTGAACATCGATTTCTCTAACTTCCAGTAATGCCCCCAATGCCCCCATTCTCCATTTCCAACCCCCTTTTCCCTCTCTCACCTTATTTCACCAATCAACTTCCCAGCTCTTTACTTCGTCGCTCCTCCTCCAGTTCCACATCACTTGGCATTTCTCTCTCCCCTCCCCCACCTTTTAAATTTACTCCTCAGCTTTCTTTCCCCAGTCCTGCCAAAGGGTTTCGGCCTGAAAGGTCAACTGTACTTTTTTTCATAGATGCTGCCTGGCCTGCCGAGTTTCTCCTTCGTTTTGTATGTGTTCCTCATCTCCATTCTAAAAGAATATCCCTCTATTCTGAGTCTGTGTCCTCTGGTCTTAGACTCTCCCACCATAGGAAACATCCTCTCCACGTCCGCTCTATCAAGGACTTTCAACATTCGAAGGATTCAATGAACTCACCCCTCATTCTTCAGAATTCCAGCAATTACAGGCCTAGAATCATCAAACGCTCTTCATATGACAAGGTATTCAATCCTGGAATAATTTTCATGAACCTCCTTTGAACCCTCTCCAGTTTCAGCACGTCCTAAAATAAGGGGCCCACAACTGCTCACAATACTCCCAAGTGAGGACTCACCTGTGCTTTATCAAGTCTCAACATCACGTCCTTGCTTTTATATTCTAGTCCTCTTGAAATGAATGCTAACAACGCATTTGCGTTCCTCACCACAGACTCAAACTGCAAATTAACCTTTAGGGAATCCTGCACAAGGACTCCCATTAAATTAAATAGTGAGGTAGCATTTGTGGGTTCACAAGTTTTTTTTAAATCAAAACCTGCATGCATTATACTTTTTGGTCTTAGTCCAATGACACTTCTTCCCTCTATCCCCCTCTTGAGATTCTGTGTTTGTTTTGGAGGAGCTAATTCATTCTGCATTTTATCCAAATGACTGCTCTTCAAGACTGTAGACTACCAATGTTAACAGGCAACTCAACTTTGTAGGACATCAAAGCTGAGTACAGCCTTCTGTTTTCATGCAGACCCTCCTTACTCAATTTCCAGTTAGTCACCAGATAGCAATCTGGTAGAGCTCCTGATTGTATCCAAAACCTTTTTCTATAGCAGGGGGTATTGAGACTAATAGTATTACAGCACTTCCACTCCAGCTGAATCAACTTAACTCTGATCAAGGCTAGAATATAGAACCTTCCTGATTTTCAATGTCCAGCAAGACCAATACTATTGCTTTTAAAGCTGGAACTAAACTAGCAGACTATGTTCACACAACTGAAGCATCTGAAGATTTTATTTTAATAAGTGCTCTTAACCAAAACCAACCATCATCTCTCAGGCCATGCTCTTTAGCTTTTCCACTAATGCACATATACTGAGAATGATATTTTATTTAAGTTCTCGTCCTGAGCAACATTTAACAGAAGTTCCATTCTGAGACATTCAGTACATAGAGGAAAAGAGCAATGTCAATTACCAACTGCAACGCTATAATCTACCCCAATAATCAAAATCACTAGGCTGTGCTCCTTCTCCCTGCATACAAACAGAAGCTGAAACGTGAAGATCCAGTACAGAAAATAATACAATACTGAGGAACAAATCTAAAAAAACAGCTTGATGAAGGGTCTTGGCCCAAAATGTTGACTGTTTATTCCCATCCATAGAAGCTGCCTGACCCCAGCACATTGTGCGTAATGCCCTAGATTTCTAGCATCTGCAGTACCTCTTCTGTTTTAAGATTAGCTTTATTTGTCACATGTACATCTAAAAACATAGCGAAATACTTTGTGTCAATGACCAACACAGTCCAAGATGTGCTGGGGAAACCCACAAGTGTCACCTTGTTTCTGTTGCCAACACTGGATGCCCACAGTTCACTAAGCCTAACCTGTACATCTTTGGTAGGTGGGAGGAACCCACAAGGTCACAGTCTCCTTACAGACAACTGTGGGAACTGAACCCCCGATCTTACAGCTGGCACTGTAAAGTGTTACACTAATTGTTACGCTACCATGCTTCCACATGGCTGCTTTGAGTCAGTAGATTGGTCTTTGCTCACAGACTCAGAACTCAGCCTAGGTAAGTATGTTACCATTTACAGTGACTATTGGCAAGAGTACAATCCACGTGTTCCCAAACTGAAAACTATGGATGAACCAGGATATCCGCTCCCTACTAAAGTCTAGGACTGCGACGTTCAAATCAGTTGACATTTTCTTTACAAAAGTTGACATATGAGCTCCATAAAGCTATCAGAGATGTCAACAGACAACACTAGTCCACAACAGAGTCCCAAACCAGCTGCCAATTATGGAAGAACTAATAAGCAATGATGGAGTACAAAACTAAGTCAGGTGGCATCGTCGGTAACAATGCATTCCTTACGAGCGAGCCCAACATACTGAATGGAAGAGGATTACAATGTCACTATCCTGCTTCCCCTCTCCCAACTGACAGCCTCCAATGCACCTGACCCCACAGTCACTGCTGCAGATATCAGTCTACTGGACAGCAAACACATGTAAAGCAGCTGGCTCAGATGGTGCCACTGGCTGTGTCCTGAGTTCATATGCACCAATGCACCATCACAGCTTGATGTAGCAACTGCTCTGCAAGCACTTGACTGCAAGAAACTGCTGACAACTGCGGACTCCACTCAGCAAATCACAGGAACCAGTCTTCTCCACCTGCATTGTCAACAGTTCACACAGCTTCAGGAAAGCAGCCTGCATAATCAAAGATCCCACCAACTCTGGACATTCTCACCACTCCTCTCTCCCACCAGGCAAAACGTTGGTAGCACATACAGTATCAGTAAGCTCAGACAGATTCTACCCCACTAGACCACTGATTGGTTCCCTAGTACAATACGATGGACACTTGGTCCTCACAATCTATCTGGTTATAATATTGCACCTTACTGTCTACCTGTAATACATTTTCACTGCACTGTGACAATTTATTATGCACTGTTCATGTTTTACTTTGCATTACCTCAATGCACTGTTGTAATGAATTGATCTACATGGATGACATGCAATACAAACTTTTCCACTATACCTCTGCAGGTGACAATAATAAAACAAATCAAACCAAATTTTTTAAACTCGTGATGCTGCAGGGGGAGAAAATAGCTGTTAACATTGCAATCTCTGGTATTTTACCCATGTGAGGAAAGCAGCAGCACTGCCAGGTGGTTGGAGCAATGGGTTCAAATTATGGATGGGATTGGTCTCACATACTACACAATGGAACATCTTATCAATACAAAATAGGCAGACATGTGAATTAAACCATTTAACCGCTCAAATGCAGGATTTCTGATTGTAGTAGCAAATACAGTTACCAGAAAATGTTAATACTAAAAACAGGGGAGAAACGTACCTTTTTAGTTGAAGAGTTGATTGGTATTGAAGCAGAATATACAATTGGGGAAGATGCAGATGCCATATTTTACCCAGGTTCTTGAAGGACAAAAGATTCGACTGCAATATAAATAGACCAGTTAGCCACAGCAACAATTGCAGGGGTGCAAATCTTTCTCAAAGCTTTAACGTGTTTTGTACAAAGCAATATGTCAAGATGTTTGTAATAGATTTTTATCTTGTCTACAAATATATTCATATCCATGCTCAACCTTAACATAAAAAAGAACTTCAATGTAACTTTACATCAACAGATTATTTTCACACCTTGTCATTCACATTCCAGTTCACTGCTCCAATTAGATACAATTTGCATCTTAAAAATTTAAGCTTGAGAATATGAACCAGAAGGTTTTAAACCACCAGACTTTCTAGACAGTCTCCACAATGGACTTCAAACAAAGCTGCTAAAATTTGAGTCCTTTATTCTGATGCAACGTTTCAATTTGACACCATCTCTAGGGGATCTGGAGCCTCCAGTAACACTGATGTCATCAAGTGTCATCACTGAGTAGCCAAGCAGACTGAAAATTTTCAGAAAATTAACCAGGAAGTGAAAAGCACAGGACATAAGAGCAGAATTAGGCCATTCAGTCCATCGAGCCTGCTCCGCCATTCCATCATGGCTGATCCTGGCTCCCACTCAACCCCATACACCTGTCTTCTCGTCATATCCTTTGATGCCCTGATCAATCAAGAAACTATCAACTTCCACCTTAAATATATGCATGGACTTGGCCTCCACTGCAGTCTGCGGTACAGCATTCCACAGATTTACCATTCTCTGGCTATAAAAATTCCTCCTTACTTCCGTTCCAAAGGGTTGCCCCTCAGTTTTGGGGCTGTGCCCTCTAGTTCTGGATACCCCCACCATAGGAAACATCCTCTTCACATCCACCCTATTTAGTCCCTTCAACATTCGGTAGGTTTCAAGGGCATTCCACCACCCACCCACCCCACCCCCCACCCCTGCATTCTTCTAAATTCTAGTGAGTACAGTCCCAAAGCTGCCAAACGCTGCAATGTTAACCTGTTCGTTCCCGGAATCATCCTCGTGAACCTTCCCTGGACTCCCTTTAATGACAACATATCCTTTCCAAGGTATGGGGTCCAAAACTGCTGACAATACTCTAAGTGCAGCCTGACGAGTGCCTAATAATGGCTCAGCATTATCTCCTTGCTTTTAAAAGTATAGACTGTATTTTATTTTTACCTCACTTTAAAGTAAAATAAAGACTTAAGTAATATCATGGGCTCAAGTTAAAAAGCAAAGCATCTTAACAAAGAAAATTAAATGATATTTCAAAGCAGGTATTGATCCATGGCAGAAAAAAAGTTGGGAACCCCTGGTTTAAAGAATGCGCTTTGGAATGAAGGGAGATACTTTCAACAATGACCAAAATCTCCCACATCATTTAAAAGAAAAATGATATATCTCATTCAACTGCAGTTTAACATTATCAATGAGATTTTACTGCAAGTGTAAAATGCTGAAGCTCACATCACTGTTAATTATTGCAATCTTTGCAAAAAATAACACAGATAAATTTCTGATTTGTTTTACAACTGATTTTTAACAGATACCATACATGAGTGCCAGTAAACAACAACAGCATTACACCTGCATATTCCTTCTCACTGATGTGTGGGGTACGCATCACTCCATGGTAAATGGAATAATGTTGGCAGGTCCTTTTGCTCATGATGATGGAGTATTAGACACAAACAACAATTCACTCCATGCATTCCAGAAGAACAAAGGAGGAATCTATGCCCTCAAAATACAAACTGGACATGAAAATTGCTTTTCCACTTTCCCCCCACATGCATGAAATATAATTTTGACACACACAGAACTGAAGGCATATAGTGGAATAATTCTGCCTACAAGTCAAATATAGCAGAGTACAGTGCTCCTATATCCATGACGATTTCAGTTAGAGCATCATAAGAGCTGTCTCTACAACAGTGTTGAAACTCTGCAAGCTATCTCTGTTGACTACAACATACGTGTGATCCACATTTTAAATATAGAATTATAAAGCTACCAAACACTACATATGGACTGTGACACAGAAATATTTTACAAAAGCCAAATTAATTCCTTGTTGGATATTTAACTTTAAAATATTGAGTCTCACAGACCACATTATTAAACCTCTACACATTAGTTTTATAACAATATGATACTGACATGAAATATGAAGGTTTGTTTTAATCTTTTCACTAATACTACCTGACCTACAGAATACTTTTGCTTTAAGAACCAACACTATTCATTTCTTTGGTCTGCTTTACAGAAAAATTTACCATCCACATGTTCAAGGTTTAGGACAGGAATGCCCCTAGACAGGACTAAGTACTACAATCCATTGAAGGAGGATCTATTTTCTTAATTCTCCCCTCACTGCTATGTTAAGGCTTAGAACTGGAAATAACACATACTGCAAAAAAACTGTCCTGTTTTTCTGCACCATGGCAGATTGGTCTTCTCAAAACATTTTCTGAACTAGTGAAACAATCCAAAAATAATTAAAGAGAACATCTTGAAATAATCAAGAACAGGACCTCTGGGCTTCTAGAAATGGACAGAAGAGCAAGGAAAATACATTGCCTTTGTTTGCCAAGGTTCCAGTTAGATCTTCTCAGTAACATCCAGTTCAAGTCCAAGACCGTCTCTAAACCCCAAAGCAGGGAATTGGGAATGCTTTTTGCTGGACTCAATTATTTTATACAATCCTAAGCTTTCAACAACGATGTGAAAGAAAACATGTTGAAGTGCCACTGATGGTAATTCACATTCAATTACTGCATGATCAGTTAAAAATTACCCAACAATATGAATACACTTTGAGCTGAACAATTTCTCCTTCTGGTTATCACCATCAGATTATTCAATCATTCAGTCATGCAGCTTCATGCCAGTACCCATTATGTGACTGCAATGCTATGCTCCAAATGGTGACAGCTCAGTAGGATTTGATCAAAAATTCCTTTTACAAGAAATATTTTGTTACTTTTGTAGACTAAAATTGCTGTGTAAACACAAAGTCATGCTGAGGTGAATATGCTGGGACTTCAGTTTTCATATACAATCCAATTCTAACTGGGGAAGACTTCACACCAAACTTAGAAGCTCAGTGTATTCCATTATGTAAATATGCAATGTCAATACTTACTTTAATGAAATTAAGGTTCTTTACATGAAAGATCTGTATACTTAATATAACAGGTCATGCATCCACAAAATTTAACATTCTTATTCTTCAGTTCCCACTTCTCTACTCCATACCCATATTGTTTGTAATTTAAGATAACTTAAAATATTTTGACAATATTAAACAGAATTCTGAACAAGGATTCCATTTCTGGAACTTTCTAAACTGTGGAATTTAATGAAGTGAAGTAAATAAGAAAATCATCACAAGTCACAGCTTTGAACGTTTTCTGAAGTGGCTCTGAGAGTTCTGCAGGTCTGTAGGACAAAGCAGTCTATCTTTGACATTAATATGTAAACAAATTCAGATACTTTCATCACTGCTCCAAGGTTAGGATTAACACACATGAAATAATAATAATAATAGTAAAATATTTATAGAATACTTTTCATACAGACGATGTACTTCAAAATGCTTTACAATGGGATGAAGCACAAAAATGCCTGAAAATAAAACTAAAATTATATTAAAATATATTAAAAACATTGGGATCACTCCCTATGTGATTCCGCTGTCCATTTGATCCTCCCAACTAATCTCCCACCTGGCACACTTGCCCATTCACCTCCTCCCTTTCCACCATTCAAGGTGAAGGCACTTCACCTGTAAGTTTGTTGGGGTCATCCATTGTATCCAGTGATCCCAAGCAGCCTCTTTTACATAAGACCGCAAGACATAGAAACATAGAAAATAGGTGCAGGAGTAGGCCATTCGGCCCTTCAAGCCTGCACCGCCACTTATTATGATTATGGCTGATCATCCAACTCAGAACCCCGCCCCAGCCTTCCCACCATACCCCCTGACCCCCGCAGCCACAAGGGCCATATCTAACTCCCTCTTAAATATAGCCAATGAACTGGCCTCAACTGTTTCTTGTGGCAGAGAATTCCACAGATTCACCACTCTCTGTGTGAAGAAGTTTTTCCTAATCTCGGTCCTAAAAGGCTTCCCCTCTATCCTCAAACTGTGGCCTCTTGTTCTGGACTTCCCCAACATCGGGAACAATCTTCCTGCATCTAGCCTGTCCAATCCCTTTAGGATCTTATACGTTTCAATCAGATCCCCCCTCAATCTTCTAAATTCCAATGAGTACAAGCCCAGTTCATCCAGTCTTTCTTCATATGAAAGTCCTGCCATCCCAGGAATCAATCTGGTGAACCTTCTTTGTACTCCCTCTATGGCAAGGATGTCTTTCCTCAGATTAGGGGACCAAAACTGCACACAATACTCCAGGTGTGGTCTCACCAAGGCCTTGTACAACTGAAGTAGTACCTCCCTGCTCCTGTACTCGAATCCTCTCGCTATAAATGCCAGCATACCATTCGCCTTTTTCACCGCCTGCTGTACCTGCATGCTCACTTTCAATGACTGGTGTATAATGACACCCAGGTCTCGTTGCACCTCCCCTTTTCCTAATCGGCCACGATTCAGATAATAATCTGTTTTCCTATTTTTGCCACCAAAGTGGATAACTTCACATTTATCCACATTAAATTGCATCTGCCATGAATTTGCCCACTCACCCAACCTATCCAAGTCACCCTGCATCCTCTTAGCATCCTCCTCACAGCTAACACTGCCACCCAGCTTTGTGTCATCCGCAAACTTGGAGATGCTGCATTTAATTCCCTCATCCAAGTCATTAATATATATTGTAAACAACTGGGGTCCCAGCACTGAGCCTTGCAGTACCCCACTAGTCACCACCTGCCATTCTGAAAAGGTCCCGTTTATTCCCACTCTTTGATTCCTGTCTGCTAACCAATTCTCCACCCACACCAATACCTTACCCCCGTGTGCTTTAAGTTTGCACACTAATCTCCTGTGTGGGACCTTGTCAAAAGCCTTTTGAAAATCCAAATATACCACATCCACTGGTTCTCCCCTATCCACTCTACTAGTTACGTCCTCAAAAAATTCTATGAGATTCGTCAGACATGATTTTCCTTTCACAAATCCATGCTGACTTTGTCCGATCATTTCACCGCTTTCCAAATGTGCTGTTATCACATCCTTGATAACTGACTCCAGCAGTTTCCCCACCACCGACGTTAGGCTAACCGGTCTATAATTCCCCGGTTTCTCTCTCCCTCCTTTTTTAAAAAGTAGAGTTACATTAGCCACCCTCCAATCCTCAGGAACTAGTCCAGAATCTAACGAGTTTTGAAAAATTATCACTAATGCATCCACTATTTCTTGGGCCACTTCCTTAAGCACTCTAGGATGCAGACTATCTGGCCCTGGGGATTTATCTGCCTTCAATCCCTTCAATTTACCTAACACCACTTCCCTACTAACATGTATTTCGCTCAGTTCCTCCATCTCACTGGACCCTCTGTCCCCTACTATTTCTGGAAGATTATTTATGTCCTCCTTCGTGAAGACAGAACCAAAGTAATTATTCAATTGGTCTGCCATGTCCTTGCTCCCCATAATCAATTCACCTGTTTCTGTCTGCAGGGGACCTACATTTGTCATAATTAGGACATAATTAGGCCATTCAGTCCATTGAGTCTGCTCTGCCATTTCATCATGGCGGATCCATTTTCTCTTTCAACCCCATTCTCCTACCTTCTCTGCAAAATCTTTCACACCCTGACTAATCAAAAACCTATCAACCTCTGCTTTAAATACACCCGATGTCTTGGCCTCCACAGCCACCTGTGGCAACAAATTCCACAGATTCACCACCATCTGGCTAAAACAAATTCCTCTTCATTTCCGTTCTAAATGGATGTCCCTCCATTCTAGGCTGTGTCCTCTCGTCCTAGACTCACCCATTAAAGGGAAACATCTTCTCCACATCCACCATCTCTAAGCCTTTCAACATTTCATAGGTTTCAATGAGATCCTCCCTCATTGGTGAGAACCAACATAAACTGGGGGACTGCTTTGTTAGCACCTCTACTCCATCTGCCAAAAGCAGAATATCCTGGTGGTCAACCATTTTAATTCCTATTCACGTTCCAAGGCATTGGTTCATGGCCTCCTCTTTTGCCACAATGAGGCCACTCTCATGGTGAAGGAGCAATACCTCATAATTTGTCTGGGTAGCCTCCAACCTGATAGCATGAACATCAGTTTCTCCTTCCGATGATTTCTTTCTGTTCTCCTTCCTTCTTCTACTATTCTCCACTGACTTCTTGCCTCTTCTCCTCAACTGCCAATCACCTTCCCTTGGTGCCCCTCCTTCTTCCCTTTCTCCTATTGTCCACTCTCCTCTCCTATTAGATTCCTTCCTCCCCAGTCACCTGGCTTCACCTATCATCTTCTAGCTATCCTCCTTCCCGTCCCCCCACCTTTTTATTCTGGTGTCTTCCTCCTTCCTTTCTAGTCCTAAACATGGTCACTGCCCGAAACATCAATTGTTTATTTATTTTCATAAGAGCTGCCTGACCTGCTGAGCTCCTGCAGCATCTTTTGCGTGCTGCTCCAGATTTCTAGCATCTGCAGAATCTCGTGTTTATTAATACACCTTTACTTTTCATGACAGTACTTTTACTGATAACAGAAAACATTTTTTTTCTCTAATGCATGTCATCAAGACATACACAAATCCAATATTTCAACCTTGATCATTTCAAATGGCTTGGCATTCAATGCCTATTATGTAAACATTCTGAGCCTTTTGTATGAAACGGTGATTCCTGATTTCATTTGTAAATGGCTGCATAATGGGGGTGGGACTCTGAGCTCGAGCAAGTAATGAATACATAGCAAGAGCAAGTCCAGTAATCAGGACAACCATGGACACAGTAAAGTCAGGAAAAGAAATATTCAGCCAAAATAAATTTATTTCAATTCTTAAGGTTTAAGCTAGAACAAAATTTGGCCATTTGGCCCATCGAGTCCATTCCACCAGTCCATCACGGCAAATTTATTATCCCTCACAACCCTATTCTCTTGCCCTCTCCCTGTAACCTTTGACACCCTTACTAATCAAGAACCTATCAACCACCACTTTAAATATACTGAATGACTTGGCCCGCAGCCATCTGCAGCAATGAATTCCACACATTTATCACCATCTGACTAAAGTTGTTGTTCTTCATCTGGTGTAAAGCAACATCATCCTATTCTATTCCTAGACTCCCCCACTATAGGAAACATCCTCTCCACGTCCACTCTATCTAGGCCTTTCAATATTCGATAGGTTTTATTAAGATTCCTCCCCCTACCATTCTCCTAAATTCCAGCAAGTATAGGCCCAGAGCCATCAAATGCCGCTCATGCATTAACACTTGCATTCCAGGGCTGTTAGGTGGATTAACTCAGAGCATGAAACAGTTCTGAGGACTAGGATATTATCAGAAGAGCAGGACTGTCAGCTCAATATTCCAGGATACAGATGCTACAGGAGGGGCAAAGGTATAGGTAAACAAGGGGGTGGGGAATAACCTTTTTGATAAGAGAGGACACAACAGCAGAAATGCCACGAGCCACGATAGCATAATGGTTAGTGCAATACTAATGCAGGTCAGCAAGTTGGAGCTCAGAGTTCAATGCTGGCATCCTCTGTAAGGAGTTTGTACGTTCTCCCCATAGAATGCGTGGGTTTCCGCCAGGTCCTCTAGTTTCATCCCAAAGACATACTGGTCAGTAGATTAAATGGTCATTGTAAATTGTCCTGTTATTAGTTTAGGGTTAAACAGGTGGGTTGCTGGCAATGGAGTTCGAAGGGCTGGAAGGGCCTGTTATGCACTATATCTTTAAATAAATAAAAATAAACTGTAGAACTTTGAGAGGACACTCTTGGGCATCCAATGAGGCCACATGAAACAAGAAACAAATCTAGTGGGACTGTATTATAGATGCCACAATAGCCTGCAGGAACTTGAGGAGCAGGTGTATAAAGCAATTGCTCATAGTTTTAAGCTTAATATGGTTGTACTAGTAGGTAGATTTTAATTTCCCCCGTTGTTGACTTGACCACCTATGGGTCTAAAGGGGGCTGGAATTTGTGGTGTGTCCAGGGAAGTTTCCTGAGTGAATATATAGAGGGCCTTTCTCAGAAGGGTGCAATATTAGACCTTCTCTTAGAGACTGAGGCAGGGCAAGTAACAGAAGTGACACAAACACGAGGAATTCTGCAGATGCTGGAAATTCAAGCAACACACATCAAAGTTGCTGGTGAACGCAGCAGGCCAGGCAGCATCTCTAGGAAGAGGTACAGTCGACATTTCAGGCCGAGACCCTTTGTCAGGACTAACTGAAGAAAGAGCTAGTAAGAGATAAATAAATAAACCCTAAATAACTGAAGTAGGGTTAATTTTAGGGACATCAGGATCTGGCAGCAGTCAAGTGGGTGCACCTGTCTGAAGAGATAGGAACAAATGACAAGTGGGGGGTTTTAAAGAGTGTGATCACAAGTGTCCAGGAGAAACATGTTCCTATCAGGATGAAGGGTAAATCTGGTCAAGAAAAAGGAAGCAAGCAGTCTTGATGTACAATGTTTGATAATGAAAGAAAAAAAATTGCAGATACCATATATCTGAATTGTAAAGCATGCCAGAAATGCGTGGTCAGGTTCAACCCTTCCCTGTAAGTCAGCACCTCAAGTCCCAGCAAAACCCTTGTAAATTTCTGATGAAAATCAACTGTCCATTTCCCTCCACAAAAGTAGACTGACAAACCGAGTTCCTCAAGCAATGTGCAGCATGTTGTTACAGAAATCCTGCTCAATACAAGGGGAACTGCAGATTCTCAGCACTTGCAAAGCCCACTTTCTCTTTTGTCATAGAACATACAACCAAATAGTATTTTAGCTGTGCTTTGTCAAAATTGTTATCAAGCAAGAACTTGCAATGATAAATTTAACTCCGATTATATTCTTGGAAACTATTCTACCATTTTATCCATGATTTTCCTGTTTTACATTAGAATCCATCCCATTTGATTTTAAGAATAACACACACAAAATGCTTGAGGAAGTCAATAGGTCAAGCTGCATCGATAGAGAGGAACAAAGAGTTTGTTTTGAGTAGGATGCTAGTCAAACTACTTTTTATAGCTCAATGAAAAAAGACTTGCCCTCACAACCAGGTCAGCTGACTATAATTCTATTAAATTCCTAACTCAAATCACTTTGATTCAAATATAAACCAATAGAAAATGCTTCAACTGTAAAATACTTCAAACGACAGGAAAAAGTGGGGTTACACTTTTGTTTCACACACAAGAAAATCTGCAGATGCTGGAAATCCAAACAACACACAGAGAATGCGGGACGAACTCAGCAGACCAGGCAGCCTCTATGGAAAAGAATAAACAGTCGACATTTTGGGCCGAGATCCTTCATCAGGACCTTTTTGTTCACCTTTTTTCTGTTTTATTTCTAAATATCTTTTGAACTTTGATGGTTTTAAACTCTCATTTCCAAACCAGTTTTGACTAATAACATTGATTCACATTCAGATATTTAATGAGTGCTCCAATCTTCTTCCACCACAGGCCTGCTCCTGATGAGGCCTGCAGGCTACTAAAGGGCCACTCTGATGCTCTCCACTTGATTGGACTTGTGGTTCAGGTCACGGAACAATGCCTCACATTCTGTAATCCAATATTCGGTTTGCAACCCACACTTTGGTGCAGTGTATCTAGGGGCAGAGCTGTCCATATGGTGGATCTGCAAAAGAATGAGGGTACTGTAGACTGGCTGGGTGCAGTGGACATGGGTGTAGAGGTGTTACAGAGCTATGGTCCAGACTTATATTGGACTAGCTTACATCTGCATTTTTTTGATTATTCATGGAACTATCCCCTTCAGTTACACTACATAATCAAAAATCAACTGTAGTCTCAAGTCCTATGCAAAACCCAAGCTGAAATTTAAGTCTAGGCTAAAGTAGAGCTGCCCTGTTTGATGTATTCTTTTAGATGAGAAAGACAAAGTCCTATCTTCCTGGATGGTGCAACTGTGAAGACCAGCTGAGAAAATAGGTGAGGGTTCAGATTCTGTCATCTCAGACAGCACTTCTGACAAGACTTTAAACTTATACTTGAAACTTCAGAAATAAATTAAAGATCCATGCTGATTCAAGACTGAGCTTACTGTTGATTCCTAATATCCTAACCATTATCACTCTTACCTGACCAGATACTGAAGTATTGGTTGTCATATTGCTGTCCAAGAGATATTATATACACAATTTGGCAGCAGCACACACACACAAAACTGCCACTGTAGCATAGTGGTTCAGGCGATGCTATTACAGCTCAGGGATTTGGAATTCAGAGTTAAATTCTGACATCATCTGTAAGGAGTCTGTACGTCCTCCCCATGGAATGCGTAGATTTTCTCCAGGTCCTCTGGTTTCCTCACACAGTCCAAAGACTTACCGGTTAATAGGTTAATTGGTCATTGTAAACTGTCCCACAATTAGCTAGGATTAAATTGGGGTTTGCTGGGTGGTATGGCTTGAAGGGCATATTCTGCACTGTATCTCTAAATAAATAAACCCCCTGTAATTTGCAAAAAAAGGAATAATAAAGCAACCAATAAAAATTACTAATCAAGTTAGATATATTTCTCCCCTTTGAAATTACTGGACACAAGGGAACACATTCAGAATGTGGTCTAAAGAAATATGATTTTTTTAACATGAAAAAAACCCTTCTCTGACAGAGCAGACAATACTAATGACCAGTAGCTTACTGTCCTCAAGGGTGGTGGAAGCTGAAATATTTAATGAGTTTGAAGGAACATTGTGTAGGTACTTGAGGGAGATGCTCTTATAGCGGTTAAAGGATTGAGCAGAGAGAAAGAACTAGAGGGGATTCTTTTACAGAGAGCGGGCAAGGACTCAGTGGTTTCCACCACATTTTCCTATGCTCTATAACTCCATGACACTAAGTGCTTTACAGTAGGAAACATTTAAGTATCTGTATCAATCGGGAAGACTGATGGGACAAGATTACGCATTCAATTTGACTTTCAGACACAGCAATGAATATTACCGACTGGTCACTTACTCTGGATGCTCTAAACTGAAAGGTGTCCACGTCAAAATTCCATTAGTAAGAATACATCACATTTTCTGAAAAAATTCAATGCAACCAACAAAATAATATTTTAATTACATTTCCCCAAACATGGCCACTTGGATTTCTGCAGGTCTAACTGCCTCTGAAACATTGACAATAAATGAGGGTTGTTTCATTAATGTGAAGGCTAAATCAATTACTTAGGCATCTGATCAGCAATGTTCACTACTACAACTGATTAGTTAATACTCTCCAGGGTACAAGTCATGAATATGACTGCTCATGATGGACAGGTCTCTATTCAGGGCATACTACAAGTGATTAATGAGGTTTGAAATCTTAATGTTTCAGGATAGTAATTCTGGTGAAATCACATGGGTAGCATTTACTATAGTTTCGATGGTTCTAATGGCATAACATCATCTCTAGGGTACTGTAGCCACCGTACAATGCAGTAGTTTGGGATTAGATTAATTTTGAAAACCATGCTATAATTTTAAAGATTCATAATTAAGATGGCAGCTCATTACCTTTGGCTTACTCCTATTCCTGTGCCGAAACAATTTGCTTTAATAAGGAGGAGCTGCTTCAGAAATTGCAAGCTCCTCACTCGACTGCTTATTGAAAGAGTTAGCCCACACTGACATGCAGCAAGACCTGGACAACATACAGGTTTGGGCTGATAACCAGCAGGTAAAAATCAGGTCAATCAACTCCCCAAAAACAACACACCTTAAAATTCATCTAATTTCATTACAATCACCTTTACTAAATTTCCCTCAATCACTTGGGTATAGACAGGCTCCTTTAAGATTGTTATAGCCAGGAGTGGTAATGCGGAAAAGCTCCCACTACCTATTAAGTGCTCCCAATGGTGTGTGCCTCAAATAGCTTCTGACAACCAAGTCCAGCTCCTTGCCTTCACGTGTGGCTTAGCTTACTAAGCCCTGCGGAACAGTTTTTACTGACAGAAGGCAACAGTGGGTTACTGGTGCCTTAACACCAGACGCTTCAGGCAGATGGGGCTCGTCAGCCCTGGTTGGCAACTCATCTAGAAGGAAAACTCTGATCTCAAATCTCCACTGCCTTGCCGCCATACCCACTTACGGGGAAGGCTTTGGGAGTAACCCCGAAGGAAAAATCCGACTGGATTTTTAAGGCAGTCCTACATTGAGTTGAATGTTGATTGGCAACTCCTGCAACTCTGCTGGTACCAAACTGTATTGGTCTCTGTCGTTCCTTTAAGTTCATCAGATGTGTCAAGAGGAGGAGCTTGCTACATGGGCCACAGCTTGGTCTTCATACTGTACTGCCCAGGCTTGTGTATCTAAACAGATAGGACGCAATATCCATGTTCAACTCTGACCGATGGAGGCCTCAGATAGTGGAAAAAGTTTGTATTTACCCTGTGGTTGGGTGAGACTAGAACTAGAGGTAGTGGGTTAAAGGTGAAAGGTGAAATGTCTAAGTAGAGCATGAAGGGGAACTCTTCCACTCAGAGGATGGTGACAGCGTGGAACAAGCTGCAAGTGGAAGTGGTGGATGTAGGTTCGATTCCACCATTTAAGGCTTTGGATAAATATATATTGGGAGGGGTGTGGAAGTCTATGCTCCAGGTGCAGGTCAATGGAACTAGGCAGAATAATAGTCCTGTATGGACTAGATGGGCCAAAGAGCCTGTTTCTGTGCTGTCATTGTCCAGATACTTACTGGACCCATCATATCAGTAGGTAGGTGTTCTATGATAAATGAACCAATTTCCAAGAGCCCACAACCTTCCACAATCGACATGTGCCCTCTGAGTTCAGTTCCATTATCGCGTAAAGGAGATTGACAGCAACTAGGACAAGTCAGCTTACATATCCACCATATCCACCACCAGAAACACCATCTACCACCAAAACTCCACACCACTCATATAGGAACATCACCTTCTGCAATTTCTAGCAGGTACATGTTCTCTGGAAATCCTCAAGACACCACAATTTTATCTGAATTCTCTAGCCACTAATATCATGAGCATTTATGCTTCCTTTTTTCCAGAAAAGTAGAAGCAGAATTTGTCTTCTTGTAACCAATCACCTTCTTGAAGCTATTGTGTATTTGCATCACAATCCAGATCCTAGAACTCCTTACCCAACACCTTCACTACATTGACTGTAGCAGCTCACAACAGTGGTCCTTCCCCCCACTTCCAAAAGCGATTAGGAGTGTACAATATGGGCCGGCTGGTGGCGCAATGACATCGGCGCCGGACCTGGGAGCGGAGGTTCCCCGGTTCGAAACCAGTCGGGTCCGCTCCCGAGTACACTTTCCATCCGAGCCATGTTGAATGTCGAGATCGCAACTCGACCTCGTAAAATAAAGGGAAAAATACTGCAAAAATGTCTGTGTCAGGAGTGACATGCCACACAGTCTCCCTCTCGCTCCACGCCTTGTAAAAAGCTATGAAAAAGACATCACAGATGTACGCACAGACGCGCACACACGCAGACTCACACGCATGCAGGCACACGCCAAAAAAGGAGTGTACAATAAATGCTGAGTGTACTAGAGAATGCTATATCCCATGACTTAAAAACAAAATAATTTCTCTACAAGGCTTTATCAATTCATCCTCACCTAATATAAAACATGTTCTAAAATTCATGTCAGCATATTGCAAGCAGATGCATCAAGAAATTGCAACAGAGACATAAACAGTAATTGCTTGGATGACAAAAATATTAGGTCAGAACAGTTAAGCACAGCATTCACAATTCAGAACATTTTGTAGGCTGAACAATTTACTTCATGACCATAAATACACTGTGTTATGGTTGCCTTTTTTGGGGCGGCACAGTACCATAGTGTTAGCACAACACATTACAGTACCTGCGAACACGAGGAAATCTGCAGATGCTGGAATTTCAAGCAACACACATAAAAATTGCTGGTGAACGCAGCAGACCAGGCAGCATCTATAGGAAGAGGTACAGTCGACGTTTCCGGCCAAGACACTTCGTCAGGACTAACTGAAGGAAGAGTAAGAGATTTGAAAGTGGGAGAAGGAGGGGGAGATCCGAAATAATAGGAGAAGACAGGAGTGGGAGGGATGGAGCTAAGAGCTGGAAAGCTGATTGGCAAAAGGGATATGAGAGGATCAGGGGACAGGAGGCCTAGGGAGAAAGAAAGGGGGGGGGGGAGCCCAGAGGATTGGCAAGGAGTATAGTGAGAGGGACAGAGGGAGAAAAAGGAGAGAGAGGGGGGGAAAAAATTATAAATAAATAAATAAATAATGGGTATGGTACGAAGGGGAGGAGGGGCATAAACAGAAGTTAGAGAAGTCAATATTCACGCCATCAGGTTGGAGGCTACCCAGACGGAATATAAGGTGTTGTTCCTCTAACCTGAGTGTGGCTTCGTCTTGTGGCAGGTGCCTGAAATAGGTAACCGGGGCAGTAGAGGAAGCAGGCAGCGTGGTGAGTTTAAAAGTCTTTTAGATAAACACATAAAGGAAATGGAGGGATGTGGCATCAAGATCAGAACAATATTGTGGGCTGAATGGCCTGTCCAGTCCTGTACTGTTCTATTTATACTCCAAGCGAGAGGGAGATTCCTAGGTCAATCTGCCACTTGAAGAGCCACTCCAGGTAAATACAGTCCCCACAAGTACAGAAGTGAGCATGGGCTGTCTGCAAATCCCATCTCCTGCTTTAAAAAGGGATGTCTGCAACTTTATCAAAACCCTATTAGCTTCTACTGTCATCAGCAGATTTATTTTTTTCTCCAAAAAAAAAAAAATAGAAATAGCAGCCGCCTGGCAGCTCATTAGTATTGAAGAATTTCTGTGACTTTTGTGTTAAGAGTTCCTATACATCCTAAGCATCCTCTGTAGTTTGATATTTATTCGCGTTAGGTTTGCTAATCTCTTTAGCAGAAAGATATTGCAAATATTTAAGAAAACAGCACACAGAAAATGTTTGACCAACTTAAAACAAAACAGTTCATGGCAGGTCTAGTAACATCTGCAGAGAAAAGCACAGCACAACTCTGCTCAGAACTCTGTAATGAAAGGTACCGTTTCTCTTTAGACATGCAGATATTTATTATACTTTTTCATTTTGGTTCAGCTCTCAGCGATATTTTCCACTATTAAAAGTACATAAACTAGATACTCTACTTACAATAAACTATGAATCCAGCCATATGAACTCTACATTTTCCTTCTGACCTGCCACAAGAAATTTTTTTAAAAACTCACATTCTAGTTCCACCAATACCCAAATTGATTAAGGAAATGAATACGTGAGCTTTTCAATGTGGAAAGGCCATAAATTCCAACAGCGCTAATAAGGTGATTACAAATTACAGACATTCTGCAACTGGTCCTGGTCAGTTCAGAACATTGCAAAGCCTGAACAAAAATCCATGCTCCTGACCGCTCTGAGATTTCTGCTGGCTACAGAAATATGTGAATATCATGCAAGGAAAGGGTCTAAATAACAGAAACACTATACAGTCAAACAGAGTAAATACAAAGAGAAGTTAGCTTACGGAGAAAGAACACATTTTGGATCCAGGGATGTAACCCTTTAATAAAAAAGGGCTGAAGGTAAATAGAATACATGTTGTCATAGTTTCAATATCATTTGTAACATGAATAATTTATTTTAAATAAAGCATTTTTACCTACTTAACTGGAACTTGTTCATGACTGATGATGGCACCACAGACTACTCAGTGAATAAGGCAAATGCAATTTATAATTACTATATTGAGTTTTATCGAACAAACTATTGCAGGTCTCAGAGCGCGGAATGACCCGAGGTTTGGCCTACTTGGGTGCCGGGCCAGAGGAGAGGGACGAGCCGGTGTTCAGCCACTGCTCTGCGCTCAACTGAGACTGTGGCCTGCAACCAACTTTAAGCTGCCTTCATTCACTGTCTTCTTCCATCTAGCACCTAAACCGCTTGTATCATTCAGTCCCTTCCAAATTGCCTTTACTCTACCCTCCTCTGCAAGTCAAAATGTTAACCAGGTTCAGGACCTGTTATTACCCCTCAACCATCAGTCTCTTGAACCAAAGGGGATAACTTCACTTGCCCCATCATTGACATGTTCCCACAACCTAGGAACTCACTTTCAAGGATTCATCTCATGTTCTCGATACTTATTGATAATTTGTTTACCATTATTATTCCTTTCTTTGTGTATTTACACACTGGTTGAACACCCAAGTTGGTGCGGTCTTGCGCTGATTCTACAAGGGTTATTATTTGATGGATTTATCGAGTATGCCCGCAAGAAAATGAATCTTAGGGTTATATATGGTGACCTATATGTACTTTGATAATAAATTTACTTTAACTTTTCCTTTAACTGATTAAAGATCACTGACCCAAATTGTCGTCTCTCATCTTGCCCAAAAGTGCTTCCAGACCAACAAGAATCCAAATCAGATTTATTGTCACTGAAGTCCTGAAATTTATTATGGGGCAGCAATACAGTACAGGCACAACAAGTTAAAATAAAACATAAATAAGTAGAGTCACAGAATGCTACCGTCCTAAACAGCCCACCTAGCCCATGTAAACTATTATTCTGCCTGCACCCAGACCATGGCCCTCCAATCCATGTACCTATCCAAAATACAAAGTAGTGCAAAAGAGGAATCGTGCGGACATTTCCAACAGTTTTTCTGATCTGTAGTCCATATGTGTTACTTGAAAACTAACTATTTTTGAAAGTTCTTTGTGGAATATTGTTGATTTCTGACAAGCATACAGCACCTTAATATACAATTTCTTAAAATTCCATTTAACCTCTCTGAAAGTTTCACAAATTGTCGCAATGTTCCTGCATTAAATGCTCCCGCTCAGGCTTCAAGAAACACATGCTGCCTTGATGGCATTAAAAAATAATAATTCCACTGTATCAGAAGCACAAACCTCAAAGGACAGACAAAAATAAGCGGTGCTAGAAAGTTTGTGAACCCTGTAGAATTTTCTCTATTTCTGCATAAATATGACCAGATCTTCATGCAAGTCCTAAAACTAGATAAAGAGAACCCAATTAAGTAACACAAAAACATTATACTCATTAATTTATTTATTGAGAAAAATGATCCAATATTTAATGTATTTGTTGGAAAAAGTATGTGAACCTCTGCGGTAATGCCTTTTACAAAAGCTATTTGGAGTCAGGTGTTCCAGTCAATGAGATGAGATTGGAGGTGTGGGTTGTAGAGGTGCCCTGTCCTATAAATAACACACACAAAGTCAGGTTACTGACAGAGCCTGCTCTTCTCAAGAAAGATACGTTTATGTGCACCATGCCTCAACCCAGACAACTTTCAGAGGACCTTAGAAGAAGAATCATAGAGATTCATGAAACTGGAAAGGGCTACAAATGCATTTCTAAAGACCTGAGTCCCCAGCAAGAGAAATTGTCTACAAATGGAGGAAATTCAGTACTTATAGAACATAGAACAGTAGAGCACAGTACAGTACAGGCCCTTCGGCCCACAATGTTGTGCCGACCCTCAAACCCTGCCTCCCGTATAAGCCCCACCTTAAATTCCTCCATATACCTGTCTAGTAGGCTCTTAAACTTCACTAGTGCATCTGCCTCCACCACTGACTCAGGCAGTGCATTCCACACACCAACCACTCTCTGAGTAAAAAACCTTCCTCTAATATCCCCCTTGAACTTCCCACCCCTTACCTTAAAGCCATGTCCTCTTGTATTGAGCAGTGGTGCCCTGGAGAAGAGGTGCTGGCTATCCACTCTATCTATTCCTCTTATTATCTTGTACATCTCTATCATGTCTCCTCTCATCCTCCTTCTCTCCAAAGAGTAAAGCCCTAGCTCCCTTAGTCTCTGATCATAATCCATACCCTCTAAACCAGGCAGCATCCTGGTAAATCTCCTCTGTACCCTTTCCAATGCTTCCACAGCCTTCCTATAGTGAGGCAACCAGAACTGGACACAGTACTCCAAATGTGGCCTAACCAGAGTTTTATAGAGCTGCATCATTACATCGCGACTCTTAAGCTCTATCCCTCGACTTATGAAAGCTAACACCCCAGAAGCTTTCTTAACTACCTTATCCACCTGTGAGGCAACTTTCAGGGATCTGTGGACATGTACCCCCAGATCCCTCTGCTCCTCCACACTACCAAGTATCCTGCCATTTACTTTGTACTCTGCCTTGGAGTTTGTCCTTCCAAAGTGTACCACCTCACATTTCTCTGGGTTGAACTCCATCTGCCACTTCTCAGCAGGAAAAGGAGTACAGGAACAGTAGCAACAGGAGTACTGTTGCTACTCTCCCTAGGAATGGGCATCCTGCAAAGATCACAGCAAGAGCACAACATGCATTGCTGAAGAAGGTAAAAAAAAAACCAACAGCAACAGACTTGTAGAGATCTTTAGAACTTGCTAAAGTCTCCGTTCATGTGTCCACTATAAGAAAAACACTGAACAAAAATGCTGTTCATGGAAGGACACCATGGAGGAAACCACTGCTCTCCAAAAAAAAAAAATTGCAGCACATCTCAAGTTTGGATGTTTTACAATGCTTCTCAGACAATGTTCTGTGGACAGGTGAGACAAAAGTTGAACTTTTTGACAGAAATGCACATTGCTATGTTTGGAGGAAAAAGGGCACTGCACACCACCACCAAAACCACATCCCAACTGTGAAGCATGGTGGAAGGAGCAACATAGTTTGAGGCTGCTTTGCTGCCTCAGGGCCTGCACAGCTTGCAATCATTGAGGGAACAATGAATTCAACATCATATCAAGACATTTTACAGGAGAATGTCAGGGCAGTAGTCCATCACCTGAAGCTTAATAGAAGTTGGATAATGCAACAAGACAATGATCCAACAAACAAGAGTAAATCAACAACAGAATAGTTTAAGAAGAAGATTTGTGTTTTGGAATGGCTGAGTCAAAGTCCTGAACTTAATCCTGTAGCAATGTTGGGGAAGGACCTGAAGGAAGCCCATCAACATCCCAAAGCTGAAGCAGTTTTCTAAGGAGGAATTGCCTAAAATTCCTCCAACCCGTTGTGCAGGACTGATCAAGTTACCAGAAATGTTTGGTAGAAGTTATTGCTGTACAAGGGGGTCACACCAGTTACTGAAAGGTTCACATACTTTTTCCAACAACTGCATGTAATATTGGATAATTTTTCTCAATACATAAATGAACAAGTATATTTTTTGTGTCACTTATTTAACTGGGTTATCTTTATCGAATTTTAGGACTTACGTGAAGATCTGATCATATTTTAGGTCATATTTATGGAGAGATAGAGAAAATTCTACAGGGTTCACAAACTTTCTAGCACCACTGTAGGTGAAATCACATACCGCATTAGTCATCGTAATTTCACCCAATATTTACAGCTCATAAGAGGAGGACACACAATCACAATTAACAAAACACAGTGTGGTGAAGGAAGTTTTTGTTTTGCCCCCACTTTATTTCACAGCTCCTGTCCCGGGATGGTTTAATACTCTGACCTGAACTACTGTTAACTTTGACACCTGCCCCAGTACAGAGAGGTGACCCCAGGCAGGCCCAATCTAGCAGCAGCCCTTCACCTGGCAGAAACGGCCCTCTCGTTATTAAATCCCGCTGTGAACAGCACAAAGAGCGTGCGACCGGTTGAAAGCCTCCTTTGAATGGATAACAATGCCAGTAATGGAGGAAGCAATACCTGCTATGTGCGCGGCCAGAAGTCCCTCAGGCCCGAAGCCGCCGCCCGCCTGTTGCTGCCGCCACTGCCTTCACCAACCGCATCACCTGACCATACTACTGCGCAGACGTGCCGGGCCGCGCGGAATCATGGGCAATGTAGTCCAACCCAACCAGACGGGCAGTCTGGCTTCTTTGTTCTGATACCCCCTAAGGGCAAGTGGACAGACAGAGAGAGAAAATAGGGCGTAATAGAATGGCTTCTATTTGTTTGGATGCCGCTCCACCATCAAGAAAGCTGGACACTATTTTTTATTGATGAAACATAGAAAACATCCTATCTGGATGCAACACACCTTGGTAGGGCAACTACCCTGCCCAAGATTTAAAGAAACTGCACAGGGTTGTGGACACAGCTCAACACATGATGGAAACTAGCCTCCCTTCCATGGGCACTATCTACATTTCTTTCTGCCTCAGTAAAGCAGCCAGCATAATCAAAGACCCCACCCACCCCAGACATTCTCTCTCCTCCCTGTCCCATCAGGCAGAAGCATGTACCACCGGGCTCAGAGACAGCTTCAGTACAGTGTAAAGATATAAAATTGCAATAAATTATTCATGGGCCACTCACAAATCCAATGAGGGAGGGAAAAAAGTTCTTTCTGAATCACTGAATCTTCAGCCTCCTCTATGTTCTCCATGATGGTAGTTACACGAAGGGGGGGGGGGGCATGTCCCAGATAGCGATGGATGCTGCTGTCTTGAGGCACCACCTTTTCAAGATGAGGGTACGGAGGATTGTGCTCGTGATGGAGCCAGCTGGGTCTACAGCCCTTTACAACATCATGTGATCCTGAGGATTGTGGCCTCTATACCAGGCAGTGATTCAACCAATCAGAATGTTCTCCATTGTACATCAAAAGAAATTTGCAAAAGTCTTTGATGACATACCAAATCTCCTAAAACTCCTAATGAAGTAACACCCCTAGTGTGCCTTTTCTATGATTGCTTCAATGAGTTGGCTCCAAGACAGCTCCTCTGAGATGTTGATCCTCAGGAGCTTGAAGTTGTTCACTCTTTCCACCATTGTGTTTTCCCCTGGCCATGTACTGCAGATCCAGCACACCTCAGTAGAAATGTTGTGAATAGAGTGTTGTCAGTGATGTCACTCGTATCATGAGTAAGTCATCAATTAAATGTCAGGAAAATACCTCCTTTGGGTTTAACTACATTGTATGAACTTTGGAAGATGCGGTCGGTTCAAAGCTGCCCAATTGAGTAGCTCAATGTTCACACTATCCCTTAAGTAGACATTAGTACAACAAAATATCACAGTGTATTGCAGTTCTACTGTGAGTATTCAATGGACTTTAAGACTTTATTCCCTGGAGTGTAGGAGAATGAGGGGAGACTTGACAGGGGTATACAAAATTATGAGGGTAAAGGCAGGCAGACTTTCCTCACTGAAGTTGGATTTTGACTAGAATTCGAGGTCATGGGTTAAGGATGAAAGGTGAAATATTTAAGGAGAACTTCTTCGCTCAGAGGGTAGTGTGAGTGTGGAATGAGTTGCCAGTAGGCTTAACGTCAACATTGAAGAGAAGCTTAGATAGATACGTTGATGGGAGGAGTATGGAGGGCTATGATCTGGGTGCAGGTCAATGGGACTCAGCAGAATAACATTTCAGCATGGACTGGGTGCACTGAAGGGCCTGTTTCTGTACTGTAGTGCTTTATAACTCTACTTTATAAATAAATATTTTGTATGGTAATGCTCCAGTGTCCCCTAGCTAAAGAGATGTGATATGGTGTACAAGTAGTGATGTTATAAAGTGCATAAATGAGGCTGCAAAAACATCAGATACATGAAGATCAATTATAAACATGAGAAAGTATCTAGATGCTTGAAGTCGAAAGCAACACACACAAAATGATGGAGGAACTCGGCAGGTCAGGCAGCATCTATGATTGTCGATGTTTCAGGCCAACAGCCTTCTTCAGGACTAAGAGGAAGGGGGATGATGGCAGGATAAAAAGGTGGGGGAGGGGGAAGGAGGTTATGTGGACGGTGATAGGTGAAGCCAGGTGGGTGGGAAAGATCATGGGCTGGAGAAGAAGGAATCTGATGGGAGAGGAGAGTGGATCAGAGAAGAAAGGGAAGGAGGAGGGGACCCAGGCAGAAGTGATAGGCAGGTGAGAAGAGATAAAAGTCACAGTGGAGAATAGAGGAATGGGGGGGGTGGAATTTGTTTACCAGAAGGAGAAATCAATATTCATGCCATCAGGTTGGAGGTGCCAAGATAAGGCCATGGACTAACATGCCTGAACGGGAATGGGAATGGGAATTAAAATGTCTAGCAACCAGGAAGCCCTGCTTGTGGCAGATGGAGCAGAGGTGCTCGACAAAGCAGTCCCCCAACTTATGGCAGGTCTCACCCATGTAGAGAAGGCCGCATTGGGAGCACCAGACACAATGAACAACCTTATCAGATTGGCAAGTGAATTGTTGCCTCAGCTGGAACGACTGCCTGGAGCCCTGAGTGGAGGTGAGGGAGGAGATGTATTGAGCAGGTGTAACACTTAGGCCAGCTGCCAGGATAAGTGGAGGTTAGTGGGGAAGGGCGAATGCACAAGGGAATTGTTGAGAGAGGTATCCCTGTGGAAAGTGGATGGCGGGAGGTCAAAGTATGTTTAGTGGTAGGATCCCCTGGAGATGGTGGAAGTTGCAGAGAAAGCTGTGTTGGATGTGGAAGCTCATGGGGTGGTAGGTAAGGACAAGAGGAACTCTATCACTGTTAAAGCAGCAGAAAGATGGGGTGAACCCGGACATTCGAGAAATGGAGAACATGCAGGTGAGGGCAGCATCAATAGTGGAGGGAGGGAAATCCCATTCTTTAAAGAAGGAGGACACCTCCAATGTCCTAAATGGAAATCCATGTCCTGGGAACAGATGCGACCAAGGAAAGGGGATAGCTGTTTTACAGGAGTTAGCTTATGTTTGATTGGCACTTTAAAAACTGGATACTGATAATCAAATTTCTAGGTATAAGTTTGTAACAGGAATTGTAGGTTGGCCTGTTGGAGGCTGCTATTAAGTGGTAGAATGTGTAACTACAGAAATTAGACAAACATGCTACTGACCAGTGTGGGTTTAATAGGCAATTTTACCTTACAAAGCGATAGCAGGCCAGCTCATGTCAATAACGTGGTGGATTGCTATAATGTGTCAAAGACATTTTGTGAACTTTGCATTCTAAAATCAATAATAGGGCTGGCCTTAATATACTCAGTGATAAGTAATGAGCCTGATTTTGAATACATCTTAAACAGTATGTGCCTATTTATTTAATAATGATTGTAATGTGATTACATCCAGCATAGTGTTTGAATTGGACAAACATCAAGTAAAGTCCTTGTTAGACCAAACATGCCCTAGATTTCTATAATTTCATTTACAATTACATCATTACTGATTTGCAAGGAGACCACAATTTTTCTGACCACCATCTATTTCTGAATATAAAACAGATAAGAAAGGGAAGCAAGGAATATAGAACAGTACAGAAACAGGCCCTTCAGCCCACAATGTTGTGCTGAACCAATTGAATTACTGATCGGATACCCAACTAAACTAATCCCTTCATCCTACTCGTGCCCTTTTTTTTGCTGGGGTATAGGGCAGCAATGAAGGTCCTTCATCTCTGGTGGAGTTCAGGGTTTCCTTCACTGTGTCATTAGCTTCCTCTGGTTTCATTACTGTCAGCCATGCAAGTCCCAGGCGGAGAGTCGGGTACACTGTCACATTCAGACGTAGAAGGATTCTTCATTACTATTCCTGTAACAGTTCTGTTTCATCATTCAGGGTTGTTAGCCCTGAGCTGAACCCCTGAACCTGGAGGACTGGTGGACCACTCTTAGTCTGGCCTTTGACCAGTTTGGCATGGGTGACCCTACCAAGAGCCAAAGCATAAAGCCCTGACTCCAGAGGAACGTGACGGACCGGTGAGGAGAAGAGAAGAGGTAAGAGGGAAACCAGAATGAGGAATGGAAGAAGAGAGAAGGGAGAGGGAGAGAAATTACCAGAATTTAGAGAAATGGATTATTCATGCCATCAGGTTGGATGCTACCCAGATGGAATATGAGATGTTGCTCTTCCAAACTGAGAGTGGTCTTATTGTGGCAAAAGAGGAGGCTTGAAAAGGTTGGTACATGAAATTAGAGCAAACATGATTCTGTAGAATGTCAGAACAGATTTGAAGAGTTGATAGCATTATAGAGCCTAGAGCAAGACAGCATAGAAACAGGCCCTTTGGCCATTAGTACGTACCAAGATCTTATTCTGCCTTGTTCCATCAACCCACAACCGTACATAACCCTCCATATCCTTGCCATCCACGTACTCTTAATTATTGAAATTGAACCTGCTTCCACCACTTCTACTGGCAGCTCAATTCACACTCTCACCACCCTCTGACAGAAGTTTCCCTTCAGGTTCCCTTTAGATATTTCACCTTTCACCCTTAACCTATGACCTCTCATTTTGGCCTAATTAGAATAGCCTACTTCTTTTCCAAAATATCTACCAAAAGATAGAGAGGAGATTGCTAGTCCCAAAACTACATGGCAGTCTTAAAGTAGCTACTATGTGTTAGAATATTAAGTTTTACCACAGACATTTACCATATGTTTGAGTCATTGCCCTTAACATTTTATTCAGTTTGGAATAATTGAAATGCCATTATCAAACGCAAAAGCTAATGTTCTTTTTAAAGGTTACAAAGAACAACACATCCATTCATTTAAAGACAGAAGTGATTGAAGGAAGTTCTTTTTAAATATAACTCATGGTTGGCACAATAGAAACCAAACTATCATATCGAGATTTAGCAATGGCGCAATTTCAGTTTTGATTGTCTCCGTGACTTCTCCAAGTCAATGACTCAAGCACAGCAAGATGAAAGTGAGTGTAATAACACTATTAGATGGTTCCCTACTACCACACTCCAATGCCATATTTAGGTTTGCTGACCTTTGTTGCCGGAATCAAAGGTGGCAATGAATCTGCATACAGGAGGAGGTTGAAAATCTGGCTGTTAGATGTCACAATGACTACCTCTCACTCAATGTTTGCAAACCTGTAGGGCTGATTATTGGCTATGGGAGGAAGAAGGTGGAGGTCCACAAGCCGGTCTTCATTAGGGGATTAGAAGTGGAGAGGGCTGATAACAGCTTGAGGAAACCAGAGGTCCATGAGCCAGTCCTCATCAGGGGATCAGAGGTGGAAAAGGTCAGTAACTTTAAATTCCTCAGTCTTATCTTTTCAGAGAATCTGGCCTGGGTCCAGCACAGAAGAGCCATCACAAAGCAGGCACGGCAGTACCTCTACTTCCTTCAAGATTGCATAGATTCCGCATGTCACCTGAAACTTTGACAAACTTCCATAGATGCACGGTGGAGAGTATCCTAACTGGTTGCATTACAGCCTAATACGAAAACACCAATGCCCAGGAATGGAAAAATCTGCAGAGTATGGTGGATATAGCCCTGTCCGTCACAAGCAACTCCGTACCCCCCCCCCCCCAATCACCCATTGAGCACAAGATCAAGGAGAAGTGCCACAAGAGAGCAGCATCTATCATTAAGCACCCCCACCGTTCAGGCCATGCTCCTTTGGGAAGGTCTCACACCAAAGGGTTCAGGATCAGTTAAACATCAGGCTCCTGAATCGGAGTGGATAACCTCACCCAGCACAACTCTGAACTGATTCCCAACCTACAGACTCACTTTCAAGGGTTCTACAACTCAGGTACTCAATATTATTCATTTTTTATTTGCACAGTTTGACTTCCATTGCACATTGATTGTTAGTCAGCCTTCATGTATAGTTTTATTAAATTCTATTGTATTCTTTACTTTCCTGTAAATGCCTGCAAGAAAGTGAATCTCAAGAGAGTATATTGTAACACCGTTTAATTTGATTTAATAAGATGGACTCATGATGTCACAATTTACCTTACACTTTCTCTGTAGCTGTGACATTTTATTCTGCATTCAGTTATTATTTGACCTGGTTCTACCTCAGTCCACTGTGTCATGATGTGACTTGCGTGAACAGTGTGCAAAACAAGCTCTTTACTGGATCTCCATACGTATGATTATAATCAACCAGGTCCAATGCCTAGGAAGGTGGTACTGCAACACTCCATGGAGAGTGAAGGGTATGACAAGGCACAGAAGGTGTCATAGTCACCCACTGCAAAAAAAGGAAGACCCCAGTTGTGACGTTTGCTCGTACCACTGAACCCGGACGTCCGAGGTTGAGAGAGTGGAACAGTCCCAGTACAACAGCTTTTCCACAGTAAAAACTCTCCCCTACAGTTTTCCTGTCATCGTCGGACATAATGAACAACCACCATCTTCTGCTCAATGGGAAGGAGAAGGGAGGATGTCCAGGGTGGTGGGGTTCTTTAATTATGATGGCTGATTTGTTGAGGCGGTGAGAAGTGTAACCAGAACCATTGGAGGGGAGCTGTGTCCACAACCCTCTGCAGTTTCTTACGGACCTGGGCAGAGCAATTGCCAAAGAACCACAGATGCAGTGATGCATTTGAAAAGGATGTGTTCTATGGCGCATATCCCATTTAGATTTTTAGTTTCCAAAACAGTAACTTCTCAAAGTACAAGAACCCTTTCAACTGGATTCTTCTAATATTCCCTTCAATACCACCATTGGTTTGTCAAGCAATTTTGTTGGTGTATTATTGTCATCTGTACTGAGAAACAGCAAAAAGCTTGTCTTGCATACTGTTTCTTCAGATCAAACTATTTGATGTTGCTGTGTTCGCTGAGCTGGGCAATTAGCGTGCAGACGTTTCATCAGCAGTCAAGATGACATCCTCGGTGCACAGTTGCTGGTGTTTCTCGTTGTTGGGAGTGCTCGTGTTTATATAGGCTCCTGTTCATTTCCATGGGTCCTGATTGGCTAGACATTCAGTTGACCTTTGAATTTTATTGGTTCACATTTCTTTGGCTCTTAGAGCAGACATCCCACCCTGCAAAAACTCATTTCAGGGAGGTAGCACCACCACCCATGCCCCCCACAACCCCATATCTCCCCCCCCACCCCGTCGACCTCCAAGGGTGTACGTATACAGGACATTTGATTATGAAAGAACACAACGATTTATTTGATCATATATTGAAACTAGTTACACACACACATATATATATATATATATATATATATATATATATATATATATATTCCTTATTGAGTATTTTGTTGGCAATCTCAATGCTAATAGCTAAATGTTAATGCAAATAGCTTTTCTATTTCTTTTTCAAACTTTCCTTGTCCTGTGATGTGGCTTGCTTGGCAGATTTGAGCACTTTGCCGGAAGTCTCAACCTCATAGCAGTCTGTGTCAATAAATTTGTTAATTTTGCAAGGCATCAGATTCACAAGATTCACAATTATATTATATTATATTATCATGTTTATTCTATTACAACTTTAAGCAAGACTACAGGGAGTTTGGCCTCATCACGTAGGACATCAAAAGTGTAGCTCTTAAACTAGCCGGCTAGTTTAAATAACGTTATCTATGCTAATGAACGAATGACACCTGTTAAACTCACCTCAACATGTCTTTTACAGTCATTTAATCCACCATGGGCAATAGAAAAGTCACTGTTGCAAACAGTGCAGCGAGCAACACTGTCATTATTTTTGACTCCTATTAGGCAGGGGTACACTTTAGTGTGGTCTGGGGTGAAGTACGTTTTATATTTTCTTTTTTTGGAATACTCTGCCATGCCGCTGCAGGACACTAAACTGAACTGATGGACAATGAAAGAGAGAGAGAGGTCGACTGTAAAGCCCGCCCACAGAGAATACTGACAGGTCTACTTAGCACAAAGGGAGACCAATCAGGATGCTCTCTCTGTCACTTTCGCTACGTTCTCCCTCTCTCTCTCTCCCTCTCGCTTGGTCTCAAAAAAATAGATTTCCAGGATATTGTATATAAATTGCAGGCGTCAGGGAGCCACTATCAATATGCAGGAGACTCCCGGAACTTTCAGGAGAGGTGGGATGTCTGTTAGAGGTTCATAGGTAGTGTCTATTAACTGCGTACTGAATATGTCACTTCAACTGCATCAAAGCAAAGCACCTCATATTTATTTTATCAGTGTAAGCCATTGCTGACTGCATGTCGGCTGCTGGTGGTTCTTACATTATAACAGTAACTATACTTCAAAGTGGCTTCACCATCTGTAGTGAGGTATGGGAAATCATGAGACCTTGCTATGTAAAAGAAAGTTCTTCTTTCAGAATGACTTACCAGCAAATGTGAAAGGTAGATATTCACTAGATCATGAACCACAAAAATTATTTTCCAAAATTAATATTTGCTTTTGTGTTGTTTAAGGAGTGGGTGTTTTTTTACATCATCTACCCAAAAGTAAAGTTTCAGATTTTGTAAATACTATGTTGTCTGGTCTTGAGATACGTCAAGTAAGAGATTTGCCTTTCCCAGGTGGATGGCATGCCAGAAAATTAATGGAGATTTTCCAAAATGGCTGACAGTGGATAAAGATGTCTCCCAGAGTTTAGCCCCGACGCCACTCCTGCTCAGGGTGAAGCTAAACGATGTAAGATGTAGTATCAAAATCTCTATCTAGATGTTAGCCAAATCAACAATATTGTTCATTGTCATGGACCCAGTGAAGCTTCAAAAAGCTGTGATTAGAAACTGTAAACAAAAAATGGAGAAGGTGTTTGACACCAAAACATACTAAAGGACACATTTCTGCATGTGCTTAAACAGACATATTAGAATGAATATGAAGCTACAACCTATGAAGCTTATTCACAGATAATAAATGTACTGAAATTTGAAGTGACATGGTGCAGAACGGATAGCACAATGCTTCACAGTGTTAACTGTCAGACTGGGATTCAATTCTGTTGCCGTCTGTAAGGAGCTTGAACGTTCTCCGTGTGATCATGTGGGATCGCTCTGGCTGCTCCAGTTTCCTCCCGCATTCCAAAAAAGGTGTACAGGTTCGTGAGTGACAGTAAGTTGTGGGCATGCTATGTTGGCAACCGAAGCATGTGGGCTGTCCCCAGCACAGCCTTGGATTGTGTTGACTGTTGATGCAAGCCAGAATTTCACTGTATGGTTTGATGTACAAGTGATAAATAAAGCTCATCCAGCGTTATTAAGTGGTACCAACTGAGCCTAATGGCCCATCTAAAGTGGCTGAGAGGCATCCATTTAAATTTATTTTAAATGTGCAAAGATTTAAAAGTCCTGGCATAGTTGGTGCTCTGTTGCATTGCCTGATCCAAAAATAGAATGATTTAGCTAATTTTATTGACTTCTGTCTGGAAAGACTCTGGAAACCTTAGATTTGGAACACCGATTCACTGTCCTGACTACCATCCAGTGTCTCTTGCTGGACGTTACATGTCGGTGGATAAGGGAAAATACAGTAACATTTCAATACCTCTAGGATCAAACAGACTGCTTGCATTGATGATATTAATTTAGGTTATAGTTTGGCTGGCTGTCAAGACCATGGTATCACACTCTAAGTTCGAGTCATAGAAAACTACAGCATAGAAACAGGCCCCTTGGACCATCTAGTCTGTGCTGAACCATTTAAACTGCCTGGTCCCATCGACCTTTACCCAGACCATCGCCCTCCATACCCCTCCCATCCATGCAACTATCCAAATTTCTCTTAAATCTTGACATCAAATCCATATGCACCTCTTGTGTTGGCAGCTTGTTCCACACTCTCGTGACCCTCTGAGTGAAGAAGTTTCCCCTCATGTTCCCCTTAAACATTTCACCTTTCACCCTTAACCCAAGATCTCCAGTTGTATTCTCACCCAACGTCAGTGGAAAAAGCCTGCTTGCATTCCCACTATCTATATCCCTGATAAACCTGTATACCTCTGTCAAATTTATAGAAGTATATAAATAAGCAGCTTCAAGAAAGGAGGGGGAAAAGCTAGGGAGGCTGAACTATAAAAGTAAATATAGATTTTTAACAGTTTCAAGGATGCTCCATGGAAATAATAAGAAACTTGTCTCTTCTCACTGTAGAGGGTGAGATTATTGTTAAGCACAATGGTTTCAGTAAGGTCTTAGAAGTAATAAAGCATCGATAGTACTGAGTATCATCAGATCACAAGCATACCTTGCAGCTACTGTAGACAACCAGGAAGGCAAACAATATTTGGCTTTGGAGCATTAGAACCATGACATTAAGCTACTCTTAAGTCATTGGCAAAGTGAATTATCAACTGCTGACAAGAGGCTGTATTTTCAACAGCAATCTGCTCAAAGTTCAAAGTACGTATATGTCACCATGTACAACACTGAGATTCACTTTCTTGCAGGCATTCACAGTAGAACAAAGAAATTCAATGGAATTAATGAAAAGCTACACACAAAGACAGACAAACATCCAATGTGCAAAATAAGACAGATAGTGCAAATTCAATAAATAAACAAACAAATAAATAAATAATACTGAGAACATGAGTTGTAGAGTCCTTCAAAGTAAGTCCACTGGATATGCTTGGTGATCAGTTCAGTGTTGTGGTGAGTGAAGTTATCCACACTGGTACAGGAGCCTGAACGTTCTAATTTAACTTCATCAGTCCACAGGACTTGTTTTCCAAAATGCATCAGGCTTGTTTAGATATTCCTTTGAACCTTTTGAATGGAATTTTTTGGCCGCAATGAGCAAAGGTACGTTTGGAGAAAAAAGGGTGCAGAATTTCATAAAAAGAACACCTCTGCAACTGTTAAGCACGGGGGTGGATCGATCATGCTTTGGGCCTGTGGCACGGGGAACATTTACTGGTAGAGGGAAGAATGAATTCAATTTAATACCAGCAAATTCTGGAAGCAAACAACACATCCTCTGTAAAAAAGCCGAAGATGAAAAGAGGATGGCTTCTACAACAGGATAATGATCCTAAACACACCTCAAAATCCACAGTGGACTACCTCAAGAGGTGCAAGATGAAGGATTTGCCATGGCCCTCACAGTCCCCCGACCTAATCATCATCGAGAATCTGTGGATAGACCTCAAAAGAGCAGTGCATGCAAGACGGCCCAAGAATCTCATAGAACTAGAAGCCTTTTGCAAGGAAGAATGGGCAAAAATCCCCCAAACAAGAATTGAAAGACTCTTAGCTGGCTACAAAAAGCGTTTACAAGCCGTGATACTTGCCAAAGGGGGTATTACTAAGTACTGCCATGCAGGGTGCCCAAAACCTTTGCTTTGGGCCCTTTTACTTTTTTGTTATTTTGAAACTGTAAAAGATGGAAATAGAAAAATTTTTCTTACTTAAAAGATTAAAGAAATGTGTCATGTTTATCCTTATGCCTTTTGGAAATCAGTTCATCTTTTACTCGCTTAGCTATTCACAGTAACAGAAATTTTGACCAGGGGTGCCCAAACTTTTGCATGCCACTGTATGTCATGAAATTTTGTTGTTCTGCAGAAGTACAGTGCAATTCATAAAAATGCTATCAGTTATAATAAGAAATATAAAAAATAGATAAGTAGTGTAAAAAGAGAGTAAAATAATGGGGTGGTGTTAATGGGTGCATGGACCGTTCAGAAATCTGATGGCAGAGGGGAAAAGCTGTTTCTAAGGCGTTGAGTGTGTGCCCTCAGACACATGTACTGGTTTAAGATGACGCTGATGAAGCACTGCAATGACTTGTTGGAAGCAACTATTAATTTCTTTATTAATCACACTTTTTCTCAAAAATGATCACTGCAATCAATAGCCTGCAACTTGCCTTTCAGGGTGGAACTTTTGAACCTCCTGCGTGACTGAAGGTCAGGGTGTCGGGACCGGCCAGAGTTCAGATCGCAGCTCCACCTGGTTTACTCGTCCCAGCACTGAGCTGAGGCTTTGACTGAGGTAACTTACAGACTCCTGAATCGGCTGCAGTGATGACTAGCTCCATCATTCTGCGAATTTTAGTTCTGAACGTTATTTGCTTACTTTTACGTTTGCACAATTTGTTCTTTTCCCCCTGCACGTTGGGTGTTTGATGGTCTTCTTTTTAAATGAGTTCTATTGGGTTTCTTTGTTTTGTGACTGCCTGGAAGGAGACGAATCTTGAGGTTGTACATAGTATACTTACTTCGATAATAGATCTACAGTCACTTTGACATTGACTCCTCCCTGAAAATAGTAATGAGAAGAGGCCATATTCTAGATGGTGGGGGTCCTTAATGATGGACACCACCTTTTTGCAATGTCACCTTTTGTAGGTGTCCTTGACAGTGAGGAGCCCAGTTAAAATGTGTGGCCACCGGGAGATCCTGCTTTCTCTGGCGGACAGAGCGTAGGTGCTTTCTCTGGCGAAAGCAGGATCTCCCAGTGGCCACACATTTTAATTCCACATCCCATTCCCATTCTGACATGTCCATCCACGGCCTCCTTTACTGTAAAGATGAAGCCACACTCAGGTTGGAGGAACAACACCTTATATTCCGTCTGGGTAGCCTCCAATCTGATGGCATGAACATTGACTTCTCAAGCTTCCGCTAATGCTCCACCTCCCCCTCATACCCCATCCGTTATTTATTTTTATACACACGTTCTTTCTCTCACTCTCCTTTTTCTCCCTCTGTCCCTCTGACTATACCCCTTGCCCATCCTCTCGGCTCCCCCCCCCCCCCCGCCTTGTCTTTCTCCCTGGGCCTCCTGAACCATGATCCTCTCGTATCCCTTTTGCCAATCACCTGTCCAGCTCTTGGCTCCATCCCTCCCCCTCCTGTCTTCTCCTATCATTTTGGATCTCCCCCTCCCACTTTCAAATCTCTTACTAGCTCTTCCTTCAGTTAGTCCTGATGAAGGGTCTTGGCCTGAAACGTCGACTGTACCTTTTCCTAAAGATGCTGCCTGGCCTGCTGCGTTCACCAGCAACTTTGATGTATGTTGCTTGAATTTCCAGCATCTGCAGAATTCCTGTTGTTTGGATTTTAGGAACAGCTTCTTTGACATCAGAGGTCTGAACTATACACTGAATAGTCACTTTATTAGGTACACCTGTACACTTAATTGTTAATGTACACCTAATTGCTAATCAGCCAACCATGTGTTAGTAACTCAAATGCATGCAGAAAAATGCTTAAAAGCATGCAGACATGGTCAGGAGGTTCAGTTGTTGTTCAGACCAAACTGGAATGGGGAAGAAATGTGATCTAAGTGACTTTGACTGTGGAATGATTGTTGGTGCCAGACGGGGTGGTTTGAGTATCTCAGAAACTGGGGATATCCTGGGATTTTCATGCATAACAGTCTCTAGAGTTTACAGAGAATGGTTCACAAACAAAAAACATGCAGTAGGTGACAGTTCTGTGGGCAAAAATGCCGTATTAATGAGAGAGATCAGAGGAGAATGGCCAGACTGGTTCAAGCTGACAGAAAGGCAACACTAACTGAAACAACCACTACTTACAACAGTGGTGTTCAGAAGAACATCACTGAATGCATAACACATTGGACCTTGAAGTGGATGGGCTACAGCAGAAGACTAGAAACATACATTTAATGGACACTGAGTGTAGTGCCTATGAACCCATGAATGCTACCTTGCTATTCCTCTTTTGCACTATTTAATTATTAATTTTTCATTCTGAACTATAGTAGTTTGTAATACCTGCACTTTACTGCTGACACAAAACTTCACGATTAATATCAGTGACAATAAACCTGATTCTGAATCTGGCTTTTAATCAGATTTTGATTCTGTTTCTGATTCTGATTAAACCTCTGGGTAGAGAATCCCGAAGATTTACTAACCTCTGGGTGAGAAAATAACTTCTTATTTTTGGCTTGAATAAAAACCTCTTTGTTTTGGAACTGAGTCCTAATTCTAGACAGCTACTGCAAGTCACAAGGAAAGCATCAGCCTGTAATATTTTTCTTTAATGTTTTAAATAAGAATCTCTCAATGTCAGGAACACAAGAGTAAAGGCCCAGTCTGTTTAAACACTCCACGTGGGACAGTCCTCCTATCCCAGGAATCAATCTGGTCAAGTTTTAGAGTTTTCCTTTCACACAGCTACGAGGCAAGACCACGCAGGGCTAGTGTTTGATTTATGGTGGATGAATTATTAAAAAATGGTTTTGCACCAGGACACCAGTCAAAGCTGACCAAACTGAATGTGAATTTGGTATAGCTTTTACACCCTCAGCTGGCAAGATTACACAGAAGCGTGATTAACAGTAAAACTAGGTTTTGATGGTGGTTACAGAGCAACTTCATTAAGTAACAAACAAGGTCTTGATTACAGAATAAAATGATTATCCACAAGTCTAATGTAGTTAACAGTAAATCCAATTTTCTATTACAACAATGGATGCACACTGTAAAGTGGAGTTCCTGAAACTTTGGCGTCATCTCTGCTGCATTCCATGACTCTACTTTTAGGCCTTTTCTGCATTTTAATGATATAGTCATAGTCATACTTTATTGATCCTGGGGGAAATTGGTTTTCGTTACAGTTGCACCATAAATAATTAAATAGTAATAAAACCATAAATTGTTAAATAGTAATATGTAAATTATGCCAGTAAATTATGAAATAAGTCCAGGACCAGCCTATTGGCTCAGGGTGTCTGACCCTCCAAGGGAGGAGTTGTAAAGTTTGATGGCCACAGGCAGGAATGACTTCCTATGACGCTCTGTGTTGCATCTCGGTGGAATGAGTCTCTGGCTGAATGTACTCCTGTGCCCAACCAGTACATTATGTAGTGGATGGGAGACATTGTCCAAGATGGCATGCAACTTGGACAGCATCCTCTTTTCAGACACCACCGTCAGAGAGTCCAGTTCCATCCCCACAACATCACTAGCCTTACGAATGAGTTTGTTGATTCTGTTGGTGTCTGCTACCCTCAGCCTGCTGCCCCAGTACACAACAGCAAACATGATCGCACTGGCCACCACAGACTCGTAGAACATCCTCAGCATCGTCCGGCAGATGTTAAAGGACCTCAGTCTCCTCAGGAAATAGAGACGGCTCTGACCCTTCTTGTAGACAGCCTCAGTGTTCTTTGACCAGTCCAGTTTATTGTCAATTTGTATCCCCAGGTATTTGTAATCCTCCATCATGTCCATACTGACCCCTGGATGGAAACAGGGGTCACCGGTACCTTAGCTCTCCTCAGGTCTACCACCAGCTCCTTAGTCTTTTTCACATTAAGCTGCAGATAATTCTGCTCACACCACGTGACAAAGTTTCCTACCATAGCCCTGTACTCAGCCTCATCTCCCTTGCTGATGCATCCAACTATGGCAGAGTCATCCGAAAACTTCTGAAGATGACAAGACTCTGTGCAGTAGTTGAAGTCCGAGGTGTAAATGGTGAAGAGAAAGGGAGACAAGACAGTCCCCTGTGGAGCCCCAATGCTGCTGGTCACTCTGTCGGACACACAGTGTTGCAAGCACACGTACTGTGGTCTGCCAGTCAGGTAATCAAGAATCCATGACACCAGGGAAGCATCCACCTGCATCGCTGTCAGCTTCTCCCCCAGCAGAGCAGGGCGGATGGTGTTGAACGCACTGGAGAAGTCAAAAAACATGACCCTCCCAGTGCTCGCTGGCTTGTCCAGGTGGGCGTAGACACAGTTCAGCAGGTAGACGATATCACATCCCTGTTTACTAGTTATTAGCCCTCACTCTTCTTTCCCCTACAATATAAAGTATATTTGCTTTCAAAGAGACAATGGCTGATTAAGGATAGTAAGGCAACACACATCAAAGTTGCTGGTGAACGCAGCAGGCCAGGCAGCATCTGTAGGAAGAGGTGCAGTCGACGTTTCGGGCCGAGACCCTTCGTCAGGACTAACTAAAGGAAGAGATAGAAAGAGATTTGAAAGTGGGAGGGGGAGGGGGAGATCCAAAATGATAGGAGAAGACAGGAGGGGGAGGGATGGAGCCAAGAGCTGGACAGGTGATTGGCAAAAGGGATATGAGAGGATCATGGGACAGGAGGCCTAGGGAGAAAGATAGGGGGAGGGGGAGAAGCCCAGAGGATGAGCAAGGAGTATAGTGAGAGGGAGAACAAGGAGAGAGAAAGAAATAATAATAAATCAATAAATAACGGATGGGGTACGAGGGGGAGGTGGGGCATTAACGGAAGTTAGAGAAGTCAATATTCACGCCATCAGGTTGGAGGCTACCCAGATGGAATATAAGGTGTTGTTCCTCCAAACTGAGTGTGGCTTCATCTTGACAGTAGAGGAGGCCATGGATAGACGTATCAGAATGGGAATGGGACGTGGAATTAAAATGTGTGGCCACTGGGAGATCCTGCTTTCTCTGGCGGACAGAGCGAGCAAGGACAAGGATAGTCAGCTTGGCTTTGCATTTAGGAAATCATAGTTCATGAAATTAAAGAGGTTCCAAAGAGGATTGACAAGGGCAGGGTAATAGATGTCATCTACATGGATTTTAGCAAGGCCTTTGACAGGATTCTAAATGGTAGGCTGATCTAGATTAGAGCACATGGGGTACAGGGTGAGCTAACAATTGGATACAAAATTAAATTGGTGGTAGGAGGCAGAGGGTAGCAGTAGAGGGTTGTGTTTCAAATTAGGAGCCTGTGACCAGTGCTGTGCTGCATGGATTAGTCTCGAGTCCTCTGCTATTGGTGATATATTGTATATTAATGATTTGAATGAGAATGTAGATTGCATGGTTAGTAAGTAATGGAAGAGAACACTTAAGGAGGAAATCAGGAGGGCTAAAGGAAGGCATGAAGTTGTTCTAGTGGACAAGGTAAAAGAGAACCCCGATGGCTTCTACAGATATAATAAGCGCAGAGGGATAGCAAGGTACAAAATTAGACCTCTAGGAGATCAGATTGGTAATCTTTTCATGGAGATGAAGAAGATGGGGGAGATCTCAAATGGATTTTTTTTGTATCTGTATATACTGTATATACAGTGTCTATCTTTTTGTGTTCATCCATCGTCGTCGAGGAGGACCTCGACACCATTATGATGGTGTCAAGACTAGCGCGTGATTTGCATTTAAGTGAGGGAGAGTTACGCAGCATCTGCCTCACTCTCTCTTCCCAATTCCCACCTGGATCCAGTAGCAAGACAGAGTTGAGATGGCTGGAGATGGGACTAGGCGCAGCGGATGACCAGGATGTCTTCTGTGTCTTGTCCCGCTCTACAGGTTCCACGACGCTTGCAGAGACCGCCTTCTTGACCGTTGGACCTTCCATTAGTCTCATCCGCTCAATCCGCCAGAGTCTGTCCTCACATGCAGGGATAGGCAACTCCCTATCTCACCAAGGGTTTGAGACCCGTCAGCTACCCTCACCTGGTTTAGCCGGTTTGTCCAAGCCGTTGCCCGGGGTGTGGCTGCTGTATTATGCAAACAGCTACGGGGAGCAAAGGGTGAGAGCTGAGTGCCAGGTGGGGACCAAAGGTGGACTGACTGCCTTGAAAAGGACGTGACATGTTCCCCCACCAGAGGTGCTACCCCTCCCTGACACCCCATACACCCCACAGTGTATGGGATGTCCTATACAGTGTCTATAGGAGTGAGGCAAAGCAGCAGTGAGGATATGGACAGTACAGGTTACAGAGGAGGAGGTGTTATCTGTCAAGCCAAATTAGGGTGGATAAATCCCCAGCATCTGTTGAGGGTTTGCCTCGGACCCTGTGGGAGACTAATGCAAAAATTGCAGGAGCTCCAGCAGGGATATTTAAAATATCTTTAGCAATGGTGAGGTGCCAGAGGATTGGAGGATAACTAATGTTGTTCTGTTGTTTAAGAAAGGCTGTAAGAATAAGACAGAAAATGATAGGCCAGTGAGCCTGACATCAGTAGTAGTTGGCTTTTTTCATGGTAGGTCATGTCTAATCAATTTTATAGAGCTTTTCAAAAAAGTTACCGGAAAAGTTGACAAAAGCCAGAAAGCACATAACAACAGGATCACAACTGATGTAATGTGGCAAGTTAAACCAGGGTAAGACATACACATTGAATGTTAGGGCTTTAGGGCATGTTGTATGGAGAGACCCAGAGGTACAAATACATAGTTCCCAAGAAGTGGTTAAAAAAAAGGATGTAGTGTGCTTGCATTTATCAGCTGAGGTACTGAGTACAAGAGTTGAGAATTGAGATGTCATTTTATTGTTTACAAATTATTGGTCAAACTGGAGTACTGTGCACAGCTCTGGTTGCCATAATGCAGGACATATGTGATTAAACTAGAGCGGGTGCAGAAAACATTCACAAGGATATTGGCCAGACTGAAGGTCTTGAGACTCAAGAAGTGGAAAAGTTAAAGGGATGAAGAAGGAGGAACCTGATAGTGGAATATGGGAGAAAGAGATGGAGGAGGGGACCAGAGGGAGGTGAGGAGAAGAGAGGGGTAAGAGGGGAGTCAGAATGGGAAATGGAAAAGGAGAGAAGGGGGAGGGTGTATATAGAATCAGGTCCAGAAAGGTGGGGGGGGGTGGTATGTAGAATTAGCAGCCAGAGGTAGTGGTGTTGAATGAGCAGTGCATAGAGGAACATGGAACTAAAGCAGGCAAGTGGGATTAGTAATGAGGGATTAGAAAAATCCACAGAAATTGGTGCATTCAGCCCAATCCGTCACAGGAAAATCTCTCCCACCATTGAGGACATTTATAAGATGCACCATCCATCATTAGGGACCCCCACCATCCAGGTCATGCTTTCCTCTTGTTGCTGCCATCGGGAAGGAGGTACATTTTCTATATTTATTTTCTATAGATATGGCCCTTGTGGCTAAAGGGATCGGGGGTATGGAGAGAAAGCAGGTACAGGGTTCTGAGTTGGATGATCAGCCGTGATCATACTGAATGGCGGTGCAGGCTCGAAGGGCCGAATGGCCTACTCCTGCACCTATTTTCTATGTTTCTATGTTTCTACAGGAACGAGTCCCACATCACCAGGTTCAGGAACGGTTTTTACCCTTCAGCCATCAGGCTCCTGAACCAGCATGGATAACTTCACTCAACTCAACGCTGAACTGATTCCACAACCTATGGACTCACTTTCAAGCACTCATGTTCTCAGCTTTGTTTCTTTAGCTATCTATCAATCTATCTGTTTATCTGTTTGTTTATTTATTTATTATTGTATTTGAAAAGATTATCTTCTTTTGCACATTGGTTGCTTGTCAGTCCATGTGTAGTTCTTCAATGATTGTACAGCATTTCTTTCTTCTACTGGGAATGCCTGCAAGAAAGGGAATCTCAAGGTAGTATATGGTGACATATATGTATATATGATAATAAATTCACATCAGACTTTGAACTTGATGTTCAGCACAGACACAGTGAGCTCAACAGCTGAGCAACTATGGGCATAGGTAGAGTAAATGCAAGCAGAGCTTTTCCACTGAGGCTGAGTGGGACTACAATCAGAGGTCATGGGTTAAGGATGAAAGGTGAAAGGTTTAAGGGGATCATGAGGAGAAACCTCTTCACTCAGAGGATCATGAGAGTGTGGAATGAGCTGCCAGCACACGTGGTGCATGCAAGCTCGATTTCAACATTTGAGCGAAGTTTGGATAGGTGAATGGATGGTAGGGGTATGGAGGGCTATGATCCATGGGAGTAGGCAATTTAACTAGTTTTAACATGGACTAGATGGACCAAAGGGCCTGTTTCTGTGCTGTACTTTTCTATGACTCTATTCCTCTATAACACTACAACTCTGCCTCAGAGGTTCTATTATCTGTGACTATAGTAAAGTCTCCAGTAGTGTTATAGGTAAGGAATATTCCCTTAAGAAATGTTCTAAGAGGTTTTCTTCCTAGCATTATTTTACTGGCAGAGGCTGCACATAATTCCCAATTCCATAGTCATGTTCCATCGCTGTCGTAGCATTCATACATTGTGTGTTGATTGACTTCATTGTCTCTTGATCTCTGCGTGAGAGCATGTCATACACGTGGAAGAAAGTGTTTGTGCATTGCAGTTAGTTATTGAGATTATATTAACTTGCAAGAAGACAGCGGATCAAAAAAATGGTGTGTTTGATTTGGAAATGAGTTTCTAAGCCAATATTCACAGAATTTTCCCCACAGGATTGAAAAATGAAGTCAAAAATACCAAAATAAAGTCAATGCAAAGGCAAAACCTCAGGGAGAACATACATTTCTCACTGAAATGTGTTCAGTGATTAGAGAAGAGCAGGTTTATTCACAAATTGATGTTGGACACCTGTAGTGAAATGTGATTGGTTGGTTCCATACGAATCACGCTGGGCATGGGTTTGCAGACCAAAGCTGATCGCAATGTAAACTGTACAGTTATATGAAACCATTTACAACATGGAAATGATTACAACATGGAAATTACATTACCTAGCCTGTTCACACCATTGAATTGGAACAGCAGGGATGGAGACCATTCAGCCCTGAGAGTCCATGTTGACTCCTAGAGCAGTCTCATTAGTCTTTTTCCATCCCACTGCAAACTCTTCTTACTTACCTCCTATTCACCTCTCTTTGCAAGGCACTGATTTAGTCTGCTTACATGACTCTTGCCTTTTTCCTACTGGGACCATTCTGTCTTTGTACTCTGTTCCAATCGAGTTTATTGAGGCTATTCCGAAGATTTATAAGGCATTGGTCAGCCTGTACTTGGAGTACTGTGAGCAATTTTGGAGCAATTTTAAGAAGGATGTGCTGGCATTGGAGAGCGCCCAGAAGAGGTTCACAAGAATTATCCCAGGAATGAAAGGGTTAATATACGAGTGCCTGATGCCTTTGGAGTTCAGATGAATGAGGGGGTATCTCAGTGAAACATATCGAATATTGAAAGGCCTAAATAGAGTGGACATAGAGAGGATACTTCCTATAATGGGGGAGTTTAGGACAGAGGACACAGCCTTAGTATAGAAGGATGTCCCTTTAGAACAGAGGTGAGAAGAAGTTTCTTTAGGGGTGATGAATCTGTGGAAGTCACTGGGTGTAACTAAAGTGCAGGTTGCTAGGTTCTTGATTAGAAAGAGCATCAAAAATTGAGGGGAAAAGGCAGGAGAATGGGGTTGAGAGGGATAATAAATTAGCCATGATGGAACGGCAGAGCAGATCTTGATGGGCTGAGTGGCCGAAGTTGCTCCTATGTCATATGGCCTAATACTTCATTCTTTTAATTACAACTCTTACGTCATCTGCTTATCTGTCCCGTTGAAAGAATTGCTTAAGATTGTTATGTTAATGTTGTGGCTTTCTCTTCAAAGTAAAGTTCAAAATAAAATTTACCCTGAGATTCTTCTTCCTGCGGGCATACTTAGCAAATCTAGAGAACGACAATTGTAAACAGGATCTATGGATAACAAACAGTGCAAGTGCAAATATGAATAAATGGAAATAAATAACAAGAACATAAAATAACAGGAGTCTTTAAAGAGAGGCCGTCAGTCTGTAAGGAGGTTGTACATTTTTCCTGTGGCTGTGAAGATTTCCTCTGGGTGCTCCGGTTTCCTCCCACATTCCAAAGATGTGCTGGTTGGGAGGTTAATTGGTCATTGTAAATTGTCCCATGATTAGGATAGGATTAAATTGGGGGATTGCTGGAGGCACGGCAGCAAGGGTCTGTTCCATACTGTATCTCAATAAATAAATAATCGGGTTAAAATGGGAGCATGTCATTATTCAGTAGCTTCCAGAAAATGCTGCTTCTCATTGGACATAAAATTGTTGTTTTCAGAATTATAAAATGTTATGGAGTGTTTGCTTTTCTCTCTCATCTTTGTCTCAGAGATAGACCATGAGCAAATGCCGACCATAAAACGGGAAAGGGTGAAGAAAAGAGAATGTTACTAAGACTAGTGGGCTCGAGTGTAGGAGGACAAGAGCTGTCCTTTTAAAGCAGGAGTTTCCAAACTAGGGTCCATGGAGCCCTTGATTTACTGTTATGGTCCATAACATAAAAAAGATTGGGAACCGCTGTTACAGGGGATGTTAAGTTAATGAGAAGCATAGATGAGGTTTATGGATGGGGCTTGCTGTGGGCAGAGTTTCTGGGTGGAGATTTGGCTGGGTTTGGTGTGGGTAGAGATTCTGAGAGGAATGCTGACAAGGTTTGGTGTGGACGGTGTAACTGGGTGGAGTGTTGGGTCAGGTTTGGTGTGGACAGTGTTTCTGGGTGGAGTGTTGGGTCAGGTTTGGTGTGGACAGTGTTTCTGGGTGGAGTGTTGGGTCAAGGTTTGGTGTGGACAGTGTTTCTGGGTGGAGTATTGGGTCAGGGTTTGGTGTGGACAGTGTTTCTGGGTGGAGTGTTGTGTCAGGGTTTGGTGTGGACAGTGTTTCTGGGTGGAGTGTTGGGTCAGGATTAGGTGTGGACAGTGTTTCTGGGTGGTGTGTTGGGTCAGGGTTTGGTGTGGACAATGTTTCTGGGTGGAGTGATGAGTCAGGGTTTGGTGTGGACAGTATTTCTGGGTGGAGTGTTGGGTCAGGGTTTGGTGTGGACAGTATTTCTGGGTGGAGTGTTGGGTCATGGTTTGGTGTGGACAGTGTTTCTGGGTGGAGTGTTGGGACATGGTTTGGTGTGGACAGTATTTCTGGGTGGAGTGTTGGGTCATGGTTTGGTGTGGACAGTGTTTATGGGTGGAGTGTTGGGTCATGGTTTGGTGTGGACAGTGTTTCTGGGTGCAGTGTTGGGTTAGGGTTTGGTGTGGACAGTGTTTCTGGGTGGAGTGTTGGGTCATGGTTTGGTGTGGACAGTGTTTCTGGGTGGAGTGTTGGGTTAGGGTTTGGTGTGGACAGTGTGTCTGCGTGGAGTGTTGGGACATGGTTTGGTGTGGACACAGTTTCTGGGTGGAGTGTTGGGTCAGGGTTTGGTGTGGACAGTGTTTCTGGGTGGAGTGTTGGGTCATGATTTGGTGTGGACAGTGTTTCTGGGTGGAGTGTTGCGTTAGAGTTTCGTGTGGACAGTGTTTCTGGGTGGAGTGTTGAATCAGAGTTTGGTATGGACGGTGTTTCTGGGTGGAGTGTTGCGTCAGGGTTTGGTGTGGACAATGTTTCTGGGTAGAGTGATGGGTCAGGGGTCGGTGTGGAGAGTGTTTCTGGGTGGAATGTTGGGTCAGGGTTTGGTGTGGACAGTGTTTCTGGGTTGAGTGTTGGATCAGGGTTCGGTTTGGAGAGTGTTTCTGGGTGCAATGTTGGGTCAGGGTTTGGTGTGGCCAGTGTTTCTGGGTGGAATGTTGGGTCAGGGTTTGGTGTTGACAGGGATTCTGGGTGGAGTGTTGGGTCAGGGTTTCTGGGTGGAATGTTGGGCCAGGGTTTGGTGTGGACAGTGTTTCTGGGTGGAGTGATGGGTCAAGGTTCGGTGTGGAGAGTGTTTCTGGGTGGAATGTTGGGTCATGGTTTGGTGTGGACAGTGTTTCTGGGTGGAGTGTTGGGACATGGTTTGGTGTGGACAGCGTTTCTGGGTGGAGTGTTGGGTCAGGGTTCGGTGTGGAGAGTGTTTCTGGGTGGAGTGTTGGATTAGGGTTTGGTGTGGACAGTGTTTCTGAGTGGAGTGTTGGATCAGGGTTTGGTGTGGACAGGGTTTCTGGGTGGAGTGTTGAATCAGGGTTTGGTGTGGACGGTGTTTCTGGGTGGAGTGTTGAATTAGGGTTTGGTGTGGATGGTGTTTCTGGGTGGAGTGTTGCATCAGGGTTTGGTGTGGCCAGTGTTTCTGGGTGGAGTGTTGGATTAGGGTTTGGTGTGGACAGTGTTTCTGAGTGGAGTGTTGGATCAGGGTTTGGTGTGGACAGGGTTTCTGGGTGGAGTGTTGGGTCAGGGTTCGGTGTGGAGAGTGTTTCTGGGTGGAGTGTTGGATTAGGGTTTGGTGTGGACAGTGTTTCTGAGTGGAGTGTTGGATCAGGGTTTGGTGTGGACAGGGTTTCTGGGTGGAGTGTTGAATCAGGGTTTGGTGTGGACGGTGTTTCTGGGTGGAGTGTTGAATTAGGGTTTGGTGTGGATGGTGTTTCTGGGTGGAGTGTTGCATCAGGGTTTGGTGTGGCCAGTGTTTCTGGGTGGAGTGATGGGTCAGGGTTCGGTGTGGAGAGTGTTTCTGGGTGGAATGTTGGGTCAGAGTTTGGTGTGGACAGGGATTCTGGGTGGAGTGTTGAGTCAGGGATTCTGGGTGGAGTGTTGGGTCAGGGTTTCTGGGTGGAATGTTGGGCCAGGGTTTGGTGTGGACAGTGTTTCTGGGTGGAGTGATGGGTCAAGGTTCGGTGTGGAGAGTGTTTCTGGGTGGAATGTTGGGTCATGGTTTGGTGTGGACAGTGTTTCTGGGTGGAGTGTTGGGACATGGTTTGGTGTGGACAGCGTTTCTGGGTGGAGTGTTGGGTCAGGGTTCGGTGTGGAGAGTGTTTCTGGGTGGAGTGTTGAATCAGGGTTTGGTGTGGACGGTGTTTCTGGGTGGAGTGTTGAATTAGGGTTTGGTGTGGATGGTGTTTCTGGGTGGAGTGTTGCATCAGGGTTTGGTGTGGCCAGTGTTTCTGGGTGGAGTGTTGGATTAGGGTTTGGTGTGGACAGTGTTTCTGAGTGGAGTGTTGGATCAGGGTTTGGTGTGGACAGGGTTTCTGGGTGGAGTGTTGGGTCAGGGTTCGGTGTGGAGAGTGTTTCTGGGTGGAGTGTTGGATTAGGGTTTGGTGTGGACAGTGTTTCTGAGTGGAGTGTTGGATCAGGGTTTGGTGTGGACAGGGTTTCTGGGTGGAGTGTTGAATCAGGGTTTGGTGTGGACGGTGTTTCTGGGTGGAGTGTTGAATTAGGGTTTGGTGTGGATGGTGTTTCTGGGTGGAGTGTTGCATCAGGGTTTGGTGTGGCCAGTGTTTCTGGGTGGAGTGATGGGTCAGGGTTCGGTGTGGAGAGTGTTTCTGGGTGGAATGTTGGGTCAGGGTTTGGTGTGGACAGGGATTCTGGGTGGAGTGTTGAGTCAGGGTTTCTGGGTGGAGTGTTGGGTCAGGGTTTGGAGTGGACAGTGTTTCTGGGTGGAGTGTTGGGTCAGGGTTTGGTGTGGACAGTGTTTATGGGTGGAGTGTTGGGTCATGGTTTGGTGTGGACAGTGTTTCTGGGTGCAGTGTTGGGGCATGGTTTGGTGTGGACAGTGTTTCTGGGTGGAGTGTTGGATCAGGGTTTGGTGTGGACAGTGTTTCTGGGTGGAGTGTTGGGTCATGGTTTGGCGTGGACAGTGTTTCTGGGTGAAGTGTTGGATCAGGGTTTGGTGTGGACAGGGTTTCTGGGTGGAGTGTTGGGTCAGGGTTTGGTGTGGACAGTGTGTCTGGGTGGAGTGTTGGGACATGGTTTGGTGTGGACACAGTTTCTGGGTGGAGTGTTGCGTCATGGTTTGGTGTGGACAGTGTTTCTGGGTGGAGTGTTGTGTCATGGTTTGGTGTGGACAGTGTTTCTGGGTGGAGTGTTGGTTAGAGTTTCGTGTGGACAGTGTTTCTGGGTGGAGTGTTAAATCAGGGTTTGGTGTGGACGGTGTTTCTGGGTGGAGTGTTGTGTCAGGGTTTGGTGTGGACAGTGTTTCTGGGTGGAGTGATGGGTCAGGGTTCGGTATGGAGAGTGTTTCTGGGTGGAATGTTGGGTCAGGGTTTGGTGTGGACAGGGATTCTGGGTGAAGTGTTGAGTCAGGGTTTCTGGGTGGAGTGTTGGGTCAGGGTTTGGAGTGGACAGTGTTTCTGGGTGGAGTGTTGGGTCAGAGTTTGGTGTGGACAGTGTTTCTGGGTGGAGTGTTGGGTCAGGGTTTGGTGTTGACAGGGATTCTGGGTGGAGTGTTGGGTCAGGGTTTCTGGGTGGAATGTTGGGCCAGGGTTTGATGTGGACAGTGTTTCTGGGTGGTGTGTTGGGTCCGGGTTTGGTGTGGACATGGTTTCTGGGTGGAATTTTGGGTCAGGGTTTGGTGTGGACAGTGTTTCTGGGTGGAGTGATGAGTCGGGGTTTGGTGTGGACAGTGTTTCTGGGTGGAGTGTTGGGACATGGTTTGGTGTGGACAGCGTTTCTGGGTGGAGTGTTGGGTCAGGGTTCGGTGTGGAGAGTGTTTCTGGGTGGAGTGTTGAATCAGGGTTTGGTGTGGACGGTGTTTCTGGGTGGAGTGTTGAATTAGGGTTTGGTGTGGATGGTGTTTCTGGGTGGAGTGTTGCATCAGGGTTTGGTGTGGCCAGTGTTTCTGGGTGGAGTGTTGGATTAGGGTTTGGTGTGGACAGTGTTTCTGAGTGGAGTGTTGGATCAGGGTTTGGTGTGGACAGGGTTTCTGGGTGGAGTGTTGGGTCAGGGTTCGGTGTGGAGAGTGTTTCTGGGTGGAGTGTTGGATTAGGGTTTGGTGTGGACAGTGTTTCTGAGTGGAGTGTTGGATCAGGGTTTGGTGTGGACAGGGTTTCTGGGTGGAGTGTTGAATCAGGGTTTGGTGTGGACGGTGTTTCTGGGTGGAGTGTTGAATTAGGGTTTGGTGTGGATGGTGTTTCTGGGTGGAGTGTTGCATCAGGGTTTGGTGTGGCCAGTGTTTCTGGGTGGAGTGATGGGTCAGGGTTCGGTGTGGAGAGTGTTTCTGGGTGGAATGTTGGGTCAGGGTTTGGTGTGGACAGGGATTCTGGGTGGAGTGTTGAGTCAGGGTTTCTGGGTGGAGTGTTGGGTCAGGGTTTGGAGTGGACAGTGTTTCTGGGTGGAGTGTTGGGTCAGGGTTTGGTGTGGACAGTGTTTATGGGTGGAGTGTTGGGTCATGGTTTGGTGTGGACAGTGTTTCTGGGTGCAGTGTTGGGGCATGGTTTGGTGTGGACAGTGTTTCTGGGTGGAGTGTTGGATCAGGGTTTGGTGTGGACAGTGTTTCTGGGTGGAGTGTTGGGTCATGGTTTGGCGTGGACAGTGTTTCTGGGTGAAGTGTTGGATCAGGGTTTGGTGTGGACAGGGTTTCTGGGTGGAGTGTTGGGTCAGGGTTTGGTGTGGACAGTGTGTCTGGGTGGAGTGTTGGGACATGGTTTGGTGTGGACACAGTTTCTGGGTGGAGTGTTGCGTCATGGTTTGGTGTGGACAGTGTTTCTGGGTGGAGTGTTGTGTCATGGTTTGGTGTGGACAGTGTTTCTGGGTGGAGTGTTGGTTAGAGTTTCGTGTGGACAGTGTTTCTGGGTGGAGTGTTAAATCAGGGTTTGGTGTGGACGGTGTTTCTGGGTGGAGTGTTGTGTCAGGGTTTGGTGTGGACAGTGTTTCTGGGTGGAGTGATGGGTCAGGGTTCGGTATGGAGAGTGTTTCTGGGTGGAATGTTGGGTCAGGGTTTGGTGTGGACAGGGATTCTGGGTGAAGTGTTGAGTCAGGGTTTCTGGGTGGAGTGTTGGGTCAGGGTTTGGAGTGGACAGTGTTTCTGGGTGGAGTGTTGGGTCAGAGTTTGGTGTGGACAGTGTTTCTGGGTGGAGTGTTGGGTCAGGGTTTGGTGTTGACAGGGATTCTGGGTGGAGTGTTGGGTCAGGGTTTCTGGGTGGAATGTTGGGCCAGGGTTTGATGTGGACAGTGTTTCTGGGTGGTGTGTTGGGTCCGGGTTTGGTGTGGACATGGTTTCTGGGTGGAATTTTGGGTCAGGGTTTGGTGTGGACAGTGTTTCTGGGTGGAGTGATGAGTCGGGGTTTGGTGTGGACAGTGTTTCTGGGTGGAGTGTTGGGTTAGGGTTTGGTGTGGACAGTGTTTCTGAGTGGAGTGTTGGGTCAGGGTTTGGTGTGGACAGTGTGTCTGGGTGGAGTGTTGGGACATGGTTTAGTGTGGACAGTGTTTCTGGGTGGAGTGTTGGGTCATGGTTTGGTGTGGACAGTGTTTCTGGGTGGAGTGTTGGTTAGAGTTTCGTGTGGACAGTGTTTCTGGCTGGAGTGTTGAATCAGGGTTTGGTGTGGACGGCGTTTCTGGGTGGAGTGTTGCGTCAGGGTTTGGTGTGGACAGTGTTTCTGGGTGGAGTGATGGGTCAGGGTTCGGTGTGGAGAGTGTTTCTGGGTGGAATGTTGGGTCAGGGTTTGGTGTGGACAGGGATCCTGGGTGGAGTGTTGGGTCAGGGTTTCTGGGTGGAGTGTTGGGTCAGGGTTTGGAGTGGACAGTGTTTCTGGGTGGAGTGTTGGGTCAGAGTTTGGTGTGGACAGTGTTTCTGGGTGGAGTGTTGGGTCAGGGTTTGGTGTTGACAGGGATTCTGGGTGGAGTGTTGAGTCAGGGTTTCTGGGTGGAATGTTGGGCCAGGATTTGGTGTGGACAGTGTGTCTGGGTGGAGTGTTGGGACATGGTTTGGTGTGGACACAGTTTCTGGGTGGAGTGTTGCGTCATGGTTTGGTGTGGACAGTGTTTCTGGGTGGAGTGTTGTGTCATGGTTTGGTGTAGACAGTGTTTCTGGGTGGAGTGATGGGTCAGGGTTCGGTATGGAGAGTGTTTCTGGGTGGAATGTTGGGTCAGGGTTTGGTGTGGACAGGGATTCTGGGTGGAGTGTCGAGTCAGGGTTTCTGGGTGGAGTGTTGGGTCAGGGTTTGGAGTGGACAGTGTTTCTGGGTGGAGTGTTGGGTCAGAGTTTGGTGTGGACAGTGTTTCTGGGTGGAGTGATGGGTCAGGGTTCGGTATGGAGAGTGTTTCTGGGTGGAATGTTGGGTCAGGGTTTGGTGTGGACAGGGATTCTGGGTGGAGTGTTGAGTCAGGGTTTCTGGGTGGAGTGTTGGGTCAGGGTTTGGAGTGGACAGTGTTTCTGGGTGGAGTGTTGGGTCAGAGTTTGGTGTGGACAGTGTTTCTGGGTGGAGTGTTGGGTCAGGGTTTGGTGTTGACAGGGATTCTGGGTGGAGTGTTGGGTCAGGGTTTCTGGGTGGAATGTTGGGCCAGGGTTTGGTGTGGACAGTGTTTCTGGGTGGGGTGTTGGGTCCGGGTTTGGTGTGGACATGGTTTCTCGGTGGAGTTTTGGGTCAGGGTTTGGTGTGGACAGTGTTTCTGGGTGGAGTGATGAGTCAAGGTTTGGTGTGGACAGTGTTTCTGGGTGGAGTGTTGGGTTAGGGTTTGGTGTGGACAGTGTTTCTGAGTGGAGTGTTGGGTCAGGGTTTGGTGTGGACAGTGTTTCTGGGTGGAGTGTTGGATCAGGGTTTGGTGTGGACAGTGTTTCTGGGTGGAGTGTTGGTTAGAGTTTCGTGTGGACAGTGTTTCTGGCTGGAGTGTTGAATCAGGGTTTGGTGTGGAAGGCGTTTCTGGGTGGAGTGTTGCGTCAGGGTTTGGTGTGGACAGTGTTTCTGGGTGGAGTGATGGGTCAGGGTTCGGTGTGGAGAGTGTTTCTGGGTGGAATGTTGGGTCAGGGTTTGGTGTGGACAGGGATCCTGGGTGGAGTGTTGAGTCAGGGTTTCTGGGTGGAATGTTGGGCCAGGGTTTGGTGTGGACAGTGTTTCTGGGTGGAGTGTTGGGTCATGGTTTGGTGTGGACAGTGTTTCTGTGTGGAGTGTTGGGTTAGGGTTTGGTGTGGACAGTGTTTCTGAGTGGAGTGTTGGATCAGGGTTTGGTGTTGACAGGGTTTCTGGGTGGAGTGTTGGGTCAGGGTTTGGTGTGGACAGTGTGTCTGGGTGGAGTGTTGGGACATGGTTTGGTGTGGACACAGTTTCTGGGTGGAGTGTTGGGTCATGGTTTGGTGTGGACAGTGTTTCTGGGTGGAGTGTTGTGTCATGGTTTGGTGTGGACAGGGTTTCTGGGTGGAGTGTTGGGTCATGGTTTGGTGTGGACGGTGTTTCTGGGTGGAGTGTTGGGTCAGGGTTTGGGGTTGACAGGGATTCTGGGTGGAGTGTTGGGTCAGGGTTTCTGGGTGGAATGTTGGGCCAGGGTTTGGTGTGGACAGTGTTTCTGGGTGGAGTGTTGGGTCAGAGTTTGGTGTGGACAGTGTTTCTGGGTGGAGTGTTGGGTCAGAGTTTGGTGTGGACAGTGTTTCTGGGTGGAGTGTTGGATTAGGGTTTGGTGTGGACAGTGTTTCTGAGTGGAGTGTTGGATCAGGGTTTGGTATGGACAGGGTTTCTGGGTGGAGTGTTGAATCAGGGTTTGGTGTGGACGGTGTTTCTGGGTGGAGTGTTGAATTAGGGTTTGGTGTGGACGGTGTTTCTGGGTGGAGTGTTGCGTCAGGGTTTGGTGTGGCCAGTGTTTCTGGGTGGAGTGATGGGTCAGGGTTCGGTGTGGAGAGTGTTTCTGGGTGGAATGTTGGGTCAGAGTTTGGTGTGGACAGGGATTCTGGGTGGAGTGTTGGGTCAGGGTTTCTGGGTGGAGTGTTGGGTCAGGGTTTCTGGGTGGAGTGTTGGGTCAGAGTTTGGTGTGGACAGTGTTTCAGGGTGGAGTGTTGGGTCAGGGTTTGGTGTTGACAGGGATTCTGGGTGGAGTGTTGGGTCAGGGTTTCTGGGTGGAGTGTTGGGTCAGGGTTTGGAGTGGACAGTGTTTCTGGGTGGAGTGTTGGGTCAGAGTTTGGTGTGGACAGTGTTTCTGGGTGGAGTGTTGGGTCAGGGTTTGGTGTGGACAGTGTTTCTGGGTGGAGTGTTGGGTCAGGGTTTGGTGTTGACAGGGATTCTGGGTGGAGTGTTGAGTCAGGGTTTCTGGGTGGAATGTTGGGCCAGGGTTTGGTGTGGACAGTGTGTCTGGGTGGAGTGTTGGGACATGGTTTGGTGTGGACACAGTTTCTGGGTGGAGTGTTGGGTCAGGGTTTGGTGTTGACAGGGATTCTGGGTGGAGTGTTGGGTCAGGGTTTCTGGGTGGAAAGTGTTTCTGGGTGGAGTGTTGGGTCAGGATTTGGTGTGGACAGTGTTTCTGGGTGGAGTGTTGGGTCAGGGCTTGGTGTTGACAGGGATTCTGGGTGGAGTGTTGGGTCAGGGTTTCTGGGTGGAATATTGTGCCAGGGTTTGGTGTGGACAGTGTTTCTGGGTGCAGTGTTGGGTTAGGGTTTGGTGTGGACAGTGTTTCTGGGTGGAGTGTTGGATTAGGGTTTGGTGTGGACAGTGTTTCTGAGTGGAGTGTTGGATCAGGGTTTGGTGTGGACAGGGTTTCTGGGTGGAGTGTTGAATCAGGGTTTGGTGTGGACGGTGTTTCTGGGTGGAGTGTTGAATTAGGGTTTGGTGTGGACGGTGTTTCTGGGTGGAGTGTTGCGTCAGGGTTTGGTGTGGCCAGTGTTTCTGGGTGGAGTGATGGGTCAGGGTTCGGTGTGGAGAGTGTTTCTGGGTGGAATATTGGGTCAGGGTTTGGTGTGGACAGGGATTCTGGGTGGAGTGTTGGGTCAGGGTTTCTGGGTGGAGTGTTGGGTCAGGGTTTGGAGTGGACAGTGTTTCTGGGTGGAGTGTTGGGTCAGAGTTTGGTGTGGACAGTGTTTCTGGGTGGAGTGTTGGGTCAGGGTTTGGTGTTGACAGGGTTTCTGGGTGGAGTGTTGGGTCAGGGTTTGGAGTGGACAGTGTTTCTGGATGGAGTGTTGGGTCAGAGTTTGGTGTGGACAGTGTTTCTGGGTGGAGTGTTGGGTCAGGGTTTGGTGTTGACAGGGATTCTGGGTGGAGTGTTGGGTCAGGGTTTCTGGGTGGAATGTTGGACGAGGGTTTGGTGTGGACAGTGTTTCTGGGTGGAGTGTTGGGTCAGGATTTGGTGTGGACAGTGTTTCTGGGTGGTGTGTTTGGTCAGGGTTTGGTGTGGACAGTGTTTCTGGGTGGAGTTTTGGGTTAGGGTTTGGTGTGGACAGTGTTTCTGAGTGGAGTGTTGGATCAGGGTTTGGTGTTGACAGGGTTTCTGGGTGGAGTGTTGGCAGGGTTTGGTGTGGGCAGTGTTGTAGACTGTAGGAGAAATGGAGACAGGCTAACCCCTGTTGACATCAATGGATCTGGTTTTTGAGTGGGTGAACAGCTTTAAGTTTCTTGGCATAAACATCACCGAGGATCTCACGTGGTCTGTACATACCGGCTGTGTGGTGAAACAGGAACAACAGTGCCTCTTTCACCTCAGACGGTTGAAGTTTGGTATGGCCCTCAAGTTCTAAGAACTTTCTGCAGGGGCACAATTGAGAGCATCCTGACTGGCTGCGTCACTGCCCGGTATCGGAACAATATTTCCTTCAATCGCAGGACGCTACAGAGAGTGGTGCAGACAGCCCAGCACATCTGTAGTTGTGAACTTCCCATTATTCAGGACATTTACAAAGACAGGTGTGTGAAAAGGGCCCAAAGGATCATTGGGGACCCGAGTCACCCCAACCACAAACTTTTCCAGCTGCCACCTTCCGGGAAACGGTACCGCAGCATAAAAGCCAGGACCAACAGGCTCCAGGACAGGCCATCATACTGATTAATTCATGCTGACAGAACTGTATTTCTATATTATATTGATTGTCCTACTGCACATACTGCTTATTATAAATTACTATAAATTGTACATTGCACATTTAGACGGAAACGTAACATAAAGATTTTTACTCCTCATGTATATGAAGGATGTAAGTAATAAAGTCAATTCAATTCAATTCTATGTTCTGAACAATTAAATACTGTAGACTAGAACTGTGGCATTCAAATCAGGTGAGTCTGACCTTTACAAGAAATCGACATATGACCCTCGCAAAGCTATCAGAGTACAATCCAAAAATCAAGTCCCAGATCAGCTGTCAATTGTGTCAGGGTTTACATACTATAATGAGCCACAAAGTGTTACATATGCGCAGAGCAAGAACGAACACAGAGCAGTAGGACTAAACGTTTTTATTGAGTTGTGTTAGTTATTGAACGTGCTGGACAACTTACATGTACGAGTGACGAACTGGTCCCAACAAGACAAAAACACGCACTCGAGCACCAACACAAAAATAGAGAGCCTCTTGCGCTTAGGAGGCCAAATTGATCACTGCAGAATCAACCAGTTGCACGGGCACTTGACCATTCACGCAATGAATCCAATGTGGTTCACAAAACGAAGCCAGGCAACATCATTGTGACAGAGCACCCCTTCCCAATTAGCTTAGCGCATTCTATACACGTCTTGAATAGAGGGAGATTGGTATGTCACCACCCACCCCGACAACCACCGATGAACCTGAACCCACAGTTGTGGTTGCGTACGTATGATCAGTCTTCCAGAGAGTGAACCCGCAGAAGGCATCTGGTCTGCACGCTATCCCTGGCCACGTCCTTAGATCCTGTGTGGATCAGCTGGTGGGGGTATTTGCAGACATCTTTAGCCTCTCCCTGCTTCAATCTAAGGTTCCTACCTGCTTTAAGAAGATCACTATCATCCTGATACCAAAGAGAAACAGGGTGACGTGCATTAAAGACTTCACCCTGCCACATCTGCTCAGTGACTCTGGCATCCGCCATCATGAAGTGCTTCAAGAGGCTGGTCATGGAAGAAATTAATTCTATCCTCCTAGACCATGACAGCCCACTGCAAATACCTACTATCAAAACAGGTCTACAACTGATGCCATCGTCCCGACCCTATATTCATCTCCCGAGCATCTGGACAGCAAAGATATCTACATTGGACTATTGTTTATTGACTACACTGCCACCTACAGTACAATGATTCTAATTAAACTCATCTCTAAACCCCTAGACCTGGGACTCGACACCTCCCTCTGCAACTGGATCCTTGGCTTCCTGACCAACAGATTGTAATCAGAAAGAACAGGCACCAACAGTACCACCATGATTATTCTCAACACTGGTGCCCCTCCTTAACCCTCTGCTCTGCGCCCTGTACACTCATGACTGAGTGGTTGGATTCTGCTCTAATCCATCCGTAAACCTGCAGGTGATACCACCGTGCTGAGCTGTACCTCAAATAACAATGCGTCAGAATACAGGAGGGAGTCGGAAGCCCAGTGACATGACAAGAACCTTCCCCTCGACGTCAGCAATGCTAAGGAGATGGATGCTAACACCAGGAAGTGTGATGATACTCGTGCTCCTGTTTACATCAGCGGTGCTGAGGTCAGGAGGAGCTGAGAGCTTCAAGTTCCTGGGGGTGAAAATCTCCAATACCCTGTTCTGGCCCAACCACGTAGATGGCACGGCTAAGAAAGCTCTCCAGCATCTCTATTTCCTCGGGAGGTTAAAGAAATTTGGCGTGCTTCCTTTGATCCTCACTAATTTTTATCAATACATCACAGAAAGCACCCTATCTGGATGTACCATGGCTTGGTACAGCACTGCGCGATACAAGATTGCAAGAAACGGCAGGGGTTCAAGTTCAAGTTGATTGTCGTCTGTTACGTATACAACCAAACGAAACAACATTCCTCTAGACCACGGTGCACCACAAAACATGTATCAAACACAGCACGTAAAACAAAATATTATCACAAATAAGGTAATAAAATATAATTCAAAATGCATGTAGCGCACAGCACAGGCAAACAGTAAACAGCTTGCTATCCTGGGGATGAGATATTGGTGGTGGCAGAGTATTCATTAGCCTCACAGCCTGAGTGAAGAAGTTGATGCCCAGTCTGGTAATCCTAGTCTTGATGCTTCTGTACCTCCATCCTGATGGCAGTGGGTCAAAGAGATTGTGAATTTGGGTGGTAGGAATCCTCAACAATACTTTGGACCTTTTGCTCCCGGTAAATGTCACAAATAGGGGTGGGAGGGGAGGAAGATCCTGGTGATCCTCTCAATAATTTTTACTATCCTCCAGGGCCAGGATTCCCAAACTGAGGTCCATGGACCACTCAATAAATGGGAAGGGTCCATGGCATAAGAATGCTGGGGATCCCTGCTTTAAGGTCTTGTTGTCCAATGTCTTGCAATTGTGGACACAGCTCATCACATCGTAGACACCAGTGTCCCCTCCATGGACCCTGTCTATAGTTCTCACTGCCTCAGCAGAATCAGGGACTCCACCCACCCCAGAAATTCTCTCTTCTCCACTCTCTCATCGGGTAGAAGATACAAAGGCCTGAAAGCAAGTATCATCAGGCTCGAGGACAGCTTCTCTCCTGCTGTCATAAGACGACTGAATGGTCCCTTGCAATCGTCCCCCACCCCAAAAACACATTTTGATCCTGTACTGCACAGGGCTGTGAGCCACCATCTTTTCCACATGCAAGGCTGCCCATCCCTTCTCTGGGGATAGGGGAGGGAGACGGTCTGATTGACAAACTGCATTAATCCATCTCCAATTAAAGCTTTTTACAGTCTTTTACTTCGAGTTCCTAATATGCATGAGACAACTTTTGCTGTTTCTATAAATCTGCTTTTTATAGTCCAGTGAAAGACGTTGAGCCCAGGGCAAAGTTGTTATCAGGCAACTGAAAACAAAGTCAATCCCATAAATATCAGCCAAGTGCTCGTGGATGAAATCCAAATCAAACAAAAAATATCGTGGCAGTTTTTTCCTGGTTCTTCACCCAGCTCTACTGGACTCGCAGACACAGCAAATACAGGAAAACTGCATTGGGTGGGGCTCACATTAGTAAAGGAGCCCACCCATGTTTCTGACCCACAGGGGCTTCCGTAGAGCTGTGCACTCTTCCACCCATCACTTTTCCTGTATTTACAATGCTCGGGTCATACAACACACCCAGGCATGGGCACGATCAATTAGCCTATGTAAAAATAGCTCAAAAAAACAGCATCACATTCAGAATAGCTGGAGACCAGTCATTCACTCTCCAGTCAATACAAGCACAAGTTATATCACATATAAAACAAAAACTCACATTTGTAACTCCGGAAAGAAGGCAAATTTAAAGTATCTCGAACTTCCAGTAATTTCTCCACCCTCCCTCTTCTCCCTTTATTAATTCTCCATTCCAGCTCCCCCTCACCCTTTCTTTTCTCTTTATCCACCCATCACCTGCCTCTGATTGACCCTCCTCCTCCCCTTTCTCCCATGGTCCACCCTCCTCACCTATCAAATTCCTTCTTCTTCAGCCCTTCACCTCTTCCACCTATCACCTCCCAGCTTCTTCATTCCTCCCTCCCCCACTGGCTTACCTTTCCCTTCACCTGGTCTCTCCTATCACCTGCCAGCTTGTGCACGTTCCCCTCCCCCACCTCCTTAGTCTGGCTTCTTCACCCTTCCTTTCCAGCCCTGATCAATTTACTCAGCATATCCCTGGAGAGGATAGGGTTGGGAATAAGAGAGAATCCTAAAACTTACAAGGTGAGCCTCTTCTCTGGATTTTCGGTGCTGAATTTTTATTCACTGCTTCAACACTGTTCCTCAGGGGTCAGTATTGGGACCGCTACTTTATACATTGTTTGTCAATGATTTAGATAATGGAATTGATGACTTCGTGGCAAATTTTGCAGATGATATGAAGATAGGTGGAGAGGTAGGTAATGTGATTTCAGCAGGACTTAGACAAGTTGGAAGAATGGGCAAAGTGGCAGATGGAATACGTTGCTGGGAAATGTATGATAATGCATTTTGGTAAAAGGAAAAATAGTGCGGACCGTTATCTAAATGGGGGGAAGGTTCAAACATCGGAGGTGCAGAGGAGTCCTCGTACAAGATTCCCAGAAGGTTAATTTACGGGTTGACTCTGTGGTAAAGACGGGAAATGCAATGTTGACATTTATTTCAAGGAGAACAGAATATAAAAACAAGGAGATAATGCTAAGGCTTTCTTAGACACTAGTCAGGCTGCACTTGGAGTATTGTCAACAGTCTTGGGCCCCAAATCTCAGAAAGGACATGTAGTTCATTGGAGAGGGTCCAGAGGAGGTTCTCGAGGATGATTCTAGGAATGAAGGGGTTAACGTATAAGGAGCATTTGGCAGCTTTGGGCCTGTACTCACTGGAATTTAAAAGAATGCAGGGAGATTTCATTGAAAACTACCGAATGTTGAAAAGACTAGATAAGGTGGATATGGAGAAGATATTTCCTATGGTGGGGGTATCCAGAACTAGAGGGCACAGCCTCAAAATTGAGGGGTAACTCTTTAGAACAGAGGTAAGGAGTAATTATTTTAGCCAGAGAGTAGTGAATCTGTGGAATGCTCTGCCACAGAGAGCTGTGGAAGTCAAGGCCATGGGTATATTTAAAGCGAAAATTGATAGCTTCCTGATTGGTTGGGGCATCAAAGGTTATGGTGAGAATGCAGGGGTATGGGGTTGCATGGGATCCATGATCAGCCATGATGGAATGGCAGAGCAGACTCAATGGGCTGAATGGCCTAATTCTGCTCCTAAGTCTTACGATTTTATGGTCTTAAGTGAAGTCTTCTTGACATTTTATATTGATTAAACCAGGACTAATTTTGAGAGAGATGCAATGCAACACTCTTCAGGGCTGGTGAAGGGTCTTGGTCTGGAACGTCGACTGTTTACTCTTTTCCACAGATGCTGTCTGGTCTGCTGAGTTCCTCCAGCACTTTGTGTGTGTGTATCTCAGACTGCATTGGTCATTAATGCAAAGAGATGCATTTCACTGCATGCTTCAATGTATCAATGTACATGTGACAAATAAATCTAATCTCTTTATTCAGTAAAAGGACATTTACAATCATATTTACAAGCAAAGTAAACTTAGCTGTGATGTTAAATTTTTTACCCTTAATGTTATGCAAAATAAATAATAAAAAACCTCACCCATGCGTGTTGTTTAATTTTTTTTTTGTCTGAATTTGCTCAGCATATCCCTGGGTGAGATGGGGCTGGTAAAGGGTATTAGCAATAAATCACAATCCTAATATTTACAAGGCAAGCCTCTTCCTTGGATTATTGGCACTGAGTTTTTAATTTACTGCTTCATATTTTAACTAGTAATTCCTATCTCCTCATGTGCCTGTTTGGAAAGGCTAACTATCATTCCATCGGTGCAGCTTGGCTTTTTGAGTATTTCTCCATCTTCTACACTGAATGATAATTGAATTGTTTTCAAATTGATGGCCCTTCAATTGCATTCATATCTATTAAAATCCCACCATTTTTATTCATCTGTTCACCTATTTGTTTGAAAGATTTAAGACCATAAGACATCATCATCATTATTATGTGCTGCGTTGTGTGACATGGGCAATCGTGGTCTTTCCATGACCATGATTATTCTTCACAAGTTTCTCCACAGGAGTGATTTGCCATTGCCTTCTTCTAGGCAATGTCTTAACAGGACAGGTGACCCCAGCCATTATCAATACTCTTGAGAAATTGTCTGCCTGGCGTCAGTGGTCGCATAACCAGGACTTGTGATGCACACCAGCTGTTCCTACAACCATCCACCACCTGTTCCCATGGCTTCACGTGACCCTGATCAGGGGGCTAAGCTGGTGCTGCACCTTGTTCAGCAGGGACCTGCAGGCTAGCGGAGGGAAGGAGCACCTCCTTCCATACACCTCCTTTGGTAGAGACGTATCTCCGCCCCAATGTTCCATAAAACAGAATTAAGCCATTTGGCCCATTGAGTCCTCTCCGCCATTCAATATAGACTGATTTATTGTCCCTCTCAATCCCATTCTCCTGCCTTCTCCCCATAGCCTTTGATGCCCTGTCTAACCGAGAACCTAATGGCACATTCATGACACACTGTCCATCACATTTTGCACATTTTGTGAAGGATGCAAAAGGCACAAAAGATATTATTCTGTATTTGAGGAAAATTAGAGAGAGATGTTTAAACCAGCAAAAAAAGAAGACAAATCAAGTGATTTCATCCGGAGAATGTTATTTCAATAATTAGCTTCTGACTGACCTCTGGGCATTGTTAGTCACTCATGGAATATTAAATGGTGAACCAAGTAAACATTAGAAAAATGCAGTTGTGCTCCCGGTCATATCGCCATCACAAAGGGTAATTAAGTTTGTTTGTAGGGTTGTTCGCCAAGCCTAGAGGTTAGTTCGCAAATGTTCCATCATCAGTCGAGGTGACATCATCAGTACATAACTGAGTGTTGTTTCTGCCAAGCGCTCGCGTTCATATTGGTCTGACTCATTGTCCTGATTGGTTGGCTGTCACACTGGCCTCTAGCCTCTGCTGGGTACTGGCCAATCGGATAGCTGAGTGATCTCCCCTGGCCCGTATCCCTGGGTAACAGTTATTGTGAGCGCTGGTTTATCAGGTGTTCGCGGCTGACCCCTTGGTCCTGATCCCAGAGATGCATGGTTTGTAAATTATGTCCAGTTTAATATGCTTGTCAATAGTGTCTTCTGTTGAGAACCAAGCTTTGTAGAATTATCTTGATTTCTTGTTTTGTGGTTCTGCCGTGATTTTTGCAGTTTCCGAGATGAGCTTGTGTCCTTGGTCATCATGTACTGAGATGAGTGACAGGGGAGCATGTCTTCCTACAGCTAGTTGATATCCATGTAGTCCTGTGGATCTTTTTCTCCCCGTCCGTCCTACATAGTGTTTGGGGCAATTTCCGCACTGGAGGGTGAAAAGAATTTTGTTTAATATTACTAGAACAAAAACAATACAAATAACGTGTAACAATATGGCTGAACAAACGAACGACTGGAGGAACTCAGCAGGTCGAGCAGCATCTGTGGGGGAAAGGAATTGTTGATGCTTTGGGTTGAAACACTGCATGAGGACTGAGAGTGGAGAGGGAAGATAGGCAATATAAAAAATGGAGGGGAAATGTTCAGATGGGGAACAGAAGGGGGACCGAGGAGGGGTGAAGGATGATGGGCAGGTGAGGAAGGGAGGGGGGTGGAACTGGCAGATAGAAACAGGTGGGTGGTGGATGGAAGCAGGTGAGGAAGAAAAAGGAAGATGGAGCAAGGTAGGAAGGGGAGGGCAAAGGCAGGAGGGTGATAAGCAGGGAGACATTTGATACCAATGTTGGAATATGGTAAGTAAGGAAGGTGATAAAGGAGGGATGAAGAGCAGATAGAAGAGTTTGAAGAAACCTAGAAGTTTATGAGGATTGGGCACAACATCTAAAACTTTGACTAACTTCTGTGTGGTGGAAAAGATATTGACTGTTGTAGAAACACCAATGCTTTTGAATGGAAAACCCTACGAAAAGTAGTGGGTATGCCCCAGTCCATCACAGGTAAAGCCCTCCCCATCACTGAGCACATCTACGTGGAGCAGTGTTGTAGGAAAGCAGCATCCATCATCAGGGACCCCCACCATCCAGGCCGTACTCTCTTCCCGATGCCATCAGGAAGGAGGTGCAGAAGCCTCAGGTCCCACACCACCAGATTCAGGAACTGTCATTAACCCTCAACCATCAGGCTCTTGAACCAGTGGAGATAACTTCACTTGCCTCATCACAGAACTGTTCCCAGAATTTATGGACTCACTTTCAAGGGCTCTTCATCTCATGTTAGACCATAAGATATAGGAGCAGAAGTAGGCCACTCGGCCCATTGAGTCTGCTCCACCATTCAATCATGGGCTGATCCATGATCCATTCAATCACGTTCTTGATATTATTGATTATTTATTTATTATTATTTATTTTTTTCTTTCTTTTGTTCTTGGACAAGTTTGTTATCTTTTGCACACTGGTTGTCTGCCCTGTTGGGAGAAGTCTTTCATTGATTCTTCTATGGTTATTGGATTTATTGAGGGTGGTCACAAGAAAATGAATCTTGGGGTTGTATATGGTAACATACAGGATACAAACTTTGAAAGTAACTTTACTTTGAACCTTGGAGTGGTGATTATGATGGGTGAAGGATGTAAGTAGACTGTTGAAAGAAACAGCTGGGAAAGGAAGACAAAATGGGTGGGAGGGGGTCAGGGGAACAACAGTGGAAAGACAAGGGAGGGATGAGAGGGGAGAGAGAGGGGGTAAAGGAGACGGGAGGGAAAGGTTACCTGAAAATGGGGCATTCTATGTTGTAGAATACCCATGCAGAATATCAGGGGCTGTTCTTCTAGTTTGCAGTGGGCCTCACACTGGCACCCCCATAACATCTACAATTTCCTCTCACCCCCCCCCCACCCCCCCACGAATGCTGCTGCACCCTCGGAGTTCCTCCAGCAGCCGGTTTGTTGCTCTATTTTTGTCTCTATTGATACAGAATTGGAGCTGGAATTGGTTTATTATTGAGGTACAGTGTAAAGCTTGTCTTGCATGTTGTTCGCACAAATTGATTCATTACACGGTGCATTGAGGCAGAACAAGGTGAAACAATAACAGAACGCAGAGCAAAGTGTAACAGCTTCAGGAAAAGTGCAGCACAGGTAGATTCTGAGGTCAAGAGCCCAACTTATCATACTCGGGAACCATTTAATATTCTTGTGACAGACGCTCAGTTAGTTCACTTTAACCTATCTCTCTCAAATGCTCACCTGATTCTCTTGCCATCCAGACTTGGGAGAATCTTACGGAAGCCAGTTAACGGAACCAAACCAAGCGGGTATTTGAGATGCGTGAGGAAACCAGAGCACCCGCGGGAAGTCATGTCATCACAGGGAGAGAATGTGTAAACTCCACGCAGACTGCACCTGAGGGCACGATCGAACCTGGCTCACTGGAGCATTGTGGCACCCAGTAGAAAGACCAAATGAAACATGCCGGAAGATTAAAACTGCCTATGTTTCTTTTCTTGTTCAACAAAGCCATCTCTAGCCATGAAAAGGTGAAAACACTGTGTGAGTGGTTGTGAGGGAACATAAGCAGGGTACCTACACTCAGTGGCCTTTTTATTAGGTACACCTGTACACCTGTATAATGTAAATATTTAACCAGCCAATCATGTGGCAGCAACTCAATGCATAAAAACAGGCAGACATGGTCAAGAGGTTGGCAGTTGTTCAGATCAAACACCAGAATGGGAAAAAATGTGCTCCAGGTGACTTTGACCGTGGAATAATTGCTGGTGCCAGACAGGGTGATTTGAGTATCTCAGATACGGCAGATCTGGGATGTTCACGCACAACAGTCTCGAGAGTTTACAGAGAATGAGGCGAAACATAAAAAATACCCAGTGAGCGGCAGATCTGTGGGCGAAAACAGCTTGTTAATGAGAGAGGTCAGATAAAAATGGCCAGACTGGTTCAAACTGACAGGAAGGAGACAATGACTCAAATAACCACACATTGCAGCAGTGGTGGGCAGAAGAGCATCTCTGAATGCACAACACATCGAACCGTGAAGTGGATGGGCTACAGCAGCAGAAGACCAGATGAATAAGGCTAAAGAAGGGCCTCAGCCCGAAACATCAGCTGTTTATTCATTTCCATAGATGCTGTCTGACCTGCCGAGTTCCTTTATTTTTTTTTTCGCGTACGTGTTGCTTTGGATTTCCAGCTTCTGCAGACCTCCTCGTGAATAAATCTGGAGATATTTTACTTGTTCGGCGGAATCACCTCTGGGCATGGAAGGTGTTTGGATGAGTATGGTGAAAGAATGGTGGATGAGTGGTAATAAGTAATATATCCAGACATGCAAATCACATTGTTAGGTGAAAGGTTAAATGTCGAAGCCTTTAGCACTTTCACACCAAGCGTTTTGATCTACATAGAACATAGAACAGTACAGCGCAGGAACAGGCCCTTCAGCCCACAATGTTGTGCTGTACCAATTAAATTAGCAACTAAACTGATCCCTTCAGCCTACTCAATGTCCATATAACCCTTCATTTTCCTCACGTTCATGTGCATGTCTAAATGTCTCTTAAAGTCCCTAATGTGCCTGCCTCAGCCACCACCCGAGGCAGCAAAGATCTGCTGCAGATCTTTCAGGCGTTGATATGGGCGTCGTGGTTTTGTAGTGGTTAGCGCTACTCCATTACAGCCCGAGGTGTTCCGGAGTTCAATTCCAGCACCGTTCTGTAAGGAAACTCTGTACGTCCTCCCTGTGGAATGCTTGGGTTTTCCATTGGTGCTCCCGTTTCCTCCCACAGTCCGAATTCATCCAGGGTAGGTTAGTTGGTCATTGTAAATTGTTCTGTGATTGGGTTAGGGTAAAGCAGGTTTGTTGGGGGTCGCTGGGGTGGCGTGCCTACTCTCAAATGCATAAATTCATCGTCAATGTTTTCCATATAAAAGGGATATATTTGAATCTGTTCAAGCCTGGCATAAACTGAGCTAGAAAACTTTAGGTTCATTATTCTTCTCCTGATTGAGTCTTTCATGGGAGCAAATACATTTGTGTACAATTAATGTAATCTATTAACTTTAAGTAGTTGTTGGCACATTATAAATTCAAGGGCATTTATGTTGATTGTGTAAACTACAAAAAAAGGCTGGTTCGAATTAAGCGAGTAATTTTTTTTTCCTCCATGCCTCAGTTCCCTTATCCACACATGTACGCGATTCCTCTCCATCTACCTCATAGCCCAGCGATGGAGAGGAAGGCGTGTTCAGACCTGAATCCAGCACTTTGCCTGTCTGGATTTGATCCTGAGCCTTTGTTAATTCCTCTCCAGAGCCGCAGGAGCCTCAGGTCCTCACGCCAGCAGTTCAGGAACAGTTATTACCCCTCAACCATCAGGCCCCTGAACCAGCGTTCACTCACCTCAACACTAAACTAACTCTACAACCTATAGGTTCACTCTATAACTCATGTTCTCAGCATTATTCAGTTGCATTTTTATTATTTGCATGATTTGTCTTCTTTTGCGCATTTTTTGTCAGTTTTTGTTATTTATAGTTTTTCCTAAATTCTATTGTATTTCTTCATGTTCTTGTAAATGCCTGCAAGAAATTTAATCTCAAGGTAGTACGTGTAGTTATCTAGTTAAAAGCCCATTGCCCCTACTGGGGCATATGCTACATGACATATACAGTACGTTCTTTGATAATAAATTTACTCTAACTGTGAATACTACCACATTAGAGATAAACTTAATCATGGACAGCATTTCTCCTTCTGAATTAATCCCCACATTCCAGGGCAGCTCTCAGTACAGGGGCATCAGAGAAACCGAGAATATAATTCTATGCTCCACTTGCTAGACTTCATTTTGCAATCAGGGTTACAACAGAAAGGAACAGCCCTTCAAAGAAAACATAAAAGCAGACTAATGAAATTATAGTATTGTCTGCCTGCACTGCACTTTCTCTGTCTGTCACAGTTTATTCTGCATTCTGTTATTGTTTTCTCTTGTTCTCCTCAATGCACTGTTGTAATGACCTGTATAAATGGCATGCACAACGAAGCTTTTTCACTGTACTTCAATACAAGCAACAATGTATTGCAAAACTAGGCAAGGTGGAATATCAGCCATTAATGTGATACAGTATTCGGGTGTGTTAGTATGTTAACTCTAACTCCACTATGAATGGCTCCAAGCCCAGCTGTGAAAGGAGGGGGGTTGACATGGGGCTAGCAACCACATCCCTTAAACACCCTGAGCTACAGAAGATCCTAAGACCTCAATCGTGGGAAAGAAAGGATCTTTGAAGATGGGCTATGCCTGGGGGCAACTTGAAATAGTGGCCTTGGACAGAGGACTCTGGCAGGCTGCTGTCGGCAGCTTATGCCCCAGGAGGGGTGATGGGCTTAAGTAAGTTAGTTGGAATGTTTTAATAACAGTGAAACCATCTTCTTCACTAATGCTCTTCAGGGAAAGAAATCTGCCAGTTTTACTTGGTCTGGATGCAAATCAAGGTGCTCCATTGTGTTTGATTATTATCTGCCTTCTGAGCTCTAGGGTAATTACCATGTCTGTGAGTGATGTCCACTTCCTGTGAATAAGTATCTATCAAAAAAAAAGCATACTCAAGGGACTGAAGGCCCTGCTTTTGAGCATTCTTAAAACCGTTTGTACCATTTCCAAAATCACTCTGCCCTTCTCTTTTATAGTACGTTCTACATGCCCTTCAGCCCATCACATCCATGCTGGCCATCAAACACTCATCTTCCTGGGCAACGTGGTTAGCGCATCACTGTACAGTGCCAACGACCGGGGTTCAAATCCCACCACTGTCCGTAAGGAGTCTGTACGTTTTTTCCCATGCCCATGTAGCTGCTCCAATTTCCTACCAAGTTCCAGAGATGAACAGGTTAGAACTTTGGTCATATGAGTATAACTGGGTAGTGTAGTGTGGGCTCATTGGGCCGGAGATGGTGCTCTATCTCTAAATTAAAAAATTAGATTAGACTAATCCAATTTAACAGCAACTGGTTCGTTGCCTTCTATACCTGGGTCTTTGCTTGTACCTCAGTAATGTCCACAACGCCATTGTCTATGTACTCTCAGTGGCCACTTTATTCGGTGCAGGAACGGAGCCTGGTGTGGACTTCTGCTGCTGCAGCCCACCACCACTGACAGTGGTGGCAAATGAACCCAAGTCAGTGGCACTGAAATAGTGTCATGCTAGCCGCTTTGCTACCGTGCTTCCCTGGTGGCACTCACAATAATTTTGCAAAGCAGAACTGAACGCGGTCTCTAGTGACATCAGTAGCAGTCTCCAACTCCTTACACTCTCTGAAATACACACTCAGCGGCCACTTTATTAGATACCCGCTGTACCTAATGAGGTGGCCACTGCGTGCATGTTTGCGATCTTCTGCTCCTGTAGTCCACCCACTTCAACATTCAATGTGTTGTGCATTCAGAGATATTCTTCTGCACACTGTGTTGTAATGTGAGGCTATTCGAATAACTGTCGCCTTCCTGTCAGCTTGAACCAGGTTGGCCATTCTCCTCTGACCTCTCTCTCTTTAACAAGGTGTTTTCACCCACTGAACTGCCACTCACTGGATGTAATACATACAAACTGCTGGAAGAACTCAGCAGACCAGGCAGCATCGATGGAAAAGAGACATATTTTGTTTTTTGCACCATTCTCTGTAAACTCTAGACTGTTGTGCATGAAAAATCCCAGTCTCAAACCACTCTATTTGGCACCTACAATCATTCCACAGTCAAAGTCACTTAGATCACATTCTTCCCCATTCTGATATTTGACCTGAACAACAACTGAACCTCTTGACCATGTCTGCATGCTTTTATGCATTGAGTTGCTGCCATGTGACTGGCTGATTAGATATTTGCATTAACGAGCAGGTTACAAGTGCACATCATAAAGTGGCCACTTAGTCTAATAACTCAGATGCATAATAGTATGTACTGAATGAAGTTTACCCAAAAGAAATATAAATTAATTATGCAAAAATGTAGCGTCCAACTGTTCCAACAAACGAGAAACTTCAAATCTCACAGGCCACGTGGTGAAAGGTTTTGTAACTATGCGGTCAACGCTGCCTCTAGTTCATGCTTGAAGTATGGCAGTCACCAATAATGCAGTCTTGGCACAAGGCAAGTTTATTATGATAATGAAAGAGAAACTTGTCATACTATTTGTGCTCCAAGATGGTATTAAATTAAAAATAAAAGAAACACATTCAAGGCAGGAAAGGAAATGCATATAACAAATAAAACATGAGATCACAAAAAATTTTTTCAGCAAAAAAATACATTATGAAGTTCATAATATCTTGGTAGAATGCACATACAAAATGTACAGATTGTCAACATGAGCTGACAGATTACAAAGAAAGCAATTTCATATTGACAACCATTCCATCAGTTGTTTGCTCACTGTGCTAACGATGAATCTCAAGGTTGTATATGGTATACATACTTTGATAATAAATTTACTTTGAACTTTGAACTTTAAATCAAAATGGGACTGGCGGTGAATGAAAATCCAGGAATAAGTCACCTGTATAACACAAGACTGCACTGCCTAAGTCATGTTAAAAACACAACCTGCATCTTGACATTGTAATACATAGTATTACTGATTGAACAATGTAGTCTGCATATTTTATACCAAATAAAAATAAACAAATTTGCTAATATAAAAACAATGATTTTGCCTATACTGTATTTTATTGACAAATGATCCAACCAAGTATAATTACTCCTTCCTGACATACAATATTTATTAGGAAAACATAATTTACAGAATATTTTGAACAAATACATTAATTTATGTATTGCCACTTTAAAATTCAGTGTTGCAGGCAGTACACTGGGTATATCCAGTGACCTGCACCTGCTCGTAAATGGAAAGTTATAGTGTCCACACCTACACACGTGCTCGATAGTCTCAGTCCAATACTGCAATGTGTAGATGGGCGCTCTCTATGTACAGCAGCCTGGCGGGCAGATAAATCGTACCCAGTGACCAGGCTTTAGGAATGCTGCCCCAAAAAGTCATCGAGCGTTAAGTCATTTATCCAGTCATCGTTACTGCTGCTTCCCTTCATAATGGACTCTATGAAGTCCGGCTCATTCCGAGCTGCCCCCAAGGCATTGCTGTTGTTATGCTGCAGAAAGTCATAGGTGGATACCTCGGTGGTGGGGTTCATTCGGTTATAGGATGCCGACGACTGCCCACTGGATGCGTAGCTGGCGGCAGTGAGACCTGGCACTGGGTGAGTCTGGCTCATACTGGTAATGCCCTGTGGCACAGGTTTCATGCTGCCCATGGCTACGGAGGGTAACCTTGGCTGATTATGCCTCGAGTTCGGGCCGCTTATGGAGACCATGTTTTGTCCAGTCTGGCCCGGGTTCAGTTGCTGCAGTGGCTTCATCTGTCCTCCCGGGGCTATCTGGTTTGGTGGCGCAATGGTCTGGTGGGGAAACGGATGCACGGGCAGATTCGGCCTCATGGTCTGTTTGGGGAACAATGGGTTATTTGGGAAATGTGGCATGCCACCGTCCATTTTGGTCTGATTCTGCATTCCTTGAATCCTTTGCTGCGCCCACATTTGAGGAGCCATGCCAGAGGTGGCTAACGCGGTTGAAATTCCTTGGACGGGCATACTAGCCCCTGCCTGGTTTATGGATTGCCTCACGTGCTGGGGAGGCGCAGCCGGGTTCGGCACAGAACCACTGAACGCCGAGATTGGTGTCCTTTGCTGGATTATAGCCTGGCTCGGCACTGGCTGGCTGGTTGATCTCATTCCCAAAGCGTTCTGGCTTGGCCGGAGAGGCATGTTGAGGCCAGATGGCGGCATGTAAACACTCTGCTGGTTGCCAGTGTTATTTGGGTACATCCCCACGGTCCGGTCGGCCTGACTGGCAGTCACTGCAGGTACCCCGGGCCCAAGATTGTTCTGAGACGTCGCCTGCAGAAGGCCGGGGTTCCGCCGCATACCGCAATGGGCTGACTGTGGTGTCGGCAGAGGCTGCCCAGAGTTTGTAGGCAAAGGTTGTGCCACAGCTGTAAAAAAAAACACAAGCAATTAGTGTTATAGAGTCATAGAGCACTACTGCACAGGTACATGCCATTCAGCCCATCTAATCTGTGCTGAACTACTTTTCTGCCTAGTCCTGGTTTCAATGACCTAGAAGGGTTGAGATGGAGAGAAAGTAACTAGGAAATTAGGGAAACTTTATGAAAGTGATTATTTGGTAAATAATTCATTTTTGTCAGAGAAACTTCTGGTAAAAACAGAATGAGCTTGTGCTTTTGTTTTCCTGTCATTCATCACCTCACAAGATCCAAAACTGCTTCAAAAGGAAGTACTTTTTGAAGAATTGTCATGGTTGTAACCTAAGGAGAATGACAGTCTATGTTTGAACATGGTAGTAACCAGCTAATCTGCTCTGATATGTCATAGGGTCATGGAACACTACAGCCAGGGTCGCCAACTGTCCCGTATTAGCCGGGACATCCTGTATATTGGGCTAAACTGGTTTGTCCCATATGGGACCGCCCTTATCCCGTATTTCCCCCGCCAAGGTAGAGCGTTCCTACGAAACTGTTCGTAATCCGAAATGCCGTAAAGCAAAGAAGCAATTACCATTAATTTATATGGGAAAAATTTTTGAGCATTCCCAGACCCAAAGAATAACCTACCAAATCATTCCAAATAACACATAAAACCTAAAATAACACTAACATATAGTAAAAGCAGGAATGATATGATAAATACACAGACTATATAAAGCAGAAGTAATGTATGTACAGTGAAGTTTCACTCAGACAGAATCAGGAAGATTAAGCCAAAACCGATTTGTGGAAAAAAAAAATCGGCACGTACACGCATGCGCACACAGGTGCCCGCGCAAGGCTTCATGGTCATGGTAGTCTTTCTCGGGGTAAACACAAGTGTCCCGGGATTTGACTGCTACTTTTGTCCCTTATTTGGGAGTGAGAAAGTTGGCAACCCTAACTACAGCAGAAACACAGGCCCTTCAGCCCATCTAGTCTGTGCCAAACTATTAATCTACCTAGTCCCATCGACTCATACTTGGACCATACCCCTCCATACCTCTCCTATCCGTGTATGTAATCAAATTTCTCTTAAATGTAGCAATTGAACACACATCCACCACTTCCACTGGCAGCTCATTCCACATTTTCACCACCCTCTGAGTGAAGAAGCTCTCCCTCAGATCCCCCTTAAATACTTCACCTCACCTTTAACCTACGACCTCTAGTTCTACTCTCACCCAATTTCAGTGGAAAAAGCCTGATTGCATTTACTCTGTCTATACTCTTAATTTTGTATGCCTCTATCAAATCTCTCCTCAATCCTAACGCTCTTGGCATAAAGTCTCAACCATTCCAACCTTTCCCTGGAACTCAGGACCTCGGGGCCCGGCAACATCCTTGTAAACTTTCTCTGCACTCTTTCAATTGTATTGATATCTGTCCTATGTGCTGAGAACACAAGGACAAAAGCAGAAGGAAATTATTTTAAACAGTTGACGTTTTGGGCTGAGACCCTTCGTCAGGAGTCCTAACGAAGGGTTTTAGCCTGAAACGTCGACTGTTTATTTCTCTCCATATATTCTGCCTAACCTGCTGAGTTCCTCCAGCATTGTGTGTGTGTGGGTTGCTCTGGGTTTTCAGCAACTGTAGAATCTTCTGCCCATGTGAAGGATACCATTTGACCCTGGAAACTTACTCCAATGTTCAAAAAGACCATGATTCGACATGAGGAGCTCTCCCTCCAGTGCCTGTTCCTGGCAAAGCACCAGAGCTCCCCCCATTCATGATCAGAACGTGCAACTGCACAGTACGCTGGCCAATTAACTGGAGCACAAAGGTTTTCACAGCTGAGTAAGTGGGCAAGAGGGTAGCTAGTCCTACTTAAAGCAGGGCATGTAAGGTTGTCCAGATTGGTTGTGGGGGGAGGGGACCTTGTCACAGAGCATTGAACAGTACAGCAAAGTACTTCGTTAACATGAGACGCTGGAAATCCAGAGTAACACATACTAAATGCTGGAAGATCCCAGCCAGCACGGTATTATCCATAGAAAGGTTCAAAGATTCATTTATTATCAAAGCGTATATCCGTATACAACTCTGAAATTTGTACTCAGAAAGGAGTACACAGTCAACAAATAAACAGCACAGTATAGGCCCTTTAGCTCAGGAACAACCTGACCCTTCCCTCCCAAATAGCCCTTAACTTTTCTTTCATCTCGATGCTATCTAAGAGTCTCTGAAATGTGCTTCATGTATCTGGCAGCACGCTTGGGCCAAGGCTCTTCTTCAGAACTCATTAGGAGTTGACTCTTCATTCCCTTCCATAGATGCTGCTGAGTTCCTCCAGCATTTTGTGCGTGTTGCTATGTTCTATGTGCACCATCAGCATTAGGGTGAATCATGCCAGGATTTGGCCAGTCTAACACTCAGAGATATGCAAATGGCCATGATTACTTTGCACACTGGAAAAGAACATTTACAGTTGACAGAAGTGAGATGCAATTGAATTTCTGCAAATTGGGGCTTGCAGCTACAGTAGGTTGAGCCGGAATGATAGAATTTATAATATTGCTCTAGTTAAATTCAGTCAAACGACAAGTTTGGACCAGACTCGTAATCTTACGCTGGCTCAATTACCCTCAGATCTTTTGCAATTAAGTAAAATCCTCTGACAGAATCCTGTCACAATCCATCACCTGCAGTCCTCTGTTGCCTCCACCTCTCATCTCGCACCCTCTGTCGCTATTTCCACTCTTCTCTCCTTCATCCCCTCCTTCCACACCTGGATCTACTTGCCACTTGCCCCACTGGCATTCTTCTCTCTACTCTTTCGGTGCCAGTGAAGGTGCATGTCATACGGAAGCTGCCCTGCTTCCTCCAGCAGTTCGTTACTTGCTCCACCTTCCGGCATCTGCGGCTCCACGCGTCTCCAGAATCCCGTGTCACCGGTTCCACTCTGCTCGGCCTCCCCACCACCCCTCCCAGATTCCAATTTATATCTCTGACATGGTTGCAAGTTGTGGGCAGATGATTATGCCGAACTTCCGGCTGTGTAGACTTCCCGGAGCCGGCATAGGAAAAACCCACAAGTTTGTATCAGTGAGATGTTCTGAGATGGGAGGGGTATGCTTTACAAGGAATTAATCAGGAACGTCAGAGACACAAGTGACTACTGTGATGAGACTGGTACGGGTCTTGCTCCCCTCCCTTTTCCTGATGGTGATCACACATGACATCCAGGTGCCATAGGGTCATTGCTTCCCACAATTAAGGGATGCTCTCTGCAGCACCTTCTAGACAAAGTACTTAACTCCTTATTAAAGGCACCTCTTAAATAACTTCGCTTCAGCCCACTGTCATCTTACCTTGAAACTGATTTAATTGCTGAACTCCAAACACGCTCCTCTGCTCCTTATATTCAGGGGATACGCGGATCATGTGACCATTTCTTTGCTCATGTTGTCTTTGTTTTTCCTGTGTGGGGGGGGGCAGGGAGTGAAGTGCATTGTTACTTTAATCAGAATCAGAACCAGGTTTAATATCACCAGCATATTTTGTAAAACTTGTTAACTTTACAGCAGTAGCACAATGAAATACACGATAAATAAATACAGACAAAAAAACTGAGTCAGATTGAGTATATATGTCTATTAAATAGTTAAGGTAAGTAGTGTAAGTAACAGAAATAAAAAAGTAGTGAGGTAGTGTTCATGGGTTCAGTGTCCATTTAGAAATCAGATGGCAGAGGGGAAGAAGCTGTTCCTGAATCACTGAGCATGTGTCTTCAGGCTTCTGTACCTCCTTCCTGACAGTGACAATGAGAGGAGGGCATGTCCTGGGTGATGGGGTCCTTCATAATGGATGCTACCTTTCTGACGCACCATTTCTTGAAGATGTCTTGAATACAATGGTTTAATCAGTTAATGCTTTAACTAAAGCATTATTGACTGATAAGACAATGCAAAGTTGTTAACTTGTCAGATTTTGCAATTTGGATAATTTATTCTTCACAATGTGGATAAGTCTTTCAAACTCAATTTCTGGACCCTGCCTTGACCATTTCCTTCCACACAGCCACATATGCCCACAAGGAAGACGAGGACCTAAAAAAGAAGCAACATTCAGGAGAAAACGCTCTCACAATGATAGGAAGAGCCAACGTCGGAGGATCAAAAAGTGACGTCACAATGAACGCTTGGCCAGCGATCCCTGTGGTAACTATTCTCACACCTCCTGCTTAAAACCCAAAAGGTCAGAAGGATCGTGAGGCCCCGCCTTCGCGGTCTGTATTTGAACTGAAAATCAAGATCAAGTGAGCTTTTGCCCTTTGCTCTACAGGAGGTTTCTGCCCTCTCTGAGCTCACCTTCGGACACCTGCACTATGATGCGACAGGTGACTGCCCCTGTCAAGCTTCCAAACTGCATGACTCTCCTGTGTGGCACCATAGTATTAGTTATCACCTCGTTACTTGTAAGTTAGTTGCAATCAGGTACATATGATTATTCAGAACTCCCAGTGGCTTAACACTAGTTTCCTGTGCTCTGGGACCTCATTTCCAGCAATCCCTTTAAACTCACTAGGCTCTGATTTCCATGCTTTCTTTAAACTCATCTATGTCCCATTACCCACACTCTTTAACCTGATCAGAGCCCTATTTCCTGCACTCCCTTTAAACTCTCTAGGTTCACCAGAAAGTTCTTGCACTCCTAAGAACCCAATGAAAAAGTGAATTAAAGTGCCATGGAAAAATACGGCCTCCAGGAGGACCACAACCTTTGGAAGCTTGTCTGCCTCAGAGACCCGGGGAGCTATGTTGGCTGGAGTTGCAGGGCTTTATGCTTTGGCTCTTGGTAGGGTCACCCATGCCAAACAGGTCAAAGGGTAGAGGCCAGAGCAAAAGTGGCCCACCGGTCCTCCAAGTTCGGTGGGGTTGGGGGAGGGGTTCAGCTCAGGGCTAACAACCCTGACTGGTAAAACAAAGCTGTTATGGAAACAGCAATGAAGAATTCTTCTACATCTATGTTATACAATATAGTTATATTCTGATAATCTGGATGATCTGAGTCTCCACCCAGAGCTTGCATGTTTGATAGTAGTGAAAACTGAGTTGCTGACATGATGAAAGAAACCCTTGAACACTGCCAGAGAGGGAGGACCTTCACTGCCGCCCTAAGCGCCAACAGCGTAATGGGCAGTAGGGGTAATAGGGGGTATCTAGTAGATTTGCTAGACCAGCAATGCCAAAGTCCTGATTATCCAGATTATCAGAATATAACTATATTGTATAACAATGTTGTTAGATTAATCAACTTGGTGTAAGAATTATTTTGTTCAGTGTAAGACCATAAGACACAGAAACAGAATTAGGCTATTCGGTCCAGAAGAATGAGGGGTGACCTCATTGAAACCTATCAAATGGTGAAAGGCCTTGATAGGGTGGATGTGGAGAGGATGATTCCTATAGTGGGAGAGTCTAAGACCAGAGGACAGAGATCAGAATGGAGGATCATCCTTTTGGAGCACAGGTGAGGAGGAATTTCTTTAGCCAGAGAATGGTGAATCTGTGGAATTCTTTGCCACAGGTGGCTGTGGAGGCCAAGTCTTTCTGTATATTTAAGGAAGAGGTTGATAGATTCTTGATAGGTCACAGCATGAAGGGATATGAACATAGAACATAGAACAGTACAGCACAGTACAGGCCCTTCGGCCCACAATGTTGTGCCGACCCTTAAACTCTGCCTCCCTTATAACCCCCCCCCCACCTTAAATTCCTCCATATGGAAGTAAGGCAGGAGATTGGGGCTGAAAGGAAGATTGGATCAGCCATGATGAAATGGTGGAGCAGACCCGATGGGCCAAATGGCCTAATTCTGCTCTTATATCTTATGGTCTTAAGTCTGCTCTGCCATTCCATCCTGTAGATGCCTGCAAGCAAATGAATCTCAAGGCAGTAGACCGTAAGACACTGAAACAGAATTAGGCTATCTGGCCCACCGAGCTTGCTCCACTCTTCCATCATGGCTGTTTTGTTACCCCTCTTCTCCTGCCTTCTCCCCATAACCATTGACGCCTTTACTTATCAAGAACCTATCAACCTCTGCTTTAAATATACCCAATGACTTGGCATCCACAGCGGTCTGCGGCAATGAATTCCTCCTCATCTTGGTTCTAAAGGGGCATCCTTCTATTCTGAGGCTGTGCCCTCTGGTCCTAGACTATTGGGAGCATCCTCTACACGTCCAATCTATCTAGGCCTTTCAACATTCGGTAGGTTTCAATGAAACCCCTCCCCACCCCTCATTTCTCTAAACTCCAGCAAGTACAGCCCCAGAGACATCAAAAATTCCTTGTGCATTAACCCTTTCATTCCTGGGATCATTTTCATAAACCCCTCTTTTCTCCAATGCACACACATCCGTTCTTAGATATAGGGCCCAACATCCTGGGTCATGAACAGGGAGAAGGTGGGTTCAAACACCAGTGCAGGATCTGATACATAGCCAGAGTGATCTCCCACGGCCTCAGTGGTCTGTTGCATTGCCGAAGGTGCCATCCTTTAACTGACACAGGGGCGTGACCTGCAATGCTAACCTACAACCTGGACAAACAACAGTTATTTCCCTGTGAGGGGGAATGCCACTGGGGATGGCAGATAGGTACATTTCATTCTGTATCTGTACTTGTAACTTTATTTTTACCACTGGTAAGTGAGACTTGAACTTGGGAATTTAGCCTCAGGATTTGGGAAAATGCATTTAGGATGGAGATGAGGAGAAACTGCTTCTCCTTGAGAGTAGTGAATCCATGGAATTCTCTGCCAAGGAGGCAGCAGAGGTGAACTCATTAAATATATTATTTTATTTACGTAGAGATGCAGTACCGTAAATGGCCCAACAAGCCCATGCTGTCCAGTTACATCTATGTGACCAATTAAACTATTAACCCATATACCTTTGGAATGTGGAAGGAAACCCACATGTAGACTCCTTATAGACAGCGGTAGGATTGCTGGTGCTGTAATCGCATCACACTCACAGAGATGGTCAGATAGATTTTTGCATAGCAGGGGAATTAACATTTCTGGGGAAAATACAGATAGGTGGAGCCGAGTCCACGTTAGATCAACCATGATCTTATTGAAAGATGGAGCAAGCTCAACAGACCAGATGGCTGACTCCTGCTTCAATTCTATATGTTCTCATCTCCTAAGAGGGACAATAAAAACCCCAAGGGAATCTCTGATTCCCCTACCAGCCTTGGACTTCCTTCCCTGTCACCCTTTGGGCCGGAACCACGTTTCAGAGCCGAACACCTGTACCCTACGGAGCTCAGCACCAGCTTTCAGTTACCAGTCAACCACTCCCCTCTGGCCATTTTGTTGAGGAATTCGGGAAGTGAAATGCTAATGAGAGTTGAATGTTAAAATTCACAGCTGTACATTTTGCAAATGTTTGAAAGCTTGGAATAAAAGACCCTTCTGTTCTAAGGGTTTTTCAAAAATGCCAAAATTGGCTTGTTTCTATTCCAGTGTCTATAGATGGCAAGGCAGAATTTCCTGAATTCATTCCCAGAAATAACCCCTTTAAGAAAGCCCTTGTTGGTTCACCTGCATTCTGCCTGGAAAACACACAGCTCCTGCTCCTTAGCAAACATAACTCAACCAACAAAACGACTCCGGTCAAAGCAAGACATGGAGCTGAGGATAGACACTCAGTCCAAACCTCTCTGGGCAAAAGCTTTTGAATGATTTAATTTTCCCTCCTACATGCTGCAGAACTGTCTGCTATCCTATTGCATCAATTAAAGAAATGCACTAAATAACTGAAAACACATGACAAAATTGTTCGCATTCTACAAGTCCTTTTTTGTTAAAGGAGTTTTTCAAAGACCAGCTATTGAAAGGCCTCCATAGAGTGGACATAGAGAGCATGTTTTCTATAGTGAGGGTGTGGGGTGTCTAGGACCGGAGGGCACAGCTCAGAATATAAGGACGTCCCTTTAGAACAGAGGTGGTGAGGAATTTCTTTAGTCAGTGGGTGGTGAATCTGTCGAATTTGTTGCCACAGACGGTTGCGGAGGTAACTCGTTGGGTATATTTAAAGCAGAGGTTGATAGGTTCCTGATTAGTCAGGGTCTCAAAGGTTATGGGGAGAAGGCAGGAGAATAAGGGTTGAGAGGTAAATTAAATCAGCCATGACAGGCTGAATGGCCTAATTCTGCTCCTATGTCTTACAAAGTTTGCAGATGCTGGAAATCCAAAGCAACACACACAAATGCTGGAGGAACACAGCAGGTCAGGCAGCATCCATGGAAATGAATAGATTGTCAATGTTTCGGGCCGAGACTCTTCTCAGGGCTTATGACTCATGATCGTATGTCTTATGGACTCCTTTCAAGTACCCACTAAAGAGAAGCAGCAGCCAATCCATCCATTCATATTTACTGAGACATTGTCTCAAAGCCAGCACAAGGAGGCCTGCCTGAAGACCCAATTGACCTATTTACTGTTTGTGCAGAGCTTGAAAAAGCCTGCTCTGGAAAATCTATTGTGCACAGGACGGGAAAAAGCTACACAGGGTTGTAAACTCAGTCATCTCCATCATGGCCTCTAGCCTCGTCACCATCATGGGCTCTAGTCTCGCCATCATCATGGGCTCTAGCCTCGTCACCATCGAGAACAATGCCTCAGAAAGGCCGTATCCATCATTTCGGACCGCCATCTCCCAGAGAAGAATCGGACTCAGCGACAGAATTAGGCCATTCAACCCAATGAGTCTGCTCTCCTCTCATTACAGCCTTTACAGAGGAGCTATGGGAGCCTGAAGACACACACTCAACATTTTAGTAACAGTTTCTTCCCATATGTCATCAGATTTCTAAACAAACCCGCGAACATTACCTCACTATTTTTTCTCTCTTTTTGCACGACTTATTGAATTTTACACACTGTATATTTATTTCTTATTGTAATTTGTAGTATATTTGATGTATTGCAATGTACTGCTGCCGTAAAACAGATTTCATGCTGTATATCAGTGATAATAAATCTCTGATTATGAAGAGGTGTACAGAATCAGTCTGTATTGTTCTCCCTATCTCCCTATGAGATGATGCTCCTATCGCTCAGTAACAAGTAGGGATTACACCCTTTGCGTATAACTGCTTCTGTCAGCTATTCAGCTTTCTTTTCTTCTTTTCACTGATACTACCAAACCAGTGGTGTGGTTCTAATACCTGTCTATTTTCACCTTGGATCTCCTACAACCACCCCTGCATGTAGTGCTTTTCCAAAGGGTTTGCACCACGATACAATGTGTTAATTAATTCACAGATGGTGCAGTTCGAATGTTAATTATGTGCTGTATCGTATGATGTAGGCCAGGGGTTCCCAAACTATTTTATGCCACCGACCAATACCGTTAAGCAGGCAGTCAAGTTCTTGGCAAAGTTTTCTACAGAAGTGGTTTGCCACTGCCTTCTTCTGGGCAGTGTCTTTACAAGATGGGTGACCCCAGCCATTATCAATACTCTTCAGAGATTGTCTGCCTGGCGTCAGTGGTCGCATAACCAGGACCTGTGATATGCACCAGCTGCTCATACGACCACCTGCTCCCATGACTTCATGTGACCCTGATCGGGGGGTTAAGCAGGTGCTACACCTTGTCCATGGGTGACCTGCAAGTTCGCAGAGAGAAAGAACGCCTTACACCTCCTTTGGTAGAGACGTAGCTGCACCCCACCACCCAACAGTGATGCGGTGGGGAATTATAATCTCAGGAATGAATTCACGAGCCGAGTCTCTCACCTGGTCAGCCATGAGCTGCTGCTGGAGAAGATTATGTTTCTTCAGAAGCTGGTGCTTGAGGAAGGCGTGCGATGTGGCTTTTATGTAATTATTACCGGGATTGGGATCCTGTATTGAAGAAAGAGAGAAAAAGAAATTACAGAAATGCTTTTATATACATCAGAACACAAAAGATTTAGCAGATTCTGGAAATCTTGAGCAACACACATAAAAAGCTGGAGGAACTCAGCAGGTCAGGCAGCATCTATGGAGAGGAATAAACAGACGTTTAGGACAGCTGAGTGATGTTTGTAGTTTGGTAAGTACCCACATATGATTTCTTGGCCACGGTTCTAAAATAGACTAAAATAACCTCTTTTCTATGTAGTTCTGTTTAGGGATGGTACGGTAGTGTAGCGGTCAGTGTAACGCTTCACAGTGCCATTTGTAAGATTCGGGTTTGATTCGTGCGTCTATCTATAGGGAGTATTTACAGTACTCTGCAGAAGTCGTAGGCACATGTACAGAGCTAGGGTGCCTAAGACTTTTGTACAGTACTGTACATACATACATGTATGTATGTGTATGTATATATGTACGTATCTACACACTCTGTATATACATACAGTAGTGAGCAAAAGTCCTAGGCACACATACAGAGCTGGGGTGCCTATGACTTTGGCACACCACCGTACATAGTCCCTTACAGATAGCCGCATGAATCGAACACTGATCTTACATATTTTATAACGTATGTGTTTAATACCTTACTGTAACTTATAGTTTTATTACATATTGCAAAGTACTGCTGCCTCAAAACGACAATTTTCACGACACATGCCAGTGATATTAAACCTGATTCTGATTGCTCACTGGATTTTTTAGCACAGCCAAGGAAAGAATGACATCAATGCTGGACCCTGCCACATTTTGAAAATATTTTGCACCTGTAATTTTTAAAGTACAAGATGTTAGCTGTTTAGTCTTGGGAACAAAGGAGGCATTCAATGTTACGTTGAAAGGATGTCATGATGAACTGCTTACAGGACTGGTTGCAAAACATAATGCAACAGGGACGTGTACACAAAATACAGAAGAATATAGCATTCCACAATGCCTGCGTGAATTAAACTTCAGCTTGTGTATGATCCACATCCCTTCGCTCCCTGCATTTAATACGGGCTCCCAAACTATTTTATGCTATGGACCAATACCATAAAAGCAAGGGTGCATGAACCCCAAGTTGGGAACCCCTGATCTAATAGACTCTTATACACCATCATCGTATCTGCTGCCTCCACTACCCCTGGCAGCTCATTCCAGGAACCTTTCACTCACTTTCTAATAAACTTCTCCCCCCTCACAAATCTCCTTTAAACTTTCCCTCTCTCACCTTAAATGCATATCTTCTAGTATCTGGCATTTCTACCCCGGGAAAAAGATATTAACTGTCTCCTCTATCCATGCTGTTCATAATTTTTAAAACTTTTATTAGGTGCTGATACTCCAGAGAAAAGAACCCAAGCTTGTCCAACCTCCACAAACAAGAGAAAATCTGCAGATGCTGTAAATCCAAGCAACACACACAAAATTCTGGAGGAATTCAGCAGGCCAGGCAGCATCTATGGAAACGAGTAAACAGTTGAAGTTTTGAGCCAAAACCCTTGAAGTCCTGATGAAGGCTCTCGGCTAGAAACGTCGACTGTTTAGTCTTTCTCATAGATGCTGCCTGGCACGCTGAGTTCCTCCAACTTCTTGCGTGTGTTGCTTGTCCAACCTCCAACTGGAGGTCATGGGTTAAGGGTGAAAGGTGAAATGTTTGAAATGAACATGAGGGAGATTTCCTTCATGCAGAGGGTGGTCAGAACATGGAACGAGCTGCCAGTGGAAGTGGTGGATGTGGGTTCAATTTCAACATTTAGTGGTGGTTCAGGAGCCTGACAGTTTAAGGGCAATAACTGTTCTAAACCTGGTGGTGTGGGTCCTGCCTGATGGTAGCAAAGAGGAGGAAGCATGGTGTGTCCATTTATATTAGGCTTTGCTTGTGTGTCATTTTGAACATCAAAAAAGGGCCCTTTTATTTAATATTTGTCAGCAGCAATCAATTTTCCACGTTAGCTCAAACAAGGAAATTAAACGATCTGGGGAAATACTACTCCTTGCAGTGAAGGAATATCAAAGCAGATGGTTTGTTAAGTTCTTGTTTCCAGGATTGACCAACATCTGCTGGCAATTACCCTCCCCAAGAGGCAGGAGAGAACTTTGAATCCCCCCTCAATCACCTGTACCCACCCAGGGTATGGCGTTTATTGAATGAGCAATCCAATCCAGAGATGTTTAAAAATCCAAGAGAAGTTAATTACAAAAAATGGGAAAAAACAATTAGCAATTAAAGATCTCTCATTAATAATGGTGACTGTAAAAGCACCACATTGGCAAACACTGACACCCCCACCACCCACCAAGCCTTCAAACACCGTTCACACTTAATGTTCTTCAGCAAAGGAAATTTGATGCGCTGAACTGCTCTGACCTTTTTGTGACTTCAGACTGTGGAACAATTTGTATATTTTGTTGGTATTGTAAATAAAGTAATTTCAAAAACAAAAAATAGCACTCAGAAAAAGGGAGAGAAAATGATTCTTAAGGTAGAGTGTGGTAAAATTCGCATACTTGATAATAGATTTACTTTGAACTTATGGTTAACTAAACTGATGATACACATGGGCATCTGGCTAGCATCAAACACTCAGTGGCTGCTTTATTGAGTAGCTTCTGTACCTAATATAGTGGCCACTGAGTGTATATTTATGGTCTTCTGCTGCTGTAGACCAAACATTTCAAGGTTCAATGTATTGCCATTCAGCAATGCTCTTCTGCACACCACTATTGTAACATGTAGTTATTTGAGTTACAGTCGCCATGAACCAGTCTGGCCATTCTCCTCGGACCTCTCTCATTAACAAGGTGTTTTCAGCCACAGAACTGCTACTCACTGGACAATTTTTGTTTTTCACACCATTCTCTGTAAACTCTAGAAACTGTTGTGCATGAAAATTCCAGGAGATCAGTGGTTTTTGAGATACTCAAACCATCCTTTCTGGCACCAATAATCATTCCAATGTCAGTCACTTAGATCACATTTCTTCCCCTTTCTAATGTTTTGCCTGAACAACAACTGAACCTCTTGACCAGGTTTACATCGTTTTATCCATTGAGTTGCTGCCACGTGATTGGCTGATTAGATATTTGCGTTAACGAGCAACGAGTAACTAATAAAGTGGCCACTGAGTGTAGATGTGACCTATTGCCATCCGCAGTCAACTGAAATATTAAAAGAGAACAAAAAGTGAGAGGAAGCAAGAGCAGACAATTATTTTTTAAAAATCTTTTGAGCTCAACTATGTAAAAACTGAAGTATTTTCAAAACATTTATTGTCTCACGCCCTGCATTTGGAAACATGTCTTATCTTGCAGCTATTTTAACAGCCATGAAATAAATTCCAAAATACTGACAAAGGGAATAAGCTAAAGACTACAAATGCTCTCTTTCATTCTTATTTAAGCTCTCGCATCATTGGCTCTCTCTTTGTTCTTTCTTCACCTCCCTTTTCTCTGCCTCTGTAGTGCCATCACTTCTACTGTTGAAAGAGCATCGTCCTGGAATATTAAACCTGCTTCCGTCCCCACAGGTGCTGTCTGGTCTGTTGTGTATTTTCAGCACTTCATTTATACACCAGACAACATATTTGCATAATTAATCAGAGAAATTTTATTTTAAACATGCCTTTAGTTTCTGGAACAGCACCTATCAGCCTCTAATTACGGCTGACGCAAGTGAAATGTGGTCACTCTCCTCACAAAATTAAACTGCAAACGAATGTCTTTGTGAGATTTCATACAGATCCTCCATGAGGAGCTTGACCTTGTCATGGTTTGGAGGCTTGTCTGCCTCAAAGATCCGGAGAGCTATGCTGGCTAGAGTCAGGGCCTTATGCTTTGGCTCTTGGTAGGGTCTCCCAAGCTGAACAGGTCAAAGGGTAGAGGCCAGACTAAGAGTGGTCCACCGGTCCTCCTGGTTCGGGAGTTCAGACCAGGGCCTAACAATGCCACCTGGTCAAACAAAACTGTTACAGAAACAGCAAAGAAGAATCCTTCTACATCTGTGCGCAATTGCATTCCTGAGTCTCCACTCGTGATTCGTGTGGCCGGGTAAAAACCGAGAGGAAGCTACTGGCACAGTGAAGGAAGCCCTGAACACCACCAAGACCAAAATTAGCTTTGGCCAAGCACAGACAGAGATGGAGGACTTTCATTGCTGCCCTAAACACCAGTGGCGTAACGGGCAGTAAGTACGTACGTAAAAGAGAAAGCTGCATCTTTACTAGGCTTGGGAAGCTCCAAGTTATAGATATAGAATCACACAGGATGGTGTTGCAGTTAGACCAACTACAGATGTGTGGAGCAAGGATGACAACGGATTAGTAGGGTTAAACGTTTTATCTGAGTCGTATTAGCCACAGTACAGAGTGGGCAATTTACAGTGCAGGAGCAACAATTATGCACACTCAAAAAACCCTGCACAAAGAGAGAGGACGTCCAATCGATTCACCACACGATTAACTGGCTGCATGTACCCTTGCCACAGTCTTGCAATCTGGTTCAAGAGCTGCTATCTCACTCTACAATGACCCCAGTTCTCTCCTGATCTCCGGTACTGTCTGTGTGGAGTGTTCGTGTTCTCCCTTTGACTATGTGGAATTCCGGCAGTTTCCTCCAGCAACTCGGTGGCTGGTGGTATTATGGATAGTGTGGAGTTTATCGTAGGTTACAACAGGACATTAATAGGATGGTAGTGCTGGGCTGAGAAGGGGCAGTTGGAACTCAACCAGGAAAAATGTGCAGAGATAAACTTTGGGACGATCGAACTTGAAGTCAGAATACAGGGTTAATGGGCAGGATTGTTAACAGTGTGGAGGAACAGAGGTCCAGGTCCACTGATCCCTCAAAAGTTAAGAAGACATATGATGAGTTGGCCTTCATAAGTCATGGGCTCAGTTCAAAAACTATGAGGTGATGTTGCAGAAATGTGATCTAAATGACTTTGATAGTGGAATAACTGTTGGTGCCAGACCGGGTGGTTTGAGTATCTCAGAAACTGCTGATCTGGGATTTTCATGCACACTATTCTTCAGCGTTTACAGAGAATGGTAAGAAAAAACAAAAAAAAAAGTGAGTGGCAGTTCCATGGACAAAAACACTTCATTGATGAAAGCACATAGAAAATCTAGAGCACACAAGCCCTTCAGCCCATGTTGTGCCAACCATGTCATCTACTCTGGAAGCTGCCAAGGATTTCCCTGCTGCATAGCCCCCTATTTTTCTAAGCCCCATGTACCTATCTAGGAGTCTCTTAAAAGACCCAGTTGTATCCGAATAGTCAACGGAGAAGGGCCAGTAAGTCAAATTACATTACATTACAGCAGTGGTGTGCAGAAGAGCACCTCTGAACGTACAACATGTTGACCCGTGGAGTGGATGGGCTACAGCAGCAGAAGACCATGAAGGTCTGCTCAGTGGCCACTTTACTAGACACAGGAGGTGCCCAAGAAAGTGGTACCAAGAGGAGATTAGACCTTAACAACTGTGCTAGAACAGTGCTGCTTCCTTTTGAGTCAACTGTTGCATGTAATAGCTCCTGTCTACTGATGCAAAGGTGTGCATGTGCTTTTTTCAAAAAAAGAAGATACATATTTGGAATAGTTTCAACGATATCTCTAGGGCACATTAAATTTCTCATGGATTTGGTATCTCAGACAAGCAAAGTGGAATAAAGAACCTTTGATGTTTGATTCCTGTGTTTGATTTGGATCCAGATTTACAGTAATTTAATCAGACTTACTGCCAAAAAGAATCCTTTTTATTTTACTGCTCACTTTCTCGGAGGGTGGGAATGGTACCGAAGGAGACAACGGCAAAAAGGAAGGCCACTCACACCAATCCCCATTCCCGGGCTATTACAGCGCTTCGCCACTAGTGGGAGCTTGTCTCCCTCATGAAAATCGCCCTTTGCAAGAGCTCCATTACAAGCAGTTTCTGATTTCTGCACTGCTTATTTTAACGGGTGACTAGAGAGCCAGATAGATGGAATAATTGTGGAATGAAATAATCCCCTTCTTCCCTGGAAACATCCCAGTTAACTTCCTCACCAAGTAAGAACAAGAAAAAAAAAGCTTTTTCAAATCTTCCAGTACTGACCCTACCAATCTTTTTGTATTATGAGATATCCTACATTTAACAGCTCCTGTATGAAAAGCTAATCGATTACTTGAACAATGATTGGAGAGCACAAATGAGCATTCTGTGACAGAGGAACCACTTCACGTATTTTTTCATACAGCTTTAAAATACAACATTGAAATTGGAAGCTGGGAAGAGAATATTTAAATTCCCTAATTAATCAATTATTAACAAGGCCAGTTTCTATAAATCAGACCACATTATATCTTGTTACTTTGTTGACTGGTGGCACAGTATTATTCTAGAACAGGGAGTGAGTGAGTGAGTGAGTGAGTGAGTGTGTGTCTGAGTAAGGGAGAGAGAGAAAGAGGCACCAGGGGTACAGGAGTCAGGTGGGGTGAGGGGGAGGGTGAGAGGGATGGAGGGAGGGAGAGTAGAGAGAGAGGGAGGAGGGGGAGGGGAGGGGGAGGGGGAGGGGGAGGGGGAGGGGAGGGGGAGGGGGGAGGGGGAGGAGAGGGGGAGGGGGAGGGAGGGAAGGGGAGAGGGAGAGTGAGGGAGGGAGAGAGATGAAGTGGGAGAGTGAGAGAGAGGGAGAGGAGGAAGAGGAGAAGGAGGAGAGGGAGAGGAGGAGGAGAGGGAGAGGAGGAGGAGAGGGAGAGGAGGAGGAGAGGGAGAGGAGGAGGAGAGGGAGAGGAGGAGGAGAGGGAGAGGAGGAGGAGAGGGGGAGGAGGAGGAGGGGAGAAGGAGGAGAGAGGGAGGGGAGAAGGAGGAGAGAGAGAGGGGGAGAGGGAGGGGAGAGGGAGAGAGGGAGGGGAGAGGGAGAGAGGGAGGGGAGAGGGAGAGAGGGAGGGGAGAGGGAGAGAGGGAGGGGAGAGGGGGAGAGGGAGGGGAGAGGGGGAGAGGGAGAGAGGGAGGGGAGAGGGAGAGAGGGAGGGGAGAGGGAGAGAGGGAGGGGAGAGGGAGAGAGGGAGGGGAGAGGGGGAGAGGGAGAGAGGGAGGGGAGAGGGGGAGAGGGAGAGGGGGAGGGGAGAGGGGGAGAGGGAGAGGGGGAGGAGAAGGAGGGGAGAGGGAGAGAGATGAAGTGGGAGGGAGAGGGAGGAGGGAAGGGGGAAGGGAGAAGGAGGAGAGGGGGAGAGGGAGGGGAGGGGGAAGGGAAAGGGGAGAGGGAGAGTGAGGGAGGGAGAGAGATGAAGCGGGAGGGAGAGTGAGGGAGGGAGAGAGATGAAGCGGGAGGGAGAGTGAGAGAGAGAGGGAGGGAGTCTGAGAGACAGCCAGTGTTATTGACCATTTTTTCACCTGGAGTACTGGTTCTCAACCACCTGACAGTGATGTAAGGCAGATTGCTGCACCACGTGCTTTAGACGATCAACAATGGCAGGATACAGGAGTAGCCTTTGGGCATTTCTGGGTAACCGTTGGAAGTGCTTAGACAAAGAGCAGATTAGAACAAAGGAGAAGAGAATAAAACAGCCAGTTTAAAAAATAGGACCTATTAAATAAGTAAATAGAAAATGTATGGACATCCTTGGAAAGGAATCTGTATGTCCACTCCTACATAAAGAAAGTCAAATCCCCTTTCAGTCAGTTGACCACTGGTTTGAAATAGGTTTTCACCTGTCTCTAAATGACAGACTAAGCATCAGGTTTACTACCACTGACATATGCTGTGAAATTTGTTGTTTTGTAGCAGCAGTACCAAACAGTTAGAGAAAATCACAGCAAAAAATATGGGTGAAGGGTCCTGCTGAATGGCCTTGGCCTGAAAGGTTTTCTTGTGTTAGCAAAAAATATATCTGTGTTTGCATGTTTGCGTATATGTATATATCCATACACATTCATACGCAAACTCACATATATACACTCAGTGGCCATTTTATGAGGTGCCTCCTGTACCTTATAAAGTGGCCACCGAGTGTATGTTTGTGGTCTTCTGCTGCTGTAGCCCACCCACTTCAATGTTCAACATGTTGTGCATACAGAGATGCTCTTCTGCACATGTTTATTTGAGTTAATGTCACCTACCTGTCAGCTTGAATCGGTCAGGCCATTCTCCCCTGAACTCTCTCATTAACAAGGTGTTTCTCACCCACAGAACTGCCGCTCACTGGATGTTTTTTTGTTTTTCCACACCGTTCTCTGTAAACTCTAGAGACTGCTGTGTGTGAAAATCCCAGGAGATCAACAGTTTCTGAGATACTCAAACTGCCCCGTCTGGCACCAACAATCATTCCACAGTCAAAGTCTTCCTCATTCTGATGTTTGGTCTGAACAACAACTAAACCTCTTGACCATGTCTGCTTGCTTTTATGCATTGAGTTGCTGCCACATGATTGGCTGATTAGATATTGGTGTTAACAAGCAGGTGTACAGATGTACCAAATTCTTTTTCCTCACCCCTTATGGGTGGTGCGTAAGTGTATTTTTCCCTCAATCTTGGGTCCTCTCAGAGGCCTGGGACCTTGTAGGTTTGGTGCAGTATCCTTGTTGTTCCTAGTAGTGTGCTCTTCTGGACCGAGATCTCAGATGTTGATCCCGGGATTTGTTGAAGCTAGTCTCCCAGTCCAGGTGTCACAGCCCCAAACGCTCCTGTTACCACCAGGAATACACTGGCTTTAACCTTCCACATCCTTTCTATCTGTTCTTTCAAGCCCTGGTATTTATCCAGCTTCTCATATTCTTTCTTCCTGATGTTACTGCCAATTGAGATTGCCACATCTATTGCTATAGCTTTCTTCTCCAGTATTCCTTGTCCAGTATTGGTATGTCTGGTTGGTTGGCCAGTACCTGTTTATCAGTCTGTATTTGGAAGTCCCACAGGATCTCAGCTCTGTCACTCTCCACTACCATCTCGGGTGTTTCCCATTTGGACGAGGGAGTGTCCAGTCCACACTCAGAGCAGATGTTGCTGTACACAATTCCTGGAACTTGGTTGTGTCATTCAGTGTATGCTGTCCCTGCCTGCATCTTGCACCCGGCTACCATGTGCCGGATGGTTTCTGTGGATTTCTTGCACAGTCTGCATCTTGGCTCTTGTCTGGTGTGATAGATCCCTGCTTCTATTGCTCCTGTGCTCAGCAATTGTTCTTGTGCAGTCATGTGCTGTCCCTCAGCCTGCCATTTCCAGCCATTGGTAGGACTTCCTTATGTCAACTATCTCTGATACCTGGCAATGGTACATCCTGTTCAGTGGCTTGTCCCATCATGGCCTCTGGTTCTCTAGCTCTGCTTCACCCACTTCCATTTCCATGTCCCCTGCTATTCTGCTAGCAGGTTGTCCCTCAGGCCATATTCCTGACATACTCATGGATCTATCTACATACATACACACACACACACGCACAGTATAAATGTATAGACAATCAACTAATCTCACTATAAAGCAACAGAAATGGAAAATGCAAAAATAAGTCTCTCAGGTAATATAATCACTTTTTAATTGCTCGGGTCACAGTTATCACCCAAAATCGAGTCTGCAACAACATTTGACAGAAACATTCTAATCTTTCCCAGGAAGAAGTGTCGAATCCCACATTGCTAAACCTCGCCTGTCAAGACGAGGAAAGTGGATGGAGGTTCCAGAGCAGGTGGGTATCCGGTCTAATTGCACAAACACCTCCCCACCCCCCCCAAGGAATCATAAATGTGCTAACCAGCAGTGAGTGTGGGGCACCGTGCTCACTGAGGCGAAATGAACTCGCTAGAAGTTCAAGGCTTAGAGTGAAAGGAACAATGAAACCCCTCATGCCACAGTTTGCCAATGGCATTGGCACAGTTTGCCAATGGTGTGGGCACAGTGCAAACAGTTGCCTGAGCATCAGTGAGTTGGCTCTTATCTAAAAAGAAAGCTTTACAACAATGTAATCATTAAACACTGGGCACTGGTGCCTGGAGAAAATGGCACAGAGTCCCGTTAGTAGCAAGGTAAATAGGACATTGGCTGCAGCCACAGATGCTGCATTCAATTCCTCTTTCTTTAAGCAAGATCATAGTTGGCAGTTTCTGCAACGAGGCACAAACAAGCGGAGAGATACCACGTCTTCCCCAACTAAACGACTTGATTTAACTCCTCTCCTATGTAAAAATACCCATGTCAGTGTTCTGACATAGGTATTTTTAAGTCAGTTTTTTTGGATTATAAATAGATGACTGGGTTTTTTTTGTGTAAATTACAAAGGCTGGTGATTGTCAAGTAGAACACGTTGTTGCAATGATCACTGAACCTACAGACTCACTTTTCACGGACTCTACAACTCATTAGATTATGAGGACACTCAGTCCTCGTCTATTGTCATTTAGAAATGCATGCATACATTAGGAAATGATACAATGTTCTTCCAGAGTGATATCACAAAAAAAGGACAAACCAAAGACTATCACTGACAAGACCACATAATTATAACATATAGTTACAGCAGTGCAAAGCAATACCATAATTTGATAAAGTAAAAAAAGTCTCAAAATTCCGATCGACTCCCGATAGTCCCCGATAGCAGGCGGCAGAAGGGGAAACTCTGCCTGCCATAAACCTCCAGGCGCCGACAACTGTCGATGCATTGGAAGCACTCGACCACAGCTGACTCTGAGTCCATCTGAAAACCTCGAGCCTCCGACCAGCCCTTCAACAGCGAGCACCATCTCTGCCGAGCGCTTTGACCCCGTCCAGGCCGCCGAGCAACAAGCAAAGCCAAGGGCTCAGGGCCTTCTCCTCCGGAGATTCTGGGTCACACAATAGCAACAGCAGCGAAACAGGCATTTCAGAAGTTTCTCTGGATGTTCCCTCTGTGCTCTCACGTCCATCTCCATCAAATCAGGATTGTGCACGGCACCCTACTTGACAGATTACAGATACTATTCACTGGAGTGGCCCCGCAAGCTGCGTCGTGCCATCTTCTCCTCCTCCCATGTTCTCAGCATTATTTATTTACTTACTTTTTTTTGTATTTCCAGGGTTTTGTCTTCTTTTTCACATTGGTTACTTGTCACACTTTATGTCTAGTTTTTCACTGATTCTATTTTGTTTCATTGTTCTTCGGTAAAAGCCCACAAGAAAATGAATCTTGGGGTAGTGTTTGGTGACATACAGTACATGTACTATTGGTAATAAATTTACTTCAAACTTGTTTTGTGTGTGTGTGTGTAGCTATGTGTATATGCATCTGTGTATGTCTGCTGGGGTCTGCAAAGGTGTGAAGTGGGTGAACTTGTGTGTGTGTGTGTGTGTGTGTGTGTACACATTTGTGTCTGTCTGCTGGGGAGGGAGCAAAGGTATGGAGTGGGTGAACTTGTGTGTGTGTACATCTGTGTCTGTCTGCTGGGGAGGGAGTGAAGCTGTGGAGAAGGTAGATATGGAATGATGATATTCACAAATTCAGCAAGATTCTGTGAGGATAGGACTGAAGCAGGAAGTATTACCCTTCATTAACTCAAATATTGAAGAATATGAAGGTACAGGAGATCCTGTAAAGGATTTAAATTTATTATTACTTAGAGACACAGCATGGTAACAGGCCCTTCTGGCCCAAAGAGACTATGTCTCCAAATTAACTTCTTTGACCAATTAACCAGCCAACCCATGAGTGTTTTTGTAATACTGCATGGGAAGAAAGCGGAGCATGGTGGGGGGGGGGGGGGGTCACGTGGTCAAAGCTCAAAGTAAATTTATTACACATGTCACCACATACAATGCCGAGATCCATTTTCCTGTGGGCATACTCAATAAATCCATAATAGAGTAATAACCATATCAGAATCAATGAAAGACCCCGTCAATTTGGGCGTTCAACCAGTGTGTAAAAGACGACAATCTGCAAATAGCAAATACAAAAAGAGAGATATCACAATTTAAAAAAAATAAGCAATAAGTATCAAGAACAGGACATGAAGAGTCCTTAAAAGTGAGTCCATGGGTGTGGTCATGGGAAGAGCAATCTCTTTCCACAGGAATTGAACCCGGGTCGCTAGCGCTGTAAAGCGTTACGCTATGGTGCCGTATTGAACGTCCCACTTCAAACTCTGGTATTGGAAGGCAGCAGTTGCTGTGAATAATGTCTGTAACTGTAAACTGTGAGACAAAAACATGGCAGTGGTTAATGAGTTACAGCCCGGATACAGGCAACCCTGGCATTGCAATACTTCTAAATGTAAATTCAAGATAGGCTCAGTTTGTTTTCACATGAGCTCCTTTTGAAGTGCATTTGCACAAAGAACGATCAAGTCTCAAATTACTGTACATGTCACGAGAGTTGTCCATCACACACCAAAAAAGCCTTTTTTTTGATAGCAGTAACTGATCCGTTGGCACAGCGTACCGAGTGAGCCCTTTTAAGTGCATTCTGCCGCTCTGCCCCTGTGGCATTGATAAGTACACACTTGTATAACAAAGCCGAGCCGCACTTTGAAGGGAATCAATGACTCCTGAAGCCACACCTGCCTGACAAGTTTATCGATGGAAGCTGCAACAAAGGAGCTGAAAGGAATACACACTCCGCACGCAGTCGGCTCCGCAAACGGAGCCACCGAGAGAGGCATGTGTGCGGGCAAATCGCTCTGCTGATTCCTATCAGCACGTTTCGACGGGGGAGCGCCGCTTACTCGCTGACCTCCCCCTCTTAACAACGTGAAGGCTTCATACTAGTTGGCATTAAACTGTCATAAGAAAAAAAACAGAAGCGAACATATCAAATAGAGTCTGGAGACTCACAGTTCCTGCACCTCTAACCCACCCAGAGTAATAATCTACACAGCCTAACATCATTCCAGATTCTGCGACAAATACCCCAAAAGTTACGTTCCGCCACCTCGCTTCTATATTTTGAACACAAGAGATTTTGTAGATGCTGGAAAACCGGAGCAACACACACAAAATGCCGGAGGAACTCGGCAGGTCAGGCAGCATCCATGGAGAGGAATAAACAGCCAACATTTCAGTCTTGATGAAGGGTCTGGGCCCGAAACGCTGACTGTTTATTCATTTCCATAGTTGCTTACTGACCTGCTGAGTTCCTCCAGCATTGTGTGTGTGTGTGTGTGTGTGTGTGTGTGTGTGTGTTACTCACTTCTACGTTTTTTTAGGAAAAGATAGAAAAACAATTCCTTTTAAAATAGATTATTTTCAGAGACGCCTTTTTTTCTAGAAATAGACGGTGTTTCTTAAAAGTCCACGTATTCGGGTGGTCAGTTTGAAAATCAAGCAACAGGCAAATCCCTTGCAATTGCAGACGGTGATGTAAATTGCAGTGGAACACGTTACTTCTACATAATGCCTTTCAGCATGAAATCCTCTCCCAGGAGAGAGAGGGCGAAGCATTTCCAAGACGTTTTTATGAACCTCCAGTCTTTAGATAAATGTCCCTTTAAAGTGGAAAAGGCGAAGACGGGTCATTAGTGGGACTTCGAAATGGGTTGATTTGATTTAATAAGAAGTCACTTCAGAAATAAAAGAAACATTTATCTGCAACTTCCACTTTCAAGAACTATAAAGAGACGGTCTCTCGTTGCTCGGTGGCTGCCCGAATTTTGAGTGGGTTTTCCGATCACTCAGACCCCGTCTGTGCTACAGAAGTTATACTCGACTCTTGTCAACTATTCAGCTCTCCCACTACGGGAAGAACAAGCTTAAAACAGTATCAGTGCCGCGGCGGTAAGACTCACACAACGCACAGGAGGCCGTTTAATTAACCTTTCACTTTTTCCCCGGCGCCCATATTTTATTTTGACTTTTTAAAAAAAAACCCTCTCTGATCCGCTACTCAATTTTCTCCAAAAGCGCGCGTTTTATTACTGCTCAATGGCGTGATAGGTAGCCATCTGCAGCCTCATTTCATCAAGCCTTCGGTTTGTCCTTGAAAAGCAAGGTCGCTGCGGGAAAGAAAACAAAATGCTGCTTTGTCCACGCCAGGCGAATCCCAACATGCCTCAGCACTCTCAAGATATTTCCATCACCCCCCCCCCCCCAGCAAACCCATAGCAATCTAGTCACCTACTTACATTAAATGCAGTTGTGTCTGATCAATAGGGCTTTTCTTTTAAACCAACAGGCTATGGTTTAAAGAAAATATACAGTATAAAAAGTGTTTGTATTTATTACTGGATTATTTAAAAAAGGCTTAGCATCTTTTTAAACTGGGGAATCTTCTACAGATTCATGTGACTTGCAGAATATTAGCTATGGGTCAGAAAACAAGGCCCTAGTCGTTATTAGCATAGATTGGCAAGCACCTCGATATTCTGACATGCAGAAACTGCAAACAGAGCATATTTTTTTAAACTAGCAGCACCATGGTTCACCAAAGTACAGTAAATATTTTTTGCGCACAGTGAAAAATCAAGAGAGGAAGGAGATCCAACTTGTTACCCAAAAATTAGATGCTGAGCAAAAACAAAAAAATCCTTAACTACCAGTAGTCAATTAAATCTGCTTTAATCATTAATAATAATTACCTTATCCTGCTCATTAGATTTACGTGATTGGCTTCAGATTATTATCATTTCTCCAGGAACGGAGGAGGTTTTGTGAGGAGTTGCTGCTGGAAGGAAAATTGTCTGGAAGATTTTTTTTGGATAGACCAGGGTGGGTGTAAAAGATCAGGCATTGAGATCTTAGGCTTAATGCTTGTGAACAAGTGGAACAAGAAGTCAGAAGGAGGTTGGAGAAGGGCACTATATCTTTTAAGAACAGTGCAGGAACAATTGAATTATTTGCCTGGACTGGGAGTTTGTACACGCAATTGGAAATTAGATGTCACCAAAGACTCACAAATTTCTACAGATGTACCGTGGAGAGCATTCGGACTGGCTGCATCACCGTCTGGCATGGAGATACCACTGCACAGGATTGGAAAAAGCTGCATGCTCCAGCATGGGCACTGACCTCCTCAGCATCGAACACATCTTCAAAGAGCGATGCCTCTAAAAGGCGGTACCCGTCATTAATGACCCTCATCACCCAGGACATGCCTTCTTCTCATCAGGAAGGAGGTACAGAAGCCTGAAAGCTCACACTCGATGTTTTAGGAACAGCTCCTTTGTTTTCTCTTTCTGCACGACTTGTTTATAATTTAACTTTTTAAATATATATATATTCTTACTGTAATGTATAGTTTTAGTATAATGTATTGTAATATTCTGCTACTGTATAACAACAAATTTCACGACATATGCCGGCGACATTAAACCTGATTCCCATTCTAATTCTTTCCCTCCGCCATCAGGTTTCTAAACAATGAACCACTGCACTGTTTTTCACTCTCTTTTTACATTACTTATTTAATTCTAGATCTAAAAACATTAAATATATGTATATCTTTCTTACTGTAATTAAAAGCTTTTTATGCATTGCACTGCAGTGTTGCCGTAAGACAACACATTTCATGGCATATGTCAGTGATGATAAAGCTGAGTCTGATGCTGATGCTGTACATAGATCCTCCTGAGCAAGATTTTGCTGCTGAGATCACTGAATCTTTACACTTTAAGTCTCTGACACTGGGTAAAGTTGTGTGAACTCCTTGAGGCAAAAGTCAGGGAAACTTTCAGATTTTTTATAAATAACTTTACAATAACTGAACATCTTTTTGGCATTTGCTTCCTTTTAACCTTGTCTACCCTTTAATGTAGAACACTTCACCTTCCACTTTGCTTCTAGTGCCCATGGCTAGATTTATTTATAACTAAATAACATCAAAAAATATTCAGCTGTCATTAAAATGAATGCTTTATTCACGTATTGTATATTCTAGTGGTTCTAACTTCTTCTTTGAGTGTTTATGCCAATTAACAATATTATCGGAATCAAAGGAGCACAGTTCAACTTTCACTGTATTTATGTACATTTATATTGGAAACTATGGATACAAACATGCACAATTGAAACACAGCTTTTTCTATATGTAGAAAAACATTTAACAAAAATGTATAAATCTGGAGCAATTTTGACTTAACCAGATATAATCAGATCCATTTGTGTCTGCAACAGCGAAACATTCTACTTGGTTAACCTAACTCTGATTGCCAAGACTATAAGATATGACAGCAGAATTAATCCATTTGGCCCATCGAGTCTGCTCCACTATTCTATCAAACCCGATTTATTTTCCGTCTCAATCCCATTCTCCTGCCTTCTCCCCATAACCTTTGGTGTCCTTACTAATCAAACACCTATCAACCTCTGTTTTAAATAATCTCAATGACTCGGCCTCCACAGCCGTCTATTGCAATGAATTCCACAGATTCGCCAGCCTCTGGCTAAAGAAATTCCTCTTAATTTCTGCTTTAAAGGGCGTCCTTCTATTCTGAAGCTGTGCCTTCTGGTCCTAGACTTCCCACTATAGGAAATACCCTCTCTATATCCATTCTATCTGGGCCTTTCAATATTCAAAAGGTTCAACTAGATTCCTCTTCTAAACTTCAGCGAATACAGTAAGACACACAAAATGCTGGAGGAACTCAGCAGGCCAGGCAGCATCTATGGAAAAGAGTCGATGATTCGGGCCTTCCAGCAAGTACAGGCTCAGAACTGTCAACACTCATCATATGTTAACCCTTCCATTCTTGGGATCATTCTCATGAATCTCCTCTGGACCGTGCCCCCCCCCCACCCCCAATACCAGCACATCCTTTCTTTCATAAGGGGCCCAAAACTGCTCACAATATTTCAAGTGCAGTCTGACTTAACTGATGCCTTATAAAGCCTCAGTAGTTCTAAGACACAGAACACCTAGTGGTTCAGGAAGCCAAGGAAATGAAGGGAAGAGGAGAGGAAATGTGCACACTGCATGCTAGTTTCATCATTGATGATGTGACTAGCATTTTCATCTCTGAGGCAAAAGTTCTTGAGTTCAAGTGCCACTCTGAGGAGGCTACTTCCACTGAGGTTAGGTGAGACTACAACTGGAGTTCAAAGGCTAAGGGTGAAAGGTGAACTATTTAGTGGGAACCTAGGGGGGAACTTCTTCACTCAGAAAGTGGTGATAGTGTGGAGCGAGCTGCCAGTGGAAGTGGTCAATTTCAACATTTAAAATTAGGTTTGGACAAGTACATGGATGTAAGGGGTATGGAGGGCTATGGTCCAGGAGCAAGTCGATGGATCTAAGCAGAATTAATAGTTTGGCATGGACTAGATGGGCTGAAGGGCCTGATTCTGTGCTGTAATACTCCATGGCTGGCATTTCAGTGTAGTATGAGGGAGCATCGTACCATTTGAGATTAAGCACTTCGTTGGGTGCACGCCGATCATCCTCAAGTTCAGAGAACTTAAAAGGAGCAGAGAAGCTATCTCCTGTAACCCCACGAAAGACAATTACAGTAGATTCTCACCTCCCTCTGCATACTTTCTCGTGCAGAGGGAGGTGAGTATACAGAACGAGTTGCCAGAGGAAGTGGCTGTGGCAGGTACAATAGAATCATTTAAGAAGCACAGATAGGTTCAAGGAGAGATGTGCTGAATGCAGGAAATTGGGACTGGCTGGGTGGGCAGCATGGTGAGCACAGAATTGTTGGGCCGAAGGGCCTGTATCCGTGCTGTATGGCTCAGATTCCGATCTACTTCAAAACATCAGTGAAATACGTCATTTGCGTTCATAACCAACACAACCTAAGGGTGTGCTGGGGACAACCCACAAGTGTTGCCACACATTCCGGCTCTATTACTCAACGACCAAATCTGCACACCTCCACAGGCAGCTTTCCCTCCAAGCTGCACACACCCTGAGCTGGAAGTACATCACTGATCCTTCATTGTCACTGGCTCTACATCCTGGAACTGTATCTTCAGCTGGCAGGCTGCAATGGTTCAAGATGGAGCTCACCACTCCCTTCAGAAGGGCCATTGAGGAGCGGATGATAAATACGTGCCAAAGGGCCTCTTCCCCCAGATGGTCTATTCCAGTACTTACGGTCCATATGAGCTTCCTCCCGTATTCACATCACCCGATCAGCCACTCTTTTTCTTAAACTCACTCTCTCCCAAGAGTACCTGTCGCATTGTTTAAGCTATCCTATATTCTCCTTACTCTCTGCGTAAATAAATAATCTTTGTCTCAGGAAGTTATTATGACCTTTATAGATATATTTTCCCAAGGAGAATCGGACAGTGATTATCTTCAATTATGCAAGTATTTTCTTTTTAAATTCATGTTTTGCATTCCTTTGAATTTGTTTTCTAATCCTTGAACCACTGTCACCGAGCTCTGATTAGTGAATGTATTCTCTTCACTCTGCAAGCTAAAATCAACCATAAAGAGATGTTATTAAAAAAATGCTTTGAAATCCATAAATCTGGCCATTCAAATTTCATTATAGGATCATAGAGCATTACAGCACAGGAACAAGCCCTTTGACCCAACTTGTCCATGCTGAACTGTTTTTCTGCCTGTTCCCACACCTGGGCCACTGCCCTCTATACACCTCCTATCCACGTACTTATCCGAGCTTCTTTTTACAATCAAACCCACATCCACCACTTCTGCTGGCAGCTCATTCCACACTTGCACCACACTCTGAGTGAAGGAATTCCCCCTCAGGTTCCCCTTAAACATTTTATCTTTCACTCTTGACCTATCACCTCTAGCTCTAGTCTCACCCAACTTCAGTGGAAAAGCCTGCTTGCATTAACCCTATCTATGCCACTTGTAATCTTGTCATCATCGTCATTATGTGCCGTGTCGCATGACATCATCATGGTGTGCCACGTCATATGACGTAGGTGATGATCGAAACCATGATTGTTCTTGACAACCTTTTTTTCAGAAGTGGCTTGCCATTGCCTTCTACTGGGCTGTGTCTTTACAAGACGAGTGACCCCAGCCATTATCAATACTCTTCAGAGATTGTCTGCCTGGCATCAGTGGTCGCATAACCAGGACTTGTGATATCCACCAGCTGCTCGTACAACCATCCACCACCTTCTTCCATGGCTTCATGTGACCCTGAATGGTGGGGGGGGGGGGGAGGAGGGGGGGGCTAAGCAGGTGCTACACCTTGCCCAAGGGTGACCTGCAGGCTAGCGGAGGGAAGGAGCGCCTTACATCTCCTTTGATAGAGACGTATCTCCACCCTGCCACCCAATTTTATATACCTTGAAAAAGGTTCAAAATAGCACTATCAGTCTGTACAGTTTTTGTAAAGGAGCTGTTTTTGAAATGGAGATGATGTCATCATCCCACAGAAGTTCCAGGACGAGAATTACACTGTTTAATTCTCATGAGTAAAGTAATTGAGAAAATCTGTTCAGGCTTAGTGACAGATATTCTCTGCTCCTCAAAACTCCAAATGCAGTCCCCTCAACAATAACCTCTGCATTTTTAGTACATCTGCCTAACCATCATATCATTCCAGAAGGTATGACGACAAGGAAGGCAGCAAAGTTATTTTTTGTTCCAGTAAAGCTTGAATGTAGAGTTTAAGCTTAGAGGGCACAGCAATTAGTGCTTCTCTCCCACAGCTCTGGACACTTAAGCTGGGTCCTGACTCCAGGTACAGTCCGTGTAAAATTTGCATATGTGACCACTTAGGTTTCCTCTGGCACCCTTACTAATCAAGAACATATTAACCTCCACTTTAAATATACTCAACGACTTGGCCTCCAGACCTGTTGGTGGCAATGAATTCCACAGATTCTAGCTAAACAAGTTCCTCCTCATCTCTGTTGTAAAGCAGCACCCTTCTATTAAACCACTGTCACCAAGCTCTGATTGGTGAATATATTTTCTTCACTCTGTAACCTGAAAACTAACCATAAGGAGATGTTATTAATTGGCTTGGCCCTGCCCTCTAGTCCCAGGCTCTCCCACTATTGGAACCATCCTCACCACGTCCAATCTATCTTGGCCTTTAAATATCTGGAGGTGGGTTATTGTGATTACTCAACATCTCCAATATTGTCACGGCATTCAACTAATAGGGAAGTAGGACATTTTCAAACTAGATCTTTGAAATAAATACAAATGCTGGAAATACTCAACAGGTTAACAGCTTCTATGAAGAACATCCTTTTTGCCCATGTAATCACATTTACTTGAGGGAATGAACTGGATTGTTGCATTGTGCTATTTCCAAATAATTCCTTTTTCTCAGCCTAATTCCATTCTGCTTGTATTTTATCTGTATTTATTCTGTAACATAGAATATTACAGCACAGTACAGGTCTTCTGGCCCACTGTGATGTGCCAACCTTTTAACCTACTCTGAGCTCAACCTAACCCTTCCCTCCCACGTAGCCCTCCATTTTTCTGTCATTCATGTGCCTATCTAAGAGTTTCTTAACTGCCCATAACATGTCTGCCTCTAACACCACCCCCGGCAGCTTATTCGACACACCATCATTTCATCTTTTGTTTTCATTAACGATTCTTTCAGATGCCGACAAGGCTGATCACGGGGATGGTTTTCTTAGAGTCACGGTCCCTCATTCTCTGGCTTGGGAAAACAGCAGTCTCCTTTGCTCTAAGCTGTTCTATTGAGTGGAATGGATGAGAGCCTCGGAAAATATCCTGAAGAAGATACACAGATTCAATGCTGCCATTCTGTACCTTATCTCGGAGAGAGGCAACAGGTGTGGGAACAGAGTACGAATGACCAAGGTTTCATTGGGAAGGTGTAGATAAGATATTCATCTCCCAAAAACCTATAAACCACTAGGCTGGCATTATCTTTCCAATTTTATTGCATACCACCACTGAGTTGATGTCAATGGACTGGCCCACACTGTAACCGTCTATAATCCCCCACATTTCAAAGGTGCTGCAGAGATATATTAGACTGTTTTTTTAATCCCATTCATCCACCTTCCACATGGGCTTCCCCTTCCTCTGTTTCCTTCCGCATTACCCAGTATATTGTATTCCCTAGTCCATTGTCTGCACATGTTGCCTATCGTGTGCCAACAAACCTATCGAATATTGAAAGGTCTGGAGAGAGTGGATGTGGACCGGATGTTTCCAATAGTAGGAGAGTATAGGACAAGAGGGCACAGCCTCAGAATAGAGGGACGTCCCTTCGATATAGAGATGAGGAGGAATTTCTTTCACCAGAGGGTGGTGAATCCGTGGAATTCCTTGCCACATACGCTGTGGAGGCCAGGTTACTGAGAATATTTAAAGTGGTGGCTGATAGGTTCTTGATTCGAAAGGGTGTCAAAGATTACAGGAGAATGGGGTAAAGTAGGAAAATAGATCAGTCATGATGGAATGTTGCAGCAGACCCGATGGGCCAAATGGTCTAATTTTGCTCCTGTGTCTAATGGTCCACTGGTTTGCTTCTTATGCAAGCCTACAATTAATAACTTTGTACTGAAGTTTGCATTGAATACAACCAGTGTTCCCTCTAAGCTGCACGGGCACACAGCCGCACAGTAACTGAAATGCTCTCGTGCACATAGCCTTTGTTGCCGCGCAGGTGGAATTTTCTTTCATATAATGTTCATATACAGTGCTGCACGGTTTTCAGGCCACGTAAAAATCTGCTGCTCAGGGCAATGGTTGGTCCATGCAGATGTTAAAAAAAAAGAGGGTTTCGTTGAATACAACTGGCTCTCCCTATAGCAAAAGGAGCTCAGTATTTCATTTGGAGCCAGAATTTCTTTGCGCTGCTTTCTGCAAAGCTCTTAGCACCACAAAGGAGTGAGGACAAGATCACACTGTTCAAAATCAAAATGAATTGCTTTGAACTTAATGTCGTAACATTTTATTGCTGTGTTGTTTCAAAGCCAAATTGATGTTCATGATATCAACAAACTGCAGACGAGGGAGTGGAGCCAAAGTACTCTTTTTTTGAACGAGTATAAATCCGTCCATACCAGATCACTCTTGTGAATTGCTGCGGACAACACAGCACCTGGTAAGAACATGTCTATTGATTTTAAAGATTAGCTTTACTTGTACATCGTTATCATACAGTGAAATGCGCTGTTGGTGTCAAGTTGTGCTGGGGCAGCCTGCAAGTGTTGCCACGCTTCCAGCACCAATATAACATGCCCACAACTCACTAACCCTACGTCTAAGGAATGCGGGAGGAAACCCATGTGGTTACAGGGAGAGAGTATAAATTCATTTCAGACAGTGGCGGGAATCTAACCCCGATCTTACAGCTTGCGCTGTAAGGGTTGCGCTGATCGTTACAGCCCTTAGGAGACAGAAACATCATCTGCTAGAACATATTCAACACACTTGCTGAATATGGTTTTTCATCCTTGAACATAGAACTGTACAGCACTGCACAGGCCCTTTGGCCCAAATTGTAGTGCCACCCTTTTAACATACTCCAAGATCAATCTAACCCTTCCCTCCTACATAGCCCTCCCCTTTTCTAAGATTTAAAAAAATATGATTGTTGATTCCAGCATTATAGCCGATGATACAAAGATAGGTGGAGGAGTGGGTAGTGTTGAGGAGACAGAGAGCCTGCAGAGAGACTTAGATAGTTTAGTGGAATAGGCAAACAAGTGGCAAATGAAATACAATGTTGGAAAGTGCATGGTCATGCACTTTGGTGGAAGTAGTAAATGGGCAGACTATTATTCAGATGGGGAGAGAATTCAAAATGCAGAGATGCAAATGGACTTGGGAGTCTTTGTGTAAGATACCCTAAAGGTTAACCTCCAGGTTGAGTCAGTGGTGAAGAAGGCAAATGCAATGTTGGCATTCATTTCTTGAGGTTTAGAATATAAGAGCAGGGATGTGATGTTGAGGCTCTGTAAGGCACTCGTAAGACCACACTTGGAGTATTGTGTGCAATTTTGGGGTCCTTATTTTAGAAAGGATATACTGACATTGGAGAGGGTTCAGAGAAGATTCACAAGAATGATTCCAGGAATGAAAGGGTTACCATATGAGGAGTTCAGGAGAATGAGGGGAGATCTCATAGAAACATTCCAAATGTTAAAAGGCCTGAACAGATTCGATATGGCAAAGTTATTTCCCATGGTAGGGGATTCTAGGACAAGAGGGCACAACTTCAGGATTGAAGGGTGTCCTTTTAGAACAGAGATGTGGAGAAATTACTTTAGTCAGAGGGTGGTAAATCTGTGGAATTTGTTGCCACAAGTGGCTGTGGAGGCCAGGTTATTGGGTGTATTTCACGTAGAGATAGATAGGTTCTTGATTAGCCAGGGCATCAAAGGGTATGGGGTGAAAGCAGGGGAGTGGGGGTGACTGGAAGAATTGGATCAGCTCATGATTGAATGGCAGAGCAGACTCGATGGGCTGAATGGCCCACTTCTGCTCCGATATCTTATGGTCTTACGGTCTAATTTCAAACAATTCTTTTCCAAATGAAAATATTTTCAAACTTTTAGAGTCGTAGAGTCATGGAAAAGTATAGCACAGAAACAGACCCTTTGGCCCATCTAGTCCAGGCCAAAACCATTTAAAGTGCCTACTCCCATAGCCCTGCATCCCCCTACCATCCATGCACCTACCCAAATTTCTCTTCAACGTTGTAATCGTGTTTGCATGCACCACTTGTGCTGGCAGCTCGTTTGACACTCTGAAGAGGATTTCTAATATAAAGTGTGACTTTTACTGAAGACAAAATGTACATGAGAATTATATTTCAAACAATAGAAGACTGATAATGAAACAACATGCTACTTGATTGTATTTTGGATCCACTGCACACGAATGCTTCTTCGCAGAACAGAGTTAAACAATCAGGCATGCATCACATTAGCTGTGTGTTACACATGCTGGAAATCTGAAACAGAACAGAAAATGCTGCCAATTCTCAGTAGGTCAGGCAGCACCTAACAGAGAAACAGGATTAATGTTCATCCATGACCCTTCATCAAATGAGAATTATTATTATATGAAGATGGAAGGAGAAGGACCTGGGACATTATACTTTAAAAAGGCAAGATTTCCTGTGGCTACCCATTTTAATTCTACTTCCCATTCCTATTCGGACATGGCGGTCCACGGCCTCCTCTGCTGTCATGATGAGGCCATTCTCAGGTTGGAAGAGCAACACCTCATATTCCGTCTGGGTAGCCTCTAACCTGATGGCATAAACGTCAAGTAATTTCTCTCCGCTCCCTTTCTCTATTTTTTCTATTCCCCATTCTGGCTCCCCTCTCACCCCCTCTTTTTTCCTCACCTGCCCATCACCTCCCTCTGGTGCCCCTCCTCCTTCCCTTTCTCCCATGGTCCACCTCCTTCTCCTATCAGATTCCTTCTTTTTCAGTCTTTTACCTCGACTACCTCTCAACCTCCAGCTTCTCACTTCATTTCCCCTCCCTCACCCACCCACCCACTTTCCCTCTCAACTGGTCTCACCAGAACTTGCCAACTTCTATTCCTTCCCCTCCCTTCCCCCCACCTCTTATTACACTCCTTCCTTTCTAGTCCTGATAACGGGTCTCAGCCCAAAATGTTGGCTCTTTATTCCTCTCCCTAGATGCTGCCTGACCTGCTGAGTACCTCCAGCATTCTGTGTGAGTTGCTCTGGTCTAAGATGTTGGCTGTTCACCAATAAGATGTCAATGCAACTCTTTTAATTTCTTTGGGCAAAGCACCAAAAGGGTGGAGAGAATCAGTTAGGGTTCTTGTTGCCAATTGCTCTCCTAGACACAGGCAGATTAAATGAGTGGGCAGAAGTGCTTAATGTGGGTAAGTATGAGGTCAATTACTTTGACTACTAGAAAGATAAATAGAAGCACTTTCTAAATGGTGAGAAACCAGGGACCTTAATGGAACAAAGAGATCTTCAGTCCCAAGTACACAAATCATTTAGAATGAGTAGATGATTCCAAAAATCAATCAGGAGAGCTAATGCATGCACTGAGCTTCACCTCAAGAAACCTGAGTTACTACTGGATACTCAAGTTCCGAAGAGGCTTGGACTGATTTCATTGGGCATTGTGTGTTCAGCATTTCAGAAAGGATGGATTGCTTTGGCGATTGTCCAGAAGGATTCAGTCTTGAGGCCAGGTTGCTTAACCTTGGCTTACATTTCCTTAGCTATAGATGATTTAACTTTATAGAAGACTATGTGAGCCGGACTGAAGTACTGTGTCCCTTTCTGGATACTGTCCCCTTTGGAAAGATGTGAAGCCTTGGTGAGGGTGCAGAATAGACCTATCGAAATGACTCCAGAGACTTTAGAAGCTGGTGTTGGATTGGGGTGTAGAATTGTAATTTAATTTTCCTATGCTTGCTTGTATTTTTATATAACCCGCTGGCGAGCCCTGTGCTACGAAGCCTACACTAGTTTTGAAGACAGGCGCTGCCAAAAACTGGTGGAAAACCGTGAGCGGCGTCACAGAACAGCAGCCACAATCGTTACAACAACAGACTTCCAGTGCCCCCATTGTGCTGGACTCTGCGCTTCCAGACTGGAACTGCAGAGCCACCTCCGTGTCCACAGATGAACTGCACAACAGCGTGTCTTCCTCGAATCCGAAGGACTACCAATGTATCAGTACACTTAGTAGGTTATTAGTATCAGTACACTCAGTAACTTATTAGGTTCCTCCTGCACCAACGTACAAAGTCTTTACATACAATGTCAGGATTGAACTCTGAACTGCAGAACGCCCCAAACTGTGTAACAGTGTGACGCTAACCGCTATGCTACTGTGGTGCCCCAGTGTGCGTTACTCTGAATTTCCAGCATCCGCAGAGTCCCTTGTATTTTTGACAAACTGGGATAGGAAGCTTTTAAGACTTGGATAGTTAGACTTCAATTCAGCCAGAAAGGTTAAGGGATAGAGAAGGACAGATAAAGGATTGATGCAAGACAACACATTTCACTGTATGTCTCAATGTAGATGTGACAAACAAAGCTTAGCTTTTAAAAGAAAATCTTTTTTTTAATTCGCTGGATTGAAGGAGAGTGAGAGGTGACCTGAGTGAGGTGTATAAGATCACGGGGAACACAGACAGGGTGAAAGCACAGTCTTTTTCCCAGGGAGGCAATGCTAAAAACAAGAGTGCAAATTTGTTTAAAAGTCATCTCAATAAGGACATGGATAGAGAGATTATGACTAGGGCCTAAAATGGGCAGATGGGACTAGCTCACAGTCAGTATGGATGAATTGGGCCGAAGGGCCTGTTTCTGTGTTGTATGAATACCGCAATCACAGAATGGAGAACACCTTCTATCACTGTGCTGAGAATGATCTGATTAAATTAGCCTGATTGGATTTGTCCTGCTTTTTGTGAACAGAATACCCCTGGCAATTTTCCCATACTGCTGGATAGATGCCAGTGTTGTAGCTGTACTGGAAACCATGGTTAGCTCTGAGCGCAGGTCTACAGATGTTACTGGGTTCCACCGCCTTTGCATATATTGTCTTGGCTGTCATTGCTGGATATCATTGTGTGAGTCAAGTTGGCTGAAGACAGATCCTTTGATGTTGGGCATCTCCAAAGAAGACAAGATGGATCTTGCACTCACACTGAAGATGACTCTAAACATACCACTGTAATGCCATTTTTCTCTCCCAATTTGTTTTGACTGCGATCTCTATTGAAATCATAAATGCCCATTTGTCCCTATAAGAGGATTTCAAATTCATAGAACATAGAACATAAAATACTGCAGCATGATACAGGATATTGAACCCAAAACGTCAGAATCAGAATCAGCAAACAACAGGAATTCTGCAGATGCTGGAAATTCAAGCAACACACATCAAAGTTGCTGGTGAACGCAGCAGGCCAGGCAGCATCTCTAGGAAGAGGTACAGTCAACGTTTCAGGCTGAGACCCTTCGTCAGGACTAACTGAAGGAAGAGTTAGTAAGAGATTTGAAAGTGGGAGGGGGAGGGGGAGATCCAAAATGATAGGAGAAGACAGGAGGGGGAGGGATGGAGCCAAGAGCTGGACAGGTGATTGGCAAAGGGGATATGAGAGGATCATGGGACAGGAGGTCCAGGGAGAAAGATGAGGGGGGGGGGGAACCCAGAGGATGGGCAAGGGGTATAGTCAGAGGGACAGAGGGAAAAAAAGGAGAGTGAGAGAAAGAATGTGTGTATAAAAATAAAAAACAGATGGGGTACGAGGGGGAGGTGGGGCATTAGCGGAAGTTAGAGAAGTCGATGTTCATGCCATCAGGTTGGAGTCTACCCAGACGGAACATAAGGTGTTGTTCCTCCAACCTGAATCAGGTTTAATATCACTGGCATTGTATTGTCATGAAATTTGTAACTTCACGATGTTGTGCCAACCTTTTAACTTACTCTAAGCTCGATCTAACCATTTCCTCCTACATAGCCCTCCATTTTTCTGTCATCCATGTGCCTATCTAAAGTTTCTTAAATACCCCTAAATGTATCTGCCTCTACCACTAACCCCTAGTAGGGTGCTCCATGCAACTGCCAGTCTCTGTGTAAACAATTTACTTCTGATATCTCTCCGCTATACGTTTCTCCAATCAATTTAAAATTAGGCCTCCTGGTATGAGCTCTGCACAATGTCTTAGCTATCCATTCAATCTGTGCCTCTTATCATCTTATAGACCTCCATCAAGCCATCTCTCATCCTCTTTCACTCCAAAGAGAAAAACCCTAGCTCGCTTAACCTAGGACATGCTCTCTAATCCAGGCTGCGTCTTGGTAAATCTCCTCTGCACCCTCTCTAAAGCTTCCACATCCTTCCTGTAATGAGGTGACCAAAACTCCAAGAAGCAAATCGGCCCAATTTCCTTCCCCCAGACTGCAGGGCCTGAGATCTCTTCAGCTGCAGAGATTTTCCCCGAAGATGCTTGACTAAAGGCAGGTTGAACGTTGATCTTTGCAGCGTTTTACAATCAGCAAACTCTCCACTCCAGGGTGCTGAATGGTGCAGGAGTCAAAGCCCACCAATGCAAGCTCACTGCTTCCCTGCTCAGGGTCTTGGCTTGGAGGCAGCAGGTTGGTCTGCGCTACTCTGGATTAATCCCATTTCGAAACAGCACCAGAAATGGGCTACTTTGATTAGCTTCAAATTCCATGAGCTGGGGGCTGGTAATAGTCACAAACACGAGAGACTCTGCAGATGCTAGAAATCCAGAGAAACACACACAAAATGCAGGCCGGGGAGCATCTATGGTGTGGAATAAACAGTCGAAGTTTCAGACGGAGACCCTTTATCAGGACTGGAAAGGAAGGGGGAAGAAGTCTGAGTAAGAAGGGGGAGGGGCGGTGAAGGAGTACAAGCTGACAGGAGAGGGGGAAGAAGTGTGAAGCTGGGGAGTGACAGGTGGAAGAAGTAAAGGGCTGAAGAAGGAATCTGCTAGGAGAAGAGACTGGACCCTGGGAGAAAGGGAAGGAGGAGGGGCACCACAGGGAGGTGACAGGCACGTGAAGGGGTAAGAGGGGAGCCAGAATTGGAAATGGAAAAAGAGTGAAGGGGGAGGGAGGAGAAATTACCAGACGTTAGAGAAATCGAAGTTCACGCCATCAGGTTGGAGGCTACCCAGACGGAAAATGAGGTGTTGCTCCTCCAGCGTGAGATTGGCCACATCGTGGCAGCACAGGAGGCTTTGGACTGACATGTTGGAATGGGAATGGGGAGCAGAATTAAACTGGTTGGCCACTGGGAAATCCTGACTACTGTGTACAGAGTGAAGGTGCTCCGTCCACGGGTCCTAGTCTATGTGGCTATTCAGTAACTGAGGGGAAAGCAGAGGTGACAAAAGAACGCAGCTCTGAGGAGCTGGCTGGGGCGCACTGACTGCAAGTGACTGTAGGGTGCATTTTTTGCTCCTTACTGAAGTTGCAGGGAATGCACTCATGCTCCTCCCTCTACTTTGCTTTGATAGTCCCAACGGGCCGAGTGACCTCCTCCTGTCCAGCCATCTCAAAGAGGTGGACTGCAGTTGTCGCCCCATCAAACGCTTGCACTCCCTCAGCTGCGCTCCACAGCACTGCACGTAACCGGAGTCTGAACAGGGAGCTATAAGGAGGTCTGATTGATGAGCAAGTACATGCTTGGGCAGCCATTCACAGGAACTAGCTGCCTGTAGAGACAATATGCTCTCTGCTTTGTTCCATTCAGCAGTGCCTTCGTTCCGACTCTGATCTGGAGCAGCCCTCTCTCTGCCGTAGCCGCGACTGCTAAGCCAGCTGTAGACTTGTTTTTCTTTTTGAGAGACAGCGCACTGGCTGACTGGTGATTAATGTAAGGGGGCTGACTCACCTGAGGGAACCGACCAGGTTCCAGCTTTGGTGGGCAACGTGCCTCAACAAATTGACTGTCCTGACTGAGGATTCCTGTGGATCAGTAGCTCACTGCATTTCCCGCACTACTAATTCCCCAACAACAATGCAACACAATGTAGTGGGACAAAACAGGTAGATGAGCCCGGTCTGTACATGCTTAGAGCTGTCACGTCCACCAAGATTCAATATTGTTTAATGTCATTTCCACCAGTACGCGAGTGTAAAGGAGAAAGAAATAATTATTACTCCAGATCTGATGCAGCACAAAAATCCACAATAAGATAAAGAATACAATAATAATTATAAAAAAACACCATAAATATAAATATGTACAATAGATTATACAACCATAGAGTGACACTAGGCACAGCAGTGTCTGTACATAAGACGAGTGACAGGAAAAGATAAAGTAGTGGTGGTGGGGAGTGTGGAGGGCTGGAGGTGTTGATCAGCCTTATTGCTTGGGGAAGGTAACTGTTTTTGAGTCTGGTGGTTGGTCCCGGCATGGGTGCTATGCAGCCTCCTCCCCGATGGGATTGGAACAAACAACATTCTACCCTGACACGATCAATGTTTGTCCATGAGCCAATGTGACCCAGCTGTGCCTACTGACATGTCTTTGAAAAGTGTAGACAATTAGGAGATTGTGGTATACGAGGCTCTGTATATAGAGGAATTAAACACGAAAAGTGGAAAATTTGGAGTTTAACCCAAATGCAAAGTGCTGCATCGTGGTAGGTTAAATGTGAAGACGCTTAACAGCATTGATGAGCAAACGGATCCTGGAGTCCAAGTTCACAGTTCCCTGAAAGTGGCTATGAACACGGGTTAATAGGGTGGTTAGGAAGGAATATGGCATGCTTGCCTGTATTGGTTCAAAAGTTAGGAAGTTATGAGGGGTGATTGATAAGTGTGTGGCCTAGGGCAGAAGGAGTCAATTTTAGAAAACCTAACACATTTATTTTTCCTACATTTACACGCTTAGTCTAGCGGTCGTGGAGCATACGGATCCCTTCTTTGTAGAAGTCAGTGTCTTGGACCTCCAGAAGTGGTCCACAGCAGGGGTGATTGATAAGTTCGTAACCTAAGGTAGAAGGAGATGAGTTATTAACTTCAAACTTTCTGCATTTTCACTCAAAGGGTTGAACTGCACGTGCATGTAACAAGAGCAGTATAACTCACCTCTTCTACCTTAGGCCACCAACTTATCAATCACCCCTGCTGTGGACCACCTGGAGGTCCAAGACGCTCTCGTAACATGCACGTGCAGTTCAACTCTTTGAGTGATAATGCAGAAAGTTTGAAGTTAATAACTCATCTCTTTCTACCTTAGGCCACGAACTTACCAATCACCCCTGCTGTGGACCACTTCTACAAAGAAGGGATCCGTATGCTCCATGACTGCTGGACTAAGTGTGTAAATGTAGGAGGGGACTACGTTGAAAAATAAATGTGCTAGGTTTTCTAAAATTGACTCCTCCTACCCTAGGCCACAAACTTATTAATCACACCTCGTACGTTGCAGCTTTATAAAACTAGTTATGTCACATCTGGAGTATTGCATAGAATTCTGGTTGACCCATTACAGGAAGGATGTCTTGGCCTGAAATGTTGACTGTTTATTCTTCCCCATAGACGCTCCCTGATCTGTGGAGTTCCTCCACCATTTTGTGTACGTTCCTCCCAATTCACTGGAAGGATGAATACACCAACATCATCATCCTCTCCTGAGCCAAAGTCCTTGCACTGAAGCCCTTCTTACACTCACTTAGCCACATAGGGCAGACACCAGACTTCCAAAACAGCCACTTCACTCTGAGCTCTTTGTTGTAGGACAAGATTACCAGGCAGAGAGAGACAGAAATTCAAGGGTGTGCGCGAAGCTTCCTTGAAGAAATGCAACATTCCCAGTGGCACTGGGAATCCCTGGATTGTCAAGGAGTACTTGAGGTGGCGTTGATAAATTTAAGTGTATGTATCAGGAGTATGCAGAAACACTATGCAAGTTAAAAACTACCATCAGCCCATCTCAACAGATACCATCTGCTCCAACTGTACAAGAGTCTGTGGTCCCCACACTTGGCTCATTAACCTACAAACCAGAGTGGGAACAAGTTGCCCTCAATCCTGTGCGACAGACTAAGAAGTAGGAAAGTTCAAAGTTCAAAGTAAATTTATTATCCAAGTACATAGATGGCACCATATATAACTTTGAGATTTGTTCTCTTGCGGGCATTCACATGAAATATAATGAAATATGATAGAATCAATGAAAACCACACACATGACGGACAATCAACTGGTGTGCAAAAGACCAAACTGCAAATAAAAAAAGAAAACAAAAAAAAAAGCAATAAAGATCAAGAACATGAAATGAAGAGTCCTTAAATATAAGTCCAGAGGTTGTGGGGACAGTTCAGTGTTGGAGTGATTGAAGTTGAGTGAAGTTATCCCCTTTAGTAAGAGCCTGATGGTTGAGAGGTAGTAACTGTTCCTGAACTTAGTGGTGTAGGTCCCGAGGCTCCTGTACCAGCGAGAAGGAATATATGTGTTTGTACAACCACATGTAAGCATTTCTGTGTGAATAGGTCGATGGGACTAGGCAGAATAACAGTTCAGCACTGACTAGATGGGTCAAAGGGCCTGTTTCTGTGCTGTAGTGTTCTATGACTCCAAATGTGTATGTTTATGTGTTTTGCTTTTTAATCAGTGTGTCTATATGTCTATTTGTATATTTATATATACATAGCAGCGCTTGTGTTTGTTTATTTTTGTGTCTTTATGTGTGTTAATGCTGGTTTATGCATGAATCAATAAAAATTATTAACATGAGCTGACAAGTTCAGCTTCATGTTTCTGCATTATAATTATTAGCCAGAAACCATAGGTCATTTTCCAACTCTCTCCCCTCGGTTGCCCGACACCATGAACAGATCTCTGTGCATCTAGAGTGAATTTTGGCCTCACCTCGTGATGCATGTGGCTCTAACTCTTAGGAGGATTTTTTATTTTTAGTTTTTTTCCAGCCACCTCTGAATGCTACTGCTGTCTCTGACTCAACCCTACAGTCAAGCAGAAACTGCTCTCCTTGCTGCACAGGGACTACATTCAGAATCCAGAGTGCTTCAAAGTTTGAAGTAAATTTATTACCAAAGTACACACTCTATCCTGAGATTCATTCTCTTGCAGGCACTCACAGCAGAACAAAGAAGTGAAAAACGACACACAAAAACAGACAAAAAAACCACAATGTGCAAGTGAAGACAAAGTATGCAATACATGATAAATCAGGGGCTCCCAACCTTTTTCTGCCATAGACCAATACCAGGAAGAAAGGGGTCCATGAATCCCAGGTTGGATTGGGGGGAGAAGAACAGTAAAGCATGGGAACAGGACTTTCAGCCCATGATCTTGTACTGAACTAATTAAACCAGGAATCAAACACCTAACTAAACTTATCCCATCAGCCTACATCACCATCATCATGTGCTGCGTTGTATGACGTGGGCGATCGCAGTCTCTCCACGACCATGATTGTTCTTGGCAAATTGTTCCACAGAAGTGGTTTGCCATTGCCTTCTTCTGGCAGTGTCTTTATGAGACAGGTGACCCCAGCCATTATCAATACTCTACAGAGATTGTCTGCCTGATGTCAGTGAGCGCCATAACTAGGACTTTTGATACGCACCAGCTGCTCATACGACCATCCACCAACTGCTCTCATGGCTTCTCGTAACCCTGATCAGGGGCCAGAGTGGTGCTACACCTTGCCCAAGGGTGACCCACAGGCTAGCGGAGGAAAGGAGCACCTTACACCTCCTTTGGTGGAGACCCATCTCCACCCTGCCACCCTTCACCTACTCAATGTCCATATCCCCATCATTGTCTCCACATTCATGTGCCCATCTAGGATCCTCGTAAGTGCCTCTATAATATTTGCCAGTACTCCCACCCCAGGCAGTGTATTCCAGGCACCCACCACTCTCTGTGGGTGGAAAAAAACGGCCCTGCTCATTTGTCATCATCTTGAATGAATGCCCTCTAGTATTAGATATTTCCACTGTGGGGGGGGGGGGGGAGAGAAAAGATACTGGCTGACAATGCATTTTGCAATCTTATAAAATTCCATCAGGCCCACCCTCACTTCTGCCATTGACAGTCCCAAGCTCGGCTGTGAAAGGACAAGGGGTGGGCATGGCAAGCTGCTGTCGGTGGCCCATACTCCGTAGGGAAGGTCACCCCACAATCTTTGCCACGGCAGAGAAAACTGCCTCACCTTTAGTTTATCGAACCTCTCCTTTAGTACATGTTCTCTCACCCAGACAACATCCTAATGAACTTCTTCCACACCCTCTCCAAAACCTCCACACAATGAGGCGACCAGAACTGAATGCAATTCTCTGGAGGGGGCCTACCCAGTTTTAATAGATCTGCAGCATCCTGTCTCCAGTCCACTCTGCTGCTGTAAACCCTGTGAGATGGGATGGGGAGTGAGGAAAACAAAAACAAATCATACCCTAACAACAGGAATTCTGCAGATGCTGGAAATTCAAGCAACACACATCAAAGTTGCTGGTGAACGCAGCAGGCCAGGCAGCATCTCTAGGAAGAGGTGCAGTCGACGTTTCAGGCCGAGACCCTTCGTCAAGCAGGAGACTGATTAAGTGAACATTATGTTGTCCGGGTTGGGATCTAACCATTGTACCGAATTTGCCTACTAAGCCATCAGGTTAGATAAGCCAGAGTTTATATTTGTCATTGTTAATTGAAATATTATGCTTAATGCTCCAGTTAAAATAAAAATCAATTTGTTTTTTTATACTGTGTAATAAAACCTCCCAAGGCTCTTCACAGGAACTTAATTCGATACCAAGTTTCATGAGTTAGAAGTAGGACAGCTGATCGAAAGCTTTTAAGAGAGAAATTTAAAGGAGAAGGTAGTTCTGGAGAAGCACGGAAGCCGAAAGAAGGAACTGTAGAGATTGGGGTCATAGTTCTTGAAGGTCCTGTGGAAAATTAAGAAAGGGCATGAATCTACACTTAGTGGCCACTTTATTAGGTACACCTCCTTATTAATGCAAATATCTAATCAGTCAATCATGTGGCAGCAACTCAATGCATAAAAGCATGCAGACGCGGTCAAGGGGTTCAGTTGTTGTTCAGACCAAACATCAGAATGGGGAAGAAATGTGATCTAAGTGACCTTGACTGTGGAATAATTGTTGGTGCCAGATGGGGTGGTTTGAGTATCTCAGAAACTGCTCATCTCCTGGGATTTTCATGCGCAATAGTCTCTACAGTTTATAGAGAATGGAGCAAAAAATTTAAAAAAATACATTAAGTGAGTGGCAGTTCTGTGGGTGAAAATGCATTGTTAATGAGAGGTCCAAGGAGAATGGCCAAACTAGTTCAAGCTGACAGGAGGGCGACAAATAACATGTTGCAACAGTGTTGTGCACTGTTGTTCTGAATGTACAACACATCGAACATACAGATAGGACATAGAAATCTGCAGCACATTACCAAAGTGTTGTGCCGACCACGTAACCTACTCTAGAAACTGCCTAGAATTTCCCTACCGCATAGGCCTCTATTTTTCTAAACTCCATGTACCTCTCTAAGAGTCTCTTAAAAGACCCTATTGTATCAACCTCTATCGCCTGCAGTGCATTCCATGCACCCACCACACTCTGTGTGAAAAACTTAGACCCGACATCCCCTCTGTACCTACTTCCAAGCACCTTAAAACTATGAACCTTGAAATGGATGGGCTACAGCAGCAGACCACACGGGGCTCCACTCTAGTGTCCATTGAGTGTAGAGTTCAAGGGTAGTTGAGGGGCTGGAGGTAGGGAGGGCAATGTCCTGAGGGTGACTGGAAACGATTTGCATGAGAAACCCACCTGAAATCTAGTTAAAAGAAGCAAGTTTACTAAGATGGCAGCTTCACATTTATGTACATAGTGTTCCCGCAGCAGTATGTGTGAAATGACATCCAGATAGGAACATTGATTTAATCCAAGTGTTGTTTTAAACTGTTGAATTGGCAGGTAGTAACTGTTCATGGGAAAATGTCATGACAATACAAACCCAAATCAATAGCATGCACAAATAATAGAATCGGGAAAAGGACAGAAAATACCAGCTAAAAAGATTTAAACGCCATATTTCACACTTAATGCTTGGTATTACAGTGGAGCACTGTGATTTAGTCAGCGGAGGCTGGATCAGGGAGCAGTAAACTGCGGGTTTAAATACCAGAGGCATTCAGTCATCTTCCTCAGTGGTTCAGGCAAGAACTAAATTTTCTAATGTGGGAAGGGGTGGTGTGGGCAGAGCAAGAGAGCGTGTGTGCACTGCTTGCCAAGTGGTCACAAGCACTTTTCAGAAACTCCCAGCCATCTGTAACACAAATGGAAATCAGTAGAACCTCATGTTAACCATCTGTCTCTCCCTCTCGCTCCCCTCCTTTCTTCCCTCACTTGCTGTGATGACATTGCAAATATAATTGTTCCACGATATAAAAATAAGAAATTTTTTTAAAAAAACTAGGCGGTGGGAATAATTCACTGAAAACCTTGGAGTCTGGTAATAATAGGATCTCAGCTGAACCAGGAAGGAGATTTCTAGTAAAATTTAATCACACTCCTTAAATTTTACATATCAGTCACCGGCTGTACTTCAAGTGAGTTTGCTCAACGGAGTGTTTAATTGGTAATATCTTGAAACACTACAAGAAATGTCTTGATCACTTTTTCTGTACTCCAGCCTGTTTCTAGTTAATGTACAACTAGTCATCCTATTTAAAACTCTACTTTTCTTCTAACCTGACAGGCAATGAAATATAATGTACAAAAATGCTAATCAGACAGAGATTAGATAATCAGCTGGCTCTGAACCCTCTGAGTATTGGAATGACACTCTGCCACATACATTTAGGTAAGGATTTTAACTCCTGTTCCTCTGAGGGTTGCTTATATGGTTGAGATAATAAGATATGCACAAGAAATGTATGCTTAGTTCACAATTAGTCAATTGACATACGAAAATAAGTAGTGAAAGACAAATAAGACTGAAGATTAAAGTGTGGCTGTGTGAATATTTAATAGTGTGCACCAATATTTTTGTACTTGGCCTTAGGAATTATAATATCAAATTACCAATTGATTACACAAAATAATTAGGACTTTCCTGTAATTGTACAATAATTATTATTCTGGGGTCATCTTTCCTCGCTACTTCAGCCAAACCACATGTGACGTATTTTTTTCAGTGAAGAGGAGATTTAGCCGGCGACCTTTCCCCTTCTAAACCCCACCCCTGAAATCAAACAGAGAATAACTTGAGAGTCGTATGCAGACGCACTTGTAAACACACGCACACACACACACACAATGAATGGCTTCATAGCACAAGTAGGTTGAGTGATACTGTAATACGAAAGCACATAGCATGAATATGGTCAAGAATTTGTGCCATTCACTAGACTCAACATTGTCCTGTTGGGTGGGGGGGGGGGAGGGGGGTATGTCAGCTGTAACCAGGCGTCAGTGCTTTGGGATCATTTAATGGCTGCACACCAATTAGCTCAGCTCACTGACCCGCTGTCCCTGTCCATCACATTAATTCGGCCTGGTGCCGTTCTTCCTCTGTCTGTCTGCTGCCTAGGATACGGGAAGGACCTGTCTCTCTGCCCACTCCATCAAGTCCGGCCGCAACTTCCACAGGAAAGATGGTTTTCTTTTTTTGGCTTTTTTTTTTAAAAAAGATCAGACTTTGCCCGAGCAGACTAACAGTCAGATTCTGACACACTTCCTCAGCAATTTTTAACTAACAGCCAAATATAAGAATCAGAATCTGAACTGACACGTTATGAAATTTGTTGTTTTGTGGCAGCAGTACAGTGCAAGCTTTAAAAAAAATTACTATAAATTACAAGGAGAAATATATTTTAAAAAATTGAGAAAATAGTGCAAAACAGAGGAAAAAGTGCTCATGGGTTCATGGACTGTTCAGAAATCTGATGGTGAGTGGAACAAGCTGTTCCCCCTCATATTAGCCATTTCCCACCCTGGGAAAAGCCTGTCTATCCACTCTATTTAAGCCCCTTATCATCTCTATCAAGTCACTTCTCATCCTTCAAAGAGAAAAGCCCTTGCTCGCTCAACCGTTTTCAACTATTCTCAGTGCCACCTTTAACATCTGAGCAAACACGTGGCAAACATGCAGTGTCTATTTATTAGCCCCAGTAATGCAGAAAACACATGCAGGTCCTCCCAGGTTACATGGGTCCAACTCCTGAACCTATAAACGAGCGTCTGGGGACTTGGTGGGATGGATTTACCGGATGGTGCAAGTCTAGAGGCTTCTTCTGCCAACTGGGATTTCAGACCATAAAAAACATAAGGAATAGGAGCCAAATGAGACCACTCGGCCCATCAAGTTTGTCCACGATTCTACCATGGCTGACTTATTTACCCTCTCAACCTCATTCTCCTGGCTTCTCACCATAACCTTTGTTGCTCTTAGGAATCAAAAGCCAATCATCCCCCCCTCCCACTTTAAATATGCTTTCCACAGTTGTCTGTGGCAATGAATTTCACAGGTTCACCACCACTGCTTAAAGAAATTCCTCCTCATCTCAGTTCTAAAGGGACATCCTTGTATTCTGAGGCTGTGCCTCTGGTCCTAAACTCCCCCACTGTAGGGAATATCCCCTCCATGTCCACTCTACCTGTGTTTTTTAACATTCAGTATGTTTCATTGTCCATTGCAATATCTGAATGACTGAGTTACAAGCAGCTCCCAGGAATGAAACTTGTTGTAACCTGAGAAGGAATTGTACCGAAACAAACAACTACCCCGCTGGAAGGATTATCAACTCAGTGAAAGACGTACTTGTGAAAGACCTACCTGTTGGTCTTCCAATGTAATGAGATGTCCATTAGGGAATGCTGCTGACTGGCCATTCCACGCTGCAGGTGTGCATGCTACAGGCAACACTGCAGCTTGGTGCAGCCAATGCAAAGGCCACACTGACTGGACACAGAGAGACCAAGCCCAGTGTTAACAATCTTCCAAACGCCAGATCACTGCATTGTTCACGCAAGTGGCATTAGTGCTTTGTCAGCAGAATAAATTGGTTTGCTAACACAACAAATGTATTGACTGGATGATGCTACGAATGTAAAAGGAATACATTTATTGATTGTATTATTTATTTTCTGTATATATTCTTATGAATCGTTTATCTTTGAAATATAACAAAAAGACTGGAGATAATAAGAAGCATAGATCGATGCGGACAGCCAAAGACTTTCTCCCAGGTGGAAATGACTATTAAGGGGAGGCTTTATTTTAAGGTGATTGGAGGAAGGTATAGGGGGAATGTCAGAGGTAGTTTTTTTTAAACATAGGTAGGTGCATAGAACGTGCTCCCTGGGGTGGTGGTACAGGAAGATACATTAGGCCCATTTAAGAAACTCTTAGATGATTGAAAAATGGAGGGCTATGTGGAAGGGAAGGTCTCAGGGTAGGTTAAAAGGTCAGCACAACATCATGGGCCGAAAAGCCTGTACTGTTCTGTGCCCCATGTTTCATTGCCATTACAGACCTTCAGCGCAGGCCTGTACCAGCTTATGCACAGCATAAACCGTCCCCCACCCAGGTTCACCTCTCCATAACCTCCTGTTCCTGTCTCGCTCATGTGTGTCTCCAGCCTCCCCTTAGGTACAGACCACAGCTTCCTGTGAGAGCAACGTGCACCGAGAGGGACTCAGGTCCCTGAAATCCAGTTGCGGCTGCTCTTTAACACTGCTTTCACTTCAGCCATAAGCAGAGAAAGTCATCCTGGACAGCAAAGAGCCACTGGGGACGGCAGTCACACTCGACCATGTAATAGCCCCCTACTCATCCCCCAGAGCTGCAAGTGTAAAGTGAGTGGTGTCACTGACACAAATCAGCCTCTTAAACAAAGGGTGTGCCTCATACACTCTGACCCGCTGCACAAACCCCCACTATCTTGCTGAAGACATAGGAGCGAAATTAGGCCATTCAGCCCATTGAGTCTGCTCTGCCAATCTATCGTGGCTGGTTTATTTTCCCTCTCAACTCCATTCTCCTGCCGCCTTCTTGTAACCTTTGGTGCCCTGACTAATCAAGAACCTATCACCCTCTGCTTTAATTATACTCAATGACCTGGCCTCCACAGCTGCCTGTGGCAATGAATTCCACAGATTCACCACCCTCTGGCTAAAGAATTTTCTCTTCATTCCTGTTCTAAAGGGATGTCCTTGTATTCTGAGGCTGTGCCCTCTGGTCCTTGACACCCCCACTACAGGAAACATCCTCTCCACATCCACTCTCTCTAGGCCTTTCAATATTCTGAAGGTTTCAATGAGATCGCCCTGAGATCTCAATGAGATTTAAAACCTGCCTTTGATTTGAAATAAACACAAGTGACTTTGGACATTTTGCTGAACTAATATTGAACTTCCAGGCTCAGGTGCTCTGTGGTAAAAAGGCACTGGGCAATAAATTTTACATCTTATGAGGTGAATTCTCTCACCAGTTTACTAAATGTGGTGTGAGCTTGACCTGTTAATTCAGACCTGTGAACCCAACTGCTGAGGGTTTGCCCCAAACCAAACTGGGGCAATGCTGGGGGAGAAGCCAGGCTGATATTGGAGTAACAAGACACACTGGGGGGAGGGAGGGCGCAACGGGCACTACCAGGCCAACATCGAGGTAGTACTGAGGGAGCATCAAAGCTGACTGTGGGGCAGTGTTGATGGAGTAGTTTCGTTGACGCTGAGGGAGGAGCCAGCCTGACATCAGGAAAGTGCTGAGGGAGTGCCCTTGCTCTTTTGTGGGCTAGAATCCAGCAGTGATGATGTCCTCTGCAGCCGTGCAAAATCCTGTGCCCTAGCTGTTGGGCCAGTGTTGCAGAACCAGCCAGGCTGACTCTAGGACATCACGGAGTGAACCCCTGGGCCAGCAACAAGGCAGCACTGAGAGAGCGGGCCGGCCAATCTCACGTTCACCAGCAGACACCTTCAATTCCCATGTGTGGCACATAACCGAGCATTGACTGGAGTGCAGGATGGAGGTGGCTATGAGTTCGACATTAGGTACTGCTGATCTGAGGAGGGCGGGGAAACAGTGGATGTGAACGTGGGATGGGACAGCGAGGATCTAGTTGGGCAGAACAGGAAGGATTAATAATAAGGTTGGAGTCATCCCACTGTTACAGGAGGATAAGTATAAAACTGGGAGATATCACACTCCTTCACCTTAGCAAGTGTTTAAAGCTGCAGAACCTGCAGAAGGGTAAAGCATTGGGGTGATAATGGAGACATTTTATACCCTTCCAACATCCACAAACACAAGGTGTGCTCATTAGTAAAGTCAGCACAATCCGGGGCTGACACGTTTATTTGTAGGACAGACACAATATATTCTCCCAGGAATCTATCCAGCTCGTTAGATGTGACATCGAAAAGGCATTAAAAGATTGCTGTTAGTGGGTGATAATTGTACCACAGAGTTTTGAGTTTAAGTTTACCCACACAAAATGCTGAGGACTCCTGATAAAATTAGCCCCCTTATCCCTCCAATCTCAAGTTAAAAATCAGACCTGGAAGACAAAATTGGAATGGAGGCTTAAAAAAAATGTTAAAGTACCCAGCTGCACGGTAAAATTAATCGCACTTAAATAGCATTCTTTCCACACTATTGTTTTCATCAGGGCCCCTCCTTTCAGGAAATGAATGCTTTCTGGAACGCTGCTGTGAACCTGTTCTTTCTGCTAAACGCTTCAAGAGGCTGCAATCTCGGCGCAATGTTTCATGTCAAACTTTACAGGACTAAAGCCCCCTCTAACAAGCCCAATTTAGTCAAATGAAGTCGCCGCAAAACTCTACAGGCAGCGACTTCTCTTTGTGCCAGAAATCCTTGTGCCATTGTTCCAGTCGTGAGGACTGAAATACAAAAATATATTTAGGCAGATTCCTTCAGAGGTGGGGAAGTAAACAGCAAGCGAACAAATTCACCATATGCCAGTCGGGGACGAGTCAGAATCAATTAATCGTGATTTATTTATCCTTTGCCCTCATCCTGCTAATAAATTTCTTCCAAACAGTTGCGTCGTGAGGAGCTTTCGATGGGGACATTCTGAATTTTGGGTTGATTCAGTATGAACTGTGCATCTGCCAATGATGTAGTGTCGAATTATAAAGGTCTTTCTCGCAAAGAGAAACAAAGGAGTTTCTATGTGAATTTTGCACAGCTGCAGAGGATATCATCACTGCTTTTCACCGAGGGCGGATTCTGGGCCACAAGGGAGCAAGATCGCTCAGTATAAATGAGAAAGGAGGAGACTGCGTAATTCCAGTTTTAAATATTCTCTGCAGGGAATCGAGGCAGTGAATTGTCTTCAGTTCACAGAGCCTCGACAGTGTTTTACCTATGACCAGCGATGAATGGTTTATATGTACAGGATTAGCTTAACAACCCTGTCCCTTCAGCCACATTTGATGCCCAGAATTCAATAAAAGATCTAAACAGGCAGTGGGCAAAGTAGTGATGGGGAAGGGGGGGGGGGGGGCGCGAATTGCAGCTGTAAACATCTGGAAAATGTTTTTTTCATCACTGCTATAGGTAAAACAGATTGCAAACTCATTTAAAGAGGTGCTTGTTTTTATCTGGGTAAGTACTAATTCTACACATAGTGGACGATTTTCCACTCAGAAGTATTCCCCAAGCTCTTGGGTTTGATTCTGGAAATGTTTGCCTCAGATTCTGCTGTGTTTTGCTGACAGTATCTGCAGAAGTAGCCAGCGTTTCTCAGTGTGAGTGGCAACCAATTTCCAGTACGAGGCTGAACCTGCTCACCAATCCTGGATTAAGCCTGGAACAGGAACAGGAAAACTATTCCTTTCAGGAGGAGTCACAGAACACTACAGCACAGAAACAGGCCTTTTGGCCTATCTAGTCCGTGCTAAATACTGTTCTGCCTAGTCCCACCGAACTGCACTGGGACCATAGCCCTCCCATCCACGTACCTGTCCAAATTTCTCTTAAGTGTTGAAATTGAACCCGCATCCACCACATCCGTTGGCAGCTCGTTCCACACTTCCACCACACTAGTCTGAGTGAAGGAGTTCCCCTTAAACATTTCACCTTTCACCCTTAACCCATGACCTCTAGCTCTAGTCTCACCCAACCTCAGGGGAAGAAGGCTGCTTGCATTAACCTTATCTATTCCCCTCGTAATTTTGTATATTTTTTAATAGAAGGATTGTAGGGCTTCCAGCTATGAGAAGAATAAATGACTCATTTCTCAATCATTTGTATTTTACCTGTGATTGATTTAAAAAAAAATTATTTAGAGATTCAGCTTGATAACAGGCCCTTCTGGCCCAAAAAATCCATGCTGCCCAGTTACGCCTATGTGACCAATTCACCTACTAAACCATATGTTTTTGGACTGTAGGGGGAAAACAGAACATCCAGCAGAACCCCATGTGGTCATGGGGAGAACGTACAGACTCTTTACAGACAGAGACAGAATTGAACCTGGTCGCTGGCTCTGTAATAGCAGTACAATAAATACTACACTACCCGACACCCTAATAGCTTACCTATATCTTCAATGCACTTGGTTTAATTTTATTGAAATTTTAAACTTTATTTCATTTTATACAATTACTAAATGTTTCCTGGCGTGAGAGACAATCAGGAACTTATGACACAGCTGAGAGTCACATTCCACTATGCTGCCAATGTCTTCCCAAGGAATTTTCTGGCTGAAGTCTGCTTTTGCTGCATTCTTACACCACTGGGGTTTACTCTTGCCAATCTATCCCACATTCCTACACCACTGGGGTCTGCTCTTGCCAACCTATGCCATCCCCTACACCACTGGGGTTTATTCTTGCCAATCTATCCCACATTCCTACACCACTGGGGTCTGCTCTTGCCAACCTATCCCATTCTCCTACACCACTAGGGTCTGTTCTTGCCAACCTATGCCATTCCCTTACACCACTGGGGTCTGTTCTTGCTAACCTATGCTATTTTCCTACAGCACTGGGGTCTGTTCTTGCTAACCTATGCTATTTTCCTACAGCACTGGGGTCTGTTCTTGCCAACCTATGCCATTCCCTTACACCACTAAGAGCCCCACAGCCACCTGGTTTAGGACAGTCCACGAAGAGCATCTTAAGGGAAGTCCAAGGAGGAATGGCTAATGTGGGCTAGACTCAGGAAAACTGGGGCTAACACCAAGCCTGATCATTGTTCCATCACATATCACCAGTGAGTCATGTAAAAAAAACTGGAATATATGACAAGAATTCCAAGCAGATGTTTTTGAGTTTAGACTCCCTGCCGAGAATTATGTTACGGAGCTGCTGAGAAGTTGTTTACAAATCTGGGCATGCTTTCACTTGTTTTACGATACGGCCTGTTATAAAAGCAGGGAAGGAAACAGAACGCGGAACATTACTGTGCAGTCCAGACCCTTCAGCCCATCCATTTGGCCCACCCTAAGAATAATCTAACCTCTCCCTCCCACACAGTCCTCCAGTTTTCATTCACATGTGTGCCTAATGCATTTGCCCCTACCACCAGCACTGGCAGTGCATGCCAGGCTCAGCTGTGTTAAAATGTAACCTTTCTCTTACATCCCCCTCTTACACGTTCCTTCAATCACCTTAACATTATGGCCCTCGTGTTAGCCACTGCTGCCCAGAGTAAAAGGCACTGACTGTCCACTCCATCTATGCCCCTTTCATCTTGCACACCTCTATCAAGTCTCCTCACTCTAAAGAAAAAAGCCCCAGCTCACTGTGCCTATCCTCAAGCTCTCCAGTCCAGGCAGTAACGTGGTAAATCTCCTCTGCATCCTCTCTAATGCTTCCACACCCTTCCTACGATGAGGTCACCAGAAACAAACACAATATTCTAATTGTGGTCTAACTAGGGTTTTACAGAGCTACAATATTACCTCGTGGTTCTTGAACTCAATCCTCTGACACACAGTACGCCTTCTTAACAACCCTATCAACCAGCCAGCAAGGTCTATGATACCTTTGATTGGAAAGGGTAATTGCAAAGAACTGAGATTGAAAGGTTTGCTTTCTCACCCTGTACATATTTCCGCACAGTAACAGAATCCACTGATCGTACCCTTGTGTTGGCTCAGCCTTAATTAGCCTCACCAGTTGCGGCAACACTACTGTCCCCAGGCAACCCTTGCTCCTGGTATCTCAAGAGGATGACAGGAACTGATAACTATGTCCTTAGCAAGGGAAAAAAAAAGTCTAGGTCAGCAAAATTAATGGTGCAGTCCATGCGAATTAAACATTTTCTGTTTCAAAATGAAATATATATTGCTATCATAATTTACACAAGAAGGTTTTGCAAACTGAACCAGCTCATATGTGGAGTGTGCAAATGACTTACCATCCCATTAAAAATAGTTAAATACACATCATTTATTGGAAATACAGTTTGACTAAAACATTATTTATTGGCACTATATGGGCAGTTTCTCCACCAACCAGGAGACTCAATAGCATCGACCTATAACTGTAGCTCCATTCCGGAATCATCCACTGAGATCTCCACTAAGGACAGTCCCTCAGGATTTGGGGAGAAATTCTATACTTTCTTTCCCCTCAGCGAACATACTGTGGAGCTTTACTCTTACATACATGACCCGTGTTTTCCAGTCAGTCTTTACTGGCAGCTAGACTGTGCAAATCCATTCTATTTTTAATGCTTACGGCAAATTAATTTTATGATGAGAGTTTGTTTGGCAATTAGGCACTTGTGGATGCCAGGGCACCACAGCAAAATAAATATGATTAAATAGTTTTTTTTTGAGGAAGTGCAAGTGTTGGCGAGTGTAGGGTGTTCACTGAATTAAGAAACAAACCATATCGTAAGGGACGCATTCTGAAACCTTACTGTTCAGCAAAGGGCTGATTACCATAACAATGCTTTTACTTTGCAGACTAAGAATGGAGATTTCTTTTCATTGATTTCTAGTAAACCACTAAAAATTTTCAACCCTGTCCATTTACTAATGAAAATTAGATCATATCATCTGACTTAATGAGGTGAAGTTGGGTCATTAAAACCTCGAGTGATTGATATTTAAACTTTGATTCATTCTCAGTGTTCCGGGTACACAAAGGTCCTATACAGCCTTATGAAACTGTGTCTGCTTTGCATCCTATTCACAAGCTGAGGTTTCATGAGCAAGAGCGGGAGTTCCTGTTTACAATAATCACCATTTCCCCACCCACTATCAACGAATTTCTCCAAAAAGCCCAACTCCAGATTTGACTTCTTCTCCCATTAGCCGAAAACTAGTGTCAGGGAAACTGAAAGTGAACTTTTCACTTTTTCACAGAAGTTTATTTCCATTCCAAGTACCAGTGCCTTTTAGGTTAGTGTTACAAGAAGGGCTGTTTATTTTCAGCCTGCTTTGGTCCTTTCACACGACACTTTCCACCTATAAAACCTTTCTCTTCAGCTCAATAAAACAATCCAGCTACACCATTTTCTTCTGGCTAGAAGAAATGCATTTAGAATAAAAAACTTCTGATTTGTATACTTAGAGTTTGTCAGCTTGCATTTCACTTCACTTTGATGTGGCTTGCCGTGCTGCATGTTACTGTAGTAACACTCTTGTCTTGTTGGAATATCTCTGACGTTTTACCAAAATCAAACAGCAGCTACTAACCTGGGGTTTTGTGACTAGTTTCCAAAATTCCCACTCTTTAGTTGCCTTTCAATTAATTTATTAAGTTGCAACTATTGCATCCCAATGTTTTTAGTTCACTCAAGCAGGGAGAACGGACACTAAGCAGTCTTCTTCAACGTCCTACCCACTAAGCTAAATCAGGATTTCCGGATAGTGTGTCACAAGGATTAATGCAATGGGTGTATTGCTATGAGCAGTACTTCAATCTGAGTGATGCAAACGCCAATTGACTGAACACAATTAAGCTTGCAATGCCTCTTCATTGAGGAATATGACTTCTTGCAGAACACTTGCTAACAAGTTAGATTTGAAAGGATTTCCCCATCACATCTTTGTCTTCCAATTAGTAAACACTCTGCTAACAGTGCTTCCACCATACTTACCACTTGGAACAGAGGGAGACTGGGAATGAGTGAATAACTGACTGGGGCAAACAGAAGATTGTGTGAAAGAGAGTGTGTGAGAGGAAGGCGGGAGTGAATGTGAGAGTGAGTGACAGAGGACGAGGGAGGGAGGGAGGGGGAGAGAGAGAGGGTGAGAGAGTGAGTAAGAGTAAAAGAGAAGGTGAAAGAGGAAGTTACAGGGTGGGAGAGGGAGGGGGGAGAGGGAGGGGGCAGAGGGAGGGGGGAGAGGGAGGGGGGAGAGGGAGAGAATGAAAGGGGATGAGAGAGAGCAAGTGAGGTGTGAGAGAGGGAGGGAGGGTGAGAGAGGGAGGGAGGGAGGGTGAGAGAGGGAAGGAGGGTGAGAGAAAAAATAACAGCAGACAAAGAGAATGAACTGGAGAATGTGAGGAGTGAGAGATCAAGAGGGAGGAGAACAAATTAATAAAAGCAAAATCTAGGGTTTGGAGTGAAAGAGTGAGAAACAGGAAGATTGGGACAGTACAGGGGGGAAAGTCAATAAGTGAGTGAGGGAGTGTGAATGGGAGTGAGTGAGTAAGGAATGAAGGTGCAAATGAGAGATGTAAAGTGTGCAAGGGTGAGAGTAAATGCAAAAAGAAGAGAAAAAAGGGAATGAATAAATTAAAGAATTGGAGGGGCAACAAATAGAATGAAAGTGAAAAGGGGAAAGAAGAAAAAGAACAGGAATTTTGGATGTGTGGGTTGTTATTTTTAACTTTCAATCTCACTGCTGTTCTGTGACAGACAGTAGGAGGCAGCGCAAGCTAGCAGGTTGAAAGATTGGCAGCTCCCTCAACAGCTCACCCCTCCACACCATCAAACACCCCCTTCCCCTGCCAATACCGCCCCCACCCCCTTTCCCCAAACGACCTCATACTAGACACTCAGCAAGATTACTTGGCCATGAGGAGCCACAAGTCATGGCCATCAATATTAAACTGACGCACCACCGGCTCCAAAGATTACTCACCCCCACCCCCCACCCCCACCACCAGACAAGAATAAACCAAAGTTAGGAGAGGCAACACACTCACTTAGAAAAGGATTCAAAGCCTTTGCTTTACATGGGATTTTTCCACCGAGGGGCAGGATATGATTCTTAGAGCAAAACGAGATTCTAGATTCAAGATTGTTTAGTGTCACTTCCAGTACACATGCATAAAGAACAACAAAATTATTGTTACTGGATCTGATGCAGCACAAAAAAAACAGTAAGATAAAGAACACAATAATTAAAACACACACAATAAATACATAAGACAGCACAAACAGTGGGAAAATGGGTAAACTCAAACCAAAAGGTTCGAAGTTTTCCCACACAGCCGAGTGGCAGCCCCTATTTACTCCAAATACACAGGATATAAACGCAGTGCCCTGGGGCCGCGCTGCTGTACACGAGAACCAACTAAATGACCACGAAGCAAGTCACTGCTGAAACATCAGCGAGAAAACAAGGAGCCAAACCTCCAGCTTGCTGCTCAGACAGCCCTGATTCATCATCCTTTATCGGTTTATTCAAAGCCACTCAAATTAGCTGCAGGGGCTACTGCTCTGGTTGAGAAGCTGCACACACCCTCAAAAGCTCACAGTCTGGCAATATCATTGTCACAGCCCTTTGAAATCAAATCCTAAGCTTTTTCTCTCCATCTCTCCCTCTCTGCGCCTGTCTAACCCTCTCTCAGCCACCCCTTCCCCCTCTCCCCGATATGTCTGAGCAGAGGTGCACACCGTAGCTCAACTGTCCCAAATGTCTGGCAGGGCAGGAGATAAGTGGGGGGGGGGAAGAGGGGTAGAGGGGGAAAGGAGAAGGGAGGGCAAAATGGGCAGAGAGGAAAGGGGGTAAAAGGTGGGAATGGGAGCAGGATAGAGGAAGGGAGGTGGGAAGTGTGGAAAGAGAGGGTGGAGGGGAAGGGAGGGTTTAGGGGAAGAGAAGGTGAGGGGAAGGGGTTGGGAGTGGGAAGGAGGAGGGGAAGGGGACGGATGAGGCAGAAGGAGTGAGGGGGAGGGGAGGGGAGGGGAGGGGAGGGGAGGGGAGGGGAGGGGAGGGGGAGGGGAGGGGAGGGGAGGGGAGGGGAGGGGAGGGGAGGGGAGGGGAGGGGAGGGGAGGGGAGGGAAGGGGAGGAGAGGGGAGGGGGAGTGAAGGGGAGGAGAGGGGAGGGGGAGTGAAGGGGAGGAGAGGGGAGGGGGAGTGAAGGGGAGGAGAGGGGAGGGGGAGTGAAGGGGAGGGGAGGGGAGGGGGAGTGAAGGGGAGGGGAGGGGGAGTGAAGGGGAGGGGAGGGGGAGTGAAGGGGAGGGGAGGGGGAGTGAAGGGGAGGGGAGGGGGAGTGAAGGGGAGGGGAGGGGGAGTGAAGGGGAGGGGAGGGGGATGGATAAGGCAGAAGGAGTGAGGGGGAGGGGAGGTGAAAGGGGAGGGGGAGGGAGTGAAGGGGAGGGGGAAGGGGACAGATGAGGCAGGAGTGAGGGGGAGGGGAGGGGACAGATGAGGCAGGAGTGAGGGGAGGGGAAAAGGGAAGGTTTAGGGGAGGGGGAAGGGGAGGGGGAAGGGGAAGGAGTGAAGGGGAAGGGGATAGGGAGAAGCAGAAGGGGATGGGGAAGGAAAGTGGGTAGAGGACCGGTAAGGGGAAGGGGGAAGGTGGAGGGTAAATAGAAGAAGGGTTAGGGGGTGTGGGGGATGGGGAAAGTGGGGAGGGGTGCAAGGAGGTGGGATGGTTGGACTTACTGAGAATGCCCACAAGAAAACAAATCTCAGGGTAGTATATGGTGACGTTTATGTACTTTGATAATAAATTTACTCTGAACTTCGAAATTCCTTTTTAATTCAAGCATTCTCAACACAGTTAGACATTCCTTAAAAGCCTAAAAATGAAGCAAGAATACTTTGACCATAAGCTCACTTAGTTCGACACCGGCAGACAGCACAGTCTCTGCGGCTGAAGAAATGAGCTCTTTATTACCTCACTGCCTCTCCGCATTTTTAAGTGTGTAGGTCGAAACCTAGAGGCCAGATAATGCTGGCACGGCTCTTGTCACGCGCAGAACGAAAAGCATTTCTACAGGCATATTTCTGTTAAAGTAAAAACGTTCATCTTTCCATTAACAGAGCTAACAAGAACACACGCGCACACACACGGGAGAAAAAAAGTTTCGGAGCCCTTACGGCAGCTGCTTGCTGCGTTTCCAGCGCTTGCTATGTAGATCGGATTTCATGCCTTTTTGTTTGCTTCTCCAGCTGGCTAACTTCCACATACCTTCGCCCTCAAAACACTGCTTCGCCGTGAACTCTGACCTCGCTGCTGCTCTGCTCTTATCATCCCCGAAAGGAAGCTTGGAGTGTAAGTGCGGGAAGAGTAGTACCGCACTCTTTCCAGTCCACTTTCTAGGGATCCTCATTAAATTTGGGAATGGTGTTTGGCCTTTTCATTTATTTCCACTTGGGGGAAACCGCTTTTTTTTTATCTGCAGCATGAAGGTTAATATTGCTATAGTGAGCAAACATTGACATTTGTTGGAAAGTAGAGGGTGAGGCTGTCCCTTAAAGTTCAAAGTTATCATTTCAGAGGATCTTTCCTGGATCCAGCACGTCACTGCAATTACAAAAAAAAAGGCACACCTGGCCTTTGGTTTCCAAGAAGCTCGTGCAGGCTTGGCATGCCATCTAAAACTTTGACAAACTTCTGTCGATGTGTGGTGGAGAGTATATTGACTGGTTGCATCACGACCTGGTATGGAAACACCTTGAACGGAAAAGCCTACAAAACATAGCGGATACGGACGGCCCAGTCCATCACAGGTAAAGCCCTCCCCACCATTGAGCACATCTACATGAAATGCTGTTGCAGGAAAGCATATCCATCATCAAGGACCCCCCCCCCCCCCCCCCCCCACCGCCATCAGGAAGCAGGTACAGGAGGCTCAAGATGCACACTACCGGGTTCAGGAACAATTATTACCCCTCAAGCAACAGGTTCTTGAACCAGAGGGGATAACTACACTCACTCTTACACTGAACTGATTCCACAACTTATGGACTCACTTTTAAGAACTCTACAACACACGTTCTGGATCTTTATTGCTTATTTATTAGTATTATTATTTGCATTTGCACAATTTATTGTACATTGGTTGTTATCCATCTTTGTTGTGTGCGTCTTGATCGATTCTATTGTGTTTCTTTGTGTTTACTGTGAATGTCCACAAGAAAATGAATCTCAGGGTAGTACATGGCCGGGGTGGGGGGGGGGTGTCTTTGATCATAGACGCTGCTTTCTCCTGGCAGCGCTCCATGTAAACGTGCTCAGTGCTGGGGAGGGCTCTGCGTGTGATGGGCTAGACGGTATCCACCCTCTTCTGTTCCTGGGCATTGGTGTTTCCATAGCAGACCATGACATGGGTAGCGCCTTCCTAACATTGAAGCAGCGAGCCACAAAGAGCCCATATTGACAGCAGCGTGGATCCTGCAAGGTGCCCCTTCCTTGCAGCCTGGGACCACTCACCTCAAAGTCTGGTGTGGATGCCACTACACCACCAGTTGGCCTAGTTATGTTGCTTGAACATTGTTATTGACCACTGCCTCTAGCAGCCTGTTCCATACAGGCAGTACCCTTTGCCCCTCAGATTCCTTTCAGATCTTTCACCACTCACCTTAAGCCTTTCCCTCCAATTTTTTGCTCTATTTTCTTGGACGGGAGAAGGCCTATGTATGTTCACCCTAGCTGTGGCCCTCATAATTTTATGCACTTTGTCAGGTCACCCCTCAATCTCCTACACTGCAAGGAATAAAGTCTTGGCCTGTACAACCTCACCCTAATAACAAAGACCCTCGAATTCTGGTAAATCTTCCTTTCACTCTCTTGGTTTAACAACAGGGCGATGAAAACTGTACACAGTACCATAAGTGTGGTCTCACCAACTGTGCTTGAAGACATCACAGTAGAACAGAGACACTAATGCCATAATCTGGAACAATAACCAAGATGCTGGAGGAACTCAGCAGGTAGGGCAGCATCTATAAAGGGAAATGGACCATTCACGTTTCGGGTTAAGACCCTTGCTCCAAATGAAGGGTCTTGGCCTAAAATGGCAACTATCCATTCCCCTCCATAGATGCTGCTTGACCTGCCGGATTCCCCCAACATCTTATTTATCACTCTAGAGCAACCTGTGTCCAAATTGAAACTGCCAGAGGGGTCAGGTTCTCTGTACCAACTGTTGAGAAAAATTTAAACAAGTAGATCACAATCTAACCTGTTTATACCTGACATTTGAAGATGTGCACTTTGGCCAAAATGCCAATCAGAATTCTACTCAGAGATCATGTGATGAGGAGTCTCGGGCTGAAGAGGGGCCTCAGTTTGAAAGTGTCATAGAAAGATGGCATTCCCTTCAACATAATTCTGGTGCAAGAAAATGTCCAGATAAAGGGACTTGGCCCAAAACATGGACTATTTACTTCCCTCCATAGATGTTGCCTGCCTTTCTGAGTTCCTCCACCATTTTGTGTGTGTTACTGGAGCACTGGTCTGGGGTTAACCCCTACAATGTCTGTGATGGTTCTCTGCTGTGGCTGCAAGAAGGGAACATCTAGTAGGATCCCTGCCACTGTCGATATCGGTTTTTGAGGCCATCTCACACACCAGCAAACCTCCTCAAGATGAAAGTGTCTGTGAATTTCAGTGTCTGTGAATAAAACAACACTGCCTGATTTTGTCTGGCCTACTTCAAAAACACTATCTGTCAACCAATTAAGGATACTGTTGTCAAGGTTCCCAGATTAGCAAATCAGATTCCAAAACAGGACAGAGGCCGTTATTTGTGTAGACATTCAACAGCATCCTCACACAGGCACACTGTTTAAACACATCAAAAGACTTACTGTTTCCTTGTGCTTTGGATAATGTTGTCATTTAAACTGCTCTAAGCCTTTACTCTATTTTCTTCACCTCAATGAAATTAGTTCTTTAAAAACACGAGAGCAAAGGAGCAAACTAGTATCAGGATGGCTCCAACCACTGGCTGAGACGAGGCCAAAAGGAGATTCATTTATTCATTTAGGAGATCAGCAGTTAGCACGGCACCATTTCAGCTCAGGGCGTCAGAGTTCAGAGTTCGGTCACGGTGTCTTCTATAAGGAGTCTGTATGTTCTCCCTATCGAACGCTTGGGAATCCAGGTGCCCCGTTTCCCTCCCACGGTCCAAAGATATACTGGTGAGTAGCTTCATGGTCATTGTAAATTGTCCCGTGATCAGGTTAGGGCTAAATTGGGGGTTGCTGGGCAGTTTGAAGGGCTGGAAGGGCCTATTCCACGATGTATCTCTAAAATAAAAAAAAATAAAGCAGGCCCCTCCAGTCCAATGAGCTCGTGCCACCCAATTACACCCATGTAACCAATTAACCGATTAACCCACCCGTCTTTGGAATGTGGTTGGAAACCAATGCAGTCACGGGGCGAACACAGAAACTCCTTACAGACAGCGGTGGGAATTGATCCTAGTCGATGCTGCTGTGAAGCACTACACTAACCGCCAAGCTACCTCGCTGGAGATAACCGGTGTTGCACCAAGAAGTACCGCATCAGTTGGGAAAAAAGGGAGATTTCATTAAAAATTCTGCATTATGAAGCAAAGCAGCGACTTAAACCCATTTCATTAAAAAATGCATTTGCAGGAAGTTATTTAAATAGAAAACCAGGAAGTCTTAGCTCTCAAGAGAGGGGAGGGGAAAAAACCTTGTTTTGTTATTGGTGATGGCTCACAATGAAGTTCACGCCTTCTAGTTGCCGGAAAAGGAAGGAAATTTCTTATACCACATGACTTCCAGAGCAGAAATTTGGACTGAAAGCAACGATCACTTTCGTGGTTAACAACAAGAACACATTCCACGCCATTCATTCATGTACATGACGTTTCAATGATTCTATTGACTGTTAAATTAACTTTTATATGAAGGGTGGCAGGGTGGAGATACTTCTCTACTAAAGGAGGTGTGAGGCGCTCCTTCCCTCCGCTAGCCTGCAGGTCACCCTTGGGCAAGGTGTAGCATCTGCTCAGCACTCAGATCAGGGTCATGTGAAGCCATGGGAGCAGGTGGTGGATGGTCATACGAGCAGCTGGTGCATATCACAAGTCCTGGTTACGTGACCACTGACGCCAGGCAGACAGTCTCTGAAGAGTATTGATAATGGCTGGGATCACCCGTCTTGTTTTGACACTACCCAGAAGGAGGCAATGGGAAACCAATTCTTTAGAAAAATTTGCCCAGAACATTCATGGTCAAAAGACCATGACCGCCCATGCTACACGACATGGCACAAATGATGATTTTTTAAAATGTAAAATGTTCTAATTTTTCCAATCATATTTCAAAACAGCTATTGTACTTAATTACATTTAGAAATCACCTTTCAGAATGCACCAGAGCAGTATACAACCAGTGAGGCTGAGGTAAAGTAGCAAGTCTGCGACTGTGACAAGCTGTTCTGCTGACAAGGGAGGAGGGGTAACTCCTGGCCAGTTCACTGACGGATAGGTCTGATCCTACTCACTGGAAGTGTTCCCTGGGAGCGTTCTGACTGTTTGTATCACCACCTAGTGCGGAGGCACCAATGTGCGGGATTGATAAAAAGCTGCAGAAGGTTGTAAACTCAGCCAGCTCCATCACAGGCACAACCCTCCTCCCCATCAAGGACACCTTCAGAAGGCAGTGCCTCAAGGAGATGCATCCATCATTAAGGAACCCCATTACCCAGGAAATGCCCTCTTCTCATTTGTACCATCAGGGAGAAGGGTACAGGAACCCCAAGGTGCACACTCAACATTTTAGGAACAGCTTCTTCCCTTCCGCCATCAGATTCACAATCCCATGAACACTACCACTATTTATTTATTTATTTTTATTTATTTTTTTATATTTCTTATTGAAATTTAATTTTTCATATATTTCAGTGTACGGCCACAGCAGAACAACAAATTTCATGACATGCGTCGGCCATAATAGACCTGACTCTGAACTTTCACACAGACCTAGGTGAACCGACAAAGAGTTTATATTAAAATCTCACTTGAAAGGCTGCACTTCAAACAGTTCAGTACTCTCTACGCAGCACTACAGTGTCAACCTGGGTTGCAATGCTCAACTCTCTGAAGCGGGTCTTCAAATAAAGGGCAAGAATTTGCCTTTAAATTTAGTGTACTGTTCAACCATTGACTAGTTACAAAAGATACTGGAGGATTTCCGGAGGACATCTTTTTAAGATGAGTCAAGGTAAGTTTAGGGGAGATGTCAGAAGTAGGCGCTTTTTTAAAAATAGAATGGTAGGTGCCTGGAATGCACTGCCGGGGTGGTGGTGGAGGCAGATACGTTAGGGAGATCTAAGAGACTCTCAGGTAGATCAATAGATGAAGGGAAAATGGAGGGTTATGTGGGAGGGAAGGGTTGGATTGATCTTGGAGTGGGTTAAAAGGTCACTATAACATCGTGGACCGAAGGACACATATTGTGCTGTACTATACAAACATAATCACAGTTCGCCCGAAGCATTGTATTGAGAAATTGTCTTACCGGCGAATGCTGAATGCTGTTCTGCATTCTCAGCTGCTGCATCCGGAATTTGTTGCGAAACTGCAGCTGCTGACTGGAACCGGACGGCGGAGGCTGCTGCACGGCTGCGGGGGCCTGGTGCATATAATGCACCACAGCCGGTTGGCTCTGCCCGCCGGCAACCGAAGGCATCTTTGGCGCGGGAAGGTCCGGGTCAAAGTGCGACAGCGGCTTGGTGTTGCTGAGCGACAGCTGCTCCGAAGGCAGGCTGCTCTCGTTCATCGGGCCCTGGCTCAGGCCACTCTGCTGCTGGCCCAACATGGCGATGCGGCCGGGCTGGCTAGAGGCCGCTTTGCTGTACAGGTAACTTTGCATTGTGCTGGCGGGATTGCTTGACGGCGGGAGGCTGGGCAGGATGGCGTTGGGAGGGCTGAAGGACTGCTGATGCAGAGAGGGGCTAGGGAGCTTGTCCGGTTGGTAGGGCGGGGACGGCCCAGAGGAGGGAACCGGAGGCCAGCTGGCTGCCTGACCCGGCTGCGGGTGAGACTGCTGCGAGACGGAGCGCTGGTGCTGGCTGGCCGCTATCTTCTTCAGCTGTTGCGCGTGCGACAATTCGTGCCAATTGGCTCCAACTCGGCTGGCCCCGGTGCCAGACAGCAGCGGTGCCTGGCTCTGGCTCGGGACCTGGTTCTGAGATGCCGAGGACATCGGCAATGGCATGTGATTGGGTGGAGCAGGCAACGGGTACGATGTGCCAGCCGAGGAGGGCCTCCTCTGAGGAGAACCACCAGACGCCTGATTGAAATTGGGGGAGAATTCTCGGTTGGGGATGGGGTTCTCCAAGTGCGAAGCTGCTTGCGGAGACGACTTTCGAGTAGTGCTCTGACTTGTCTGCACAAGGCCCAAGTTCAGTGGGTCACTCCTGGTGCTCAAAATATCAAGTTCGTTTAATGGGGAATTTGGTATATTTGTCAATTCCTCCAACAGATCCACCAAGTCGGGATCCATGGTTAAATTGTTGGCCGCTTTGGAGTCAAAAAACATGGTGTGTCCATCGCCCACGTTCGGTTTCATCTCTGCGTTGGATGTCACAGCAAACTGCGAGCTGATGTTGCCACCGTTTGCTTGGTTGCCACTCAGGAGGCCCGTGTTGGTCCCTGGAGTTACACAACCCAAGGACGAGCCCATGGGGGCAGAATTTTGCAGACCCTGCCCGCGGTGCCCAATTGGCAGTGAGGAATTGTGCACATCTGTTCGCAGGACACTGGACACGTCTCCCTGACCCATCGGAAGATTGACATCGTCCAGGCAGATCCTCTTAACCTCGCCCGAGAACGCACCGTCAGAGAGTTCACTGATCTTGTCATGACTGGCAGGTGATCCATTGCTCTCCAACTTCCTCTTTATAGATCCTTGCAACTGAAAAAGAAAAATACAATAAAAAATCATTCTGGATAGGTCAATTTTGGATGATTATAAAATTCAGATTCAGCAACAGTTATTACCCCACCACCACTGTGTATAACTTCATTCATCTCAACACTGAACTGATCACTGAGCACAACCTAAGTACTCACTTTCAAGGGCTCTACAACTCATGTTCTCAGTATTATCTATTTACATATTTTTTCTTGATATTATATTTTAATTTTTTCTCAGCTCAAGCTGGTAAAACCTAGCACACTCATTTCTCAATTGCTAGGAACTTTTGGACTATTCTAGTTGTGTTTAGTATTGAGGCTTTATGGAGATTTAAATCAATATTGCTGTGTAGGCCTAATTGTTTAATGCTATTGTGTAGTGACTTTGGGATGATACCGGTTGTCGATATTACTATTGAGATAATGTATATCCTGTTCATGTTCCATAGTCTTTCAATTTCCTCTTTTAATTCAGCATATTTCTGATGTTTTTCACCTTATTGATTTCTGTCTGTTATCTGTATTTGGAATGGCTACAACTATTGAGTAATTTGTTCTTGCTTTTTTATCCTGTAGTATTATATCTGGACGGTTACTATGGATTGTCCTATCTGTAATAATGGATCAGTCATAATATAATTTGTAGGACTCTGACTCTAAAACTGGATCAGGCTTGTATTTATAGTAAGGTATGGTGTCTTTTCTGAGTTTATGTTTTAAAGGAAGATCTTGGCCACTTGATTGTGCCTGTGTAAGTAAACAGATTGAGTTAAACTGCTGCAGGATCCTGTAGTCTGTTGAATTGTTTCTGGTTTCTCTTGCCATTTTCTGCATTTATTGTCTTGAATTTGTTGTTTTTTTTATTATGTATTTTTGATTTTTTTTTTGAATTTGGCACCTGGTCCTTGCCAGAAGGAACCCCTCTGTTTCTGGGAAGAGGTCTCCAACTCTGGGCCAGGCATTCAACGCTTCCTTGTTGACATCTAGTCCGCTCAGATTGTGGGGATGTCTTCCATGGAGGGGCCATGCTCTTCCATTGGGTAACTTTTTCTTCAATTGTGATAATGTCTTCATTTTTCTGGGTTGTGCCCTCATTTAAGTTTATGGTGTATACTTCTTAGAATTATCAGAATTCCATACGCTCACGTGGAGTGCTGAATCCTGTTTTTGTTAATGGAAATATTTTGTTGTTGTTTTTACCTGACTGTTGAGGAAATTTTTAATACCTGTTATTCCTCTTCTTCCTTCTGTCCTAGGTAATGTTAATCTAAGTGCATTTGTGTGTACATAATGTTTTCTAAAAAATTGTAATATTAATATTACTTTTATTATTTGCAGTTTGTTTTCTTTTGGACATTGGTTGCTTGTCAGTCCTTACGTGTAGTTTTTCAATGATTCTATTGTATTTCTTTGTATCTGCTGTGAGTGCCTGCAACAAAATGAATCTCAGGGCAGCATATAGTGACATATGTGTACCTTGATAATGAACTTACTTTGAAATTTCAAAAACAGGACAAGTAATTGCTATTGAAATAGGTGATAGTTAGCGTCAAAATCAAAGTCAATTAGAATCAGAATCAGAATCACTGATATATGTCATGAAGTTTGTTGTTTTGTAGCAGCAGAACATTGCAATACATAATAATAAAAACTATAAGTTACAATAACTGTACATAAAAAATAAATTAAATAATTAGTGCAAAGAGAGAGAGGTTGGAAATACTGAGGTAATTATTGGCATAAAACCAGGTGATTATATTACTGATAAAGTGGATAACAAAGGAAAGAGCAACAAGAGGCTGAATGTTGCAGAGAGAGTTGTTAGCACATTACAGTTGCCATGGCAACTCATCCTATCTTTTATAGGGAAGACCAGGCCATCTTTTTTGGAGGAAGATGCAAAAGCAGTGTTGGCCAAAGGGATTAGCTTTGGATCGCTTTATGAAGGACTGGCTCAGACCCAGTTATCCGAATGACTACGTCTGCTGAGAGTTTCAGGTTATAGATTAATACAGCATGCAAACCGGCCCTCCGGCCCAACTCATCTGTGTCGACCATGGGATCCTCCCTGCTATCCCCAGCTGTCCGTGTTTGGCTCGTAACCTTCCAAGCCGTTCTCCTCCACGTACCCATCCAAAGGCCTCTGAAATGTTGCAACTGCACTCACCTCGACCGTGTACCCTGGCAGCTCATTCCAAATAATCGCTCCCCTTCTGTAAAGAAGTAACCTTCTGGTCCCTTTTAAATCTCTCCCCTTTTACCTTGTACCTGTGCCCTCTACTTTTACACTCTCCCCTGATTCTGGGGGAAAGGACTTTGAGTGTCTATCTTATCCATACCCCTCATGATTTTATAAACTTCTGTAAGGTCACCCATCATTCTTCTGTGTTTCAGGGAATAAAGATCTGGCATGACAACCGCTCCCTAGAACTCAGGCCTTCTAGACTAGGCAGCATTCTTATAAATTTGTGTTTTGCACCCTCTCCAGCTTAGCAATGTCACTCCTTTAAATGGGTGACCAAAACTGCACACAATACTCTGTGTGCAGCCTCCCAAATGACTTATCTAATTGCAACACAACTCCCCTACATTCAATGTTCTGACTGATGACTTCTACAGATGTATCGTGGATTGCATTCTGACAGACTGCATCAACTGGTATGGGGGGGGAAGGGGTGGTGGGGGCTACTGCACAGGATCGAAAGAAGCTACAGAGAGTGGTAAAATTAGTCAGCTCCATCATGGCACTAGCCTCCGTAATATTCAATACATCTTCAAGCAGCGGTGCCTCAGAAAGGTAGCGTCCATTATTAGGGACCTCCAGCACCCAGGGCATGCCCTTTTCTCACTGTTACCATCAGGCAGGAGGTACAGAAGCCTGAAGGCACACACTCAGTGATTCAGGAACAGCTTCTTCCCCTCTGCCATCCGATTCCTAAATGGACATTGAACCCTTGAACACCACCTCACTTTTTAAAAATTATTTCTGTTCTTGCACTACCATTCTTAATTTAACTCTATAATATACATTTATATACTTGCTGTAATTGATTTACATATTTATTTTTCAATATTATCATGTATTGCATTGTACTGCTGTCGCTAAGTTAACCAATTTCACAACATATGCCGGTGATATTAAACCTGATTCTGAACACCTGCACAGTAAAGGCCTTCGTCACCATGGCCGCTTTCAACAAACTGTATACTGGTACTCTGTTCCATAACACTCGTCAGTACCCTGCCATTTACTGTATAAATCTACTGTATTTACTGGTTTGAAATGACCCAAATGTATCACCTCACATTTATCTAAATTAAAATCCATTTGCTATTCCTCAGCCCATCTCCCAACTGATCAAGATCTCTTTAGAAATGCTTCATTAGTAGTTAGCAGGATCCCTCCAGATACCTGAGGCTTTTGTACTTGATCAGGCTCTCGAATCATAGGACACTACAACTCAGAAGCAGACCATTTGGCTCATCTGGTCCATGCCCCCGGAGTACAGCCCTCCATACTCCTCCCAACCATGTACCTATCCAAATTTCTCTTAAGTGTTCAGATCAAACCCGCATCCCCAGCTCATTCCACACTCTCACCGCCCTCTGAATGAAGAAGTTCCCCCTCATGTTCCCCTTAAGCATTTTACCTTTCACCTTTAAACCATGACCTCTAGTTCTAGTCTCACTCAACCTCACTGGAAAAAGTCTGCTTGCATTTACCCTATCTATACTCCTCATAATTTTGTACAGCTCTAACAAATCTCCCCTCAATCTTCTAGGGATTAAAGTCCTAACGTATTCAACCTTTCCCTCTAACTCAGGTCCTTAGGTCTCGGCAACATCCTTGTAAGTTTCCTCTGTGCTCTTTCAGTCTTACTGATATGTTTCCTGTAGGTAGGTGACAAGAACTGCACACAATACTCCAAATTTGGCTGTTGAGACTAAAAATTTCACATGATGGGGGAAACTGCTTACGGAAAATTCAAGTTACAGGCAGTTCTGTGGAATGGGACTCTTATGTAACCAGGGACCCCCTGTATATCACCTTCATCCAGAGATACAGATGACTGAGAACTTAGGCAAGAGTGACCCTCATTACGAGGATCAGCCATAAGCAACTTGCACCATGAAAACGTAGCCAAAACCGTTTCTCACTAGTTAATAGTGTTTTCTAGCTGCCCTTGCGAACAACTGCTTTGGTAGCCTCTTGTTCATGTTCCATGAAATCACTGACAAAAGTGAATGGTGAAGCATTAAGGAAGCATTTCCAGTTCTGTGCAAAAGTCTCAGACATATATACTGTGTATATATATATATATATATATATATATATGTATGTATATATCTAGGGTCCCTAAGACCTTTGGACAGTACTGTAGAAATTTTATGTATTGCACCGTACTGCTGCCACACAAAGAAAAAATCATGACATACGTGAGTGACGATAATGATATGGGTCTCTATTGTGGATTGACAGTGGGAAGGAGATAGGGAGAGTGGAATCATGGTTTGGAAAAGGGAAAGGAGCAGGAAACACCAGCGAGGCATTCTGTAATGATCAATAAACCAATTGTTTGGAATCAAATGACCTTGCCTGGTGTCTCAGGGCTGGGTGTGTCTGCACCCGCACCACCCACTGCCCCTGGCACTCTTTCTCTGCCACCTTTCTAATACCCCTCCCACAGCACTCTGCACTCACCGTTCTCAGCTCCCGCCAATTCACAAACTCACTCTCCACTTCACGTTGACAATACAGTATTGTGCAAAACACTGAGGCACCCTAGCAACATATATGTGCCGAAGACTTTTGCATAGAACTGTATATAGAGATACAGAGTGTTATTTTCCCCTCTAGCCATGTTAGCTCCCATAGTTGTGTTCGATCCTCAATTAAACATGGGGAAGGCAACTATCATAGTCACTGTTAACTCTGTTTCTCTCTCCGTTGATGCTACCCAACCAGATGAAAGTTTCTAAAATATTCTGACCTCATTTTAGAATTACATCTGCAGTTTATTTTTTGCTTTCCTGTTACTCGCTTCTTTTTCAACGTTCAAATTTCAAAGAAAATTTATTATCGAAGTATTTGTCACTGTATACTACCCTGAGATTCATTTTCTTGCAGGCATTCACAGTAGAACAAAGTAGTACAACAGAATCAATGAAAAACTCCACACAAAGACTGACAAACAACCAATGTGCAAATATAAAATAATTATAATATATACATACATAATAAATAATACTGAGAACATGTTGTATAGTCCTTGAAAGTGAGTTCACAGGTTGTGTTCAGTGATCAGTTCAATGTTTCTTTGTGCTATAACATACTATCTTTAGCAAAGAAAAACACATCAAAGCATTAAAAGACATTTGGTCCTTTTCATGGATGCTGCCTGACTCCCTGAGTTTCTCCAGAATTTTGTGTGTTGCTGAAGAATCCCAGCATCTGCAAAATCACTTGTGTTTAAGACATTAAACGAGTTGCTCACTGTCAGCATCAGTTCAACTGACCTCTAAGCAAAGTCTTGATCAGCTCTCAACTACATCTCCTCCCAACCGATGTCACAGTCCTCTAATCCTAGATCTCTGTTAGCAGCTTCATTTAGGTACTTCCCTGTCAATGAAATTGGAACACTTGAACTATTCTCTTGTGAACTTAAATACTACAACACGATGTGCTACGTGATGCCAAATGATGCTGCTACACGCCTTTCATACATTAATGCACAAGACAATAAACTCCACTTTGGGATTGGAATGGGAATTGGAATTGATTTGTTATTGTCACATACACCCAGATACAGTGAAAAGCTTGTCTTGCACACTGTTCAAATGGATCAGATCATCACACAGTGAACTGAGGTAGAACAAGGCGAAACAATAACAATGCAGAATCAACAGAACTGCTACTTCTCTAGATCTTTTCAGTAAACATGGAGAATGCAGATTATGGAAATTATATTTACTGAACAATACGACTGTGCAAACATCGTGCAAAGATTTCCAGTTTTAGGGTTGAGATGGCTATGCCATTTTCTCATCGAGCAAGCCATAAATTAGAACTATGCATTTGACTCTGCCCTTAAGAAATGGGTAGTCTAAAAATATCCAAAACAGCTAATACACATTATAAAGGACCTTTTACTAGTGTTTTTGCCATTACCAGAAAAACTTAGTTTTCTTCCCTATTTTCCCCACTTTCCCATCCCTGACTCTGCTGTTTCTAACTTCAAAGTTTGAAGTAAATTTATTATCCAAGTACATATATATGACCGTATACAACCCTAGCTATATATCGTATATGTGCCTAAGACTTTTGCACAGTATTGTACACGGTGACATATGTACTTGGATAATAAATTTACTTTGACTTTGGATTCCAGGACACATTTTAAAAGTCCCAGTTTTTATCTCTACTGGAGAAACAAAGAGGAGGGGAAAATCTGTAAAAATCCCTTTATGGATCCAGTCACAAGCTGCTGCTGTGATTTCTCTTCACACTTTACTCAGACTGGGGGAACGATGTACAAACAGCCCAATGTCATTCTGACTCAGTTGACCAATCTGCCAGAAGAGCGAGTCAGCTATCTGGTATGCAGCGTGGAGCGGACTGGCGTGTGCTTCACGTGGCCTGCTAGTTCTGTATGCTGAAGTTTCTTCTTCAGATTAGAGACATCAGCTATAGCAACTGATCACTGGACAGTGTTTAATAAAAGCAATCAAAGGAAGCATGTTGCACGGCACTTAGCCCTGGCCCACAGCAGAAAGTCTGGCACATGTGTATAAAATTAACATAACAAACGTTACAGACACCAGGTCAAACTGAAGTCTTGTCCACGAGGGAAAGCAGGGTTCAGTCCGACCTACAATTCTGGCTTCCAAAAAGTCTGCATTCATTTGTTGTAGATGTTACTATAGCAACCAAATACTCTCTTCACCAGCAATTTTTTAAGTGTTAAAATACGCTCATCTTTTGGTGGTTGCAATAAACCTCAACAAATTCTTGGCTGCATTTATACTTGTACCAGAACTGAGCAACATGCTAGCCTTTGTGAAGTTCCACAGAATGTGTTATTTTAATCACTCTAAGATTTTAATTGGCTTGTTTCAATGAAACCATTATTCTCTGTTTCACCTTGAGATGAGATACAAAAGTGTTATCCCCATCTTATTCTGAATATACACTCAGTGGATACTTTATTAGGTCCACTTGTTCAATTATGCAAATATATAATCAGCCAATCACATGGCAGCAACTCAATGCATAAGAGCATGTAGGCATGGTCAAGAGGTTCAGTTATTGTTCAGACCAAACATGAGAACGGGGAAGAAATGTGATTTTAGTGATTTTGACCGTGGAATGATTGTCGGTGCTAGATGGAGTGGTTTGAGTATCTCAGAAACTGCTGATCTCCTTGGCTTTTCACACACAATAGCCCCTGAAGTTCACAGCCAATGATGTGGAAAACAAAAAAAATACAGTGAGTGGCAGTTCTGTAGCCAAAAATGCCTTGTTAATGAAAGACAAGCGAAAACCTACAGATGCTGGAAATCCAAGCAACACACACAAAACGCTGGAGATGTGCTCTTTTCCAACACATCTATGGAAAAGAGCACAATCGACGTTTCAGGCCGAGACACTTCAGCAGCACTCCATGGATGTTGCCTGGCATGCTGAGTTCCTCCGGCATTTTCTGTGTCTTGCTTGTTAATGAAAGAGATCAGAGAATGGCCAGGCTAGTTCAAGCTGACAGGAAGGCAAAAGTAACTCAAATAACCACAAGTTACAACAATGGAGTGCAGAAGAGCATCTCTGAACGCACGACACATCAAACCTTGAAGTGGATGGGTCATAGCAGCAGAAGATCAGGAACATAAGAACATATATATAGCTAAGGTGCCTAAGACTTCTGCACAGTACTGTATGTTGGTTAAAATAGGAAAGTGGTTGGAAAACAGAAATAGAGATACTTAACTTTCTATTAGCTCAGTAGTATTTGGTACCTGGAAAGACATAATATACAGTACTATGCAAAGGTCTTGGGAATCCTAGCTATATAGTGTATATGTGCCTAAAACTTTTGCACAGAACTGTAAATTCAGCGGCCACTTTATTAGGTACAGGAAGTACCTAATAAAGTGGCCACTGAGTTTATTGTCTTTAGTCAAACAGGCAAGGGATTGGAGTGGGGAAAAGTACTCCACCATTCGATTACCGCAGCCTATTAATAACATTTGTCGCACATAGGTTTACCAGCTATTAATGCTTAGCGTAGTGGCTAGCACAACGCTTTACAGTGCCACCGACCTGGGTTCATTCCTGCCACTGCCTGTAAGGAAGTTGTTCATTGTCCCCGTGACCGCATGGGTTTCCTCCAGATGCTCTGGTTTCCTCCCACAGTCCAAAGATGTACCAGTTGGTAGGTTGATTGGCCAATTAAATTGTCCCCTGATTAGGCTAGGGTTAAATCGGGGGTTGCAGGGTGGTGTGGCTCGAAGGGCTGGAAAGGCCTACTATGTGCTGTATCTCAATAAAATAAAGACCCGGTCTAATCGTATCAATGCCTTGAGACTAAATTGCCCAGCATAGTTTGATTTTACTTTATTGAGATTGTATGGTATATTTTTTCTTTGGTTGCTTCATTTTAAATCCATTTAAGAACCTCTGGGACCATTTTAAACTTATACTTTTGACTTAAGCATTTCCTTAAAAGTTCTGCCAATTGTTTCATAATGATTAAGTACTGACTACATTGGCTGGATAGATTTCCAAAGCCTCAAGCTTACTTAAGCACAAGAGACTCTGCAGATGAGTAACACACAAAAAAATGTTGGAGGGGTCGGGTATCATCTATGGAAGGGAATAAACAGTCGACATTTCAGACTGTTTCCTTTCATCAGGACTCCTTCACCTGTCCTGATGAAGGGTCTTGGCTCAAAGTGTTGACTCTTCTTAGATGCTGCCTGACCTGCTGAGTTCCTCCAACAATCTGTGTGTGTCCCTCAAACTTACTTTCATATTACTTTGGGATATTACTTAACCTATAAGAGAAATACGCCTTTCTTTGAAAAAGTCACTGCCCCAAAGCAAAAGCACTCATCTCCCCCCATGAAGTGTGAGTAAAATCTATTCTATATCTGTACGTTTTTCTCACTTCTGAAGAATTGCCCCTCCCGTCTTTGGTGGCAGTTGGTTGCTGCCTTCTTCGATATCTGCCTCTTTCTTTTCTTCAGCTACAAACTCTCTCATGCTCATGCCATCTGATAGCCTCATCCCCAAAGCTCCTTCCTCCATGCAAGGTAGTATGGTAGTGTAGTTGTTACCGCAACGTTTTACAGAGCCGACAATCACCGTTCGGATTCAATTCCCACTACCGTCTCTACCTACTGCCCACTGACCACATGGGTTTCCTCCGGGTGCTCTGGTTTCCTCCCACAGACCAAAGTCATACAGGTTCGGGTTAGTTGTGGGCATGCTATGTTTGCGCCAGAAGCACAGTGACACTTGCAGGCTGCCCCCAGCACATCCACAGACTGTGTTGATTGTCGATGAACACTTTGCATTTCACTGTACTTTTGATCAACATGTGACAAATAGAGCTAATCTGTAATCGTGACTGCTCTCTTTAGCCACATGTGAGACTGTGGATATGTTATGACACATTCTACTTCCAACAGTATAGCGCCTCAGTGGAAGAGCCAATAATTTAATTGGGATGGTGGTGTCGTGGTTCACGAAACACTATTACAGCCCCAGTGACGCGGGTTCAATTCCCACCGCTGTCTGTAAGGAGTTTGTACATTCTCCCTGTGACCGCGTGGGTTTCCCCCAGGTGCTCTGGGTTCCTCCCACGTTTCAGGTTAGTAAGTTAGTTGATCACATGGGTGTAGTTGGACATCGCAGCCTCATCAGGCCGGGTGGGCCTGCTATCATGCTGTTTCTCTAAATGAAAAATACCATACAGTAAAACTAGATTACTAACAGGACACTATGCTAAAGGAGGCACCTTCCTACATCTCACTTTGGCAAGTTAGGACATAATTAAATCCTTAAAAGTGATGTCCCTTATGTTATGACTAATTTGGTAGGGTTCTTACCTTGTAATAAGAAGAGGAACATGCCCTCATCTTATTACTAACATCAGGGAGGATGTACAGGAGCCTGAAGACACACACTCAGTGTTTTAGGAACAGGTTCTTCCCCTCCAGCATTAGATTTCTGAATTGGCAATGTACCCATAAACACTCACAACACGCTGGAGGAACTCAGCAGGTCGGGCAGCATCCGTGGAAATGATCAGTCAACGTTTCGGGCCGGAACCCTTCGTCAGGACTGAAGAGGGAAGGGGCAGAGGCCCTATTAGGAAGGTGGGGGGAGGGTGGGAAGGAGAAGGCTGGTAGGTTCCAGGTGAAAAACCAGTAAGGGGAAAGATAAAGGGGTGGGGGAGGGGAAGCAGGGAGGTGATAGGCAGGAAAGGTGAAACCCGACGCAGATTGGGTGACCGCTTCATCAAGCACCTCCGCTCCGTCCACCACAACAGACAGGACCTCCCGGCTTCCCCTCCCCCACCCCTTTATCCCCTTCCAGCCTTCTCCTTCCCACCCTCCCCCCATCTTCTTTATAGGGCCTCCGCCCCTTCCCTCTACAGTCCTGACAAAGGGTTCCGGCCCGAAATGTTGACCAATCATTTCCACTGATGCTGCCCGACCTGCTGAGTTCCTCCAGCGTGTTGTGAGTGTTGCTTTGACCCCAGCACCTGCAGAATATTTTGTGTTTACGATGGGCTCTGGTGAAGCCGTGTATTCCAATCCCCTGTATGGTCGATACAATGGATTACAGAAACAATGATGAACTCCAACCATACCATTGACTTTAGATGATGGAGACAGGAGGTCATCATTGGTCTGTACTTCACTGGGAGCTAAAAGCCCAAGAAGAAGAACTTACAGTACTGTACTGCTGGCACAAAACCAATTTCACGGCATACTATAGGTCAACGATTAGGAACATGTAAGAGACTCTTAGATAGACAAATGGATGATAGAAAAATGGAGGGCTATATAGCAGGAAAGGGTTAGATTGATCTTAAGAGTAGGTTCAAAGGTTGGCACAACATTGTGGGCCGGAGGGCTTTACTGGGCTCTTATTTTCTACATTCTACGATATTAGAAACAGTTATGATCCTATTGCCATCAGGATCCTGAACCGGAGTGGATAACTTCATTCCCCACAACTCTGAACTGATTCCACAACCTATGGATTCACTTTCCAGGACTCTACAACTCATGTTCTCAGTATTATTTATTTACTTATTTACTATTATTATTATTACTTGGATTTTTTTGTATTTGCAGTTTGTCTTCTGTTATTCATTGGTTGTTTGTCAGTCTTTGTGTGCAGTTTTTCACTGAATCTGTTGTATTTCTTTGTTCTATTGTGAACACCCTCAAGAAATCTACATATGTTGATAATAAATTTATTCTAAACTTTGACTGTAGTTGAATAGTAGAGGCAAAAGTGATATTAAACTGACTCTCTGTCTGCTTTCTCAGATATTTGTTAAAAAAAAGCTCAAAGTGCTAGCTTTGAAGAGCAGGGGATTTCTCAATAACCTGGCACATTTGATCCCTCAAACAGAGTCAGTGTTCAACTAGCTGACACATTGCTCTCTCTGGGAATTTCCCGTACGCAAGCTGGCGACTGGGATCCATACACTGCATCAGTGATAGTCTGAGTTCTGCGGAGTATCCTACCACAAATACAAGTCTGGTCACTTTCTTTTCCTCTAAAGGACTGGAATCAACAAATAAACAACATAATGGTGGTTAATTTGGAAATAATTATCTTACATTTAGAGAGTAGTCATATCCCAATTAACTGAGGTATACTTAGTTTTTATGTGGTTTCCACACAGCAAGATCCAATGAAAAAATAATTTAAAAAAACAAGGTAACTGAGGTTGGTTAAGGCATAGATATTGACTAGGGCACCAGCCATATTTGTCTGATCTTTCTCCATTATCATCCCGGGGTGTGACAACCATTTAAACATCTTACCCAAAAGGCAGCATACCCTAGCAATGCAGTATTTCCTCAGTGGCACTGTGAAATGTCAGCTTGGATTACGCACTTGCAAACAAGGTGTGGGTCTTGAACCGATGACCTCCTAACATGGTGGCAAACATAAGCCAAGCCAACATAAATTAAACGATCGCCTCTGTGAGCAATGCAACTCAATTCTGTCTGCAGGTTTGAGCATTATTTCCAATGACCTCAATAGATTATTTTTCCCGATCTAAATTCCCCAGCTGAACACATGCCATTGTAACTACTAATAGATTTTAAATCACAACATGGTGTGGAAGCATGTCCTTTTTTTTTTAAAATGTTACAAATTCAACCACTTGCCAACGTAATTTTATTCCTATTCTTAGAGCCCTTGTCAAGTGATTGGATCCATTAGGATTAGAAAACGCAATACTTTCACTGTTTTTTGGGGAGTATTTATTAACTAAACGAAAAAGAAACCAGATGTTCATGGAAAGTTACATGTTCCTTGTTTTCCTGCTAAAATTCCTTCGTCTTAAAACATATGATAACACATCCAAAGCAGACTTTCCAATAATACTGCACTGCTTTGGGGAATACTATCCAAATCCTGTGCGCAGCAACATAACACTAATCATAGTAACAGCGGCAGTTACATATATGTAGATGGAATCACATATTACCTTGGAATCCCATATTACCTTGGTTAAACACTGAGTAGCCAAGTCTCAGGAGAGCTGGGTGGCCAGTTAATCCCCATCCCTCATTAGTTTTCTCAGCTGTCTTCAAAACTACAACATTCCATTAAAAGAAAGATCAGCCATACTGTATGTTTTTAAAATTTATTCGGATATGCAGCACAGCAACTGGTCCTTCTGGCCCAACAAATCCACATCGCCCAATTACACCCACGTGACTAATTAACCAATGAATGAACCCATAAGTCATTGGACTGGTGAACCCAGAGGAAACCCATGCAGTCATGGGGAGAACATACAAACTCCTTACAGCCAGTTGTGGCACTCGAATTCGGGTTGCTGGTGCTGTCATGGTGTTATGCTAACCACCGTGCTTTGACTTTTGCCAGATTAACATTGGCCTCAGCAACTACTCCACAGGCCAGACCTTCTGAATAAAGGGTTTTGCAGGAAATAGCTGTAATCTGTTCTTCTTTGATTGGAGAGACTTAGTGACATTAAGTTGAAAGTTCAAAATAAATTTATTATTAAGGTACATATATGTCACTATATACTACCCTACAATTCATTTCCTTGTGGGCATTCACAATAAATACAAGGAAACGCAGTAGAATCAATGAAAAGCCGCACACAACAAAGACTGACAAACAACCAATGTGCATAAGACAACTGTGCAAACACAATAAAAAGCAAAATAATATTATTAATAAATAAGTATCGAGAACATAAGTTGTAGAGTCCTTGAAAATAAGTCGATAGGTTATGGAATCAGACACCTTCTTAAACTGAGAAGGAGATGAGACTCCCAAAATTCTATCCGGTTTTAGTTTATGTGGGGTCTGGTTTATTCATTGGTTCTTGCAGTGTAAGGCAGTAGATTGATGTAAGATCAGATCTATTTACTGCGTGAAAGCTTTGTTACAGGGCTGCACTCAGAGATTTTTCAGCATTCCATCTCTGTTGATGAAAAAGAATCAAGAACGAAGCAAGCTGTGGAAATTGTTTGGATTTTTATGTTGACGTCTGGAGCCGACGCCATATGGAGATCGTGAAATAATCTCGCAGTTTCAGCATAGGTAGATAGATTGATCACCTCAGTCCTGGCTGAATACAAGACAGTATCATTTTATGTTGGACAGTGGGATAAGGAGACCGATTAAGGTCAGGATTTGTCATCGACACTTGAGTGTGCAAACACTTCCTCCCCTCTATCACATCCGGCAGTGACACAGGGTAGATACAAATCAACACAGAGAATAAAAACACTGTGTATCAGCTTATAATAAGCCACCAAGTATAGAAATGCCTAGTTATCCAGTTCAGGAATAGTATTCCCTGGTAAACATAAGTTGCAGCTTGCTACTGTGGTCTCATTCTTTTAAATCTTCAAATGTGCAAATAACAATTCACTTTAAAAAAATACTTTTTCCTGCTGATAGTATTTGCAATTTTAAGAGCAACAGGGAGGAGGCTACACAGCATCCACACCTGGACCATCAGACTCAAAAACAGTTACTTTCCCCAAGCAGTAAGGCTGATCAACATCTCCACTCACTAATGCAGCTCACCGCTGCTTTATCACTTCCTGTCAAAGTCACCTTACGTACAGACACTCCTGTGCCAAGCGTCACCTTATGGACGTACAATCAGTCTATACATACAAACTATCTTATATTTATATGTATAGTGTTTTTTTCATTATTGTGTTCTTTACCTTATTTTGTTTTTATGTGCTGTATTGGACCCAGAGTAACAATTATTTTGTTCTCCTTTAGACCTGTGTACTGGAAATGACATTAAACTATCTAGAATCCTGAATCCGTGTGCGTGTGCAGCTCAGGAAACCACGGTAACATAGTGTGACGTTATTCCTGTGTCAAGAGCTTGGAGTTCAATTCCAGTGTCTGTACATCCTTCCTGTGGAATGTGTAGGTTTCCTCCGGCTGCTCTGGTTTCCTCCTACAGCCCAAAAACATACCGTTTAGAAGGCTAAGTGGTCATTGTAAACTGCCCCGTGATTAGGCTAGGTTTAAATCAGGGGTTGCTGGACTGTGTCACTCAAAGGGTCAGAAGGGCCTGTTCTTTATCTCTAAATAAAAATAAGATGTAATAGAAATGAAAGAAGTGCTACGAACACAAGGTCTTGACTTCCTTTTTCAAGCATTAATTTGGACTGTTCCACACATCTCTGAACTGCCAGTAATGGCCGGTGTGGACAACAGCAGAGCTTTCAGATTGTGAGATATGGGAAGATGATCTCATCTAAAGTTCTCAGAACATCTGGTGCTTCACAGGAGAACTCCAAAGTAAGCACCCAAAGTCCCCAAACATTAAACAGGTCACTAATCTATTATTAGTGCAAGTTACGATGGGACACAGAAATAAGTAAATAATTGGAGTCCAATTCAAAGTCAATATTTGATTTGCCATCATTGGAATTCGCTTTTAAGCAATTTTTTTTAGACAGGTTAACACTTTGCTGCAATAAATTTTTGTTTAAAGCCACAAATGGTTCGGCACGGACTAGATGGGCTGAAGAGCCTGTTTCTGTGCTGTATTTTTCTATAACTTTATGTCTCTACACAAATAACGGTGAAGCATTGAATATCAGTAGAGCCTTGTGCTCCTAGGAGCTGTAAGTCCCACACCATCACATCAGGATCAGTTATTGCCCCTCAACCATCAGGCTCCTGAACCAGTATGGATAACTTCACTTCACTCAACTCAACTCAACTCTGTACTGATCATTGAAGACAGCCCATGGATGGACAGACAGACTGACTTTCTTTCTTTCTTTCTTTCTCTTCCTTTCATTCCCTATTTATTTATTTGTTTGTTTATTATTTATGTTTATATTCTTTTTCAGTTTGTTCTCTCCTTCCCCATAGGTTACTTGTCAGTCGTTGTTTAGGTGTAGTTTTTCACCAATTCTATTGTTCTATTGTTCTACTGTTGTTCTATTGTTCATTATCCTTTGTTCTACTGTGAATGCCCGCAAGAAAATGAATCTCAGGGTAGTATTTGGTGACATATATGTCCTTTGATAATAAATTTACATCGAAGTTTGACCTCTTAAAATTTATATGTCAGTGAATCTGGTTGGCAGCCTTGTAATGTTTCATAAACTAAAATGGCCGCAATATACTTTCATAATCATAAAAGAATCTGCAGATGCCGTAAAACTTGGGGAACACACAAAATGTTGAAGGAACTCAGTAAGTCAGGCAGCATCTAAGGAGGGAAATAAACAGTTGACATTTCAGGCCAATCCCTTGACTGTTTATTCCTCTCCATAGATGCTGTCTGACCTGCTGAGTTCTTTCAGCACTTTGTGTGTATTCACAATCTACTTTCACACTGAAGGAAAATAATCTTTAATAACCCAGATCTTCACTTCTCCCAGGGTTGGGCCGATGAGTCACATCCTTGTCCGTGCGCCAGCAGGAGGTGTAGTGCAGTGAGTACGAAGGTGAGATGGTAGTTATGGCTTCTCACTTTAGCAAAGCTATAATTTAACCAATAACATACACCCTTACTTAGCGCCAGTGAGGAACACAGAGCTGCTAATATTAAACCTTCTAGAGCAGGAAATGGCAGCATCTAGGGCTTATCTTTTTGGAGTGAAGGAGGATGAGAGGTGACTTGATAGAGATGTATAAGATGATAACAGGCATAGATAGAGTGGATAGCCAGCGACTTCTTCCCAGGATGGAAATGGCTAATATGAGAGACCATTATTTTACGGTGATTGGAGAAAAGTATGGGGGGAGGGGATGTCAGAGGAATTTTTTTTTCTACACAGAGGGTGGTGGGTGTGTGGAACGTGCTGTCAGGGTTGGCGGTAGAGGAGGATTCATTAGGGACACTTAAGAAACTTGTAGATAGGCACATGGTTGATAGAAAAATAGCAGACTACATACAAGGGAAGGGTTAGATTGATCTTAGAGTAGGTTAAAAGGTCAGCACAACACTGTGGGCCAAAGGGCTTGTACTGTGCTGTAGTGTTCTATCTTCTATAATTATGCAGTACATTAGGGAGACTAAAAAAGTCTCTTGGATAGGTACATAGTTGAAAGGGAAGAAATCACTGACTGTCCACTCTATCAATGCCTCTTATTTTATACACCACTATCAAGTCACCTCTCTTCCTCCTTCACTCCATTTGAAACAAAAATGGAGAGCAGTATGGGAGGGGAGGGTTAAATTAATCTCAGGGTAGGTTCAAAGGTGACCGTGACATCGTGGACCGAAGTGTCATACTATGCTAGACTGTTTATTCTGTGTTTTATGTTCTAAGATACACATCCTTTCCCTCTAGTTCCTGGGCGGGACCTGTATAAATTAATACACCCCTCAAGCCTGTTCTGTCATACTAATATCAGGACTGGCCCTATACCTCATCCATTCTCCTGCCTCATTTACACATTAACAGATTCACCTGGTGATCCAAAAGTCAACCCATCTAAACCTTGAACATGGTCAACAAGCAGGCATTCACAGCCTCTCCATCAATAAATTTCTCCAAATCTTTGACCTAAGTGGGTGACTCCCTTAAAGTGGGACCCCAGCCCTTTGTATCAGACTTTGCACCCAATGGAAACCATTGCTCTGCAATTTCTCCACCAGTTCCAACCACAGGATTTACTATGTCTCACGAAAATGTATCCACTCCTGAAGAAGGGTCTTGGCCTGTTTAATCATTTCCATGGATGCTGCCTGACCTGCTGAGCTCCTTCAGCATTTTGTGCATGTTGCTTTAGGTTTCCAGCATCTGCAAAATTTCTCGTTTGTACGTAGCTAGGGTGCACAGTACTGTAGTAATTTTATGTATTGCACTGTACAGCTGCCACAAAAAAAAACAAATTTCCTGACATGCGTGAGAGATGATAAACCTGATTTTGTTATGGGCCTCTACTGCGGACTGAGAGTGGGAAGGGGGCAGGGACAGGGGAATCATGGTTGGGAAAAGGGGAAGGGAGGAAGGGAGGGAATGGGAAGCACCAGTGAAACATTCTGTAACGATCAATTAACCAATTGTTTGGAATCAAATGTCTGCACCTACACCTCCCTACCACCACCCACTGCGACTCTGACATTCCTCCTCTGCCATCTATCCCACACCCCTCCCATGGCACTCCACACTCACCGTTCCCAAATTCCTTTGCTCTCGCCAGATTTACAAACTGGCTCCCCGCCCCACAGTGACAAATACAGTAGTGTGTGATATGTATGGCTGAAGGGTAATAGCTGTTGCTGAACTGGGTGGTGTGGGTACCTGCTGCCCAATGGCGTGGGTGTTCGGGGTCCTTGATGATGGATGGACACAGGAGTTGATATGCTTCACCACAAGCTTCTCAAGTCACTTCATCACAGTAAAGAATTATAGTTTTAAAATTCAAAAATGTTCATTGCTGTTCAAGCCAGGTTTATAAATGTTTGCTTTTGTTATTAAACACCAAAAACTTAGATTTCTTTCTAATATAAAACCCACAAGTGTTTATAAATTATTGACAGATCTAGCCCTTATCTCTTTTGCAGCAAGCTTCTTGCCCTATGCCAAGCCACGCGAGCAAATGCACACGCATAATACAAATCCTGTGTTTAATACTTGCAAGTGTAACCATCACCCCCTCAGTTAATCTTACGTATTCGTAACAGTACTCGAGAGCACACACCAATGCAGATCAGGACTTAGGCATTAATTTGTTGGCCTTAGCCATCCACAATTGTTCCTTGAATCCATTTCGCCTGTTGAATTTGCCAGATTAAGGTGAGGTGGATGATGAGTCCAATGGTAGCAAGGTAGCATATTGGTTAGCGTGTCGCTTTCCAGCGTCAGCGACACGAGTTCAAGTCCCTCCACTACCTGTGAGGATTTTGTATGCTCTCCTGGTGACCGCCATGTGCTCTAGTTTTTCCTCCTACGTTCCAAAGGCGTACAGTTACGGTTACCGGAGTTATGGGCACAATATGCTGGTGCCCGAAGTGCACAATCCTGGCTGATTTGATTTGACGCAAGCAACACGTTTCACTGTACGTTTCGAGGTATATGTGACAAATAAAGCTAATCTTTAAAATCTTTATGAGGAAAACGTGCAGCAGATTTGCAGGGCAGTGAAAAGAAAGATGCTTCATTAAGGTGTAAGGATTGTGACTGAGTCTGCAAAATGCAACACAAGATAAAACACACGTGATCTTTGTTAAATTGATAGTGTGAACATTCGGAGAAAGACACTCGATTCTGGGCTTGTGATGTAAAACTGCTGTTTCATTGGATGTATTGCTAATGCTTCAAATACAGATTGATAGAATTCTCCTATAGGGTCTGTGATGCACTCAGTTGGTAGCTCCCTTGGTAAACTTCTCCTGCGATCCCAGAGTACGTCAAGATATAACAAACTAGAGTGGTCAAGGGCAGAAAAACTAAACAAATAATATTTGTCCCTGGGTTGGGATTTGTTATCTTGTACAGCCTGCAGAATTCATTACCTTCTTATTAAGTTTCAGGAAGGTAATTCCGATCATGGCAGAATGTCAAGACCGACCTTCTAACTATTGGTAAGAGTACAAACTTCACAATCTCAGCCAAAAGTGGAATAACCCGAACAAATTGTTGTGACCTATGGAATATTCGCCACTCGTAGAGGATAAACTTAATGTTAAAAAAATGTCACTGCTAAAGGAAGTAAAGTTTAAACATTTAACACAGCTGTACATGAAACCCCTGTTACCACGGAAACATGGTTCATAGTTCATAGTTCCACTCAACTTACCTTTATTCAACTTAACAGCCATCCTTCAAACAAGATACCTTTCATTTCAATTCCTCAGGCAATTTAATATCAAAACAATTTTTTTAACAAATATGTGCCAGTGTTGGCTCGATGCCACAAAGGCAATTACTAGTCACTCATGTTTCAACAACAGCTTTACCACAATGATAATACTCTCCCGATCTCACATCATCTCGTTGCGTAACGCACTTGCTAACATTTTGATAATCTGACACAAAATACAGCATGATTAGGCATTTATTGAGATACATACATTAGTTTCACTAATTTGGCAGCTTAGTTCATGTGGAAAAATGGCTAAATGCAACTGTGGTCAAATTTACGAGTTATGACTGGATATGTTGCTATTGCCTGTAGGTCTAATTCACCTCCTGTCTTTTATTGATAACTTTTCAAAGAGAATACTACTTAACTTGCTTTTCCTTCCCAAAAGACACGTTTTTTACACCTATATTTATTGTGTTTTTTAAAAATTCTGCTCTTTATACTTATTTTGTGTATTTTTTATGCTGCATCAGATCCAGAGTAGCAATCATTTCATTCTCATGTTTTGAAGAATGATGATAAACAATGTTGAATCTTGAAAAAGATGGTTTATTTGGTCGTTCTTTTTTAAATTCCCCAGTTACACGCTATTAGCTTGTAAAATTAACTTCATTTTAATATTTACCTGCCAACCATGGTTTAGAGATTGCATTCTTGCATACTTTTGCATTCTATTCTGGAAACTCAAGTACGTAAATCTATGCCGACAATCCAATGAAGTTAAGGGAGTGGTGCCCTGTCAACGATCTTTACGTTCAGACAAAGCATCAAAGCAAAGCCCTGCCAGCCTACTCACGCAAATCTAAAGGATGTCTTGATGTTATTCTGAAGAAGGCAGGGGAATTCTCCCTGATGTCCCGGGCAATATCCATCTTTCGGCCTCTAATACGACACATATAGCACAGCTGATAATGGTAACCTTGCTTCCTGCGGAACCACCTTGCTATGGGCAAATTTAGTTTCTACATAGGTGAATTTGGAGTATTGAGCGCAGTTCTACCTACCTACTGGAAAGATATCAATAAGATTGAAAAAGTGCAGAGGAAATTTACAAGGATGTTGCCAGGATGTGAGGACCTGAACTACAGGGAAAGTCTGAACAGGTTCGGACTCGATTCCCTGGAGTGGGAGACAATGAGGGGAGATTTGATAGAGGTATACAAAACTATGAGGAGTATAGATAGGGTGCATACAAGCAGGTTTTTTTCCACCAAGGTTGAGTGAGATTGGGACTAGAGGTCATGAGTTAAGGGTGAAAGGTGAAATGCTTAAGGGGAACCTGAGGGAGAACTTACTCACTCAGAAAGTAGTGAGTCTGTGGAATGAGCTTCCCAGTGGAAGTGGTGGACGTGGAGTTCGATTTCAACATTTATGAGAAATTTGGATAGGTATATGAATGGGAGGGGTACAGAGGGCTGTGGTCTGGGTGCAGGTTGATGGGACTAGGCAGAATAATAGTTCAGCACAGACTAGATGCCCTGTTTCTGTGCTGTGGGGTTCTATAACTATTTCCTAAATTACAATAACAGTTATTAACCTTGTGTTAGCTATAACACATTTTAAAACATCCTTACAGACTCCACATAAGAGTATGTCTTTATTTATTTTTAAAATTTCATGTTAAACAGACACTGCAAGAGCTACAAGAAAAATCTCCCAGGTATACGAACACAGCAAAACAAGGAAATCAAATCCTTCTACATTTTCCATTGTAGGTCGCGTGACATGACTCTACCAGCCTTGTCAATCACACGGCCTGCCTGTGCACTCATGTTCTGTTCTGCCAGTCTGTCGGTATGGCTTTACGTGTCATGCAGGGTGGAATGTTTGGTACAAGATCTGGAGCCGAAGCCACCCAGCATTGTGCAACACTGAGCAGTTAATTATTGAGCAATCAGTCCTGGTGAAGCATACGTCGAACAGAAATCCAAATGAGAATTAGCTGCTTCGAGGTTTGGGAACAAATATTTAAGAGGTGGAACTTCCAGCCAAAGCATTTAGAAGGTGGAATTATAAATATTGTTATCTGAAATGTAAGCAAGTTTCAGTACTCTGGAGGAGTGATGTGATGTAGTCCACCCAAGGGAGCATGAAGGGAGAATGTACACAAGGTTCAGTGATCAAAAAGCACCGTCATTTACAGAGGTGCAGTGTCACCGCAGTCGGAGTGGCTGCTGGAAGCTTCGAGGGTCCAGGTTCCAATTTATGATCAAACTACATACATGTCACCAATGTTCCCTCTAACTTGTAATGACCAGTGTGCACAAGAATCTTGTGCTGTGCTATTTTTTTTTGCCCAGTGACAGCTGCACGTACACACTGAATAATTTCTTCAATAAAAACGTCATAAGTAAGCCAGTTCTAAAATCTGCAGACAAATCATCGCAAACTCCACGTTGCCAACATTGTCCACATCAGAAACCGGAAAAGAAAATGTGATTGTGTACGATCGTGAAATATACTTAACGTGCCAATGAGGTACAGGGTGATGACACGTTGTGCGCAGGTTAAATTCCCTTGTGCTGATTCAGACGGCTTAGCATGGAATGATGACAAAAAGAATCAAGGGGAAGTTAATGGGCTTGTGTAAGAGACAGTGCAAGGTGCTAAGCAGAGGGGCAATGAGACTAATGGCTTTGCTTCTCTGGGAACTAGCATGGACCCGATGTACTGAATGTCTCCTGTATGTTAATAGGTATAAAGTACAGTCCCATATTACTCGTTCATGGATGGTCCTAAGCCCAGCTGCAAAAGGAGGAGGGTTGGGCATCAGCTGGCAACCCATCTCATAAAAACCCAGAGCTACTGAAACGCCAACAGAAGCTCGAAAGACCATACGACCATAAGGCACAGGAGCAGAATTAGGCCATTCAGCCCATTGAATCTGCTCCGCCATTCCATCGTCTCGGATCCCCACTCAATCCCATGCACCTACCTTCTCGCCATATCCTTTGATGCCGTGACCAATCAGGAAACTATCAAATTTTGCTTTAAATAAAACCACAGACTTGGCCTCCACTGCAGTCTGTGGCAGAACATTCCACAGATTCACTACTCTGTATCGATAAAAATTCCCCCTTATCTCTGTTTTAAAAGGTCATCCCTCAATTTTGAGGTTGTGCCCTCTAATTTTGGATACCCCCACCCCAGGAAACATCCTCTCCACATCCACCCTATCCAATCCTTTCAATATTTGGTAGGTTTCAATGAGATCCCCTCGCATTCTTCTAAATTCCAGTGAGTATAGGCCCAAAGGTGCCAAAAGCTCCTCATGTGTTAACCCCTTCATTCCCAGAATAATCCTCGTGAACCTCCTCTGAACTATCTCCAATGACAACATATCCTTTCTGAGATATGGGGCCCAAAACTGTTGACAATACTCCAAGTACGACCTCACTAGTGTCCTATAAAGCCTCAGCATTATCTCCTTGCTTTCATATTCTATTCTTCTTGAAATAAATGCCAGCACTGCATTTGTCTTCTTTAAGCAGAGGGAGAGTGGGACTGATGGTATTGCTTCCCTGGGAGCTGGCATGGACCCGATGACCCGTCGAACTCGATATCCCGAAGACCTCATTCCTTGGAGAGGAAAGACCTCTGGAAAAGATGAGCTACCCCTGGGGAACAACTTGAAAGACTGGCCCAGGACGGAGGGACTCCTTGTCCCCAGTAGGGATGAAGAGCTTAAGCAAGCAAAGCGCAGTAACAAATGGTTCATAACACACACACACACACACACACACACAAAATTCTGGAGGAACTTAATCAGCCAGGCAGAATCTATAGAGAAGTATAAACAGTCGCCGTTCAGGCTGAGACCCTTCATTAGGACAAATGCTTTCTGGAGTACCTGCTGAGGGGAAGAATCCTGATTACACAAGGTGAATCAATCTCTGAGTTTGCAGCAGAATTCACAAGTAGAACAGAGACGAGCAAATTCTAAACACAAGAGACTCTGCAGATGCTGGAAATCCAAAGCAACAGGCACAAAATGGTGAAGGAACTCAGCAGGTCAGGCAGTATCGATAGAGAGGAATAAACATTCGATGTTTTGGGCTGAGATCCTTCATTAATAATGAGTGAAACCATTTCCCCAGTGGTTTTCTATAACAACGCTGTTGTTATCACCACATCTGGCTCTCACTGTAGATAAAAGTTTCTTGACAAAGTCAATGTGGGCCTTTTAGCAGAGCAGATTAGGAGCGTCACTAGAATGCTCCTCATGATGAGATGTTCTGGAAGCCCGGCCCTTCTTAAGGTGGAGCAGGAAGACGTATCAGGAGAACCAAAGAAGAACGAGGGGAGGATGAAAGTGTGCTGGGAAGATGGAAGTGTGCTGGGAGGTTGGCACTTGAAGAAAGATAGAGCGCAACAGAATTACCCTAGCAACAAAACATCCTTCAGAGGAAGAACTTGCATTTACGCAACATCTTTCACAACCTGAAGCACTTTAATTTGAAAGCAATGCAGCCACTGGCTGTACTACAGACACAGGTCTGATGAATCACCACTAAGACCCATATGTGGTGTAGAAATACCATCTCACAGCCAAGGGGTATAAATCTTACTGTTACATGTACCAGATAACAGAAAGCATCCAATCTTGGAGGCCACACATGTTGTGGACTGGCTTTTTGTCACTAAGCAGTAAAATTTGCTTGGTGTAACAGGATCTCTCTCCTATAAAGTCCATGGATCTAGGAATGTACTACTTTGACCAGTTTGCTGCTTTATTTATGCTGGCTAAAAAGGTAGATGAAAAGGAACACACAACTAACTATTGAAGTGCAACACTGAATCAGGAGGCTCTTGAAACAGGAAAACTCTCTCAGATAATGGATTAAACTATTGCCAAGTAAATAGAGTGAAAACCACATTATACCTTGGACATTGTATTCCTGGCCTTGAAAAGCACTTGTTAGTTTCAGAGATTCAAAGTCACCTCACCAATGAATTCAATATTGTCTGGGATGAGTTAAAAGGGCCATCAGATAATTAAATATAGGACTGTGATCTTGTGAGTCAGCTGCAGAACAAAATGTCCACTCTGTACTTCTCTCTTTTTGACATCAATGCACTTCTGTAAACATTCCCTCCCATTCCCTCCCTCCCATTTTGTTTTGGGCATATTATACAAAGATCCAGTTAATTAATTCTAGCAATTATGCTTCAATAATTAATTTTAAAGCAGAACAAGTAAGAGGAAAGGTCAAAATAGCAACTCTCTGGAAAAAAAATGGCTTGTGCATTCTTCAATTATGATTTGAAGACAGGATATCCAAATAAGCAAAAAAGAATTAAAACTTTTGCAGAAATAAAGAGTACATAATGAATTTAATTTACTATGCTTACAAGCTTAATCAAATGATTAATCTTTCAATTGCCAAACATTGATTGTCATCTGTTAGTACCTCGGAGTTATACTGGGTGATAATATCTTCTGGCACTTTGATTTATTGAGAATGTGGCTCTGAACCTAATACATTATTTCAATATGACAGAATGAATTATTATGTAAAGTAAGCTGCTGTTATTCAATCTACAGTGTACTAAATTACAAAGTGGGCACACAGGCAGATACTTACAGGCCTGGGCTGTCAGACTGCGAACTAGTCCCAACAATATCCCCACCCCCACCCTTGCACCACCCGCCCGACTGCACCAATTCTTTCCCCAGTTTCTCTCGTCCCGTGTAACCTGCAGACTATTTGAGATTTCATACTGAAACCGGCATTTTGTTTCATATGGCAAAGTAATTGCTGCATTGTAGCTTAATCGTTGATGAAGAACAGCACGTGTTTACATGCTGCGTTTTTACACACAAATTTCACAACATATGTCAGTGATAATAAATCTGAATCATATCTATTATCACTGACATATGTCGTGAAATTTCTTTTGCTGCAGCGGTATAGTGCAAGACATAAACAATTACTACAAGTTACGATAATAAGGAAATAGTGCAAAATGAGAGTAAAATGAGAAGTTGCAAACAGGATCCAGGACGGTTTAGAAATCTGATGTGGAGGGGAAGAAGCTGTTGATAAACGTTGCGTGTGTGCTTCAGGCTCCTGTACCTCCTCCCTGATCGAAGCGATGAGAAGACAGTATGACCTGGCTGGTGAGAGCCCTGGCTAATGGATGCTGCCTACTTCAGACATCGCCTTTTGAAGATGTCCTCCATGGTGGAAAGGAGGGGATGAAGCCAACGCAACAGGACGGTCGCAGTGGTATTTCCTTTCCTTTCCAGTCCTGAAGAAAGGTCTCGGCCCAAAATGTCGACTGTTTATTCCTCTCCGCAGATGCTGCCTTATCTGATCAGGCGAGTTCCGCCAGCATCTCGTGTGAGTTCCTCACCTTATCACATCACAGCTTCTCACCAGCCACTCACCTTCTCCCTCACCTGCCAGCTTGTACTCCTTTCCCTCCCCCCACAATCCTTTCCTTTTCCAGTCCTGATGAAGGGTCTCAGCCCTCAACATCGACTGTACCTTCCACTCCATAGATGCTGTCTGAACTGCTGTGTTCTTCCATCATTCCGAGTGTGTGTGCGTGTGTGTGTGTAACTCCAAAGATATAAGAGGTCAGTTTCAAGAAACGCCTCAAGCTGGAAAGGATGGGAAGAAGTAGAGAGTTAGAGGAGTTTAGGAAGTGAATTACAGAGCCCAGAGCCTGGAATAATTCCAATCATGGGCATACAGAATGCTACAGTTGGAGAGGAAAAGGATGCATACTGAGTCTAAGAGACCTCGGCTGTATGTAGGTTGATGAGTACAAGGGTACGTAATGACTGAAGATGAATCTCTCAACCTTTGAAAGAGAAAAAATCTGTCCAAAGCTCTGCATGCAAGGTGGGGTGGCCCTCATCTCATTAATGGGAAATGAAGAAATATAATTCTCACACTAAGCAACAATCAGCAGGGAAACAGAATTGCACATCAGTAACCAAGCCGTGCACAGGTTAAAACTATGGGCTTCCGTCCCACACCTTATTACAACATCTACCACCTATGTTGCCTCTTCGAGACACGTTCTTCACGAGACTCACTGAATAGACTGGGTTTTCACAGCAGACGCAATTCATTTATCAGTTCAGTTTGCTTTTGCTGCACTTCCAGCAATGTTTCTTTTCCCCTCACCAGTAACTGTGCTGAAGAAATATGCTGACAAAAGCTGGGAAATCACTGACTTTCTCCTCTGCACAAGTCAATTGTGTAAACACTTGCCTGTGCTCACACTAACTCTGGCATCCCCAAGTCCAGTGGTGTATATCACAGGACACCTCATGGGCCATGAGCACTTGAGATGTTGCTTTTGTGATGTCCATATATGACCTGAAGACATTGGAGCAGAATTAGGCCATTCAGCCCATTGAGTCTGCTCCACCATTCCATCATGGCTGATTATAAACCCCCTTAACTCCTTTCTCTTGCCTTCTCCCCATAACCTTTGACACTCTTACCAAGCAAGAACCTATGTTTTAAATATACCCAATGACTTGGCCTCCGCAGATGTCCACTGCAATGAATTCTACAGATTCACCACACTCTGGCTAAAAAAAATCCCTTCTCATCTCTGTTCTAAAGGGATGTCTTTCTATTCTGAGGCTGTCGCCTCTAGACTGCCCCACTATAGGGAACGTCCTCTCCACATCCACTCTGTCTAGACCTTTCAATATTCAGTAGGGCTTCAGTGAGACCCCCCCCCCAACCATTCTTCTACACTCCAGTGAGTACAGGTACAGAGATATCAAACGCTCCTCACATGTTGATCTTTTCACATACCTGGGATGCTGCTGCGACTGAGCTTTTAATTGCATCTGTGCATACATGTACTTGTGCTTATGATAATAAACCTGACTCTGACTTTGAGTTAAGCAACCTAAAGAGATCAATTAATTCCTGCTCTGGCAAACTGACAATAGAAGCAAATGGCACTGTTGCTTGAAATAGTCTCCCCCTGCTGAGCTGGGAGTGCACATTTCTATCTAATGGTCACCTTTGCACGACCACATACACAGCTTGAAGACGGGCGCTAGATTAAATTGGAAGCAACTGCACCAAAAACAGCAGCTTTAAAATCACTAAGGATATTAATTTCCTGTTTCCAGAAGGATTGTATTGAGACAGACGGACACTACACAGTGATGGTAACGATTACACCCTCCTATCAGTGAGCCTGCAGTGATCTGTGCTCCATCTTCAGCTTAAGGTGCAACAGCAACTTCTCAGCTCCCGAGAAACCGAGTAATTTGGAGTCCGAATGCTAACGCGGGGAGAGGTGGCTTGGTTTCACAATGATCCCTCCTCAAACTAGAACAGCAGTCCGGAAGCAGAGCTTATCAGGAATCTCAGCGATAAGTCGGGTCAGAGTCAGAATTATCATCACTGACATGTCATGAAATTTGTTGTGTCATGGCAGCCGTACAGTGCAAGACACTAAAAAACATTATAAGTTGCAATAAGAAATAGATAGTTAGATAACTAACTGAATGAAGGGACATAGATAAATGAATGAATAGATAGATGAATAATAGAGATAGATAAATGAACAATAGACAGAGATGAATTAATAAGATAGACAGATAGTGCAAAAGAAGAATAGTGAGGTAGTGTTCAAGGTTTCAAGGACTGTTCAGAAATCTGATGGCAGAGTGGGAAAACACGGAGTCTCTTGTACCTCCTGCCTGATGGTAGTAATGAGAAGAGGACATGTGCTGGATGGTGACGGTCCTTAATGACGGAAGCAGCCTTGCTGAGGCACCATTTTTTGAGATGTCCTCGATGGTGCAGGTACTGCCAAGTTAACAACGCTAACAGGTCATGTTACATATTCAATATATGTTCCAGCCACTTAGTCAACTGGACACAAGCTCTTATTTAACCAATATCATAGACAAACATTGCAGCATTTTACTTCACAAACAAATATATTTGCCACTGTGGTGAATTGATTAAACTTTCCACATTGACAGCAAATTATTTTGACTGTGTGGACTGTTTCTAACAAGATGCCGATTTCACATTTGACAGTAATATCTTTTTTTAGCCTCCTTCCTCCCTGAAAGAAAACAATATTCTAATTTTATTACAGTTGCCGATCAAAGGAATTGCTTCTTGTAGCAAAGCAGGTTGTTTTGTCCACATCGGGCTATCATTCCAAAGGTATATAAATCACTTCCTCTGTTCATAAACCGGTGGTTTCTCTAAAAGGATGGATGAACAAAGATTCTTATGTGGGGAGTTCCCTGCATTATCCTGTCTATTTTGTGGCTGATGATAGGAGGAAAAAGGTATAACGCTTCAACCATCAGGCTCTTGAACCGGGATGGTTAATGTCTCTCACCTCCACATTGAACTGAGTCACAGATTGTGAATCACTTTCAAGGACTTTACAAATTTTTTTTAAAAAATTATCTATTTATCTTTCTAGCTATTTATTTATTTGTATTTTCCTCAGTTTGTATTCTTTTGTTTGTTGGTTTCTGTGTATAGGTTTTCATTGATTCTATCGTATTTCTTTGTTTTACTGTGAATGCTTAATTTCTACCTTTGACGTTTCTCTTTTCCCCTTTCAGGGTGGGCAGGATTCTGTCAGAGATGCTGACCTGGAGTCACACTCAAACTTTGGTTCTTTGCAGTGGTGGGACCCACTCCTGGGAGCTCACGACTGGCCACTTTTCAAAATCCTAAGGATGCAGCCTGGAAGGTGAGCGTGCCTTCAGGGTTCCAAGGTGTCACGGCCCTGTAGATGAACCGACTCTATGCCAATGTCCCTGACTGCAGCGACGCAGTAGAAAACAGAACATGGGAAACAGCCGATCAGCCGTTGAGGGCTCTGAACCCGGCGAATCGTGCGCTCTCTCTATCTCATTGGTGGGGGAGAGTTTGTTCAGATTCTTGAGTCAGAGAACTCAGATAAAAGCTACGCAGCACACTTTATCATTGCAAATCAACGAGTTGTTTTTGATATATCTCTTCTCTCACTGTGAAAGGGCAACACCTCTCTGTCCATTTATTGAGAAAGAGAGCCTGTGGTTTGTCGAGTTGTCGAGTGAATGACTATTTTTTGTTGTACTGCAGATCACGGTCTTTATTGGGGGCCTTGCTTGGAGGATAGAGGGTGCAGATGCTTTTTTTGCAGAAGTAAGTGGGGGAGGAGGAGGGGAGGGCTGATGCTTTGCTGCGGCTTGTGCGTGGGAGAGGGAGTAGGAGGGGCTTTGGGGTTCTAATGTTTTTACAGTCACTCATTCTTTGGGGCACTCTCCTGTTTTTGTGGAAGTCTGCAAAGAACAAGAATTTCAGGACGTATATTGTGGACATTTCTCTGATATTAAATAGAACTGTTGAACCTACTGAAAATGAATTTCATGGTAGTATATAGTGACATATACATACTTTGATAACAAGTTTATTTCGAACTTTGTACTTTGAAAGTATAGCAGTTCCAAAGTCCTAAAAAGGTTTTAATAATCCTACTGCACTGAAGAGTTAGAAATGCACCAGATCATTCAAAGTTCATATCCCCAACCTCTGTTTAATTACTAGGCATAAGAAAGTACCAAATGGAATATAAAAATTGACATGAACCAGTTCACTAGAGATGCAACATTGGCCTTTGTGGATTGGAAATTCCCCTTTGATGCATTCAATGGTACAATTTAAGCCTATTGTACAGTGATTGCAATGCACGTTACCTGCAGTACATAGAACAACACCTCACCAAGGTGCCTTTAGTAGCACCTCCCTAACCCACTCCATCCCACCGACCTGGAGGGCAACTGCAGTTGGCAACTAGGAAATCCATCATGTTTAAGATACACACACCCTGACTTGGACACTTAAACTTCTGCAGCTTCCTTAAAGAACAGGGCTGTGGGAGTACAGTACCATTAGCAATTCGGGAGAGCTATAGTTCAAAATGTAGCCACCTTCGGAAGGGAAATTAGGGGTAGCTAATATTATTAGCATTTGCTATTTTTGTACTTGCACAATTTGCCTTCTTCTGCACAGTGGTTGTTCGTCCGTCTTTTTGTGCAGTTTTTCAATGATTTTATTGATTTTCTTTGTTCTCCTGTGAATAAAAGTTAAGTTAAAGTCTGTCCCGAGCCTTGTGGCCCATCAGGCCCGGTGCTTATGCCGGTTTCCCTGGCGTGAAGCAACTGAGAGTATGAGACTCCCCCCCCCCCCTCCCCGATAGGATGCCAGTCTATCACGAGGTTAACCCCCAGCATTTTGCCAATACCCATTTTCAGCTGGGTGGACTGGAACACTGTGTGGTTAAGTGCCTTGCTCAAGGACACAACATGCTGCCTGGGCTGGGGCTTGAACTCACGACCTTCAGATCGCTAGTCCAATGCCTTAACCACTTGGCCACGCGCCACACTCTCCTGTGAATGCCTGCAAGAAAACGAATCTCAGGGTAGTACGTGGTGACATACACTGTTGAGTAATCTTGCATTTACATTGTTTGATTAAGTATGCTTGTTCATTTAAATAATTCATTACAGGCTATATGTAAAAATACGTGGATTGCACATGTCATCACGCTATCACATGACATATGCGCACCTCACTCAAAGTAAACACAAAGTCAGAATTACATTTCAGACTCCTGTGTCTTCCTTTAGTTTGAGATTAATTTAATGTTTTGAAGCTACAAAACATAATACATACATTGATAATAAATTTGCTTTGAACTTTGCTGGGGATATACACCTCTCAAGATTTAAATGTAGACAGCATCCTACACATTAGTCATAGATTCATAGCACATAAACAGGCCCTTCAGCCCATCTAGTCCACACTGAATTATTATTCCTCCTTATCCCATTACCCGCACCTGGACCAAACCCTTCCCATCCGTGTGTTCAACTGAACCTCTCCTAAATTTTTACAGTCAAACCCACATCCCCCATTCCACCGGCAGCTCAGTCCACACTCGCACCACCTCCTGAGTGAAGAATCTCTCCCTCAGGTTCTCCTTAAATATTTCACCTTTCACCCCTGGCCTATGACCTCCAGTTCTAGCCTCGCCCAAGAACTAGAGGGGGGAGAAAAAGAACTGAATGCATTTAAAAGTGTTGTTAAAACAGATTCTCTCCGGCACAAGGGATCAACACGTCAAGACCTATTGTCAACGCATCATTGCACGAGGCCAGCCTCCAAATCATCACCAACTATCTCCTCCACCAGGGACGGCAGCACGACAGTGCTGGCTATGCCAAGCAGTCGTGCAGCTGGATTCTGTCACAGAAAAAAAAACACGGCAGACCTTGGACCAGTGCCCACAGTCCCAATGGATGCAAGTGCAAACACAACAGTACACACAACAATAAATACACAGAGCAGGTGGGATCAGTGTATTGTTAGATTAGAAGCAGACAGTGGGGCTGAGAGTGAGCCAGAAACAATTCAGAAAGCAATGTCTATGAGCACAATATGTTGTACACGGCCATTATCTGAATGAAAAGACAAAGGAAAAGGGATTTAATGATATTTTTAATGGTTTGCCTCTCCTCAAGATGCGATGGGGTAGAAAAAAAAGGCTTTATTTAAAATGAAGGGTTTGAAATGAGCTGCACTGTGTCAGACCCTGTGCACAACGAGGAACAGAAGTTCCCCTGAAGTGGGAGAGGGAGAGTGGAATGTCAATGGATCTAATTATCCTACCTGAAGAACCCTGAAGAGTGCCGTGACCTCAAATGCTTTTTCAAAGGCATGTGTGGATATATAGTGTTTTGGAGGTGAAGTGGAACACACAAAAAAAAACATACACAACTATCTCGAATAGAGAACAATGACCATTTCTAAACTGGGAACATATCACAGGGGCACAGAACAGAATAAGAATATCTATTTGTTCATTACTTATTTAGCAGGCTGTTCTAGACCATCAAGCTGTGCTGCTCAGCACCACACCTGCTTAACCCTAGCCTAATCACAGGACAACTTACAATGACCAATTAGCCTAACTAGTACGTCTTTGAACTGTGGGAGGAACTGGAGTACCCAGGGGAAACTCATGCACTCACGGGAAGGAAGGTACGGACTTGTTTAAAGAGGACACCAAAACTGTGCTCCAAACTCCAACAGCCTGTGCTGTAATCACATCCAGCTAACCGCCATGCACTGTGGCGTATAAGGGTACAGCCAACTGTTTGGTAAACAAGAGTCTCGGAAGGGTCTGTCCTGCAGAAGGGTCTCGTCCCGAAATGTTGACTATCTATTTCTCTCCATAGACGCTGCCTGACCTGCCGAGTACCTCGAGCAGCTCAAGATTTCCAGCATCTGCAAACTTTCTTGTGTTTATGTTTGGCAAAGAGACAGACATTAAGATGTCCTAAACAGAGGGAACACAGGAGGGAACTACAGAGTGTGCAGAAAGTACTGAAGATGAAGGGACTTTGAATTAATGATAGAAAACGTGGGAAATCCTGGCCAAGGTGTTAACGTTTTAACACCTATCAAAACGTTAAATAGGTTAATAGAGAGTCAGGAGAATCGGGCACATCCTATAGAGGTGTACAACATTATGAGGGGTATAGTTAAGGTAAATACTTTCTCCCTGAGGTCAGGTGAGACTGGAACAAGAGGTCGAATTTACAAGGATGTTGTCAGGATTTGAGGATCTGAGTTATAGGGAAAGGTTGGATAGGCTAGGTTGCATAGTGTAGGAGCCTGGAGGTATACAAAATTATGAGGAGTATAGATAGGGTAAATGCAAGCAGGCTTTTTCCACTGAGGGCTGGTGAGACTAGAAATGGAGGTCATAGGTTAAGGGTGAAAGGTAAAATATTTAAAGTGAACATCAGGGGAAACTTCATTCAGAGTGTGGTGAGTGTGTGGAACGAGCTGCCAGCGGAAGTGGTTTGATTGCAACATTTAAGAGAAGTTCGTATAAGTACATGAATGGGAGGGGTATGGAGAGCGATGGTCCAGGTGCAGGTCGGGGTTCAGGCAGAAGACGAAGCCAGCGCAGACTAGATAGGCCGAAGGGACTGTTTCTGTGGTGTTGTATTCTATGACTCTATGACCTTGCATCAAATCTCAGGACCAGGCAGCAAAGGCATGTGGTGTGTAATCGGTGGGAGAGGAATGAAAGACGAGAGTTGTGCAGGAGCCGGGCAGTGCACAGATCTTGAATGGTTATCATTCTGGAGGAGTTTACAGAGCAGACAGTATAATCTGTGTTGATTGATGTGTGTGTTACACTGAGGCCAAATCCTGTGATTCATTTAATGATGTTGCCAATTCAGATGAAAACCAAGTGCATACGCAGTTGAGACCACATCCCACCTATTACCATTCCATCCACCACATCCTCTGAATGATTGTGCATGCTGCATTTTACTGGATGTCACCACCACCCGTTCTTTTAAACACGAGAGAGTCATAGCTGGCACATACATAAATAAATAAATAAGGGGATTCTACCACGGAGAAGAGCCGACTCAGGAAGTAACAAAAACAATGTACCGCAAAAGGGCTTTACCAGACTGCCCACACAGATCGTAAGCAGTGTGTCTGGATTACACCTTCAGTTCTCAGAAAGATAAACACTCCAGCACTGATGTTGCACCCAAACGCTGGTGAAGACACAGCAATTTTTGTCAGGTGGAATTTCGTATTTTGGATCAGCTGAAAAGTGCCACAGGATCTTCTGCTGAGACCCGCAAAGCAGTGCCAGCTTGGAATCAAACTGCTCTCAAGTGCAAGCACTAGCCCAGATTCCTGTCAATGCTACACCATCCACGTGATACATGTACTGGTGGAAGCCTTACACAATTCAACTTGGCAACCCAAATCTCTGCAGATCTCCTGGCTCTTAAACTGAAAAATCTGAACCACACCAACTCCACCTGGAGTACATAATGCATGTGTAATGGCTCCCTTGTAAAGAATGAGACAGTAATTAACACAAGAAATTCTGTGGATGCTGGAAGGCCAAAGTAACTCACACAAAATGCTGGAGGGACATCCTGGCTCCCTCCACCTGTCCATCACCTCCCTTTGGTGCTGCTCTGCTTTCCCTGGGTCACCCTGCTCTGTCAGATTCCTTTTCTTCGCCCTTTTACCTCTTCTATCTATCACCTCCCAGCTCCTCACAGCATCTCCCTTCTCCCACCCACACATCCCCCCACCCTCATCTGGTCTCACCCATCACCTGCCAGCTAGTCTTCGTTCCCCTCCACACAGTCTCTTTTTCTGGCTTCTTCCCCCTTCCTTTCCAGTCCTGAAGAAGGGTCTCAGCCCAAACCATTGACTCTTCACTCCTCTCCACAGATGCTGTCTGACCTGCTGAGTTCCTCCAGCATTTTATGTGTGTTTGATTTAATTAAGTTTGTTAAAATGTTTTTAATCAGGTGAACATGTTGGGGAGAGTGGAATAGGGTGTTCATTTCACTTGTTAAAATTATCTTAAGAAATTATTAAGATTACTTTAAATAGTGAAGGAATTCCCAAGACATTGATTATTTGTGAAAGAACAAGGACTACAGGAAAGATATCAATAAGATTGAACCGAGGTTATGTCAGACTAGAACCAGAGGTCATAGTTTAAGGGTGAAAGGTGAAATATTTAAGGAGAACCTGAGGGGGGGCTTCATCACTCAGTGGGTGGTGAGACTGTGGAACGAGCTGCCAGCAGAAATGATGATGTGGGTTTGTTTTCAAAACTTGAGAGAAATTTGGATAGCTACATAGATGGGAGGCCTATGGTCCAGGTGCAGGTAGATGGGACTAGGCAGAAAAGTAGTTTGGCATGGACTAGATGGGCTGAAGGGCCTATTTCTGTGAGTGTTCTATGACTCTATGAGTTTAAGACAAGATATTCACACTCATCCCACATCAGTGAGAGCACTGGCAGCCTGTGGGTCTAGGGCTATGATATCAAAGCTGTTGTGTAAGTGTACGTCCTGCTCTGTGCTGTCCAGGACACGGAGCTTAACTTCCAGAGAAAGACTGCTGGAAGGAAAACGTGGTCCAGAGGACAAATGACCAGTGACCACAGGCTGCAGTAGATGAACTTCAGGGCAAACAACATGATACAGTTTCAAAGTGACTGCTATCAGTACGTGCAGGAACGCAAAGCAAGTTGGTGACGCATTTATCGAGTGGCAGTTTTTACAGAGGCATCAATCCATTTGTTTTAAGTAGATTAACACCCCCTCTAACACATCAAGTATGCTTTTCAATCTGGTTTATGGTCCCAGCAGTAACTTCTGATTATGGATGAGATGTCAAACTTCAGTCCACTGTTCATTCTGAAGTAGATGTTAAAAAGAATCCCCAGGTACTTCAAGCAAGAGCAAGCAAGCTCTCTCTCTCTGTATCCGTAAGCCTCCCCTACATCATTGAAATAGGGAGAAATGCTAATTTTTTGTGGGATATTGCTCTGTACTGATTGGTTAGCAGATTTCATTTATTTTTTTTTAAGGCATCCGTTAGTCTTGCGAGACCATGGATCTGCACCTGGAAAGTCTTCACTCTCCAGGGCACAGGCCTGGGCAAGGTTGTATGGAAGACCAGCAGTTGCCCATGCTGCAAGTCTCCCCTCTCCATGACACCAATGTTGTCCAAGGGAAGGGCATTAGGACCCATACAGCTTGGCACCAGTGTCGTTGCAGAGCAATGTGTGATTAAGTGCCTTGCTCAAGGACACAACAAGTTGCCTTGGCTGGGGCTCGAACTCACGACCTTCAGGTCACTAGTCCAATGCCTTAACCACATGGCATGTGCCCACGTTTATTTTTACAACGGTAACTACACTCCATTGGCAAATGAAACAGTTTTGACTTCCAGAGATTGTGAAAAATACAACATGAACATCAGTCCATTCTGTATTGGACCCACATGCATTCTTTTTGGCAATGTTGCTATAACTTTGACCACAACTAGCTGCATTAAGAAAACTCTTCCACGGAACTCTACCTCATGAATCAGGACATTGAAAACCACTTTACCATCGCAGAAATTTCAGCTGCGGAATTTTAATGTACGGGCGCAAAGCAGTGGCTCGGCCCCATGGTAGGGTAGTGGTTAGTGTGATGCTACTACATCTTGCGATGTTCCGGAGTTTGGAGTTCAATTCCAGAGCTCTTCTGTAAGGAGTCTGCACGTCCTCCCGTGGAATGCGTGGGTTTTCCCGGCTGCTCCAGTTTACAACTGTAAATTGACCCGTGATTAGGTTTGGGTAAAATGGGGGTTGTGGGGTGGGGTGGCTGGGAGGGCTGGAGGTGCCTACTCTGTGCTGGATGGACAGATGAATAGATAAATATTCTACCCTGATTATTCGGCACAGAAAGGAAAAGTAATGTCACCTTCTGGTATTAAAGCAGCACCATGCTACAAGTTGAACATCTGTACTGATGCAAAGATTCCATTATTAAGTCAACTGCAGAATTTACTGTTGCATAGTTTCCTGCTGGTTATCTAAATTAACCATAGGATCAAACTATTACTCCCACACATTTCCACGAGCAGAATTTAGTCCAGATTTATTTTTTACAAGTTCATTTCAATCTCAAGTGTTTCCTATACTGTTTGATTTCAAACTGAAATATTTTTACAGCAGCTGCAAGTTGCAGATTTAATCACACCTTAAACAAATACAGATTCCCATTCAGGTTTATTGATCACAATCCAATCCAAATGCCAAGCTCAAATTTTCTCACCTAATCAAATTTTCTTTAAGTATTTTTTTTAATCCGAATTTTTATTCGTAAACCTCAATGAATTTACTGAATGTTTTACACAATGTGTTGCTCAGTTTAAAACAAATGAGTCAGTACCTCTTTTAGGATGGTAATACTGAATTTATTGGTTTAATGAAATTAGATTTGACTGGATATTTCTGGGGATTATTACAATATTTAAATGTAAGCCATGAGTAATCTAAATTGTATTGGTACCCAGAATTTATGTGGAGACTCAATACTTGTGTAAGTTGATGGTTTGTTTATTTGATTATGATAACATTCCCACTCTTTATAACAGTGTTTAGTTATCATTACTGTATGTGTAAAAAAATCTGCATTTATATAACACCTTTAATAATCCAAGGTGGTTCACTGGAGCACAATTACATAAAAATTGTCACTTAAAGAAGATAACACTGGGGGAAAAAAATGCTGGAAATCTAGAGTAACACACGTAAAAGGCTGGAGGAACTCAGCAGGTCAGGCAGCATCTATGGAAACGAATAAACGGTCATGTCTTGGCCTGAAATATTAACCGTTCATTCATGTCCATAGATTCTGTCTAACCTGCTGAGTTCCTCCAGTACTTTGTGAGAGATTCCACAGATGCTGGAAATCTTAGGTCAACATCCACAAAATGCAGTAGGTTAGGCAGCATCTATGGAGGAGAATAACTGTTTACCCACACCCCCCACCCCCCACCCACCCATAGATGCTGCTTTACTTACTGAGTTCTGGAACACTTTGTGTGTGTTGAATTAAGATTTAAGTCATGCTTTCAAAAGAGGGGAAGGTACAGTATTTTATAAAAGGAATTCTGGAGTTTTGAGACTAAGACAACTGGAGACACAGGCTCCAACACTGGCATGGCAAATATAAAAGTTAAATATTGAATACGGATCTTAGTGACGTCACCTGGCATCAGATATCCAAAGTCTCTGCAACTTATGATGCCGTGGAATTTTCCATCCAAGTTTGGATTGTGTCCCAGGGACAGTGAACGTTTCAGTGAATATCAATGATAGTATTTCACTTATTCAATCAAAGACCCACCTAAAATTATGGGAAAGACTGTTAAAAATTTCAAAAAGGGCACAGTTTGGGGGCAAGATGATCTTAGAGATAAAACTCTGTAACAGACCCTTCCTTCAGTCCAATTAACCCACTAACTCACGTGTCTTTGGAATGTGGGGGGAAACCGCAGCACCTGGGGGAAACCCACACGGTCACGGGGAAGAACGTACAAGCTCCTTACAGACAGCGGCGGGAATTGAACCTGGGTCGCTGGTGCTGTTATTGTTGTGTTATGCTACTGTGCTGCCCTATTCCATGGGCAAACAATGCAGTTTACTCAGGAAGTTCTTCCAGGAAGCTAAAATTCTATACACTCCGACTGAGTGCATAGCCTAGTATTGGCCACAAAATTAAGCAGAATCACTTGTGGTGTCTCGGGTCTAAGAGGTTAAATATGCAAACTATTGCCAAAGTCGCAGCAATTTTGGATTGTTTTAGATTGAATTGTTTTATGGACTGTTAATAAATCAATGACAGTGTCGTAAAGTTACAGAAATGTTAAAGCATAAAGGGGACTGGACAAAATAAGCTATCCAACTTAACACACACATAATGCGCAGGAACTCGGCAGGGCAGGGGGCATCCGTGGAAAGAAATAAACAGTCGCCATTTTGGGCTGAGACCCTTCTTCGGGATCCAGCCCTCTAGTTCTTGGGCACCAGCCTTACAAGTTGCAATCCATCAGCATTGCACCTTCACTGTCTGCAGGTCCTTTCCGCATTCAGTGAAGGGTTCATCCTCTGCACTCCTATTACAGTAAGTAGGTTCCAGCTGAGTGTGCTGACAAGCAGGTCTCTTCTCTGAAGACCTGCTGAATCAACACTTGTGGTTTTCTCATGTATTTACATCAGAACTGGCAATAAAGGGTTTAGAGAGAGCACTGGTGAAAAAGAAAACAAATCGTAAAATCCCCACCTGAAGTTTGCAAGTTTCATTAAAAAAGAAAGCAAAATTGGGAAGTTCCTTGAGAGTGCAAACGTTTCTATGACACTTTCTTTACAGATTTCTCTCAGATTAGTACTTAATTTGACAGGGTCTTAAAAACAAGTGTAGTCTACTCTCTTCAGTGACACAAGTGCTCTTTGGCTATAGCAAATGCTCGCAAGATAATGGAATCCTGGTAACTTCTGATTCTGATTCCAAAATTACAAACAACTTTACCGTAACACCTCAGCTTACAGAAATTCTGATTAGTTGCTCTTCATGTTAAAGTAAGACATTACAATTAGCTGAAGTGACACACACTGAAGTCTCCAAATTCTGGGAACAGGAAGGAAGATGGCACGCGTGTCTTGATAGCTGTTTCCTTTCCAAGTTACTGGCTCACCACTCCACTCACTGCACAATTTTTAAGTCTTTTCCCACTTACACCCAGTTTTGTTGTTTCTTTGATATTCTAAGAAGTCAGAGGTGGCCCAAACAGGAAAAAAACACTTTTCTGGCATTCAGTTCACAAACTGATTTTCAAAATGAGCTAGTTTTCCATTAAGACAAACTTTTAAAATGAAAGCTGAAAATGGTAAAAACGCTTGAAAATTAATGTGCTGGATACACTCAATACGTTAGTCAGCATCTGTAGAGAGAGAAAGGATTAATGTTTCAGGTCAATCAGTTTTAAACAAAAAGATCGTCAAACTGAAACATTAACTTGGTTTCTCTCCCCACAGCTTCAACATGACTTGCTGAGTATTTCTAGCATTTTCTGTTTTTTATTTCAGACTTTCAGCATCTGTGGTTCATTAAAATAGAAAATCTGCAAACTGCTATCTCCCACTAACTGAGGGTAATGGTCAGATCACCTGTTTTAGCAATATTGACTAAGAAATATATACGGACACTTATGAAAGCAATGGAACTTCCTGATTAGTCAGGGTGTGAAGGGTTATAGGGAGAAGGCAGGGGAATAGGATTGAGAAGGAAATGGATCAACCATGCTCCATTTCAAATGAAGCAGACTGGGGCCAGATGACCTAAATCTGCTCCTATATCTTATGATCTAAAATAACATGCTGTGAGATTCTTCTATTTTCCTGAAAGGGAAGGTGGAATCTTTGTATAGCATCTCATCCAATAAAACACCTCATTGCTCTCTCAATAGGCAAAAGCCTGAAAGCACATACCGTCAGGTTCAAGGACAACTTCTATCTGACACTTGAACAGACCTCTTGCACGATTAAGGTGGACAACCTACCTCGTTATGATCTTGTGCTTTATCATTTACCTGCACTGCACTTTTTCAGCAGCTTTTACACTTTGTTCTGCATTAGTTTACCTATATAGCTCAATGCACTGTGTAATGATATGATCTGTATGAACAGTTACAAGGCAAACTTTTCACTGTATCTTGGTACATGTGACAAGAATAAACAATACTAATCCTAATCCTAATATGACACTGATTTTGGAGGCTGGCTTATGTGCTCAAGTCCCTGGAGTGGGATTTGAACTCACCACCTGCTCATCCAGCGTTGGATTCCTTACTGAAGAACGTCCTGATCATGTACCACATGCAAAAGTCTTTGGCACATACATATATATCACCCCCTCTCTCTCTCTTTCTCTCTCTCTCTATCTACGTATCTCTATCTATCTCTCCAGGGTGCTTAAGACTTTTGCACAGCACTGTAGTAATTTTATGTATTGCACTGTATTACTGCCACGAAAAAAAAACAAAATTCACGACATACGTGAGTGATGATAAACCTGATTCTGATATGGGTCTCTATTGTGGACTGAGAGTGGGAAGGGGGGCAAGGAGAGGGGAATCTTGTTTGGAAAAAGGGGAAAAGGAGAGGGGAGGGAGCGGGAAGCAGCAGAGAAACATTTTGTAATGATCAATTGTTTGGAATCAAATGACCTTGCCTGGTATCTCGGGGCTGGGTGTGTCTGCACCCGTGCAACCCCCTGCCCCTGGCACTACTTCTCTGCCACCTGTCCCACACCCCTCTTGTGGCGCTCCACCCTCACCATTCCCGACATCCTTTGCTCCCACCAGATTTACGAGTTTGCTCTCCGATCTATGTTTTACTGTGCACAGGCCTTAGGCACCCTAGTTAAATACTGTATATGTGCCCAAGACTTTTGCACAGTAATATATGTGTTCAAAGCTTTGAAAAATGCTGTAAATACAACTTACACTGAGACATTTGTAATGATGTACACCTGCCAAATTACTGGAGGCTGTATGTTCAGAGGTAAAATGGATTCAACAACACTGATTTTTGCGAAAGGCAGGAAATGTCACTATCCACTGGTCCCTGTTGAAAAGGACAGTCAACAGACTCCTTGTCCATAACACCTAGGGAGTGAAGAGGAGGTAGAAATGGCCATTGGAAGCCTGTCGTTCCAGCAGGAACTTCCAATAGGTACGCACAGTGGCCACTTTATTAGGTACTGAGTGTTTGTTCATGGTCTTCTGCTGCTGTAGCCCACTCACTTCCAGGTTCAACATGCTGTGCATTCAGAGATGCTCTTCTCTTATAAAGCGAGGTTATTTGAGTTACTGTTGCCTTCCCGTCAGTTTGAACCTGTCTGTGCCATTCTCCTCTGACCTTTCTCCTTAACAAGGCATTTTCGCCCACAGAGCTGTTGCTCACTGGACGTTTTTTTGTTTTTTTTGCACCATTCTCTGTAAACTCTAGAGACTGCTGTGCATGAAAATCCCAGGAGATCAGCAGTTTCTGAGATACTCCAACCATCTTGTTTGGCACCAACAATCATTCCAGGGTCAAAGTCACTTAGACCACACTTTTTCCCCATTCTGATGATTGGACTGAACAACAACTGAACCTCTTGACTGTGCCTGCATGCTTTTAAGCATCGAGTTCCTGCCACATGATTGGCTGATTTGTTACCTGCATTAATGAGCAGGTGTACAGGTGTACCTAATAAAGTGGCTGCTGAGTACATTTCTGACTATTTTAATCAGAATGCTTGTTAGAGGCTTCCTGAATTGACAAAAACTATCCAATTCACATCTCTGAATGTGGTGGTTAACATCAGCAACCCAGATTTCATTCTGTTACTGCCTTTAGCGTGTAGGCACATTCTCTCCTTGATCATGCAGGTTTCCTCTGGGTACTCTGGTTTCCTCCCGCATTCCAAAGACGTACGGGTTAGTTGGTTAATTGGTCAAGTGGGTGTAATTGGATGCACAGGCTCACTGTGTGGAAGGGCCTGTTACTGTGCTATATCTCTAAATCACCAAAAATAAAATAGCAACACACACAAAATACTGGAGGAACTTAGCAGGCCAGGCAGCATCTTCATTTTTCTGTCATCTATGTAATGTAGCGGTTAGCGTAACACTTTGCAGCATGAGCAAAGTGGGTCAAATCCTACAGCTGTCTATGTGCATTTTCTCCGTGACCATGAGGGTTTCTTCCCGGTGCTCTGGTTTCCTCCCACATTCCTTAGACATACGGGTTAGTAGGTTAATGAGTCACATAGTTGTAACTGGGTATTGTAGGCTCATTGGGTCTGTTACCGTGCTGTATCTCTAAATAAATAAACAATGAACTGCTGGGAGTGGCTGAAGATGACGACGGAATACCTTCTCCTCAAAAGAATGTGGCATAGTAGAGTCAATGGTTAGCACCACGCTTTACAGTACCAGCGACCCGGGTTCAATTCCCGTCACTGTCTGTAAGTTTGTATGCTCTCCTCGGGTTTCCTCCAGGTACTCTGGTTTCCTCCCAAAGTCTAAAGACGTACTGGTGGGTAGGTTAATTGGTCATTGTATATTGTCCCATGATTAGGGTACTGTTAAATCAGGGGCTGCTGGGTGACGCAGTTCAAAGTGCTGGAAGAGCCTGTTCTGAACTGTACAGTACCTCAATAAATAGATAAAGCGAGGCAGTTTGAAAAGCTCAGTACCGTATTCAGATTAATTGATTGGTGTTGGTTGAGGAAATTAGAGATCATGCAGTCAATATGAGCATTTGGAAGATAACATTAAGTGCCAGATCGGGCAGGAGGAGCCAATTGGACCAGATCCGTTTTTACGTGAACCTACAGAGCATTTCACCGTCTTTGATTTTGGAGTCTGCAACTATTAATTACAACAGTAAGATTATCGAATTAGAAGGGAGTGACAAAAGAAAAATCAGGAGGACTGAAACAGAATAGGTGGGCACATGTCAGGCCAATAAGATTAAATCATCTGCAGAGTTTTATTTTGTTCTCTTGGGTGAGACTTTAAAGAGAACCAGAGGCCACATCTGCCCTCTTAGATTCCATGGCATCACACTGAAGAGGCAGCGGGGAATTCTCCCTGATATCTTGGCCAACATTTTATCACTCATTTATGTTACTTAAAAAAAATCTCTAGTCATTACCATACTGTTGCTTGTGAGACCTCGCTCTGGGTAAATTATCTACCACATTTCCTTCAGAACAACAGTAGCAACATTTCAGAAGCACTTCAACAATATAACATGCTCTGGAACATTCTGAATGCTTGAAAGGTATTGTATTAATTCCCATCTATTATTTCCTTTGATGGCAGGTAAAATGACAGTGCCTCACAGCGTTTTGGAAGATGTTTTCCTTGTTTATTCACCCATTCCCTTAGACACAAGATGCAGCTATAGACACATTTGAAAGTGAGAATTATTATGCTGGTGGGCTGACTTTATCTCCCTGTTATAGTACTCTCATTGACCTTTAAAGATTCAAATACAAAGGCCCATATTACCACATTACCTGGTGTGTGGAAGCCTTAGGTCCCCCATTATCAGGTTCACTAACAATTATTACCTTCAACCACGAGGCTCCTGAACCAGCATGGTTAACTTCACTCACCTCAGCGCTGAACTGATCACAAATTGGTGCGGATTATGGACTGGACTCGTCTTTAGACGATGCTGCAGTTCATGTTAGATGTGTTTCTGGTTTCTGATTACTCCTTCTTTATTGCTATTTTGCGCGATTTTGTTCAGGGCGGACTGGCTCTGTAGCTGCTGTCAACGAGCGATATAGTGCTAAATTGGACTGAACTGAACTAGACTGCTTCTAGGACTCTGCGGTTTGATGTTTAGTATTCTGTGTGTTATTCGCTTGTTCTTTTTGCGGTTTACGCGATTCGTTCTTTTTTTTTGGCGCATAGGATGTTTGATGGTTTCTTTGAATGTGTTCCATGGTGTTTCTTTGTTTCGTGGCTGTCTGTGGAAAGACAAATGTCAGGCTTGTATACTGCAAACGTACTTTGATAATAAATGTACTTTGAACCTTGAACACAACCTATGGACTCAGTTTCAAGGACTCTACAACTCATTTTGTCAGTATTACTGTATTTGCTCAGTTTCTCTTCTTTTGCACATTGGTTGTTTGTCAATTTTTGTTCATGTGTTTTTCATTGATTTTTCTTTGTTCTACTGTGAAAGCCAACAAGAAATTGAATCTCAGAGTAGTACATGGTATACTGTACACTGTACGCACTTTGATAATAAATTTACTTTGAACTTTGAATTGTAGCCAAGTCTCCTCCAAATAAGATTCCTAAATAAATTAGTGCTTAATAACCAACCCACACAATCACCCCGCCCAATTTCAGGTTTTCACACAGCCAACTTACGAAGCTGGCCTTTTTGGAAGTATAAACGCTACTGGCTGCTGAGAATTCCCACCCTTTTTTTTTTGGCAAATTCTGCTGTTCCAGAACATGTGTTCATGCAAGGTCTGCTGATCTGAACTGATGAGCTGAAGAGGGTGATTTTTCAGGTTTTCATTACGAGGTCTTCATTTTCTTCCCCAAAGTGGAAAATTTTCAGATATGTTGGGCAATATTCTCTGCCACATCTTGGCTGGGTAGGGGGGACCAGATCTCCCCAGTGCTTTCTGACTACAACGGCGTCCAACACCTCCACCCTATCCCCCCTCGATCTCTTAAGCTTTAGATGTTTGCTGCTGTACTAAATCCTACAGTGGTCTTACCACCACAGTATTCCTTACCCCCAACTTATTTTTGTAACATTCTCTAGGCCTGCAACCCTCTGATCTATGCCCCTTACCTTGTACACCTCTCATTTTCCTTCACTCCGAAGAGCCTTAGCTCACTCAACCTTTCTTTAAAAGGCATGCTCTCTAATCCAGACATCATCCTGGTAAATCTCCTCTGCACCCTCTCTAAACCTTCCATATCCTTCCTACAATGAGGCGATCAGAACTGAACACAATACTCCAAGTGTGGCCTAACCACAGCTTTATAAAGCTGCAGCATTACCTTACGGCTCTTGAACTCAGTCCCCTGACTAATAAAGGCCAACACACCATAAGCTTTCCTAACAACCCTATCAACTTAGCTGGAATAAAAACAGAGAATTCTGGAAACAGCAGGTCAGTCAGCGTCTGTGGAAAGAGATACAGAGTCCGGGTAGCAGGGGAGCATAAAGCTATTACAGCACCAACTCCGCCGCTGTCAGCAAGGAGTTTTATACTCTCCCCATGACTATGGGGGCTTTCTGGTTTCCTCCTACATTCTAAAGATGTACGGGCTAGCAGCTTAATTGGTCACATGGGTGTAACTGGGTGGTGTGGGCTCTAGAGGGTCTATTACACTCAATACACACACCTGGAGGAAATCTGTTCAAGAGGAAGCCACGCGACATGACAGCAACCTCTGTTGTGCCACAGAGAACAACTGGAAGCTGCGAAAGGAGGGACTGAACAATCAAAAGACCCAAACACTAACCGCACTGCACCAGAATATGCGGATCCCAGTCAGGCCTCTACAGCCACCACAGGACCCACCAATACGTGACCCCTTAGGAGAATACCATACTCGACTCGAGTGATCGCACCACTATCTCTGCATAAAAAAATAAATAAATAGAATGGGTCAATGCATTCGGGCCAGAAATAGCGAAGGGTCCGTTGTGAAGGAGGACCCGGACTTTAACTGTTTCTCTTTCCACAGATGCCACCTGGTCAGCTGCTTCCAGCATTTTCTGTATTTTCTTTTTTTGTTGTTGTTGATTTTCATGAAATCAGACATGTATTCTGAAATTTCAGCATTTCAGAAACATCAAAACAGCTTTTGATATCCAAGATTTATGGGATGTCTAGGAACAGCCAGAGCATGCTTCAGTATAGCTCTAACAGAAGGATTTGCCTGCACCATGCCCTCCAGACAACTCCACCATGGATGGCCCCAAGCCAGCTGTGAAAGGAGGAGGGGTCGACATGGGGCTACTAAGCCCATTCTGTGAAAACGCAGAGCTACAGAAATGCCAACAGAAGCTCCTAAGACCTCATTGCAGGGAGAGGATCGATCTTTGCCTTGAAATGTCGGCCCAATGAGCTGCTGTTGGCCACCTATGCCACATTAGGGCTGATGGACTTATACAACGCCTTCAAAGTGGTGCTCTGTTCACTGGATACATCACACTGCTGGAAAAAGGCAAACCGTGTACAACCCACCTCAGGCCTATTATCTCCCGAGTCTTAGAAGCAGTTTTGCCCAGACTTTGGTCTCCAGCTCCAGTGCTGGAACCCAATGAAATCATTCAGCAGATCTCAAAGGAACTAATTTTATATCTTTACAAGTGGGGCTGATCAAGATTCCAGACTATTATCACATGTACATTGAAACACACAGTGAAATGCCATCATTTGCAATCAACACACCCGAGGGTGTGCTGGGAGCAGCCTGCAAGGGTCGCCACACATTCTGCCTCCATTCTGGATTAAACTGCCTTTTGAACTGGCCCTCACTAACACTGAGGGCACATTGGTTTATAAACACAAGAGTTTCTGTGGACGCTGGAAATCCAGAGCAACACACACAAAATACCAGAGGAACTCAGCAGGTCAGGCAGCATCTATGGAAAGGAATAGTGTCGACGTTTTAAGCCGAGACCCTTCATCAGGACTCATGATGGATTCTGATGAAGGGAATCTGCCCGAAACATCGACACGTTCCTTCAGCTCCTCCAGCGTTTTGTGTGTGTTAGCCAGGTTTTTATTTGTGTGTGTGTGTGTGTGTGTGTGTGTGTGTGCCTTGAATGAGTTCCGTTAGCACTTAATTACCTTAAGCTTCAAGTGTCAGACCATTCAGTTGGACTACTGGGTTAGTAGCGGGACTTCAGTAATAAACGTCGCCTGGTGCTTGTTCTTAACACTTTGAGGCTGGAAGGTAAAACTGAGATGGGCAGGGATCAGTATAGCCATAGGATGAAAAAGTGTTTGGAGCCTGCTTGTCAAAAGAGGAAGGAAATACTGAGGGAAATGATTTGCACCTCATGATCTGGGTGCTAATGTAGCGATTATCCCTTCCTGCCACTCCATGACTTTATTTCATTAGAGAGTCTTAACAAATAAACTGTCTATTTCGACAGAAAAGAATAAAAAAGGTTTCAAACTTTTGGACCTTAATCTTTGTTTTGCCATTTCCATCTCTCTCAGAGACCCATTGTGATAAAAGGCTCAGCGGTGTCTTGCTGCCCATAAATTTTGTGTTTCATAAACAGAAGCTGGAAATCCAGAGTAACACACATACACACACACAACATGCTGGAGGAACTCAGCAAGTCAGGCAGTGTCTACAGAGAGGAATAAACAGTCAATACTTCTGGGACTCCTCATCAGTGTGGGATAAGAGGTCTCAGCCCAAAACAGCGACAATTTATTCCTCTCCATAGGTGTTGCCTGACCTGCTGAGTTCCCCCAGCATTTTGTGAGTGTTGTTTTTTTTGTATTTCAATGGGTTGAAATTCAGGCCGGCTACACACTCTGTCAAATGTGAGGACTGATGATGAAAGCGGCCACCAAGTGAATTTGGATATCGGTGAAATTCAAGCTAAAATAGCACGTTATGTAATGGGACAAAACATTTAGCTTGTGACATTGTAAGACTAAATATTTAAAGTATTTTTACGCAGGCAATCATTTATACTGTGAAATTTTGTTCTTCAATGCCAACAGTCGTACCATACAAACACTTGTTTTTTCATATACACTTGTCCATGTTATGGTACAAGAATTTAAATGGTTTGGCAGTGAACACATGGAGATGCTGTCCAGAAAGTGGCCTCCTGTAATCTAAATTAAGCATTCACCAGTGCGCCTTTGTAACTTTGTAACTTTGCAGGGATACTGAAGGATAATTATGCATTGTGGGAAACAGAGAAGAGGAGAGGGAGGAGAGAGAGGAGAGAGAGAGGGCAGAGAGAGGGAGGGCACAGAGAGGAGAGAGAGAAACAGACAGGGTCAGAGAGAGAGACACACACACACACACACAGATAAACAAACACAGAGACAGACAGGTAAAAAGATAGTAAGAGAGATAGAAATAGACAGAGAGAGAGACAATCAAGGAAACAAAAGAAACAGAAGAACAGCAGAAACTGTTGGAAGTAAAACAGACAGAGTAATGGATGAGATCAGGTCAGAAACTTTTTTACGTATTCTATCCAAAAGTATAAAAAGCCAAATTTATTTAACTGTTCACATGGCCCCGGTTATTTTTCCATGTAGTTCATACTGCATCATCCAGGGTACTGGTATTACAACAATTACATTTTCCTGGAGTACATTGCCATGACCTTCAATCTAGAATGAGATAAAACATCAGCCATGGTAATGCTAATAAGAATCTGCTAGGCAAGTTACATACTGAAATGTTAGCACTTAGAAAGGATTTATTCACTGAGGGGTATTCAAACACTGACATCTAGACACAGAACAAAAACAGCGAAGCCTGCCACATGTAATAATTCTCTTGATGACATGATAACAGTGGTTTCTATGTTGTTTTGCATAAAGAGAGGGCTATATTGTAATCTGTTCACAATAATTTCAAGTTATGTTTGTAGTGATTAGCCAATAATTTAAATTAAACAACAGAAGTGACACAGCAGAGCAGCGATTTAGTGGAAGGAAATGGTAACCAGAAAATTTGAATTAGGTGACAAATGGGGTTTTATACATCTTCACCAACAACAACTTCTTTAGAATTTTCAAATTGTAAAGTAAAAATTCATATGGGATTGTAATTGGAACATAGATCAAAGTTAAATTCATTTCCTCAATCACGTTACCTGAGCAGCTCAACTTGTAAAGCAACATTTATTTTAAAGGAAGCTATGTGCTATTTTTAAGCAATATTTCTTGGAATTTTACACCTACCATGTGAATATGAACTACCAATTACAGGGAAAAAATATTTTGACAATATAGGATACAAGTAAAAAGGAGGAAAAAAGGAGAGAAAAAAAAGTTGTGTTGCTGTAAGATCCAATTTGTTCTTCTCGATAAATTAACAAGATTAGGTGCTCTGAGTTTTTGTTACCTAGACCCACAGGGTTAGAGCTCATGGTCCGTATCACTTAAACTCAGAAGGAAATTACAACAGATCTTGATTTCTCAGTGGTAGTACCCTCACCTTTTAAGTCAGGAGGTTAAAGGTTCAAGTTCCAATCCAAGCTTTTAAGTATAAAATCTGGAACTGACACACCAGTGAAATACCGAGAGAGCACTGCATCCTTGTAGCTGTAGAAAATTATAACTCTAAGTCTCTGACCCACGGTGTGGCCACACTCTTAACTGGATATAAACCTGCCATGCCATTATTTTAAGGACATCTTCTATGGCCCTCTGAACAGATTACGTGGCCATTATCACATTTAATTTTGTGGGACTCTGTTGTGTATAAATAAGAACTAGGAATGGAAGGGTCTCAACCCGAAACGTCGACTGTTTGTTCATTCCCATGGATGTGGCCTGACCTGTTGAGTTCCTCCAGTATTGTGTGTGTGCTGCCAAGGAATGGGTGTAGCCAATCTAGTCTCTTGAACTTGACCCAGCCACTCAATAAAATCATAGTGGATACATTATTCAAGATAGCCTATTGCCATTCTTCAGTACATGAATGTAAAGGAGAATGAAATGATTGTGATTCTGCATCCAATCCCCAAATGCAGTTGGCACAGCACTATGGTCCAAGAACCTACTTATCTCTATAGTCAGTCCAAGAATCTATTTATTGATGAATGGTTTCAGCCTGAAGTGTCGACTGTTTATTCCCCTCCATAGATGCTACCCGATCTACTGAGCTCCTCTACCATTTCAGAGTTTAAAGTTCAAAGTAAATTTATTACACTAGACAACAAAGATTTTGCTTCCTGAATACCTTTAGGTGTACCTTATGAATTTTGGGCTACTGATCATGAAAATCACCATGAAATTTCCCTATCACGCACCATTTTTTAAATAAACTTATGTTTATTATTTCAAGTCAATTAAAATGTTGCCTACTGTGTAAGCTGGAAAGTTTCCTATCTTGTCCAGGCATGCTTGGGCATGCTTAGGTGGTGCAGCTGCTGCATGGCAGGAAAGGTTTTAGTAATAATTACTGGGTTCAGGACTGTAAGAATGGAATTTGCTATCGCCAGGCTCAAAAATTTCTATGAAGTATTTTGATATTTGAGACAGATGCTTCCCAGAATAACTGATGCCAAGATTAAGGAAAGCACTTTTGTTGGTCCACAAATCAAACAGGTCATCAATGACAGGCAATTTGAAGAATTTCTAGTGGGACTGGAGAAAATCACATGGAAGGCATTCAAGGAAGTTGTTGAAATTTTTCTCGGCACCTACAGAGCCCCAAACTACATGCATGCTTCAAACATATAAAACCATGAAATGCAACATGTCACTAAAAATTCATTTTCTGCATTCCCATTTAGACTTCTTCCCTGCAAATCTTGGTGCTGTTAGTGACGAGCACGGTGAAAGGTTTCACCAGGACATTGCGGTCATGGAGAAAAGATACCAGGGCAACTGGAATCCATCAATGCTGGTGAATTATTGTTGGACACTTAAGCAAGAAGCCTCAGACACAGAGTACAAATGAAAATCATTAACAAAATATTTTTAACTTCGTTGAACTATTGCACATCAGCACCATTATGCAATTAAACACATTATATTCAATAAAAGTTAATTTGTTGTTTTTCCAAATTCCTACATGATACAAGTAGTCTGAAATTATATCTGTGTTCATCTTCAAGCAGTCTATCATAAACAAAAAAAATTCTGAGGAAGCAACACTTTTGAAAAAATTTGTTGTCCAGTGCATCGAAGTACATGTATGTCACCATATACAACTCTTTGTGGGCATAATCAATAAATCCATTAACCAAAATAGAATCAATGAAAGAAAGGAACCAGTGTGCAAAAGATAACAAACTGTGCAAAAACAAAAAGAAAGGAAATAAAAGAAATAATAATAATAAATAATCACTAAATATTGAGAACATGAGATGAAGAGTCCTTGAAAATGAGTCTATAGGTTGTGGGAACAGTTCAGTGATGGGGTGAGTGAAGTTGAGTGGAGTTATCCCCACTGGTTCAAGAGCCTGATGGTTGAGGAGTAATACATGTTCCTGTGTGAGTCCAGAGCCTCCTGTGCCTTCTTCTGGATGGCATCAGCGAGAACAGAGCATGACTGGGAGCATTTTGTGCATGTTGATATAATTTCCGCCTTAAACATCTTCAAGGACTCAGCGCTCTGCAGTAGAAATTTGCAACACCCACAACCCTCTGAGGGGAATATTCCTTTTCATTTCCATCTTCAATAGATGACCCTATTATTCTGATACAATGCTTCCACCTTGTCAGCACCCTTCAGAGCCTTCTTCCTGTCGATAGCAACCTACGTTTCGGAAAGCACTCTGTGTAGAAGTGTTTTGGGACATCCTGAAATTGTGAAAGGCATTGTATACAAGCACAGACAGTCTTACCTTTCACGTCCCTTGTAAAGAAAACAGATTTGTTCTGCTATGTATACACTTGCAGAGTATGTAAACATAGATGTATATATTCATTCAAACTCAGATTCATTTTTTATTTATCACCAGTACATTGAAACATACAGTGAAATGTGTTGTTTGTGTTAACAACCTGCACAACCAAAAGGTGTCCTGGGGGCAGCCTGCAAGTGTTGTCGCAGACTCCAGCACCAACATAGCAAGCCCACAATGTTCAGTGGAACAACAGGGAACACAACAAGCAACAAGACAACAGCAGCAAAACAAGCCAGAGGCTATTGTCCCCAGGGTAGAAATGGCAAATACAAGGGAGTATAATTTTAAGGTAATTGGAAAAAAGTACAGTGAAGATGTTAGAGTTAGGTTTTTTTTTACACAGAGGGAGTTTGGTGTATCGAATGAATGCACTGCTAGAAGTGGCAGTAGAGCCAGATACATTAGAGACTTGTAAGAGATGTTGACACTTGGCTGACAGAAAAATGGATGGCTATGTGGGAGGAATGGGTTAGGTTGATTTTAGAGTAAATTAAAAGGTTGGTACAACATTGTGGGCCGAAAGGCAAGGTCCTAAGCTGTGATAGTATAGAAATATGGAACACTAAAGCACAAAAACAGACCCTTCAGCCATCTAGACCATGCCAAACTACTATTCTGCCTCGTCCCATTGACCCACAACTGGGCCACAGCCTTCCCTGACCTCCCATCCATGAATTTATCCAAACTTCTCTTGAATGTTGAAATTAAATCTGCATCCACCACTTCTTCTGGCAGTCTCATTCCACACTCACTACCCTTTGAGTGAAGAAGTCCTCTCTCATGTTCCTCTTAATCTTTATAGCTTTCACCCTTAACCCATGACCTCTAGTCCTCATCTCACCTGAACTCAATGAATAAAAACCTGCTTGAATTTACCCTCTCTATACCCTTCATAATCTTGTATACTTCTGTCAAATCTCCCTCATTCTCCTACACTTCAGGGAATAAAATCCTAACCTATTCAATCATTTCCCTATAACTCTGGTATTCCAAATCCTGGAAACAGTCTCTGTACACTTTCAATCTTATTGATATCTTTCCTGTAGGTCTTGTATTTCACAAATAATCAAAATGTCTAGGGACTCCCTTCAACATTTAAAATAATGCTAATAACATGTTAAGAATGTTTTAAGATAATCTTAAGTAAAATGAACGCCCTATCCAGCCCTCCCCTGCACACTTGTATACATTTGTCCTACCTATAACCCTCATCATTTTGTATACCAGTGGTCTATGTTCCATGTCTTGGAGCACTTCAACAACAACGAAAGAATGTAAGTGTACAACATCGGAAATGCTACGGGGCTCGACAAACAGCAAGGAGATAAGTGTGCAGATAACTGGGAGATAAGCCACAAATGTCCACAGCTAGGTCCCCCGTGAGTTAATAGTGGCCAAACCTCTCAAACGGCAGCCTAAACGCAGTTCACTGCCCTGGGTCCCAAGTATCGAGGCATAATATTGATAAGCAGTCCCAGTTTAATCCACAATATCCCCTCCCTCCCTCCCTCCCAGGGCTAAAATGCAGATCCCACGGCATTCCAGGAGCGAAAGAAAATGAATGGAGGGTGAAACGAGCCATTTAAAATAGTCTGGTTTTTGAACGATGCCGAAGCAGGAAACAAAGGCACTTTTATTGCAGCTACTACATCACAGAGAAGAGAACCCGGGATAAAAAACAATGACCGCGTTCAGCTTTGTTTGAGTTTGGAAAGAAAGCACCGTTTGTGCCGAGCTAGCTTCAAGACAGAATACCGGTTTAGTCACACACAAAAGGCGCGCGCACAAACACACTGAATCAATACCACAGCCAGCAAAGTCTATAAAATTAAGAGCTAACAATATTTTCATTTCCTTCCTTGGGGGAGCACCTGCTGTACTGAAATTAACCTTTTTTTTTGTGAAAGAACGTTTGAATTGGTGCACGCTATTGGGTCACTTGACATTCTATCAAGCCGTATTTAGTGCAAAACTGAGGCGATTATGGCCCCACTTGTCCCGGCGTGCTCTTTATGCCTCTCCATAGATGCTGCCCGGCCTGCTGAGGCCCTCCAGCACAGAGAGTGCAGTGTGTGCGTGTGTTAACTCTGGGTCCACTTGCCGCTGTCTTTGTGTGGGCAGAATGCCTGTTGAACCTCTCCATAGAGCACAAGGCATAATTAAGGGGCTGGTTGGTTGGAGGAACCATCTGAACCCTTGGGACTAAACCAGAAAGCAGCGACAGACAGTGCAACCCGCTTTGGCGACACAGCGCGGAACAGGCCCTTCCAGGCACGCCGCCCAAAATAAAATACCCCGATTTAATCTGAGTCTGATCACGGGAGACCAATTAACCTACCAACCGGTATGTCTTCGGACAAATGGGAGGAAACCGACGTGGTCGTGGTGAAAGCGTACAAACTTCTTACAGGTAGCAGCAGGATTTGAACCCTGATAGTTGGTACTGTCAAGCACTGTGCTAACCAGTATACTAACGTGCCGCCTCACGTTGTGAGGTAAATAACTAACTAAACGCAGTCGCGTCTATTCTGCCGTACTTGCAAGAAAGCTACAGTAAAATCCTATTGTCTTCATTCGTTAACAGGCATATATAACAGACCAGGGTAACAATATAGATTGTGGGGGTGGGGTGAGAAAGCCAAAGGTAAGCTCAGAAGGCTGAACAAAGCCTTCCTCATCTTGATAGCCCCACAGCTAAACAGGGATCAATTTCCTAGTCGCCAACCATTTTCATCCCAGTCCCCATTCCCATTCTGACATGTCGGTTCACGGTCTCCTCTAGTGCCACGGTGAGGCCTCTCTCAGGTTGGAGGAGTAACACCTCATATTCCGTCTGGGTGGCCTCCAACTTGCTGGTATGAACATAGATTTCTCCAAATTTCGGTAATTTTCCCCCTCCCTTTCCTTCTTCCATTCCCCACTCTGGCTCCTCTCTTTCCTCACCTGCCTATCTTCTTCTCTCCCTGGTGCCCCTCCTCCTTCCCTTTCTCCCATGGTCCACTCTCCTTTTCTATCAGATTCCTTCTTCTACAACCATTTACCCCTTCCACCTTCACCTCCCAGCTTCTTACTTCATTAACCTCCCACCCACTGGGTTTTACCCGTCACCTTTTAACCTGTCCTTGTTCCCCTCCCCCCCACCTTCTTCCCCCTTTCTTTTCTAGTCCTGATGAAGGGTCTCACCCCAAAATGTCGACTTTATTCATTTCAATAGATGCTGCCTGACCTGCTGAGTTCCTCCAACATTTTGTGTGTGTTGCTCTGGATTTCCAGCAACAGCAGATCTCTGTATTTGTGACAGTAGCTAGTTTTTCTGACTACGTGGATTCAACATATTAGCTTGTGGGTGAACTAAGAAATACAAGGGTCACAAATACGTTAACAAGGACACCAGTAGCATTACAAAGGCTTTAATGGGCTGAAGTTAAAAGTTAACCAAACACGTGAAATACTACTAAGTGGCTTGGTTAACTTTTCTTCCTGGTTTGCCAGGAGCTAATTAACCAATGTCTCACTCAAAGCCCAAAGGCAAATTCTGTTTTAATTGTTTACCATGTAAATCTGCTGAAATGATAAAAGATTAGGAAGGTCCATGACTACTGCCAGCATCACACCACCCCTCACTAGAAAGCCACTGATCAGAGCTGACTGGTCATTTCAACTTCCCAGCCAGTCTTCAAGACTGAAAACCAATTCACATTTTGCTATAAGCAAAAGTACCTTCAAAATACAAATTTATTATCCAAGTGCATATATGTCATTAGATACTACCCTGAGATTCATTTTCCTACTGGCATCCACAAATAAATAAAAAAGAAATACAATAAAATCAATGAAAAACTACACAGAAAGACTGACAGGCAACCAATGTGCAAAATAAGGCAAACTGTGCAAATATTAAATTGCAGACATATAAATAATATTGACAACATGGTTCAAATGATCCAGATGGTTCTATCTATTATCAGAGAAAGTATACAACCCTAAATACTTGTCTTCACAGACCTCCACGAAAAACAAAAGAACCTCAAAAGAATGAACGACAAAAAGCATTAGACCCCCAAAGCCCCCTCTTCCCCAAGCAAGCATCAATGCAACAACCTCCCCCCACCCCCGCCGCCCAAGAGTTGCAGAGTCCTTGGAAGTGAGGCCATAGGTTGTGGAATCCATAGTTCAATGTTAAGGTGAGTGAAGTTATCCACAGTGGTTCAGGAGCCCAATGGTTGAAGGGTAATAACTGTTCCTGAACCTGGTGGTGTGGGATCTAAGGCTCCTGGACCTCCTTCCAGCTGCACAAATGATTTTACCAAGGTCTCTCCATGAAGAACCACAGTGAGTGCCAAACATTTTGTAACCTGAGTCACCAGCATGAAAAAGGATATATGTTACAGTGCTAAAATGCTGCACTGTGTAAGATTAATATCATCTAAATCAATTGGTTCTTTGTTCTAGATTGATTTCCACATTCGAAAATAAAAGATCCAAGGATAATTTCATAAACTCAGTCCAACCTGATTCAGCAGTGGGTGGAGGTACTTGCAGACCAGGCTTATTGACAAATTACTCACAATCTCCGAATACAGAGGCAATACTTTGGAGAGACTGTAGCTAAATCCTCAGATTTTCCATTTTCAAGTTAAGAATGTGAGCAATTCAAGGAAAAATATTGCAGCTCTGGCTAAAATATCCTTGCTATTTTCATTGCATGCAATATTTATCAGTGAAACATTTCCATGCTTTCTATTTTTAAGATGGCATAAAGAACAAGCACAGCCCGGGCCTGTTTTGATTGTTTATTTCCACACAATGCACTCTTGCAACAGCCTGCGGGGACAGGACCAAAGTAGGTCAACACAGTCGGCAATCTGCACAAGAAGATCCCATTAGGCATCCTCCTCAGGAGGGTGGAGGGGGGCAGCAGAGATGCAGCGAGCTGACAGTATGACACATAATTAAGTCATACAACTGTCTTCCCCACTTCAATCTTTTTATCCTTGCAGTTGGTACTCAAGTTCACCCAGCAACTAATCAGATTCAGCTCTTTTATCAGATGTAGGCTGAAGCATACAGCGAAATGCCTTTTGCGTTTAAGAACCAACACAACCTAAGGATGTGCTGGGGGCAGCGCGCAAGTGTCGCTACACATTCCGGTGCCAAAAGATATCATGCCCACCATGTCCAGAAAACAACACAAGCAACAACAACAAAATAAAACAAATGTAAACAAGCCCCTTTCCCACACTCGCACCCACACACACACACACACAGACAGCCCTCCTCTGGGCCTACGATCTCCAATCCCTAGACCGGACTCTCAGACATTGGGCCTCTCACCCCACCCCCCGAGTCATGCCAACTTCAAACTACGGCCTCGACCTCCAGGATATCATGGGCAGTGGTTAACGTAATGCTATTACAGCGCTAGTGACCCAGGGTCAATCCCACTGCTATCTATAAAGAGTTTATAAATTCTCCCTGTGACCACGTGGGTTTCCTCCTACATTCCAAAGACGTATGTACGAGTTAGTAGGTTAATTGGTTACATAGGTGTGAATGTTACATGAGCTAGAAGGGCCTTTTGGTGAGCTGCATCTCTAAATAAAAATCTTCCCTACTTTCCCCTTGCTAGGTCAATGAACTTTACCCCATCATTGGTCAGATAACAACAATCCCCGGCCTTGATTACATTTTATAGTCACATCACTTTAACCAGGTTGAAAATCACTGAATCGAACCACCAGTGCTCGGCCTATTCTCTCACTGTTGGACCAAATTGTTAAAATTCTTTGCCGCCCAGTTTAAACCCTGAATGCTCTACGGCAGATTTGATTCCTGTTATCCCAACAGAAGGGCAAGGGGTATAAATCTTTCAGGTACTGGAGAAACACACATAAAATGCTGGATTGATTTCCTGTGCTCCGTCCACCACAAAAGGTGGGCTTTCCCGGTGACACCCACTTTACTTCCATTTCCCATTCCCATATGTCAGTTCATGGCCTTCTCTACTGCCACGATGAGACCACATCTGGGTTGAAGGAGCAACACTTCACATTCAGCCTCATTAGCCACCAACCTGATGGCATGAACATTATTTCTCTACCTTCTGGTAACTTCTCACCCCTCCCCTACTCTCTTTTTCCATTCCCCATTCAGGCCTCCCTCTTACCCCTTCTCTTCTCCTCACCTGCCTTTCATGGTCCACTCTTCTCTCCTATCAGATTCCTTGTCAGTCTTTACCCTTCCGACTATCACCTCTCAGCTTCTTACTTCATCCTGTCCCCTCACCTGGTTTCAACCATCACTTTCTAGCTTGTACTCCTTCCCCTTATTTCAGGCTTCTTCCCCCTTCCTTTCCAGTCCTGGCGAATCATCGACTGTTTACTCCCCTCCCATAGGCGCTGCCTGACCTACTGAGTTTCTGCAGCATTTTTGCATGTTACTCTGGGTTTCCAGCATCCGCAGAATCTCGTGTTCAAATCTTGGGAGTTTCTCTATCAGGTGGAAAGGCAAAGCAGTTGTTTATTGCAAGGAACAGGGTTATTTTCCCTGCACCCTAAACATTGAAAGTATAAATTTAATGAAGGTGCCTAGACATGGTGCAGCACAGCAGCGTAACGCTATTACAGTGCGAGTGACCCTGGTTCAACTCCCGTCGCTGGCTGTTGGGGGAGTTTCAATGTTCTCTGCTTGGTTTTCCTCTGGGTGCTCTGGCTTCCTCTCACATTCCAAAGACATAAGGGTTAGTAGGTCACATGGGTGTAATAGGGCAGCACAGGCTTGTTCAGCAGAAGGGTCTGTTCCCATGCTGTATCACTAGATAAAAAGAAAATGTACTATATGGTGGAGTACTGATGACTTAGATGGGAGGCAGTTGAGTCATTGCTAAGGGTCACCCTCTCCAGATGGTGAACACTTTACTCTTCTGCAAGGAAAGGCATGAATTGTACTTCAACTTTCACTTGTGAAGTGGAAGAGGGTCTGGAACCCTGAAGTCTCACAAGAGACTGGGAGCTGGGACACAGTAGACTATTTTCACGATGATATTACATCAAGTTGCAGATCAGTCAGCTCCACCCATCCCGGGCTCACACAGGCTTGGCCGTAACCTGCTTGCAAATTACTTCAAAGAAATTGATCCTTAAAAGATTTAGCAGATTATCTTCATCCTTGACATCTGATCTCTTTGTACCCATTTCTGACTGGGAAGGAGGGCTTGCAGAATGTAACACAAAACTAATGCCTTTGAGCATCTATTATTTTTGTAAAAGATCAAGGTAGTATTTTTTTAAATCCAACTGGTACTGAAATAATAGTCTCCTGAAGACTGAGTTTTTTTTTTACACAGCGAGTGGTGAGTGCGTGGAATGCCCTACCCGGGTGATGGTAGAGGCAGATACATTAGGGTCATTTAAGAAACTCTTAGATAGGCATATGGAAACCCGACGCAGATTGGGGGACTGCTTCATCGAGCACCTCCGCTCCGTCTGCCACAACAGACAGGATCTCCCAGTAGCCACCCACTTCAACTCTGCTCCCCACTCCCATTCAGATATGTCCATACATGGCCTCCTCTACTGCCATGATGAGGCTAAACTCAGGTTGGAGGAGCAACACCTCATATACTGGCTAGGTAGTCTCCAGCCTCTTGGTATGAACATAGAATTCTCCAGCTTCCGGTAATTCCCTCCCCCTCCCTTCCTCTATCCCTAACCCCCTCCCTCAGCTGCCTATCACCTCCCTCACGGTTCTGCCTCCTTCTACTACCCATTATGTTTTCCCCTATTCCTTCTTCACCTTTCCTGCCTATCACCTCCCTGCTTCCCCTCTCCCACCCCTTTATCTTTCCCCTTACTGGTTTTTCACCTGGAACCTACCAGCCTTCTCCTTCCCACCCTTCCCCCCACCTTCTTTATAGTGCCCCTGCCCCTTCCCTCCACAGTCCTGACGAAGGGTTCCGGCCTGAAATGTTGACCAATCTTTTCCACGGATGCCGCCCGACCTGCTGAGTTCCTCCAGCGTGTTGTGAGTGTTGTTGGAAGAGAGATAAATGGAGGGCTCTGTAGGAGGGAGGGGTTAGCTTGATCTTAGGGTAGGTTAAATTGATCAGACATTCTTACATCACAAGAAGGTCTGGAGCACCTTCTGGTGCAAGAATGTCACAAAGTTAATGCAGCTCCAAAAACTAAGAAGATAGTGGGTTCAAAATGACATGAGGGGGAAAAAAAGTTCTACCCACTGAGTAGTTAAGGTATGGAATGTGATTTCTGGGTTAGTAACGGAGGAAGGTGCAGCTGCTGTATTCTACCAGGTGCTGGGTAAATATCCGAAAGGAAACATCATGGGCAGAAGGGCCTGTACTGTAATGTTGGATGTAAGACGATTTATAGTTCTGCTTCAGTACTTTATTTTTCATTTCAGCAATATACCCCAACTTTGAAATGAATAAGTTGGAACGAAATGAATAAGCCCTTGTTTCAAAAACAATGCCAAATATTTGATACAGCATTTAAACATGATTCTTCCCCCTTCTGGGCCACAGGTGACAGTAAAATTGGAAGAAACTAGAGAGATACCACCGGGACATATCAAGCAACAGTAATGGGCTCTTCGCAGCTGGAGAAACAAACAATGTGGAATGGCAATTTGGATTTATTAGAACCTTATGCTGCTCTTACTGCTGTGGTCCTGTTAGCTAAAAGGCATGGAACAAGTGACTATTAGCCTGGTGCGTGCAATCCCAAATTGCCAGTTTAGATTTTGGTATCCAAGGAGAGCGTTTTTTTTTCCACCACAGATGAGTTGATAAATTAAAAACTTCTGCTGGGCAGATTTAGATTAAGACAATTTTCCTTCCAAACCATAATTAGGCAGCCATGAATATTCCACACAGAGACTGGAACAGGTGGATTTTCAATTTAAACAAGTGGTTTTGCATATATCTGAGATCTCGGGACTAGAAAGAGACAGGAGCAGTCATTGAAAATGCCTGGTCAATTCAGGCAAGTTCCAACACCACCCCACTCGATCACCCTTCATGTCTCATCATACTGTTTGATCTGGTTAATAGAAGGACTTTCACCAAAATTGCTCCCAGCTGTATTTGAATAGGTAATATATTTAACCACACCCCCTCAAAAGGATATTGTTAACTGGTTGAACTCCTAATCAGTTAACAAAAAAGGGAAAATCTGTGAAAGGTCGAAATACACAGACCTGATGAAGGGTTTTGGCCTGAAAAGTCGACTCTTTGTTCGTGTCCATAGATGCTGCCTGACCTGCTGAGTTCCTCCAGCATTTTATGTCTGTTACTCTGGATTCCCAGCATCTGCAGAATTTCTTGTGTTTATACATAGCGACTGACCTAATTCTTTTAACAAGTTGATCAGGGAAGTTAACTCCAGAGGAGGTTTATAAGAAAGATCCCGGGAAGGAAAGAGTCAATGTATGAAGAGTGTTTGATGGCTCAGGGACTGTACTTGCTGGAGTTTAGAAGAATGGGGGGGGGGGGGGGGGTGGAGAATCTCATTGAAACCTATTGAATATTGAAAAGCCTAGTTAGAGTGGATGTGGAGAGGATGTTCCCTATAGTTGGAGGAGTCTGGAACCAAGAGGGTGCAGCCTCAGAATACAAGGACTTCCCTTTACAACAGAGATGAGAAAGAATTTCTTTACTCAGAGAATGGTGAATCTATAAAATTTATTGCCACAGATGGCTGTGGAGGCCAAGTTATTGGGTATATTTAAAGCAGACATTGATAAGTTCTTGATTAGTAAGGGTGTCAAAGGTTATGGGAAGAAGGCAGAAGAATGGGTTTGAGAAGGATAATAAATCAACAATGATGGAATAGTAGAGTAGACTCGATGGGCTGAATGGCCTAATTCTGCTCCTGCTGTATGAATTATGGTCTTTCGGTTTTGGACACGGTCACGAACAGGAAGACTTGCTGCCTCAGGGATATGTGAAGTTACACTTGTCAATGTGTACATTTTTCTTCCTTTCTAACAGTGTGAATTTGTGGGGACCTTCTACAGCGAATGGCCAATGCAAATGAATTAGAAAGCCAAACAAAGTCCATACTTGGCCACCCACAGTCAACATGATCCAGATAGTAACTGGACCTCAAATTAAGGGCGAATTTTAAAATTGCTTCAACTTAATGAAGGAGAATTCAGTAAGGACAGCACGGTTAGCACAGACATCTTACAGTGCCAACAATCACCAACCGGGCTTTTATTCCCACCACTGTCTGTAAGGAGTTTGTACGCTTTCTCCGTGATCATGTGAGTTTCCTCTGGGTGCTCCAATTTCCTTTCATATTCCAAAGACATATATATGCATTAATGTTAGTGAGTTGTGGTCGTGCTATTTTACCACCGGAAGTGTGGCAACATTTGTGGGCTGTCTCCAGCACATCCTCAGACAGCGTTTGTTGCTGACACAGAAAGACACATTTCATGTTTTGATGTATATGTGACAAATAATCTTTAATGAAAATTGTTACATTCTGGAAAACTTGTAGCATATCACTGGGTGAATCTGTGGAATTCATTGCCACAGGCAGCCGCAGAGGCCAAGCCACTGGGTATACTTAAAGTGGAGGCTGATAGGTCCGTGGTTAGTCAGGGCATCATAGGTTACAGGGAGAAGGCAGGAGACTGGGGATTGAGAGGGATAATAAATTAGCCATGATGGATCATTCCATCATGATGGAATGGCGGAACAGACTTAATGGGCCGAATGACCTAATTGTCCATGTCTTACAGCCTTATGGTCAAAGACTTCTGCAGCTGAGAAGCAGAAATGCTCTAAGTAATGCACACAAAATGCTGGAGGAACTCAGCAGGTTAGGCGGCATCTGTATAAAGGAAGAGAGCAGGTGTTCCCAACCTTTTCTATGCCACGGACCCCTACCATTGACAGAAGGGTCCATGGACTCCTGGTTGGGCACCCCTGGAATAAAGAGTCAATGTTTTGAACCCTTAGCTTCATCAGGACTCTAATTTAGGATCTCCCTAACTTCTCAGTTAGAAATTTTCTAACTTGTGATCTAAGAACATCTGAAGTGTTGAGCTGCATTTGCCTGATGCTGGAAATCTACAGTCTCTCTCTCAATATTTAAGAATTTGTACTTTAAGAATAGCAGAAGCATGTTAAAGATAAGGGAGTCTAACGTGGTTCCATCTAGGACAAAGGCGAGTCATTCTTAACCCTTGGCACACGGTGCATCTCTCCATTGTGACATCTTCTGTTATTTAATCAGCGGGCAGTTCCAAGAGTCATTCTCAACTAATTAACTTCAAGAAAAACTAGTGCTCTGAACACACAGCTTGCGTATGGCTGTAATTCAATTAGCAGGCTGTTAATAGAGATACGCCATCAGTAATAGGTTCAAGATAAGTATAGTAACATTATTTGACCTAGAAATGTATCTAGTAGGGATGCATATATAAATGAGAAAATCGCACACAATCGCCAGAAATTATTCAACATCCCTTTTTTTCCAGAAGAGAAGTAAGCTTTAAATTTCTCGTTTCTGCTTCAACTGACAAAATTTAGGGGCAAACTAATGATGACAACAAAGTAATAAATCACTCACTCTTTCACGCATGCGCACTTGTGAGGACAATTTGAACGCAGGCTGCAGACTGGCACCACCTGACCTGTTGGACTGTGGGTTGGATCTCGAATGTAGCTTGGTTCTCGTGAAAAGAAATACAAGTTTGAAAACGGTCTGAAAAGAAAGAGGTCGGTTGAATTTTGCAGAGCACGTTCACATCTGTCAGGAGAATGCTCGCCAAACGGCAGCTAATATATCAGGAGAAGATTTTCAGCAGCTTTTCCCAAAGCAAATTCACCTCCTTGGGATGCAATGTCAGTACTGATTTAACCCTAAATGATAAAAGTAGATTAATCACCTAAATAGCAAAAAAAAGTAGTAGTTTCCAATATTTAAGAGAAATTTAGATAGGTACATGGATGGAAGGGAGCATGGTTCACATGCAGGTCAATTGGACAAGACAGAATAATAGTTCAGCATGGACTAGATGGGCTGAAGGGCCTGTTTCTGGCTGTAGGGGTAAATTAACTATCACGATGGCTTTTTTAATGCATGTGCAGTTGTGAGTACACTTTGAACACAGACTGCTAGCTCCACCTGACCTGTTGGACTATGAGTTTCTGTGCTACGATTCTAGTGAAAGGTTGGGTCAGAGATTCTCGCGGCTGCTGGTTTGCAAGTTAAATTTTAGGATATGCAAGCAAAATCAGCCTGCACATTTGTCGGTCTTGATGGATTCAAAGCTGGCACTTGGAGTCAGAAGCGTCAAGCGAGGTCTGCTCCGACCCGGCAAAATATTAGGTTGTCATTCTGCACCCTCACAAGAAAAGCACCCGCATATCAGCGATGCTGCCAAGGTTACTCTTCAGTGACGGGAGCCGGTTTATTATGGTGATCCACAGAAACCAATCCCTCTTCTTGGATCATTTATCTTTCCAGCAAAGTGACATATGGCTTTGTCTACACGTGCTCCCCGCATTGTATCTGTCCCTGGAAACACCTATCTCTTTCTACTGACACCACGCTATCTTGTAAGTATGCTCAAACATAATTTAAAGGTAAAGAATCACTGTTTAACTTAAATGGTATTGGTTAAACAAAACAAGCTGACTACATGTTTCCTATGGTATATTTCGACAAATTCCTGTCACTACACAATGACTGATTTGCCAGCATTCTAGGGTATATTTATCAGTGTAAGCTGGAAACATTCAGGAAGATGCAAAGCACGGTCTGGCTCTGCGCACATATTTGAAGAGAAAATGAATTGAATGGTTTGTGTCGAACTGTCCAGGAACAGGTGACAAGGATTCGGGCTTAGCGGGCAAGCGTTCTTGCTGGCATCCCTAGGCCAAAGTAATGTAGATGTTGTGAAGTAGAAATAAAAACCAGAAATTGTTGATAATGCTCAGTATGTCAAGATTCATATATTCCCCTTCAATAATTCACCTTTCACCCTTAACCTCTGACCTCTAATGGAGGTCAGCATTTTACACTGCAATGGAAGGTCATTGACCTAAATGGCTGTTTCTCGCCACAGAGCAGTTGCTGACTCTGGCATGGACTAGATGGACTGAAGGGCCTGTTTCTGTGCTGTACTGCTCGATGACTTGCTCAGTATTACCTGTGCTTATTGTTGCTAGCATTGAACATGCAGCACAGAAAACATTCTTCTTAATAGCTTCCAACAAACACTCTTCATCTCACAATCCACTTTTACTTTCCTCCCCAACCTGTACTTCCATCAGTTTATCAGCTTTCCCTGAAATACACCTATGTTATTCATCACAGTCACTCCTTGGTGTAGTTAGCTGCACACTATAAATATTGCCTAGATTAGCTTTATTTCGTCACATGTACACACACATCAAAAGATACAGGTGAAAGGCGTTATTTGCGTCAAATCAAATCAGAGAGGATCGTGTTGGGAGCAGACCACAAGTGTCGCCACGCTTCTGGCACCAACATAGCATGCCCACAACTAACTAACCCTAAATGTACGTCTGTGGAATGATGTTTAGAATAGGGTTTCTTTGGTAAAATTGCTCTGAATTCCCTGGGGGATCTTAATGGCTATTAATGGCTATTTTATATTTATACATTCAGAGATACAGTGCAGAACAGGCTCTTCCAGCCCAATGAGCTGCATCACCCAGCAACCGGTTTGTTTAACCCTAGCCTAATCACAGGACAATTTCCAATGATCCATTAATCAACTAACAGGTACGTTTTTTGGACTGTGGGAGGAAACTGGAGCACCTGGTGGAAACCCATGTGGTTCTCTGGGAGAACTGAGTCTTTACAGATGGTGTTGGATTTGAACTCTGAACTCCAACACCCTAAGCTGTAACAGCACCACGCTAACCACTGCACTACTGTGGCACACCATCGACGAGAGAAGTATGGAGGGCTAAAAGTTTAACTGAAAATTAGTATAATTCTAGTGCAGAACCACCACAGATTGGCAATGTCTTGGCTCACTTTTAATGAGAAAGGCAAATTGAAAAGAATTTTGCAGTAAATTCTCAACCAATTAACCTATTACTCTCCCCTCTTTTGTAACCATAACATTAAGGAAAAGCACTAGACAAACCAAGCTTTATTCTTCAAAGGGTTACAATTGAATCAGTTTTGCTCCATTGCCGCCCTGAAATAATTTCCTGACCAATTTTCCTTTACACAAGTTTCACTATATTTGATAATCAGTCTTGGAGCCTTAGGTCCCACACCAGCAGGGTCAGGAATAGTTATTACCCTTCAGCCATCAGGCTCCTGAATCAACATGGATAACTTCACTCATTTGGACAACAAATTAATTTCACAACCTATGGACTCACTTTCAAGGATTCTACAACTCATGTTCTCAGCACAATGTATGTATGCATTTGCACATTCTCTTCTTTTGCACTTTGGTTGTTTATCTGTTTTTGTGTGTAGTTTTTCATTGGTTTTTTTGTATTTCTTTGTACTACTGTGAAAGTCTGCAAGAAAGTAAATCTCGGGGTAGTATATGATGACATATACATATTTTGATAATAAATCTACCTTGAACGTTGAAGTTCAGAAGCTGAACATGCCAACAGACATCAGAAACTCTGGAAGAACGCTCCGATTCAACCTACAATCGAAATGACTTTTGTAGACCTGTAAACATCTCTACAATTGCAGGGCCAAATTCCCTAATCTGATTTAGCATATACAAAATAACTTGAACTTTGTGATACACATCCAATTTCACATGCTACATGTGAAATCAGTTACATTCATTTCAATTTTAATTCAACTTCCCATTCCCCTTCCAATATGTCGGTCCATGGCCTCCTCTACGGCCACTTGCAGTTTGGATAGCCAACAACCTGATGGTACGATCATCAATTTACTGCTGGTAATTTCTCCACCCCTCTCCATTTTTTCCACTCTTTTCCCACTCCCCATTCTGGCTCTCGCTTACCCCTTCTCTTCACCTATGTATCACTTCCCTTTGTTGCCTCTTCTCCTTCCCTTTCTCCCACGATCCACCATTCTATCAGATTCCTCCTTTTTCAGCCCTCTACCTCTTCCACCTATCACCTCCCAGCTTCCTACTTCATCTCCCCTTCCCCAAATGCCCACCTTCTCCCTCACCTGGTTTCACCCGTCACCTGCCAGCCTGTACTCCTTCTCTTCCCCCCACCTTATTCTGGCTTCCTCCCCCTTCCTTTCCAGTCCTGATGAAGAGTCCCGGCCTGTAACATCAACTGTTTCTTCCTTTCCATAGATGCTGCCTGACCTACCAAGTTCCTCCAGCATTTTGCGCGTGTTGCTCTAACTCCGTTCATTATATTGAATTCAATCTCAAGTGACGACTTGCCAGCGAGGCAGCTCCACCTGATGTAGACTTTGTTTTAATGGGGGTACAGGAGGAAAACATGTGGTAGGTAGCCAGGACTCAGGACCCAATACACAAACAGCCACAAGTCACAGCTGTGCTTGCACGGGCTGCTTTTGGGCATTTCTTCTCATCCTAACTCACGTCATCCTCCAGACAACCAAGCCGTCATGTAAATCACAAAGTGATAATGAGGAACAGTGCTGACGGGTGGACGGATATTCTGTGTCTCTCACATGGTCCCCAAGCCAGAGCCTACAGCAGCAGTTGCAGCGAGGTTCGTTCCAGAGTCCAAATCAAGTTTTGTAGATTTTTTAAAAATTGTGCTTAAAAATGCATATCAAAGGAACTGCATTAATACAGTGCCTTTCACAGCCTCAGGATATCCCAAAGCTGTGAAAGGTGCTCTATAAATTCCGTTCTTTTTATGCTGATTTATAAGCACAAGTTTTGACACTGATAAAGAACTTTGGAAGTACAGCAAATATTTTCTTCCTGTACTTCAGTGCACTTACAGATAATGTGGGAAATGCAGTGACTAAAATTGCCTACAGCAAGCTCCTTCCAACAGCAATGTAATAAACTGCAGAGGACTTGCATCAACCAGATGATTTGATGTTGGTTAACCAAAGCAGGGGAACTTCAGAGCCCTGTCCTTTAAGTATTGCTATTCAGCTCCTCACATCAAACTCAGGTTTAGCACCTCGTCAAGATTGGATCACCACAGGGTGCAGTTTGGGCGGTTAAATTAGATTAGATTAAACTCTTACTTCATTGGACTGAAGCTGGAATGTTTTTGCCAACAGCACCATATTAAATAGATAGTGTACACCGCAGTGAAAAATTTAGTGAACTGCATCTTCTCTGATATAGGCTGTCTTTACAATGTAGATTATAAAACATAGGAGCAGATTAGGCCACTCAGCCATCGAGTCTGCTCCACCATTTCACCATGGCTGATTTATTATCCCTCTCATTCCCAGACAATCTCTGAAGAGTATTGTTAATGGCTCGGGTCACGCGTCTTGTAAAGACACTGCTCGGAAGGCAATGGCAAACCACTTCTGTAGAAAAATTTGCCAAGAACCATCATGGTTATGAGAGACCATGCTCATCCACGTCTTACCACATGGCACATAATGATGATGATCACACACAAAATGCTGGAGGAACTCAACAAGTCAGGCAGCATCTATGGAGAGGAATACAGAGTCAACATTTTGAGCCGACGGCCTCTGCCGATTCACCAAGGTGTCCCAGGGTCCAACTTCAGCAATGTCAGTGATGTGTCTATGGCTATACAATGTGTAAATACCTGGTAAAGATTGGGCTGCTGGATGCCTCTAGTATCCCTAGACAACAGAACTACTTACATCTATATAGCAGCTTCGGTATGGAATATTGTCCCAAGCTGCATCATGGCACAGAACATAGAACAATATAGTACAGACCCTTCGGCCCACAATGTTCTGCTGACGTTTACCTACTCTAGTTTCTGCCATGGGAAAAAGTCTCCGGATATTCACTGTATATTTGCATCTTATCAGCTTGTATATTTCTATTAAGTCATCTCTTATCCTCCTTCACTCCAAAGAGAAAAGCCCTAACTCGCTCAACTCATTTTCATGAGACATGACTATATCATGGGATTCTTTCCACTGGAAAATATTTTAAGAGCCAGAACAAGTCTCAATTACGGTATAGCAAGAACGGCTACGGAAAATAATCGATTGTATGATGCACTTGCAAGTAGCACCCTGTACTTTGCTGGTACCCCGGGAGTCAAAATGGGTAGATCTTTGGGGAAACGGGAGCCAATACCAGAAGAGAAAGGAAAACAAAGCATTGGAACACTTTTTTTTTCAGGCAGGCGCTCGGCCCACAAGATATAGGAACAGAATCAGGCCATTCGGCCCATCCAGTCTGTTCCGCCATTCTATCAGAGCTGATTTACTATCCCTCTCAACCCCATTCTCCTGTCAAGCCTTTCAGCGAGTCGTTCCTTCAACTCCACAGACAGCGCACATCCCACACACTGTCTATGCGACAGGGAAGCCTATTTCTCCAGCAAGCTTGTTTGCGAAACTTCTCAAAACTTAGGCTTGTTGCCGTCAGCACTGATCGGTGAAAGGGGGATAGGATCGGCTAAAGTCATCGTTGAATTTGTGTTGTTAAAATAAACTAGCCAATGTCCTCTCGCACCAGAGGCCAGCGGGAGCGAAAAACAATTGTAATCCGGCAAACGCAAGAAGGCAGACAAACAAGAGGAAATATTGACACTGCTGTCTATTTGTTGATGATAACTAAGCAACAGTGGAAATATACTTCCGCCTAATGCATTTGGATCGATGACGTTTTTGCAACCCACACAGCCCTGCAATCGCCATGCACGTCAGCAGGAAAACATTACATTTTTTTTCATGAAAGAAGAAGTCATGCTTCCTAAATTGGAGTTGTGTGTTCAGTACACGACTGCTTCCCACGCACTCCCCCTGAGTCAGGGGTCCCATCAAACCCTAGGTTCTTCTTCGCTCCCCGGCCCGCCGCCACCTTTCCAGGGTCTCCCGATGCCTTTTTTTTTGGGTAAACTGGCAGAAACCAGCTGATCGCCAGGTTCAAAGTCATCTTGTCTCCTCATCACGGATGGCCTCCCTTGCTGCAGTTAGCAGGTCAGCAATTTCCCTTCAGTTCATGCCAGGCAGAGGAGGGGGCGTGAGGGAAAGAAAGACAGGGGGTGGGAGGGGGAGATAAATAGCGGGGACGGGATTGAGGTAGAGAGGAGAGGGCGGGAGGAAAAGAGAGAGAGAGAGAGAGAGAGAGACAGATAGAGAGAGAAGGGCGGGAGAGAGAGAAAAAAAAACGGCCGACCCCTTTCCTCTTAAATAAAAATATAAAGCACCTTTTTTTTTGTTTTTCTTTCTCCTTTCCTTGCACTGTTTGACCTGCCTGCAGCTTCGAAATCTCTCCATCGATTTCGAGCACGGGTCAAATGAAAAGATTTGTCTACTTTTGAAAAGAATACAATAGAATCTGATGCACAATAAACAAACGATTAGAGCGAATGTTTTGAGTCTTCAGTGTCCTCGTGTTCTAGTCAATTATAGCTCAGTTTTCAACCTCCAGCACACACAAACACGCAGAGTACATTGCAGGCAGTGAGTTTGCTTTAAAACAATAAACCATGTTACAAATTATGTTTTTAAAGCGGACTTCAATGGCTACGAACATCAAAGCGGTAACCACAAGCTCTCAGTCCAAGCCTGTGCCTCAAAACACATCAGCAGCCAACGTCGAGAAGGAAGGCGCGTGTTTTTTTTTCAAACACTGCCTCATTTTTTTCTTTTGTTATTGCACTTTAAATTTCCCATTCAAGGTTCGAGTTGGGCTCCGCGTGGTTTGCTGAGGGCGACGGGCGCTCGGTAGTAAATGTGACGTACGCTCCAAGACATCGCCTCTTGAAAGAGGAAAGCTGCCGTCACATGGTTGAATGGATAAGTAAAAGTGATCAGTTTTCCAACTTGATTCGGTGACTCGCCTTCCGCGGCTCCCCTTCCACCAGCCTTCGGTCCATTTACAAACTTAACCACCATAAACTCGCTCTGCACTGACACCATTAGCTCTCCACCGACCGCTTTCAAATCTTAACCTGTTTTTAATGCAACGAGGGGGTGATTTTCTTCTGCAACCACTCCCCAAATGCACAAGTTCCCGAAGATATAACATGGACCTGTTCTCCTCTTCGCCCGGTTTGTGAAGGAAAATCAATGCCAAATATTGCAATTAAGCCCTAATGAAACACGGCGGTAAACAGACTCTGGAGATTACTAAAACATCTGCAACATTATTATTTTCTCGTCTAGAAATTAACTGCACTGGAGATATCAAACTGAAGTTAATCCCGTCCTCACCTTGGCTAATGATCCCATGGAAACGATCAAACGCCTCAGTGTTAACCAACTTTACAGCCAGGGATTACGTGAACATGAACAAAATGCTTTCTAAATTACGCGCAATCCAGAACAAAAAAAATAAAGCGCCGCTCAGTTTGTCAACAACAAAAAAAATCCCTCGCGCTCGTGTGCGTGTGTGTCAGGAAATTTAAAATTAACTAAAAGACTTAATTTTTTTTTAAATTTAAAAAAGACATTTAAATCTTTTTCATGGGCGGTTCTCGCAGGTAACTCCCCGCCTCTGAATGATACCCCACTGATAACAAGAGACAAAGAGGGGCTTGTTACACGCACCAGGAATCCCGCGACCGTCTTTCCCAAAGTCGTCTACAGTCGAAAAGATCTTTGACAAATACACATCTAAGAACCAGTACTTGACAAATAACGGCTACACTGGGAGGGGGTGGGGGTGGAGGAGAGAGGTAGAACCACGCGAAAAAAATGTTGAGAGAGCAGTTTATTACTAGTTCAGAAAATAAAAAATCCTCTTTAATCCCTGTGCAGTCAATACTAATCCCGGATAAATCAGACTCCTTCTCCGTCTCTCGCTTCACTCGTGAATCGGAAACTGCTTACTGAGTATTAATTACACAGATAACTAAAAGATGCCAGGCGCCCGAGATGGATCACAATAGACAAAAAAAAAAGGAAAAAAATATATATACACACACACATCTTTCGCAATATTTAGCAAATGTCAGCTGGAGCCCCCCGGGGAGAAGGGAGATGGCTAACCGGCTGAGATTTCACTGATTTACGTTTAAATTTAAACACCGTAAATGATTTGTAGGGGTACAAACTTCCTTATCCCGAATTAATTCGGGGGATCCGCAGTCCGACAACGTTGCCCAACCTCGGGTTCTTTCTTTCTCTCCCCAACGTGAGGTTCTCAACTAAAATCAGCTAACCTGTGCCTCCCTCGGTCCTCGGGTCGACCTTACAGCCAGGAAGACTGCGCGAAAGATTTCTATTTTTTAAAAAAAACAAGTTGTGATTTTACGTACCGAGATGTGCTGTTCCATACGAGGTGCCTCGACTCGCTGAGACACAAGTAACATCGTGCAAAGATCGCTCAGGTTTAAAATCCACTTTGGATAAAAAGTAACGCGATATAACGGCCGCCGACTTCCCCTCTAAATCTCACACAAGTTCATCCCACGGCGTGTTATGCAGCCGCTGATAATTCTGTGTCTCTCTTGAATGTTGCCAAGTACATTAGCATCAGCCTACGGCTTCCCGGGCAGCGGGCGGGGCTGCTCTCCCAGACCGGTATGGATAGGGCAGCTCCAACACAGCGTCAAGGAGGGGTGGGAGGGAGGGAGCACAAAGTACGCCAGCGACTTGCGCAAGCCGCGCTCTAAAAGGCATTCTGGTCATCGTAGTTCGCCCCGTGACGGGAGGCGGGAGGTGGGGAGGACGCGAAAGTCGCCAGTGAATCCGGTCCTCGCTATCCAAGAGAAACTTCTTCGCCTAAGGAGTAGGCGAAGCGATTAGCACCAGACTTGGTTCCATTTTTCGCTCCGCATGACCTCAACACCCCCCGAAGCATTTCTCAGCCGGTGAAATACTTCTCAAATGTATTCGTATGAAATGTGTTTACGTACAGCAGTCTTTTGCAAGTGATAACGGTGCGATGACCCTTGAAGCAGTTCACATTGTTTGACTGAGGGAGACTCTCACCCTCCCGGTGACCTTATTCTTAAACGATAAATGCGACACCGGCTGGATGAAGAAATATTGTGCTGGTGCATCACCCGAGGGGGTCACAGGAGTGGCAACAGTCCACATGGTTTTAAATGAATTTAGTAGAACACTACTGAAAGCATTGAATATGAATGCAAGAATGAAAATGTTTATACTTGTAAATTATTCTTATTATAAATAAGGTTTATTTTGATAGAAAAGAGGTAAATGTGAGGAGGGTGTTTTCTCCCCTGGTTAAGGCCCATGAGATCTAGGAGCAGAACCAGGCCATTCGGCCCATCGAGTTTGCTTCACCATTCAATCACGGCTGACTTTTCCCTAACTTCTCTCCGTAACTCTTCACCCTCTTAAAAAAAATCAAGAACCTTATCAGTCTCTGGCTTAAATATATACAGAAGGTCATCAGATTCACCTCTACCCAGTTTTAGAGGGGCGTCGCTTTATTCTGAGGCTGTGTCCTCATATTCTAGGTTGTTTTATAGATGGAAATATCCTCTCCAGGTACGCTCTGTTCAGGCCCTTCTATATACAGTAGGTTCCACTGAGATTCTGCCCCCCCCCCCCAATCCTTCTGAACTCTGTCGAATACAGCCTCGGAGACACCAAATGCTCCTCGCGTTTCAGCCTTTCATTCTTGTGAATCTACTCTGGGCTCTGTCCTTCCTGAGATACAGGGCAGCAACTTACAAATGCATCTGACGTTATACCTGTAAAGCTAAAGCAGTACATTCTTAAAAACAAGAGATTCTGCACATGTTGGAAATATTGCGCAATACACATAAAGTGCTGGAGGAACTCGGCAAGTTAGGCAATATTTGGCATAGACATGTATTTCTTTAACTTCCAGTAATTTCTCACCCTTCCCCTTCTCTCTCTTTCCATTCCCCATGGCAGTCCCCCCCCTCACCCTTTCCCTCTACTCAGCTGTCCATCACCTCCCTTTGGTGCCCTCTTCCTTTCCTGCATGGTCACCGTCCTCTCCTATCAGACACCTATTAGTCAGCCCTCTACCTCTCCCACCTATTACCTCCAAGCTGTTCACTTCATCCCCCTCCCTCACGCACTCCCCTTCATCCCCTTCCCCATCCACCTGGTCTCACTCCGGGGGGGGGGGGGGGAGGGGGGGAGGTATCGCCTGCCACCTTGTACTCCTCTCCCTCTCCCAGCTTTTTATTCTGTCTTCTGTCCCCTTCATTTCCAGCCCTAATGAAGGGTCTTGGCCTGAAATGTCAACTGTTTGTTCCCCTCCATGGATGTTGCCTGCTTTGCTGAGTTCCTCCAGCACTCTGTGTGTGTTGCAGGACGTTCTTGATTTTATACCCTAGTCTTCCTGATATGAATGTTACCATAAGAAAATCATGAACTCGGACTCCCAAGTCCCCTTGCACCTCCAATTCCTGAATTCTTTCCTCATTTATAAAATAGTGTACACTTTTACTCTTCCTACTAAATTTGCATAACCCACACTTTCTGATGTTGCATTCCAAGTACCAGTTCTCTGCTCACACTCCCAACCTGGCCAAATGCTTCTGCAGACTCCCTGTCTCTGCAACATTACTTGTCTCTCCACCGACAGTCGTATCATCTGCAAACTTGGCATCAAAACCATCGGTTCCCTCATCCACATCATTAACATATGAAGCAAAACAAGTGTAGAACTAAGGGCAATGGTCATGGAGTCATCCCAAGTCATAGAGTAATACAACACGGAAACAAGTCTTTCAGCACAACTTACACGTGGTTTCTACCAAGCTAGTCCCACTTGCCCACATTTGGCCCGTATCCCTATAAACCTCTTCGATCCATGTACTTTCAATGGTTCCATTTAATATCAGAGAACGTACACAGTGTACAACCTGAAATTCTTACTCTACGTAGACATCCACGAAACAGAAGAAAAGTCCCAAAGAATGAATGACAGAAGTCGTTAGAACCCCAAAACGCCCTCCCACGCACAAGCAGCAGTAGAAGCGCTATCCCTCTCTCCACTTGCTCCAGCAAAATATAAGCATCAACCCCCATCGCCCACCGTGTGAGCGACAGCAAATTCCTCAGAGACCATCAAAAACCACTGTCCATCCCAATACTTTGACAGCGCAGGCAGGCTCTTTGTCTCGGTAATGAGGGAGAGAGAGGTATCATTCCTGTCACAGTTAGAGGGAGGCCAACAGCTAACTGTTCTGATGTTTCAATCTGCCATGTCTTTTGGCAGTTTAACAGTCTCTTCACAAGGAGTGTATACTTTAAACCATAAGATATGGGAACAGAAATAGGCCATTCATCCCATCTAGTCTGCTCTGCCATTTGATCATGGCTGATTTATCTTCCCTCAGAACCCCCTTCTCCTGCCTTCTCCTCATAACCTTTGATCAAGAACTTATCAATCTCCACTTTAAATACACACAAGTGTAGCCTCCACGGCTGCCTGTGGCAATGAATTCCACAGACTCACCACCCTCTGGCGAAAGAAATTCCTCCTCATCTCTGTTCTAAAGGGACATCCTTGTCTTTAAGTCTGATATGGGGAGGTATTCCTTCACTGAAAAGGTGGTAAATGTTTGGAATTCTCTCTCCTTGAGGGCTGTAGAAACTCTGCTATTGATGCTAATCGAAACAGGGATCAACAGACAATCTGCGGGAGGAATTTAGCAGATTGAGCAGCATCTGTTGGGGGAAGGAATTGTCAAAGCTTCAGGTAGAAACCTTCTATCAGGATGAAATGTCCTTGTATGAGACAATTTGTTCTCCTCCCTCCACCCCACCCCTTCAGTTGGTACTAGACCTGCTGGGTTCCTCCAGCAGACCGTTTGTCGCTCCAGATTCCAGCATCTGCATTCTCCTGTGTCTCCCTGGCAAGCTGGTGTAGGAACATACTGTGACACAGGCCATCAGCCACTGTTGAATGGTGGAACAAAATGGGGGTGAGTAAGGGAGTGGAAGAGAAAGGCAAAAAGCCTGCTCTTGCTCCTTATGTTCTTATCTAAATAATGTCATGGCGTCTTTCTCAACCAAATCTTACATTGTCTTCAGAAAACAGGTAAGTTTCATCTGAAACATGGCACCTTCCAAGGTACTACACTTCCTCCATACTCCACCAAATGTCCATCTGCATTCAAAAAAAAATGCTGCAGATGCTGGGCATCTGAAATTAAAACAGAACATCAAAAAGAAATACCTGCAGATAATGGACATTTATTTATTGATTGAGATACAACACAGAATAGGCCCTTCCAGCCTTCCAAGCCATGCTGCCCAACAAACCACAATTTAACCCTAGCCTAATCACATCGACCAATTAGCCAGTACGTCTTTGGACTGTGGAAGAAACTGGAGCACCCAGGGGAAACATCTGAAATAAAAACAGAAGCTCGTGGATCAGGCCGCATCTGTGAAAAGAGAAACAGGGTTGAAGTTTTAGGTGCCCAATTCCTTTGATGAGGGTCTTCAGTCTGAAACCTTAACTCTGTCATCTTGGATTAGTCCAGTCTCAGAATCTGATTTGGAATCTAAATCGTATTTTAACAAGATGGAATAAATATCCTGAAATACCAGGGGTGATTGATAAGTTCATGGCCTAGGGTAGAAGGAGTCAATTTTAGAAAATTTAGCACATTTATTTTTCAACATAGTGTCCTGCTACATGTACACACTTAGTCCAGCGGTCGTGGAGCATACAGATCCCTCCTTTGTAGAAGTCGGCATCTTGGACCTCCAGAAAGTGGTCCACAGCAGGGGTGGCCTGAGGTAGAAGGAGATGAGTTATACAGCTGTCATTACATGCACATGCAGTTCAACTCTTTGAGTGAAAATGCAGAAAGTTTGAAGTTAATAATATATCCTTCTACCTTAGGCCACAAACTTATCAATCGCCCCCTGTGGACCACTTTCTGGAGGTCCAAGACGCCGACTTCTACAAAGAAGGGATCCGTTTGCTCCATGACAGTTGGACTAAGTGTGTAAATGTAGGAAAAATAAATGTGCTAGGTTTTCTAAAATTGACTCCTTCTACCTAGGCCACGAACTTATCAATCACCCCTCAGAATATGGTGCTTGGAGATTGTCGTGGAGCATTAATACTAATTGTTCAGAAGGTGTTGTCTCTGGGACCCCTTATTTTATTAGTTATAAGGGGAAGAAGATTATGATAGAATAAAGTTAGGTTGACCAGAAGTTAATTACTGTGTGCAGGTCTGATCATCACATTACGGGATCATTTTGTGACTGCACTGGCAAGGGTGCAGATAGGGGTTTTGAGGATGCTGAAGCCACTGGAAAATTGTAGCATTAAGGAAAGATTGGACTAACTGGAACTGTCTTCTTTGGAATACAGGAAACTAAGGGCAGATTTAATTGAAGTGTATACAATTGTGAGGAGCTGAGATGGTGTAAATAGGATTCATTTCCTTTTGCTGTTGTGTCAAAAACCAGGGAGAATAGACTTAAAGTAATCAGAAAAGAAATAGAGGGGGGATGAAGAATTTATTTGTTACCCAGGGTGTGGCCATGGTTTTAGACATTGCTACCTGAAAGAGTAAAAGTGTACTGGAAGAATTATGAGCTACAGAACACTTGATCGAGGGCTGTGAAGCTGTTTAGACTGGGTAGCCTCTCCTGTTGGATGGCAGGGTGGAGATACATCTCTTCCAAAGGAGGTGTGAGGTGCTCTTTCCCTACGCCAGCCTGCAAGTCACCCTTGGGCAAGGTGTAGCGCCTGCTTAGCCCCCCGATCAGGGTCACATGAAACCAAGGGGAGCAGGTAGTGGTTGATTGTATGAGCAGCTGGTGCCTATCACAAAACCTGGTTATGTGACCACTGATGCCAGGCAGACAATCTCTGAAGAGGATTGATAATGGTTAGGGTCACCCAAAATGTAAAGGCACTGCCCAGAAGAAGGCAATGGCAAATCACTTCTGTAGAAACGTTTGCCAAGCACAATCATTGCCATGGACCATGATCGCCCATGTCATACGACATGGACCGTGATCACCCATGTCATAGTCATGGTCATACTTTATTGATCCCAGGGGAAATTAGTTTTTGTTACAGTTGCACCATAAATAATTAAATAGTAATATGTAAATTATGCCAGGAAATAAGTCCAGGACCAGCCTATTGGCTTAGGGTGTCTAACCCTCCAAGGGAGGAGGTGTAAAGTTTGATGGTCACAGGCAGGAATGACTTCCTATGACGCTCTGTGTTGCATCTCGGTGGAATGAGTCTCTGGCTGAATGTACTCCTGTGTCCACCCAGTCCATTATGTAGTGGATGGGAGACATTGTCCAAGATGGCATGCAACTTGGATAGCATTATCTTTTCAGACACCACTGTCAGAGAGTCCAGTTCCATCCCCACAACATCACTGGCCTTACAAATGAGTTTGTTGATTCTGTTGGTGTCTGCTACCCTCAGCCTGCTGCCCCAGCACACAACAGCAAACATGATAGCACTGGCCACCACAGACTCGTAGGACATCCTCAGCATCGTCCGGCAGATGTTAAAGGACCTCAGTCTCCTCAGGAAATAGAGACGGCTCTGACCCTTCTTGTAGACAGCCTCAGTGTTCTTTGACCAGTCCAGTTTATTGTCAATTTGTATCCCCAGGTATTTGTAATCCTCCACCATGTCCACACTGACCCCCTGGATGGTCACACGACATGGACCATGATCGCCCATGTCATACGACAAGGACCGTGATCGCCCATGTCACACGACATGGACCATGATCGCCCATGTCATACGACATGGACCGTGATCACCCATGTCACACAACATGGACCATGATCGCCCATGTCATAGGACATGGACCATGATCGCCCATGTCATAGGACATGGACCGTGATCACCCATGTCATACGACAAGGACCGTGATCACCCATGTCACAGGACATGGGCCGTGATCACCCATGTCACACGACATGGGCCGTGATTGCCCATGTCATAGGACATGGACCATGATCGCCCATGTCATACGATATGGCACATAACGATAATGAGCTTCTTCTCAACCAGCACAGACTCTTTGGGTCAAATGGCCTTTATCTGCATCATAAATTTTCCAGTTTCCACAATTCTGTGCTATGAATCCTACAGAATTTGCTCTTCCAATCTGAATGTTCGGGAGGCAGTGGCTTGTGCAGGACTTGGTTATTGTTCACCCTGAGGCAGCACAATGGTGTGGCTGGCTGAGCAACCACCTCACAGTTCTGACCCAGCTTCAATTCTGACCTCCACTTCTCCCAACTTCACTCACTTCTCTTTCTTAGAATTCGACATATCTCCTAAAACTTTGACAAATTTCTATAGGTGCACAGTGGGGAGTATCCTATCTGGCTATATCATGACCTGTTAAGGAAGCGCTAGCGCCCAGGAATGGAAAAGACTAAAAAGTGGCGAATACAGCCCAGTCCATCATAGGAAACCCCTCCCCACCATTGAGCATATCTACATGGGACACTACCAAAAAAAGCTGCCTCCATCAAGGATCCCCACCCTCCAGGCCATGCTCTTCTCACTTCTACCGTCAGGCAAGAGGTACAGAAACCTTAGGTCCCACACTACCAGCACAGACACTTTAGGGAATAGTTGTTACCCTGCAACCATCAGGTTCGTGAACCAGCGTGCATAACTTCACTCACTGCAACACTGAACTGATTCCACAACCTACGGAATCACTTTCAAGGACTGTGTAGCTCATCTTCTCAGTATTATTTATTTTATTTGCACAATTTATCTTCTCTTATATATTGATTTTTATTGGCAGTTTTTCATAAATTCTGTTGTATTTCTTTAGTCTCCTGCAAGTGCCTGCAAGAAAATGAATCTCAAGGTAATACAGTGGATTTTGGTTCATTGGGGCTGTCACACATTTGGACCAACTGTTAAAGAACAAAAACAAATCGAGAAAATAGCCAGGATTCTGTTCATTTATTTGGGACACTATACCGCTTAATTGAGACAGGACTGTTGCCAAACAGTTTCTAACTAGTGTCCATTGGGCACACTTGTATGGCTGTTAAGCTCTACACGCTGCCAAGAGCAAATAGTTTTTTTTAGATTATGAGAACACTCAGTCCTCATTTATTGTCATTTAGAAATGCATGCATGCATTAAGAAATGATACAATGTTCCTCCAGAGTGATATCACAGAAAAACAGGACAAACCAAAGACTAACACTGACAGAACCACATAATTATAACATATAGTTACAGCAGTGCAAAACAATACCGTAATTTGATGAAGAGCAGACTATGGGCACGGTAAAAAAAGTCTCAAAGTCCCAATCGACTCCCGAGTCCCCGATAGCGGGCGGAAAAGGGAGAAACTCTCTGCCATAAACCTCCAGGCACCAATAACTGCTGATACATTGGAAGCACCCGACCACAGCCGACACTGCTCCGTCCGTCCGAAAACTTTGAGCCTCTGACCAGCCCCTCCGATACAGCCTCCTGAGCGCCATCCTCTGCTGAGTGCCTTCGACCTTGCCCGGCCGCCGAAACAAGCAAAGCCGAGGATTCGGGGCCTTCTCCTCCGGAGATTCCGGACCACACAGTAACAGCGGCAGTGAAGCGGGCATTTTAGAAGTTTCTCCAGATGTTCCTCCGTACTCTCACGTCTGTCTCCATCAAATCAGAATTGTGTACGGTCCCCTACTTGACAAATAACAGACATCACCACCGAAGTGGCCACGTGCGCTGCGTCATGCCACCATCTCCTCCTCCTCCTTTTTATAATCAGCATTGGCTGCATGTGTTTGTGTTCAAAAAGTAGTGAGTTTTGTCACTGATAGTAAGTGAGAACTAAGCAGTAAGATAATTCAGAACTGTTTTGCTCACTGTAATTTCAAGCATTCAGCCTTGGGGATGCCAGAAACGACCAGCAGTGAAATGGAAACAATTTCACTGCCTCAACAGTTAGGAACTATGAAGGATTTGAAGCTTTCGACGATCATTTTGAATCTTACAATGAAAATGAAGATTTGGAGAACGCAATAGTCAAAAGGATTGTATGAAGGCAGTCCATTATCTGCACTAGGTGTCTGCGCTGATTTTGTTCACTTACAGTGCATTAAAAGAACACGGCAGTGTACACTGGATGAATTCCTCTGTTGGTAACTATTAGGAATTAATACACAGATTTATAGAATTGTAGTAACATTGAGAGTGTTCTAATTAGTTCTGCATTTCACTTAAGTACATAATTTTTTACTCAGTTTAATGGTAATTTAACTATTTCTACAAAACTTCCACTAATTGGGGCAGCTGCTTAATGGGGCCAAAATGTACTGGCTCCAAGGTGTCCCAGTTAACCTGAATCAAATTTACTTTGACCTCGACCTCTGGTGCTGTTTGTGTGCGGTTTGCACGTTCTCCCTGTAACCGTGTGCATGTCCTCTGGTTGCTCGGGTTTCCTCCCACATCCCAAAGAGGTGTGAGTTGATAGGCTCACCGGCCACTGTAAATTGCTCAGAGTGTGCAGGTAAGTGGTAGAACATGCTGGGAAGTAAATTGAAATGCGGACAAACTGAAATGGGATGAGCATGAATGGGTAATTGCGGTCAGCGTGGAATCAGTGGGGTGGAGAAACAATTTCCATACTGAGATTCTATCATGTGTGTCTTTCAGTTATGGGGAGAATGTATGCATGCATGTTCACTGTATTTTTAGTTGATTATTGGGGAGGAAGGTTGGTTGTGTTCCTACTTCTCACATCTCACCCAGTGTACACTTCCGGCTTAAGGTCTTTCCTAACTGATGGCACCACCGGAGGATACAACGTGTCTTATAAACGCCGTTAAAACATTAAGATTCATTCATTTTTGCTCGGACTTTTAGTTTATGTTTTAGTTTGATTCATTTATATGTTTATGGTACTTCTAAAGTGGAGGAAGCTGTGCTGTCTCTTGTTCGGTGACTCTGAGGCAAGACATACTGGGCCAATGAAACACACCTAAATCTCCAGTCTAGAAGGGAACCAGATAGATCATTAGCACAGAGGCCAAGAGCCAAGCCTTTAGTAATCTGTATCTCTCTGCTTTCAGATGACTTGGAATTCAGCCACTAATCTGATTGGCTGGCCATCAGAGCCTAATTTTCCAGAAAAGGGCTTGCGTTCCCGCAAGTTAACTATTTGAGGTTTAAGAGGAGTTCAGCTTCATATTCAGACACGGTGGTCTGACATGGTCGTGTCTAAGTACGAGCTTGTGTTCTCTTGTGCTGCTTTCACTTGAGAGCAGAGAATGGAATTGCATTTATGTATAAGAGGACGTCTCAGAAACTGCTGATCTCCTCGGATTTTCATGCACAACCGTCTCTAGAGTTTACTGAGAATGGTGTGAAAAGCCAAAAGACATCCAGTGAGTGGTAGCTCTGCGGGCAAAAACACCTCATTAATAAGAGGGAATGGCCAGACTGCTTAAGCTGACAGGAAGGCAACAGTAACTCAAATAGCAGTGGTGTGCAGAAGAGTAGCTTTGAATGTACAACATGTTGAAGTCCATGGGCTACAGCAGCAAAAGACCACACTCCTGTACCTAATAATGTGGCCACTTGTGTGCATATTTACCAAGATACAGTAACAGATATAACTTTCTTGATCTCCTTTAAAACAGAGTTGTGGAATCTTTTAAGGGCTAAACTCATTCAAAAGTTGGCACTTCTCTGAGTGCAATCTCCTCTCAGTGCAGCACTGAAGCATCAGCCTAGATCTTATCTTCAAAATCTTGGGGCTGGGCTGAAACCCACTACCTGCTGACCCAGGTAAGAATAGTACCTATTTGATTGGCGGTTAACAGAAATAAGTAGTATCCAAAGATCAGAAAATCATCCAGTTTGGAAACAGTCAATTTGGGCTAACCTGTCCGTGCAATAGGTACCCTTCCCATGCAGTGGGTACCCCTCCATAGCCCTCTATGCCAAAGAGATTCAAGTGAACCTCACTTTTTTAATATATATTATTTCTGTTTTTTGCAGGATTTTGAATCTAGTCGATATATGTATACTGTAATTGATTTTTATTATTATTTTCTTTCTTCTTCTATATTATGTATTGCATTGAACTGCTGCTGCTAAGTTAACACATTACATGACACATGCCAGTGATAATAAACCTGATTCTGATTAAATGCTGTCAGTGAATTAGGTTCAGCCACTCTCTCAGGCAAAGCATTCTGGATACTCACCATTCTCAGGATGAAGAAAGTCCCTCACATATTTCTTCTGGCTCCCTTCCCTCTTACCCTGATCCCTTGTCTTCAAGTTTCTCCTAAACTTTCTTCTTTCGAATGGTTTCTTGCAGTCTACCCTCTTTATACCCTTTATTATTTTATATTCTTCAATTAATTCCACTCTGAACCTTCTGTGATCTGGGAGCAATCAGCCTATCTTCTTGATGTCTCTCCTTATAAAGGAACTTCTCCATCCCAACGCTTTGAGAAATCGCATTCTGGAGCACTACTACATCATATACTATGCAAGATAGATCCAAAATATATACTTTCCTACCCCACCCATCAAGTTCTTAATTCACTCTCTTGGAAGGTAGAGCATTCTTTTGAAGAGTTAAAAATAACTAAAGCCTTAGGCAAAGCCCACTAATCTCAGGAAACAAGAACAACTTGCAATTATATAGCTTCATTAACATTGTTAAATCTCCCAAACTGGTTCACAGGAGTATTATTAAACTACAGTATGTTTGACAAGTCAGATAAGTCATGGATGTTGAAGTTGTTTGTATACAACATTGGTGAAACCTAATTTGGAGTATTGTGTGTACTTATGGTTATCTACCTACAGGAAACAGATCAATAAGATTGAAAGAATACTGAGAAAACTCATAAGGACATTGCCGGGACTTGAGAACCGGCGTTATGGAGAAAGATTGAATAGGTTGGGACTTTATTCCTTGAAGCGCAAGAGAGTGAGAGGAGATTTGATAGAAGTATACAAAATTACAAAAGGTATAAATAGGGTAAATGCAAGCAGGCTTTTTCCACTGAGGTTGTGTGAGACTACAACCAGAGGTTATAGGTTAAGGGTGAAAGATGAAATATTTAAGGGAAACATGAGGGGGAACTTCTTCACTCAGGGTGGTGAGAGTGTGGAACGAGCGGCCAGCAGAAGTGGTGGGTGTGGGTTCGAATTCAACATTTAAGAGAAGTTTGAATAGGTACATGGATGGGAGGGATATGGAGGGCTAAGGTCTGGGTGCAGGTCAATGGGAACAGGCGGAATAATAGTTTGGCATGGACTAGATGGGCTGAAGGGCCTAACTCTATGTCATAGTGTTCTATGATTCTATGACTCTACAATGTGAGTATAGAACAAGCTGCCAGCAGAAACGGTGGATTCAGATTTGTTTGCAACATTTAAGAAAAGCTTATGTAACAACATGGATGAGAGTGGTATTTTTTCCCCTCATTACCTGTTCAACCTTTCCCTCTAACTCAGGTCCTCAAGTCCTGGCAACATCCTTGTAAATTTTCTCTGTACCCTTTCAATCTGATTGATATCTCATTCTTAAGGTGCTTTAAGGTTGATACGATCCCTGCTTTGAATGCAGCTTCTATTCTCCATATGCATTATTTTATGCAGTAATGCAGTCACTCCAGAAGCATGATTTCTCACTCGCAGTTTTGGAGATACCATCTTTCACATGAAATCTGAAGCTAAGCCAGGCTAGTGGGTGTGATAGATTGCAGGAACAGGGATTGGGTGCAAAGTGGTGGAGGCTGCAGGGTGTTTTACAAATTATCTGGTCATCTATCTTGTTGCTATTTGAGCGAAGTAGGCAAATGGAGTATTTCCCTAAGTTACAACAGTGATTGTACTTCAGAATTTCTCCAACAAACTTGAGTAGGGGCTTGAGAACACATCTTGGATGTGAAAAACACTTCATGAGTGCATGCTTTCCAAAAACTTGGACGCCTCATCATTAAAACGCTACATTTTGCAGTGTCTTTTTCCATCCTGGACTGAATGCACCTCACCTCATTGTTGTGGGTGGCAAGCTGGAGTGGCAGTTAATGCAACACTTTCTCGTGCCAGCTCTAAGATTGGAGTTCAATTTCCACTGCTGTCTGTAAGAAGTTTCTACGTTCTCCCCATAACCATGTGGGTTTCCTCAGGGGGCTCTGGTTTCTTCTCACATTCCAAAACATATGAGTTATAGAGTCATGGTGTCACACAGCACACAAACAGGCCCTTCAGCCCATCTAGTCTGTGCTGAGCCATCTAACCTGCCTAGTCCCATCGACCTGTACCAGGACCATAGCCCTCCATACCCCTACCATCCATGTACCCATCCAACTTCTCTTAGACATTGAAATGGAGCTCACATACACCACTTGTTCTGGCTGCTTGCTGCACACCCTCATGACCCTCTGAGTGAAGAAGTTTCCTCTCATGTCCCTCTTAAACCATTCACCTTTCACCCTTAACCAATGACCTCTAGTTGTAGTCTCACTCAATCTCAGTAGAAAAATCCTGCCTGCATTTACCCTAACTATACCCCTCATAATTTTGTATACCTCCATCATGGATAGTTACGGATAATAAATTGTGAACTTGCTATGTTGACATTGGAGGAAACTAGCACACCCTCAGACGGTGTTGGTCATTGACGCTAACAATGCACTTAACTGTATGTTTTGATTTTTCAATATACCGTACATGTGACAAATTGAGCTAATCTCTACCCTGAACAACGGTCAGACACATTCATTGAAGGACCAATTTGGTCCTGCGATTCTAAACAGCTAAATGAAACTGTGTTAAGGAGGTGCTCGCGGAGAAAACAAATGCAAACTTGTTAAAGATTTTAAAGATTAGGTTTATTTGTCACATGTACATTGAAACATCAACGCATTCAGTGAAGTGCGTTGTTTGCGTCAAATCAAATCAGTAAGGATGGGCTGGAGCAGCCCGCAAGTGTTGCCCTGCTTTTGGCGCCAACATAGCATGCCCACAATTTACTGACCCTAACGTTAATCTGTTAGTCTTTGGCATGCGGGAGGAAGCTGGAGCACATGAAGGAACCAGTGCTGTTATGGGGAGAATGTATAAACTCCTTACAGACAGTGGTGGGAATTGAACCTCCCCTCCTCCTCTCGCTGATCACTGGTGCCGTGAACCGAATGCACTAACTGCTACAATATTGTACCATCCCAATACTAAATATATATTAAATTTATTGTGGGCACGTGACCAAGTGGTTAAGGCATTGGACTAGCAACCTGAAGGTCATGAGTTCAAGCCCCAGCTGAGGGAACATGTTGTGTCCTTGAGCAAGGCACTTAATCACACATTTCTCTGCGACGACACTGGTGCCAAGCTGTATGGGTCCTAATGCCCTTCCCTTGGACAACATTGATGTCGTGGAGAGGGGAGACTTGCAGCATGGGCAACTGCTGGTCTTCCATACAACCTTGCCCAGGCCTGCGACCTGGAGAGTGAAAATTTTCCAGGCGCAGATCCATGGTCTCACAAGACTAACGGATGCCTTTAAATTAAAATTATATAGTCTTCGTGATCTTCTATTGCTCTAGCCCATCCACTTCACGGTTCAATGTGTTGTGCATTTAGAGATGCTCTTCTGCACACCACTGTTGTAACATGTGATTATTTGAGTTACTGTCACCTTCCTGTCAGCTTGAACCAGTCCGGCCATTCTCCTCTGACCTCTTTCATTAACAAGAAATTTTCGCCCATAGAACTGCCACTCACTGTGAACTCATTGTTCAGTGATTTTCTTTGTTTATCACACCACTCTCTGTGAACTCTAGATTGTTATGTCTGTAAATCCCAGAAGATCAGCAGATGCTGAGATACTCAAACCACCCCCTCTGGCACCAACATATTCCATGGTCAAAGTTACTTAGATTACTTTCCTTCCCTATTCTGATGTTTGGTCTGAACAACAACTGAACCTTTTGATCATGTCTGCATGCTTTTATACATCGAGTTGCTGCCACATGATTGGATAATTAGATATTTGCAATAACAAGCTGATGTACAGGTGTACCTAATAAATTGGCCGCTGAATGGCAAAAGAAGTACAAGGGAGCCAAAGCTAGTGGGAAGATAGAGGATTGGGAAGCTTTTAGAAGCTTGCAGAAGGAAACTAAGAAGGTCATTAGGAAGGAAAAGATGAATTATGAAAGGAAGCTGGCGACTAACATCAAAGAAGATACTAAAAGCTTTTTTAAGTATGTAAAGGGTACAAGAGAATTGAAGGCAGGCAAAGGACCAATGATGCTGGAGATATTGTAATGAGAGACGCAGAGGTGGCAGAGGAACTGGATACATATTTTGCATCAGTCTTCACAGTGGAAGACACCTGCAGTATACCGCACATTCAAGAGTGTCAGGGAAGTGAAGTACGTGCAGTGAAAATTGCGACTGGGAAGGTGCTCAGAAAGCTTAATGGTCTGAGGGTGGATAAATCTCCTTGACCTGATGGAATGCACCCTTAGGTTCTGAAGTAAGTAACTGGAGAGATTGCAGAGGCATTAACAATGATCTTTCAAGAATCAATAGATTCTGGCATTGTACCAGACGACGAGAAAATTGTAAATGTTACTCCGCTATTTAAGAAGGGTGGGAGGCAGCAGAAAGGAAACTATAGACCTGTTAGACTGATATCAGTGGTTAGGAAGTTGTTGGAATCGATTGTTAGGGATGAGATTACGGAGCACCTGGAGGCACATGACAAGATAGGCCAAAGCCAGCATGGTTTCCTGAAAGGAAAATACTGCCTGACAAACCTACCACAATTTTTTGAGGAAATTACAAGCAGGGTAGACAAAAGAGATGCAGTAGATGTGGTGTACTTAGATTATCAGAAGGCCTTTGACAATGTGCCGCACATGAGGCTGCTTAGCAGGGTAAGAGCCCATGGAATTGCAGGGAAGTTACTGGCATGGGTGGAGCATTGGCTGATCCGCAGAAAACAGAAAATGGGAATAAAAGGATCTTATTCTGGTTGGCTGCCAGTTACCGGTGGAGTTCCACAGGGGTTGATGTTGGGACCGCTGCTTTTTACGATGTATGTCAATGATTTGGACTATGGGATTAATGGATTTCTGGCTAAATTTACAAAGAAGTGGCAAATGAAATATAATGTTGGAAAGTGTATGTTCATGCACTTTGGTGGAAGAAATAAATGGGCAGACTATTATTTAGATGGGGAAAGAATTCAAAATACAGGCATGCAAAGGGATTTGGGAGTCCTTGGGCAGGATACCCTAAAGGTTAACTTCCAGGTTGAGTCGTTTGTGAAGAAGATGAATGCAATGTTGGCATTCATTTCTACAGGTATAGAATATAAGAGCAGAGACGTGATGTTGAGGCTCTATAAGGCAATCGTGAGACCACACTTGGAGTATTGTGTGCAGTTTTAGGAAGGATATACTGACATTGGAGAGGGTTCAGAGAAGATTCACGAGAATGATTCCAGGAATGAAAGGGTTACCGTATGAGGAAAGTCTGGCAGCTCTTGGGCTGTATTCCCTGGAGTTCAGGAGAATGAGGGGGGATCTCATAGAAACATTCTGAATGTTAAAAGGCATGAACAGATTAGATATGGCAAAGTTATTTCCCATGGTAGGGGATTCTAGGATAAGAGGACATGACTTCAGGATTGAAGGATGTCTATTTAGAACAGAATGTGAAGAAATTACTTTAGTCACAGGATGGTAAATCTGTGGAAATTGTTGCCATGAGCGGCTGTGGAGGATAAGTCATTGGGTGCATTTAAGGCAGAGATAGATAGGTTCTTGATTAGCCAGGGCATCAAAGGGTATGGGGTGAAAGCAGGGGAGTGAGGATGACTGGAAAAATGGGATCAGCCCATGATTGAATGGCAGAGACGACTCAGTGGGCCAGATGACCTACCTCTGCTCCTATATCTTGTGGTTTTATGATCTTATGAATGTGTGTTCATGGTTTCCTGCTGCTGTAGCCCATCCACGTCAAAGGTTCAACATGTTGTACATCCAGAACTGCTCCTCTGCATACCACTTTTGTAACGTGAGGTTATTTCAGTTACTGCCACCTTCCTGTCAGCTTGAACCAGTCTGGCCATTCTCCTCTGACCTCTCTCATTAACAAGGTATTTTGCCCACAGAACTGCCACTCAATGGATGTGTTTTTTGCACCATTCTCTGTAAATCCTAAAGACTGTGTGCGAAAATCTCAAAAGATCAGCAGTTTCAGAGATACTTAAAATACCCTGCCTGGCACCAAAAATTATACCATGGTCAAAGTCATAAATCACAGTTCTTTCCCGTTCTGATATTTGGTCTGAACAACAACTGAACCTCTTGACCATGTCTGCACGTTTATATGTATTGAGTTGCTACCAAATGATTAGCTGATTAGATATTTGCATTATTGAGGGCTGCTGTATAGGTGTACCTAATAATATGGACACTGAGTGTATGTTAGTATAATAACTTGTAAGGCCAGCATTATAACCCATTCATTAGTTCAAAATAAATTTTTTGATTGAACAGATTTAGATCCGATGTTTCCTGATTCTTTTGTCTTATTTTCACCCTGAATGCAGATGATTGCTGCAACTTCAACTGATTTTCTGACCTAAATTCAGAAAATTAAAACTGAAAATTAGAAGAACTGCACATTAGCATTGTGATTTATAATTATTGTTGTTATTTTAAGCTGTTCTCCCACTCGCAATGAACTGTGAATTTTATTTTTAGCTGGTTAAAAGAGATTTTTATCAGAGAAAAAATCTGTGGAATAGGTACCTGTTTACTTTTAGTTACGCCTATTAGTGTAATGGCTCTTTGCATTGATATGTTTGGCCCCTGACCTGCTCACTGTCACTGGCTGAGCACCCAGACTGTGAAATGTGCCTACACATACAAAATACTGGAGGAACTCAGCAGTATTTTGAAACGTCAAAACACTGACTGTACTTTTTCCATAGATGCTGCCTGGCCTGCTGAGTTCCTCCAGCATTTTGTGTGTGTTGCTTGGACTTCCAGCATCTGCAGATTTCCTCTTGTTTGTGATCTGAAATGTGCCTATTTTGCAGATATAAACAAGTGCATTAAAATCCATCACATGTTAAATTAGTGCCAGACACTCAGTGGCCACTTTATTAGGTACACCTGTACACCTGTTGGTTAATGCAAATATCTAATCAGCCAATCACATGGCAGCAACTCAGTGCATAAAAGCATGCAGATGTGGTCATGAGGTTCAGTTGTTGTTCAGACCAAAAATCAAAATGAGGACAAAATGTGATCTAAGGGACTTTGACCATGAAGTGACTGGTTAGTGCCAGATAGGGTAGTTAGAGTATCTCAGAAACTACCGATCTCCTGGGATTTTCACACACAATAGTCTCCGGAGTTTACAGGGAATGGTGCAAAAACAAAAAAATCCAGTGAGTGGCAGTTCTCATCTTGTTGATGAGAGAGATCAGAGGAGAATGGCCGGATGGGTTCAAGCCGACAGGAAGATGACAGTAACTCAAATAACCACGTGTACAGTAGAGCATCTCTGGATGCACAACATTGGAGTGGATTGACTACAGCTGCAGAGGTCCATAAACATACTCACTGGGCCACTTTGTTAGGCACAGGAGGCATCCAATTCAGTGTATGCTCACCAGCCACCATGTTTATGCAAAGGAGTCATAGACTCTTAGAGAACTACAGCACAGAAGGCCCTTTGGTCCATCTAGTGCATGCCAAACGATTAACCTGCCTAGTCCCATCACACACGGAGCATAGCTCACCCCCTCCCCCATAATAGTCATAGAACAAGCGGAGGAAAGAGATCAATCACCAATCTAGCTGATGATAGGACTCCAAGCTCCAGACCTCGATTTCTGGGCTTGCCAACTTACCAGCCCTCGTGCCTCCTGCTTGCACAAACACTTGATCCCAGCACCCACAGACTAGGGACAGTCTGACATTGACAGATGTCCTTCATCACATGTCCAAGTCACTGCCAATTGAACATGGAGAGGAGGTTGGGTCTTCAAAAGTTCTTCATCACTAGTCTTCTCATGCAGAGCAGAGGCCTAGACCTCTAATTCCTCCAGATCTCTGACCCTAAGCCCTAATTTGACCTCTACATTTCCCTCACCCCTGTCCCTAAAACCTAACCTGACTCCCCACTCCCATCTTTGTCCCCAAAACCATCCCTACAAACTTTAAAAACAAATACAGTGCCATGCAAAAGTTTGGGCACCGCGGTCATAATTTCTGTTACTGTGAATAGCTAAGCGAGTAAAAGATGACCTGATTTCCAAAAGGCATAAAGTTAAAGATGACACATTTCTTTAATATGTTAAGCAAGATTACTTTTTTATTTCCATCTTCTACAGTTCCAAAATAACAAAAAAGGAAAAGAGCCAGAAGCAAAAGTTTGGGCACCCTGCATGGTCAGTACTTAGTAACACCCCCTTTGGCAAGTATCACAGCTTGTAAACGGTTTCTGTAGCCAGCTAAGAGTCTTTCAATTCCTGTTTGGGGGACTTTCACCCATTCTTCCTTGCAAAGGGCTTCTAGTTCTGTGAGATTCTTGTGCTGTCTTGAATGCACTGCTCTTTTGAAGTCTATCTACAGATTTTCGATGATGTTTAGGTCAGGGGGACTGTGAGGGCCATGGCAAAACCTTCAGCTTGCGCCTCTTGAGGTAGTCCACTGTGGATTTTGAGGTGTTTAAGATCATTATCCTGTTGTAGAAGCCATCCTCTTTTCATCTTCAGCTTTTTTACGGACGGTGTGATGTTTGCTTCCAGAATTTGCAGGTATTTAATTGAATTCATTCTTCCCTCTACCAGTGAAATGTTCCCCGTGCCACTGGCTGCAACACAAGCCCAAAGCATAATCGATCCACCCCCATGCTTAACAGTTAGAGAGGTGTTCTTTTCACGAAATTCTGCACCCTTTTTTCTCCAAACATACCGTTGCTCATTGCGGCCAAAAAGTTCTATTTTAACTTCATCAGTCCACAGGACTTGTTTCCAAAATGCATCAGGCTTGTTTAGATATTCCTTTGCAAACTTCTGACGCTGAGTTTTGTGGTCAGGATGTAGGAAAGGTTTTCTTCTGATGACTCTTCCATGAAGGTCATATTTGTGCAGGTGCTGCTGCACATTTGAACAGTGCACCACCACTGTTATCTGCTAAATCTTCCTGAAGGTCTTTTGCAGTCAAACGGGTGTTTTGATTTGCCTTTCTAGCAATCCTACGAGCAGTTCTCTTGGAAAGTTTTCTTGGTCTTCCACAAATCAACTTGACCTCCACCATTCCTGTTAACTGCCATTTCTTAATTACATTACGAACTGAGGAAACGGCTACCTGAAAACACTTTGCAATCTTCTTATAGCCTTCTCCTGCTTTGTGGGCATTATTTATTTTAATTTCAGAGTGCAAGGTAGCTGCTTAGAGGAGCCCATGGCTGCTGATTGTTGGGACAAGGTTTGAGGAGTCAGGGTATTTATAAAGCTTTGAAATTTGCATCACCTGGCCTTTCCTAACGATGATTGTGAACAAGCTATAGCCCTAACAAGCTAATTAAGGTCTGAGACCTTGGTAAAAGTTATCTAAGCGCTCAAATCTCTTGGGGTCCCCAAACTTTTGCATGGTGCTCCTTTCCTTTTTTTCCACTCTAAAATTGTACGGAACAAAAATAATACACTAATCTTGCTTAAAATGTTGAAAAGAATGTTTCATCTTTAACTTTATGATTTTTGGAGATCAGTTCATCTTCTACTCACTTAACTATTCACAGTAACAAAAATTTTGACCAGGAGTGCCCAAACGTTTGCATGCCACTGTATTGGTTTCAATAGATAATGTCTCAAGAAGGTGGTGTCCATCATTAAGGACCCTCAGCATACAGTACATTCTCATTACTACCATCAGGGAGGAGATAGGAACCTGAGGACACACATTTTTAGTAACAGCTTCTTCCCCTCCACCATCAGATTTCTGAACGGATAGTGAACCCATGAACACTACCTCACTATTTTTCCTCTTTCTTTGTACTACTTTTAAAAGTATTTCTTATTGTAATTATAATGGTATTTTAAAATATTGCACTATACAGCTGCCATAAGACAACTTTCAATGCATATGTCCGTGATAAATAACCTGATTCCAATTCCAATTTTATTCTGTGTGGCCAAAGCAAGGAGGTTACAGGTTACATCAAGTCCTACTGAAATGAATTCCAAAGCAACCAACTGAAAGAGAAAGCAGAGCAGGAGAAGCTCAGTAACCATCCAAATGGGGCATGGGGAGAGGAGGAGAATGAGACCCGGAGAGACAGGTAGAAAACAGAGGATGGAGCAGCATTGAGATGGACACAGGAGGTCAGGACGAGCAAGAGAGCAAGAACAGCAAAGATTTGGCTGTGGGGGTAGATACCTTCGACTAAAGCAACACACAAAATGCTGGAGGAACTCAACAGTCAGGCAGCATCTATGGAGGGGAATAAACAGGTGACATTTTGGGCCAAAGTCCAACATCAGGACTAGAAAGGAAGGGAGAAGGAACCACAATAAGAAAGTATGGGAGGGGTGATTGGGAAGAAGCACAAGCTGGCAGGTGAGAGGTGAAACCACCAACTAAGTAAGAGGAAGATATACTTCAGAAGTTTTTTTTCCAACAGATAATTCAAGCAGACCCATGTATTTTGTCAAATTAGATTATCTTTGATTTTAACATATATCAGTATAAATATGAACAGTTTAAATGTTATAATCATATTTAAAACAATGTTTACTAATTAAAAAATTTGACATAATCCTTAACTGCAACTGTGAATATATTATCATGCTTAGTAAGTTGATGAATGCAAATTAGTTACCTGTGTTGACTTATCAGTATAAATAAGCTTCTGGTATAATTATGTTTACTTTTTGTATAGCATTCTTCATCCTTTTTTTTTAAAGGGTGAAGTACTGTGGTGTTAGTTGATTTTCTGCTAAAGAATATTCAGTTGAGATTGGTAGATTGCTAAAACCATAAGAGACTGTGTCTCATGATTTTATCACAGAACATTGTTGTGTTATGATTGCGATTCAGTTGAAGTCCTGCTGTCACAAATAAGGGTTTTGTTTTCTTCATGCTTCATATCTTAGTGAGTAGATGATTAATTGTGATCAGCCCTAGAAATTATTTCAAGAAGAACCCATGATACACTGCAACCACCGCGCAGATCTTCTGATAGTTGTCCTTCAAATCAGAGAATCAGGCAATATCAGCAGCAACCAACTATATTCTGAGGATTTAATAAAGCAAAGTCTAGGAATTACAAAATACTTTAAATTCCAAGTGTGTTTAATAAATGAAATTGCTTTGGAAAGAAAACGTGTCGAACATATCAAGATCAAAGTCAAAGTAATTTTATGATCAAAGTTTGTGTTTGTCACCATATGCTACCTTGAGATTCATTTTCTTGCAGACATTCACAGGAAAATTCAGAAAAGCAATAGAATTTCTGAAAAACCTATACGCGAGCAAAGACTGACAACCAGCCAACATAGTAAAGAAGAAAAATTGTTCAAATTTTTAAAAAATAGTGAGAACCTGAGCTGTATTTAACTGATGGACAATAATACTTGTCTTACAAAGCATAAAATCGACTTGAATTTCCAGATGTGTCTTCAGAACTGGCTGACTCACAGGACAATTGTCCTGTTATTTCTATTGGACAGTCTCCTCACTTGGCGTGTTTTTGTATTTATTCAGAAACAGCACAGAATGGGCCCTTCCAGCCCTTTGAGCCATGCCACCCAGCAATCCCACGATTTAATCCTAGCCTCATCACAGGACAACTTACTTACAATGACCAACTACGCTACCAAGTTGGACTGTGGGAGGAAACCCACATGATCACAGGGAGAACGTACAAACTCCTTACAGACAGCTGTGGGAAATGAACCCTCATGAAGTTCCTTAGGATGCTTTCTGATATTAAAGGCAAGATATTTTATTGTGTAGTACATGTGTTGGGATAATACAACATACTGTACATTCATAATACTTTGTGTGGTACTCTATGAATTATTTTAGAGGCACTAAAATCATTAGCTATGTGGGGTTGGGTTGGTGGGAATTGAATGGGGTCAGATGGTTATTGACGCACAGGGGGATTAATGATGTCAATAGAGAAATGTATCTCTTTCTGGAGAAAACAAAAATCAAGATATGTCCACTCTCCTTGGATGAGGGCTGCCATCTTGTTTTCAAACAATTGTTCAAGATTAGGAAAGACGTGGCTCTCTACACACTGCTGGATCAGTTGATGTATAAGCCAAGTAGGAAAGGTTGAATAGGTTGAATTTTATTCCCTAGGTAGGAGAATGAGGGGAGATTTGATAGAAGTATACAAAATTATGAAGGGTATAGATATGGTAAATGCAAGCAGGCTTTTTCCACTGAGGTTTGGTGAGACTGGAACTAGAGGTCATAGTTTAAGGGTGAAAGGTGAAATATTTAAGGGGAACTTGAGATGGAGTTTCTTCACTTAAAGCAGGGGTTCCCAACCTGGGGTCCATGAACCCCTTACTTAATGTTATTGGTCCATGGCATAAACAGATTTGGGAACCCCTGAGTTAGAGGGTGGTGGGAGAGTGGAACGAGCTGCCTATGGAATGGTAGATGCTGGTTCCACTTCAACATTTAAGAGAAGTTTGGACGGGAGGGATGTGGAGGGCTACAGTCCAGGTGCAGGTTGATGGGACTGGGCAGAATAATAGTTTGGCATGGACTAGATTGTCCAAAGGGCCTGTTTCTGTACTGTAATGTTCTATGGCTCTGTGGCAGTAAGTTACAAAGTCTTACAAGTGCAAATACTCAGCATAATGGATAACATCTGAGGGAGGAGAGTGTTAACATTTCAGGGTGGCGACCCATATCAAACCTGAAACATTAACTCTTTTTTCACAGTTGCTGTCTGACCCAATGAGTATTTCCATTAGACCATAAGACATAGGAACAAAATCAGGCCATACAGCCCATAGACTCTGCTTCGCAATTCCATCATGGATAATTTATTATCCTTCTCAACCCCATTCTCCTGTCTTCTTCCCGTAACATTTAATGGCCTGAATAACCGAGAATCTATCAACCGCCACTCAATGACTTCGCCTGCACAGCATCTGTGGCAATGAATTCCACAGAGTCTCAAGCCTCTGGCTACAGGAGTTTTTCCTCATCTCTGTTCTAAATGTAAGTGCCTCTATTCTGAGGCTGTGCCCTCTGGTCCTAGACTCCTCCATTACAGGAAACATCCTCTCCACATCCACTCAATTTAGGCCTTCATTATTCATTAGGTTTCAGTGAGTTCCACCCCCCAGCCAAACAAGTACAAGCCCAGAGCCACCAAACGCTCCTCATATGTTAACTCTTTCATTTACGGGATCATTCTTGTGAACCTCCTCTGGGCCTTCTCCAATGCCAGCATATCTTTTCTTAGATAAGGGGCCCAAACCTGCTCACAATACTCTAATCGATGCCTTATAAAGCCTCAGCATTGTATCCTTGCTTTTGTAGTCTCGTCCTCTAGAAATGAATGCAAGCATTCAGAGGGCCCCTCTGCATCTCTGAATGTTGTTCCCATTTGGAAAATAGCCCATGCCTTTATTCCTTCTACCAAAGTACATGGCCATAGATTTCCCTACATTGTATTCCATCTGCCACTTCTTTGCTCATTCTCCAACCTATCTAAGTCCTTCTGCAGATACCCTGCTTCCTCAACACTACCTGCCCCCCAACTGTCTTCATATCATCTGCAAACTTGGCCTCAAAGCTATCAATTATGTCATCCAGATTATTGACAGATAACGAGAGAAGAAGCAGTTCCGACGCTGACCCCCATGGAATGCCACTTGTCACCGGCAACCATCCAGGAAATACCCCATTTATTCCCACTCTTTGCCGTCAGCCAGTCAGCGAATCTTTCCTGTAATACCATGGGCTCTTATCTTGTTAAGCAGCCTCATGTGCAGCACCATGACAAGGGCCTTCTGAAAATCAAAACAAACACCATCCATGTCTTTGTCTATCGTGCCTGTTATTTCCTCAAATAATTCCAACAGATTTGTCAGGCAAGATTTCACTTTAAAGAAACCATCCTGACTTTGGCCTATTTTATCATGTGCCTCCAAGTACCCCAAAACCTCCATGTACATGGAGCTTAGAAAAATAGAGGGTTATGGGTAACCCTAGGTAATTTCTAAGGTAAGGACATGTTCGGCACAGCATTGTGGACCGAAGGGCCTGTATTATGCTGTAGGTTTTCTATGATGCTAGTTTTAATAATAGACTCCAACACCATTCCAACCACTGAAGTCAGGCTAAATTCCTTTCTTCTGCCTCCCTCCCTTCTTAAAGAGTGGAGTGGCATTTGTAACTTTCCAATCCTCAGGAACCAATCCACGATCTAGTGATTCCTGAAAGATCATTAATAATGCCTCCACTATCTCTTCAACTATCTGTTTCAGAACGCTGGGGTGTACACCATCTGAACCAGGTGAACTATCTACCTTCAGATCTTTCAACTCCCCAAGCACCTTCTCCTTAGTAACAGCAATGGCCCTCACTTCTGCCCCCTGACACCCTCATAATTCCGGCATTCTGCTAGTGTCTTTCACAGTGAGGACTGATGTAAAATACTTATATTACTATTATATTCCTTCATTACTAATGCCAGTGGTTACCAGTATTTTCTCGTGGTTTCTGTTTTCGTTTCGTATTTCCAGCAGTTCTATGTTTGATTTTCAGGGCTGAGATCATAGCAATAGGCACAGCATCCTCTAAAGAGATTGATACTGCACATCGAAGAATTATTATTTGCACTTTCTTCAAGGAGAATAGCAAATATAACTTATCATTGGCGTGTCACTCCCTGTCAATGCCATATACATTATTATTTTCCTATTGTGCTGTTATCAGCTAAAGTGCACTTTTGCCCATTGTGTGTGACAAGTATATGTCTATACAATTGTTCACTGACTGGAAATTTAAAAAAAATGGCTGGATAACATCATTACTTTGGAACCTACGACAGATGCCCTGACAGCCTAGTAGTCCACGGTGTTCCAGAATCAAAATTAATCAGTGGTAGAACAACATAAAACCACACAGCATCAGAATCACCACATGCACACAAGATGCTGGAGGAACTCATGACTCAGAAGGGTCTTTGACTCAAAACATCGACTCTTTGTTCATTTCCATGGATGCTGCCCGACTTCCTGAGATCCTCCAGCATTTTATGTGTGTTGCTCTGGGTTTCCAGCGTCTGCAGAATCCTCTTGTGTTTACGGTATTAGAATGAAACTTTTGTTTTTATTGCGATTTCACATTTGCAGAACAGATTCAAAGCCCAGTCAGTGGTAATAAAATGGCTGAGTGATTTCATTTTAGAATGGTGATGTTCTGACTGCTTTCACCAGTATTCTGCTCTATGCAAATTAGCATCCACGTCTCCAACTTTGCAAAAGTTAACATTAAAGATTAGGTAAGCTTTATTTGTCATTTGTACATTGAAACATTGAAACATAGAATGAAATGCATCATTTGCATCAACTATCAACACAATCTGAAGTGCCGCCACACCATCACAGCACGCTTACTAACGCTAACCCCTATGTCTTTGGCACCCAGAGGATATCCACCTGGTCACAAGGAGAATGTACAAACTCCTTAGAGGCAGCTGTGGGAATTGAACCCCAGTTGCTAGCACTGTAAGTTGTTATGCTAACCGCTACACTGAGGACAATCCAGAATAGTGAAAGGTGCTGGGCAAGGTGAAGTCATGGCTGGCAGGGGATGCTCAATCCAATCACACAGTTGTTCAGAGTTTCAGATATGTAACCATATTACAATTACAGCACAGAAGCAGACCATCTCGGCCCTTCTAGTCCATGCCGAACTCTTACTCTCACCTGGTCCCACTGACCTGCACTCAGCCCATAACCCTCCATTCCTTTCCTGTCCATATAGCTGTCCAATTTAACTCTAAACTACAACATCGAACCTGCCTCAACCACTTCTGCTGGAAGCCTGTTCCACACAGTTACCACTCTCTGAGTAAAGAAGTTCCCCCTCAAGTTACCCCTAAATTTTGCCCTTTAACTCTCAACTCATGTCCTCTTGTTTGAATCTCCCCCACTCTCAATGGAATAAGCCTATCCATGTCATCTATATCTATCCCCCTCATAATTTTAAATACCTCTATCAAGTCCCCCCTCAACCTTCTACATTCCAAAGAATAAAGACCCATCTTGTTCAACCTTTCTCTGTAACTTAGGTGATGAAACCCAGGTAACGTTCTCGTAAATCTTCTCTGTACTCTCCCTATTTTGTTGACATCTTTCCTATAATTTGGTGACAGAACTGTACACAATACTCCAAATTTGGCCTCACCAATGCCTTGTACAATTTCAATATTACATCCCAACTCCTACACTCAATGCTCTGATTAATAAAGCCCAGCATACCAAAAGCTTTCTTCACCACCCTATCCACATGAGATTCCACCTTCAGGGAACTATGCACCATTATTCCTAGATCCCTCTGTTCTACGGCATTCTTCAATGCCCTACCATTTACCATGTATCACAGATAAAAGTTGCTGGTGAGCCATGTATGTCCTATTTTGATTAGTCATATAACCAAACCCAATTAACCCCATATAACCATCCCCAATTATCGATTCTTCTCCTTCACCCATGATCCATGAGAAACATCTTGATCTACTCCTTCAATTTGTATTGATCGATGTATTACTTAACTCTTTGTTTGAGTAACTTTTTTGAGGAATAAACTTTTCTTGAGTTTCCAGCCGGGTACAAATACGTTAATATAACTGTAAAATACCCTGAAGTTAATTATGTGTTAATGAATATAATCCATAAGTTTTCTAAATCATAAATGTACCACAGCCTTTACTTTGAAACATTTTAGAGCTTCAGTGTATTTACACTGTTAAGCGTTTCAAGTTTTAGCACTGTTACAAATTGTAACAATAAACACAGAATGGAAGTCAGTAGCTCATTGTTAATGAACCATTGGCCCACTGAATGCCGATACCATCTCTCATCAAAACATTTTACTTTCGCCATTATGCCTGTCAGTTGTTTTGACTGCCTGACATTGTTTCCTTGCGTTGTGAGTTGTGGCTTGTGTTTGCTTGTTCTGTATATCACAAAGTGTTACCGCATGGCCAAGTGGTTAAGGCATTCATCTAGTGATTTGAAGGTCGCTAGTTCGAGCCTTGGCTGAGGCAGTGTGTGTGTCCTTGAGCAAGGCACTTAACTACACATTGATCTGCAACGACACCGATGCCAAGCTGTATGGGTCCTAATGCACTTCCCTTAGACAACATCGGTGGCGTGGAGAGGGGAGACGCAGCATGAGCAACTGCTGGTCTTCCATACAACCTTGCCCAGGCCTGCGCCCTGGAAACTTTCCAAGGCGCAAATCCATGGTCTCATGAGACTAACGGATGCATATTAAATATTACAAAAAAAAGTAAACATTTCCTGCTCTGACCAATAGTTGGTCCGCGCAGCTATATATATATATATATATAAAAAATTTGAAGAAACTTTGCCTAGAACCAATAACAATTTTTCTGCCTATGCCTTTTGTGGGTTGTTGGTTTGACTTTCAGAATAACATTCCCTATGCTTTGGAGTAGAGACCCATTAATTTGTGGATCTAACACTTTGAACTATGAAAAATGGGCTAAATTATCCAAGTGATGAGGGGTTTTCAATAGCATGGGGAAGTCCTGGGGATGTTGTAACATTTCCAACAAATCTTAGTAAGGGTCCAACAGCCCCCAACAAAATTTAATTACAGTATATCTATTTTTATTCATTTAGAGATACAGCACGGAACAGGCCCTCTGGCCCAATGAGCCATGCCCCCCAGCAGCCCCTCCCCATTTTAACCTAAGTCTAATCCCAGGACAATTTCATCAGGACTGGAGAAAAACTGCTGTGGAGTAGATTTCTCCAGTCCTGATGAAGAGACTCGGCCTGAAACGTCGACTGTTAACTCTTTTCCATAGATGCTGCCTGGCCTGCTGAGTTCCTCCAGCATTTTGTGTGTGCTGCCTGGATTTCCAGCTCCTGCAGAATTTCTCTTGTCTGTGACTCCTTACAGAGGATGCTGGGAGTGAACTCTGAACTCTGACGCCCTGAGCTGTGATAGCATCAAGCTAACTGCTGTTCTATTGTAGTGTAGTGAGGAAATTTTGAAAAATATTTCTTTATAAATTCATAGAGCACCCAAGGTACATGCATGTGCACTATTCAAACATTTTCATGTGATATGTTGAGATTAAGATAATCCCCCAAAACTTCTCACTTCGAAGTTGAAACAAGGGGACCCTGAAGGGAAACTTCTTTACTCAGAAGTTGCTGCAAGTGTGAAATTAGTTGCCAGTGGAAGTGCAGCATTTGAGAGAGGTTTGGATAACTATGTTGGACGGGAGGGTTATGGAAGGTGATAATCCATATGCAGGTCGATGGGACTAGGCAGAATAACAGTTCAGCATGGACTAGATAGGCTGAAGGTCTGGTTTCAGTGATGCAGTGTTTTATGACTATTTAAGATGTAGAGGGGAAGGAACAATTGCTTTTGTTTCTATTTAATGTCTAACTAAAATTTTTTTAAAGGTAGATTCATTTCTCTACAAAAAGCAAATTGAATTAGTTGTTAATTTCAAGCGGCCATTAATTGAATACAAGCTGTATAAGTGAATTAGAAGTAAGATATTAATGTATGTATTGTTGAAGAACACTGACATATCATTTTATTCTGATGGTGACAATTAAGATCATAAGACATAGGAACAGGCTCTTGAACCAAAGGGGTCGACTTCACTGGCCTTGTCATTGAAATGTTCCCACAACCAATGGACTCACTTTCAAGGACCTTTCATCTCATTTTCTTGATATTTATTGATTATTTATTATTATTGCTTTCTTTTTGCATTTGCACATTTTGTTGTCTTCTGCACTCTGGTTGAATGTCCAAGCTGGGTGGTCTTTAATTGATTCTGTTATGGATATTGTCCTGTAGATTTACTATGCCTGCAAGAAAATGAATCTCAGGGTTGTATATGGTGACATAAATGTATTTTGATAAGAAATTTACTTTGAACTTTGAACTTTACAATTTGGCCAATCAGCCCATCAAGTTTGCTCTGCCATCCGATCATTTTCTCTCTTCACCCCATTCTTCTGCCTTCCCCCTGTAACCTTTGACAACCCTCACCAGTCGAGAAGCTATCAACCTCTGCCTTAAATATACCCAATGGTATGGCTTCCACGGCTGTCTGTGGCGATGAATTCCACACATTCACCACCCACTGGCTAAAGAAATTCCTCCTCATCTTTGTTCTAAAGAAATGTTTTTTGATTCTGGGTCTGAGTCCTCTGGTCCTAGACTCTCCCAAATTTCTGCAGGTTCTGATTTAATTTCTGGAGTTAAATATTTAGAGCACAATAAAAATGATATAATTTTCCCCCACTAATGAGGAAAACAGAGTGCTTGGCCTCATTACAAACTCAATATGAGATGTTAGCTATATCCGAGGCTCATGTTCTTGCCTCAGATGTGCGTGTTTTCTTTCTCTGACATTTGCCTGGTTTACTTTTGTTCTCTACTGTCCCAATACACTTCTGTATATTTCCATTTTCAACTTGTGTGCCTCTCTGAGCTGAGCTGTTAGGACTGGGCCTTTGTTAACCAAACAGATCTTATCTTTGAGAAGCAGTCTTTGTGTTGCTGGCACCATTGCTCCAGCTCTCATTAACAGTGCAGGCAGTTATTGATCACATCCTCTTTTGGCGAAGACGGAATAAAAGCACTGTTCTCAGCAGCTCACTCCATCGAGAGGGCAGGCTGCTCTATCGAATGGATCTGGGAAGATCTTCCTCCACCTCGCTATTGCAGAAGTTTACGCTCTGTGACCACTTTATTAGCTATACCTACACATCTGTTAACTATTAATGCAAATATCTCATCAGCTAATCAAGTGGCAGCAACTCAATGCATAAAAGCATGCAGACATGGTCAAGAGGTTCAGTTGTTGTCCAGACCAAACATCAGAATGGGGGAAGAAATGTAATCTAAGGGACTTTGACCGTGAAATGATTGTTGGTGCCAGACAAGGTGGCTTGAGTATCTCAGAAACTGCTGATCTCCTGGGATTTTCACGTACAACAGTCTCTAGAGTTTACAGAGTATGGTGCAAAAAATAAAATACATCCAGTCAGTGGCAGTTCTGTGGGCGAAAATGTTTTGTTAATGAGAGAGGTATTCTTACCTCTACATCTGTCATCTGAATGTGCAAAGGGGAAATGGGAAAAATCCAGAGCAGGGGTGGCCAATTTTTTACATTCCATGTGTCAATTTTTTCACTCACGAGTTCAGATGCGCCATACAACTCTTGTACCCCACAATTCTTGTAAAAATATGTTAATATAGAACTCATGCATGAAAAAATCGCATCTGAACTCGTGCATGAAAAAATGTGATGCATGGAATGTAAAGGTTGGCCACCCCTGATCTAGACCATGGATTCCCAGCAGAAAGGATAAATCAAGAATCAAGAGCTGCATAGTGTTAACTATTTAAATAAGGTGTTCCAAGTTGATAATGTTCCTATCTATTTAAAAGTGGCAGTGTGCCAGGTCACAACCATCCAATAAGCCAAGCAAACTGACTTACTAACTGCAACCAGACTGATGTAGGCCTCTTGGAAGCTGACGAGAGCACCTCAGGCACTTAACCCCTCTGTTGTAGGTAGCTAGTGGAGCACGTTGAATGGGAACAAGGAAAGCTTACCACAATGAGCTAAGATCTGATCTGTAGAGACAAAAAATAACCCATGTTGTGGTACAGAGAAAGTATTTTAGAGACATTCCTTCTTGTTCATACTTGTTAGATATTCACATACTTCAATAGAGATTTGAATTTTGGAATTGTGGGAGGTAGACTCGTCTGTTAATTTAGGAGTGGTTAATATCATTGCAAAAGAAAGAATTACTCAAAGGCAACATCAAAGGTACAACATTTAATGACCTGATAGATAGGCAGGAATTCTTAACTGATTGAGATCAAGCTTCCCGTTGCAGAGATTAATATAAAGATTTCCAAGAACATGGAGTCATTGAGAACTGCAACACAGAAGCTGGCCCTTCAGCCCATTATCAACTCCATACTAGCCCAGTCTTCTACCCAGTCCCATCTCCCTGCACCCAGGCCGTAGCCCTCCATACCCCTTCCATCCACATACCTAACGAAACTTTCCTCAAATGTTACAACTGAACCCTCATCTTCCACCTCTGCTGGCAGCTTGGTACTGTAGCGTAGTGGTTACTGTAATTCCTTACAGCACCAACTGAGAGACTTGGGTTCAATTCCTGCAACCGTCTGCAAGGAATTTGTATGTTCTCCCCTTAACTGTGTGGATTTCCTCCAGGTGCTCCAGTTTCCTCCATTCCGAAGACATACGGGTTAGGGTTAGTAGGCTGTGGGTATACGATGTGGGCACGGAAGCATGGTGATGCTTACGGGCACATCCTGGACTGTACCGGTCGTTGATGTAAATGATGCATTTCACTGTAAATTTTCATATGCAGTTCATGTGACATAGAAAGCTAAACTTTTTATCTTTAAGCTCATTCCACAATCGCACCTTCCTGGAGGGATTATTTTTGATACACTTTTTGGATGGAGTTTACAATACAGCATCAGGTCATTCTGACCAACTGATCTGTGATAGTATTAATATTCCATTTAATCCCTCAGTAGAAGAATGGGGGGGGGAATATCACATTGAAATCTATCGAATGTTGAAAGGACTAGATAAAATGGACATGGAGTGGATGGTTACTATAGTGTGGGAGTCTAGGGCCAGAGGGCATCGCCTCAGAATAGAGGGATGTCCATTTAGAACAGAGATGAGATGGAATTTCTTTAGCCAGAGGGTGGTGAATCTCTGGAATTCATTGACACAGATGGATGTGGAGGCCAGGTCATTGGGTACATTTAAAGCAAAGGTTGACAGGTTCACTTTTAGTCAGGGGATCAAAGGTTAAGGGGAGAAGGCAGGAGAATGAAGTTGAAAAGAATAATAAATTAGGCATAATGAAGTGGTGAAACAGACTTGATGGGCTGAATGGCCTAATTATGTTCCTACGTATTCTGGTCAGCACACCATCCTATTTGTTTTCCCTTGGGCAGGGACAGAGAAGGAGGTGGGCCCAATAATAAAGCTGGTCACCCATTTAGTTTTGCATTAAATGTGCATCGGCGATCGTCAAAAAAAAAGTCTGCCATGCTAAAGGTGGCATAAAATTGCAAGTTGCCTTTGTTCTAGAAATATGCAGTGAAATCTGGTGATTATTGTGAAAGAGATATGAGCTCACAAAACACAGACTGCTTCAGGACTAATTGAATACTTAGCTTTATCAGTAGGCTTTGTGTTCACTTTTGTTCTGTGAGATATTCTATTTACCTTAGATATTTTAAATCTGTTAAACTGGAATAAAATGTGTAAAAGCCACTTTTGAAGGAATTTGTTTTCTTGTTCCACTAAGTGCTGTTAACACATAACTCATCTGGTTGCCAAGGTAACAGGTCAAAGGTTAGTCTCCTTCAAGACAAAGATGGCTAAAGCAAATAAAATGCTCAGAAAATGTTTCAGAAGTTTATTTTTTCAAGTAATTAGGTATTTAATAAAATATAACTCAATCTAGGTGGCAAACATAATATGAAATCATATCAAGACCATCATGATATTCTTTGTACACTGTAATTTCCACAATCTAGCCACAGGCCAAACTAGAAATGGCAAGAAATGCAAGTACTGTACAATAAATTAAGGTCACATGATACTTCCATCTGTTTGTATTTCTGTCAGTTATTTCTCCATGATATTAAGATGAGGTATGAATTACCACTGCCTGAGACAATTGCAAGCCAGATTTCAATGTGTCAATAGCTTTCAGTGAGATTTCATGTAAGAAATACCAGGGCCTGTTTTGTAGAGCAAACACTGACACAGAAAGTGACAAAATCGTTACGTTATCAGCAAAAGATTAAAGATCTTTAAGATTAACTTTATCTGTCACATGTACAGCGAAACATCAAAACACAGAATGAAACGGGCCGTTTGCATCGATGACTAAAGCAGCCTGAGGATGTACTGGGGACCTCCCGCAAATGTTACCACACTTCCGGTGCCGACGAGGCACACCCACCGCTTACTGACCCTAACCCCTGCGTCTTTGGAGTGTGGAGGGAAACAGAGAGTCACGGAGAGAATGTACAAACTCCTCACAGATCATGGAAGGAACTGAACCCTGATCTTCTGATTGCTGATGCTGTAATGCGTTATGCTAATCACCATGCTGCCATGTTGCTCTTACTTGCAAACATTATTGTAAAAGGAATTCTGCTGAAATATCATCACTCCGAAACACCTTTTCTGGTTATCTCTCTGAAACATTAATTCTGGCTATCTCTCCACAGGTGCTGCTTGGCCTGCTGTGCAATTTATAGCACTTTTATTTTGTATTATCAGCACTCAGTGTTACTTTTTTTCATATTACTTTATAATTATTATCCTCTGGCAGCATTATCCAGGCATTGTAACAAGAGCCACTTTTATGCTGCTTATGTTACCAATCAAACATGATACTGGACCCAAAATATGGAGGAGCTCAGCAGGTCAGGCAGCTTCTATGGAGAGGAACAAAGAGTTGATGTTTCGGGCCGAGACCTTTCATCGGATCTTGGCCTAAAATGGTGACTCTTTATTCCTTTACGTAGATGCTGCCTGACCTGCTGAGTTCCTCCATCATTTTCTGCATGTTACTCTGGGTTTCCAGCATCTGCAGAATCTCTCGTGTTTGCAAAGTGAGTTTGACAAGTGAGTTATAGACCATCAGCCATGGTGTTGTGCTAAAGATCTAGAATACAGATGGACAGAGGAGATCGAAGTATAAAGTAAATGTGCTCTCATTAAATGCTGGACCAAATCTGAGGGCTCTCTGTGTAAAAGACCTGTCTCTGACATCCCACCCATACTTTCCTCCAATACTTTAGAAATATGCTTCCTTATATTAGTCATTTCCACCTCCGGCCATCCACTCAAACAATGTCTCTTGTTATCTTGTACAGCTCTGTCAAGTTATCTCTCATCTTCCTTCACTCCAAAGAGAAAAGCCCTAGCTCGCTCAACCTCTCCCCACAAGACATGATCTCCAATTCAGGCAGCATCCTGGTAAATCTCCTCTGCATCCTCTCCAAAGCTTCCGCATCTTTTCTGTAATATGGTGAGTAGAAATGAACACAATGTTGTGAGTTGGTTTAATCAGGGTCTTAGAGAGCTGCAACAAGTGTCAAATAGCGGTTAGTGTAATGCGGATACAGCTCAGGGCATTCCAGAGTCCAGCACCCTTGACTTCCAGTTAAGCAATGCCATCATACTAAGATCTTCAAAACTTTTCCATGGACTGCCTTTTCCACTCCTCAGTCATTTTTTTTGCCGTTAAAAAACCTCTGTGATTGACTTGCACCTTGAACTCTGACCTCTAAGATACCAATTGAGAATAATTAGAAGACATGATTGGAAGTGAGCAATGAGCAACATTTCAAAAATTAATACATGATTTAAAAGTCAAACATTATATATCCCTATAAGAAAAGCCGACCATTCATGGTTTTAAAGAGAGATAGCATTAGATCAAAGAGAAAGACTTAGAAAACGCAGGAAAAGCAGACAGCATGAAAACTGGGATTTTTTCAGAGTTCAGCAAAAATGTACGCAAGTATTAATCATGAAAAAGAAAACAAAAATGAGAATAATCTAGTGAGGAACATAAAAGTTAAAGCAGAACGTGAACATTTACCCAATACATATGGATAAAGGAAATGATTAGCTAAAGTTAATGAGGGTTCCTTAAAGATTGACACATATACTCAAAGGCCACTTTATTAGCTATGTCCCATACCTAATAAAGTGGTCACTGAGTGTATGTTTTGATCTTTTGCTGCTGTAGCCCATCCACTTCAAGGTTTGACAGCAACGTGTTCAGAGATGCTCTTCTGCACACCACTGTTGTAATGTATCATTTGAGTTACACTCACCTTCCTGTCAGCTTGAACTAGTCCAGCCATTCTCCTCTGAGCTCGCTCATGAACAAGGCATATCTGCTCACAGAACGGCTGATTACTGAACTTTCTTTTTGCTTTCACACCGTTCCTTGTAAACTCTAGAGACTGCTGTGTGTGTGAAAATCCCAGGAGATCAGCAGCTTCTGAAATACTGAAGCCACCCTGTCTGGCACCAACAATCATTCCGCGGTCAAAGTCACTTAGATCACATTTCTTCTCCATTCTGATGTTTGGTCTGAAAACAACTGAACCCCTTGACCATGCGTTGAGTTGCTGCTACATGGTTGGCTGATTAGGTATTTGTATTATCGAGCAGTTGTACGGGTGTACCTAATAAAGTGGCCACTGTGTGTAGAACATAGAACAATACAGCTCTAGAACAGATCCAACGGCCCAGCATTTCTGAGCCAAAATAATACCAAAATAAACTTGTCCTTTCTGCCTGCTCATGATCTATATCCCTCCATTCCCTGCTTATTCAGACCCTTGAGCACCACTGTTTCCACCATTACCCCTGGCAGCACGTTCCAGGCAGGTATGATACTCTGTGTAAATCATCTGCCCTGTACATCTCTTTTAATCTTTCTCCCTCTCACCCGATAGCCATGCTCTCAAGTATTTACCGTCTCCACCCTGGGAAAAAGATTCTGACTGTCAAGACCCATCTATATGTTTCATAACTCTGGATACTCCTATCAGCCTCCAACATTCCGGGCACAAGAGAATGAGAAAGTGGCAGAGGAAATATCATACATTTTGTATTTACCTTTAAGGAAGGACTTACAAGTAATTTATAAACACAGGAGAGAAGGGTCTCAGCCTGAAACATTGACTGTTTATTCATTTCCATGGATGCTACCTGATCTTGAGTCCCTCCAGCATTTTGTGTATCTTACAAGAAACTGTTGGGCTATTGAGAAGAGCTACAGATCTGTTGTGAATAAGAAGTTGTAAGAAATTAGCATTATATGTAAAAAAAACTGTAGAAGAATGTACAAAAAACTGAGTATGTAGAATAAAACTGTAGAAAATACGTAAAACTGTATGAAGATCCATAAATCTCCAACACCCGATATCCAAGGATTTTGAAGGAGGTGGTTAAGAAGGTGGCTGAATCACTGATTTTCATTTTCCATAACTTAGTGCACGATAGAATGGCTCCCACAGATTAGAAAGGAACATATTTATACCTTTCATTTCAGAGAGTGGGTGAGGGAGAGGGGGATGGAGAGAAAACAGTGATCTTTAAACTACTCTGCTTGATATCACTAGAAGTGAAAATGGTGAAATCTTTTATAATCCTCTCAGTTAGCTTCCTAAGTAACTCCAATATTTTGGCAGGATTGCTTCTTGTTCTTCTGAACGCTCGTAAGTAGAACCACAATCTGTTCAGATTACTCATTGGGCAATTTCTCCACATTTGGGATGATCCTGATGAACTTTCTCCAAACAAAATATCTTTTCTTAAATGGGGGGGTCCAAAGTTGCTCCTAATGCTCCAGATGAGGTATTGCAGCAAGAATGCCCTATGTGAGTACTCCAAATCATATGAAACAATGTTCTATTTGTCCCTATGGAAACACAGTAAAACGTTCCCACCATCACTACTTTGTCATTTCCTGTCAGAGTCACCTTATGTGTATAAGCTATTCTTATGTATTTATACTTATTGTGTTTTTTTATTCTGTTCTTTACTGTGTTTTTTTATTCTGTTCTGTCGCATTGTTTACTCCAGGGACCAGCTGATTGTGCTTATGCTGGCCGGTTTAGCGAAAAGAGCGGCGGACACCCCTGCTGAAATTTGGAGGAAAACACACAGAGGATGCAGAGGGGGATCAAAAAGGCGAGGGAAGAGGACCGGGTCGAGACAACAGAGACTTATGGAGAAGAGGAGTTATAAGCTGTGTCGCCCCTCTCTCATCATGGGCAAAGTGAGATCGCTGGGTAATAAAATGGACGAGCTGATGGCGCTAACCAGGAGTCAGAGAACATTTTGGGAGTGCAGTGTTTTACTGAAACATGGCTGCACGAGGACATACCTGACCAAAACGTTTCCATAAAGGGCTTCCAGACTGTTCGGGCTGACTGGAAGTGCACTGAGAGTGGTAAGCGTAAACGAGGGGGGCTTGCTGTTCTGGTTAACAACAGATGGTGCAATCCTGGTCATATTATGATCAAGGAATGTGTTTGTAGTCCGGATATTGAACTTTTTGCGGTTGGACTCCGGCCATATTATTTGCCAAGGGAAATCTCACATGCAATTGTGGTTGTTGTGTACATCCCCACCCCACTCTGCCAACCCAACGTCGGCGTGTAACATCATTTACACCGTTGGGCGCAGGAGTACATTCAGCCAAAGACTCATTCCACCGAGATGCAGCACTGAGCGTCATGGGAAGTCATTCCTGCCTCTGGCCATCAAACTTTGCAGCTCCTCCGTTGGAGGGTCGGACACCCTATGCCAATGGGCTGGTCCTGGACTTATTTCCGTCTGGCATGGTTTACATATTAGTATTTGATTGTTTGTGGTTTTGTATTGCTATGTTTGTACTCTGTTCTTGGTTGGTGCAACTGTAACGAAACCCAATTTCCCTTGGGATCAGTAAAGTGTGTCTATCTATCTATCTATACTTATTGTGTTATACTTATGCTGCATCAGATCTGGAGTAACAATACTTTTGTTCTCCTTGACACTTGTGTACCGACGAATGACAATATTGAATCTTTATTGAATCTTGAATCTTTACTCTCGTCCTCAAGCCATCTCATAATAAATACAACTTTCCTTCACACTTGCATGTTGGCAAATTATGAGCAACGACATTCAAGCCACAAATGACAAATTATCAAGGTGCAGCCTGAAATCTTTCAGCAGTGTCGTGCCTTCACACAAATGATACTTCAAGGTGATTGCACTTTTATTGGGGAGCATCTCTGGAAAACAATCAGATTCAAGTTGAAGCTTATTGTCATCTGACTGCACATGAATACAACAAAACGAAACAACGATCCTCTGGAGCATGGTACACTCACACAAAATATATCACAGCACTTAAAACAAAATACTACCACAAATAAGGTAATAAAATATAATTCAAAATGCAGGTGAGATGCATAGCACTGGCAAACTGTACACAGTAAACAGTTTGCTCTTCTGGTGACGAGATTTCAGTGGTCTCAGGGTATTCATTAGTCTCACAGTCTGAGGGAAGAAGTTGTTAACCAGTCTGTAAGTCCTAGTCCTGATGCTCCTGTACCTCCTTCCTGATGACAGTGGGTCAAAGAGAATAAGGGATGGGTGGTAGGGAGTCATAATGCTTCATCCCCTTTGTATACAATGTCACAAATAGGGGAGGGGGGACCCCGGTGATTCATAGAAACATAGAAAACCTACAGCACAATACAGGCCCTTTGGCCCACAAAGCTGTGCCGAACACGATCTTACCTCAGAAACTACCTAGGGTTACCTATAGCCCTCTATTTTTCTGAGCTCCATGTACCTGTCCAGGAGTCTCTTAAAAGACCCTATCGTATCCGCCTCCACCATTGTTGCCAGCAGCCCATTCCACGCACTCACCACTCTCTGCGTAAAAAACTTACCCTTGACATCTCCTCTGTTCCTACTTCCAAGCACCTTAAAACTGTGTCCTCTCGTGTTAGCCATTTCAGCCCTGGGAAAAAGCCTCTGACTATGATCAATGCCTCTCTACACCTCTATCAAGTCACCTCTCATCCTCGACATCACATAGGAATGTTGTAAAATTATACAATACTGTGCAAAAGTTATATATATATATATTTAGAGATAGGGTGTTTAAGATTTTTGCATAGTACCATAGTATTTTATGTATTGTATTGTAGTGTTGCAAAAAAAAAACAAATTTCAATGACATGCGAGTGATTCTGATATGGGTCTCTATTGTAGACTGACAGTGGGAAGAGGGCAGGGAGAGGGGACTCACGGTTGGGAAATGGGAAAGGGAGAGGGGAGATAGCGGAAAGCACCAGAGAGAGATTCGCTCAGCAGTTTTTACTATCCTAGAAGTACTAGAACTATCAAGCTGGTTAGCAGTCCCAGCCACAAACAGGCTATGACAGGTTCAACACCAGAGCCTATCCAGCCAAGAAGAATGACGTATCTTCTACCACCCTTCAAGCAATGCAATTAATCATTAAAAAGGTCAAAGTTCTCTCTAAATCATCACCTTCTTAAGTGCAGCAATTCGGCTCTACAAGCATTTGCTGCTCCCAATTTGTTTGCGATCATAACAGCTAATAATTAGATATCTAATTAGAAAGTCTACCACATGTGTCCTGGGAAAAATAGACATGGCTTCCTAGATGCACTATATCAGAATAATAATCAACAGATTATCAATAACGAGGTGGTGCCTTGGTGAGGGCAAGCTCTTTCTTTTATACTGTGTGAAATAAGACGTCATACTTAGAGACGGATGAAGCAGCAAGTGTATTTGTTGATTGACTGAGGGCTGCAACACTGGCAGTGTTTACTCTGGGGTGGTCAGAGATTAGGATATCTCCAATTGACTTCACTGGGGAAAGGATTATTCTTTTTCTGCTTTAACATAAAAGTTCATTTTAACTGGAAAGGAAGTACTCTGGAGTGAAGCAGGAGTCATCCTGGAGTGAATGTCAATTTGGAGACACTCTAGGATGTGTGTTAAAAAAGTAAAATAAAGAACCACCCCTGGGTGGTGGGGTGCTAGGGTGGAGATACACCTCTACCAAAGGAGGTGTAAGGTGCTCCTTCCCTCCACTAGCCGGCAGGTCACCCTTGGGCAAGGTGTAGCACCTGCTTAGCCCCCCAGATCAGGGTCATGTGAAGCCATGGGAGCAGATGGTGGATGGTCATAAGAGCAACTGGTTATACGACTATTGACGCCAGGCAGACAGTCTCTGGGGCATTGATAGTGACTGGGGTGACCAGTCTTGTAAAGACACTGCCCAGAAGAAGGCAATAGCAAACCACTTCTGTAGAAAAATTTACCAAGAACAATCATGCTCATGGAAAGACCATGATCTCCTACATCATAAGACACAGCACATAATGATGATGATGATTAAATAAAGAAAGTTCTTGGTTTGGAAATTGATTTGAGGGAACATAATCAAAAATCTGAACCTCTCGACCCAAGACTGCAAGAAACTGCTGAGCTGTGGACACAGCTCAGCACGTCATAGGGACCAGGGCTTCCTTTGAGGCTTGATGTGTAGTTCAATTGCATATCAAGCTTTTCCTCAGCTAACTGGGACACTCTTTACCACCCAAGTCCTTGCCTCTCACTCTTCTTCCAAAGCCATTTCTTCCACCCACCCCCACCCCCACCTTGCTGACACGTTATGACATGATTTGGGCCCCAATCCTTGCATATAAATGAATCTCTATCCCACCCTCTCCAATCCCTAAAACTCTCTTAGTCATGTTCTATAACCCATCCATGAGCCAGATCCTGAGTTCGTATGGTTCATGTCCATAATTCCAAATCCATATGAGTTATGAGCTATAATTGCCAGTCCACTCATGACATCCTGAGTTCAGATGTGATCCATGATTCTAAGTTCACACATAACCCATTATCCACAACCCAGAGTAAATATGTGATACACACAGCATGCTAGAGGAACTCAGCAGACCAGGCAGCGTTTATGGAACAGAGTAAACAGTTGACACTTCGGGCCGAGACCCTTCATCGGGACTGGAAAAAAGATGAGAAGTCAGAGTAAGAAGGTGGGGGGAGGGGAGGAAGAAGTACAAGATGGTAGGTGACAGGTGAAATCAGGAGAGGGGAAAGAATGAAGTAACGAGCTGGGAATTCAATTGTCCAAAGAGATAATGGGCTGGAGAAAGGGGAATTTGATAGGAAAGGACAGAAGGCCATGGAAAAAAGGGAAGGTGGAGGAGCACCAGAGGGAGATTATGGGCAGGTAAGGAGAGAGAGAAATGGGAATGGGGAATGACAAAGAAGTGGGTGGCAATTACCGGAATTTCGAGAAATTGATGTTCATGTCATCAGGTTGGAGGCTACCCAGACAGAATATGAGGTGTTGCTCCTCCAACCTGAGTGTGGCCTCATCGCGGCAGTAGAGTAGGCCATGGACTGACGTGTCAGAATGGGAATGGGAAGTAAAACTGAAATGGGTATATGTGATCCCCGAGCCATGATTTTGAATCCCCCATGTGAACCATGAGAAATGATCTCCTACCTGCACGTGACTGCCAATCCACAATTCTCAATTCTGGCAATGATGGGACCAGTGGAGAAGGATCCCTTGCTCAGAGGAAGGCTGATTGCACAATATCTCAGAGTTCACAAGCTACCTGCTCTGCTCTTTGGGCCATGGAACAAAGTTAAGGTCAACCGTTTATTTTGCTCTGATTACAGTTTCAGCACAACCCAACAGATATGCCCTCTTCTCATTCCTACATCAGAGAGGAGCGACAGAAGCCTGAAGACACACGCTCTACCTTTTAGGACAACATTTTTCCCTTCTGGCATCGGATTTCTGAACAGTCCATGAACCCGTGAACAGTACCTCACTAATTTTGCTCTCTCTTTGCACTAATTTATTTATACATATATATTTCTTATTGCAATTTCAAAGCTCAACATTCATTTATTATCGAAGTATGTAGACATTATATGTCCTTGAGATTAGTGTCCTTACAGGCAGCCACAAAACAAAGAAACCCCAAAGGAAGCCATTAAAGAAAAGACCATCAGACACCCAATACAATCAATAAAAGTAAGCAAATAGCATTCAGAACTGAGGTTTTATGAAGGACATGAAACCAGGCTTGCACTGTACAATTTTGTGACACGTGTCAGTGACATAGACCTGATTCTGACAGAGTCCACAGCCATGAATTATTTATAGTGTAGTCACTACAGTAAGGTAGGGAAGACAGTTGTCTATTAAAATATAGTCAGCATCATCAAACAATGATAGGGAAAATGAACAGGCTTTATATGGTTTCTGGTTGAGACATAATTAATAATCAGGACTTGGGGGAAATGCTTTGCGTTTCTTTGAATGAAACTGTATTTGACTAACTTGATTCAGTTTCAGATTCAGATTGATTTATTTATCATGAGTAATTGAAACATACAGTGAAACACATTAACAACCAGTACTACCTAAGGATGTGCTGGGGTAGTAAAGCAGCATTCAGTCAGTGCTGCTCTGGTGTGTCTCTGGGATAAGGTACCATTTATTTGGGGTTTGAACCTTCACAGCTTCTCACTCAGAGACACAGGAAGACAACGGGAACTTACTGGTGTCTCAGCACTGTTCATCCTTCATAATTCTCACCATTCAGTCAATGGTGAGAATTATCCCAAGCCGAAAACTGGGAATTCATCCTGATGCATAGTGAAATGGATAAACTTTAACCCATTGCTCTGCTTCTTTACCAACATTTCCCAAATTCATAATGTTTCCTCAATAATACCTCCCCCAACAGAGTCATGGAAATGCAGGGGCAAAATTGCTCTATAAAACTCTGGTTAGACTAAACTTGAAGTATTGCATTCAATTCCGGTTGCCTCATTATCAGAAGGATGGGGAAGCTTTAGAGAGGGGACAGAGGTGATTTATCAGGATGCTGCCTAGATTAGGGAGTATGTTTCACGAGGACAGGATAAGTGAGTTAGGGGTTTTCTCTTTGCAGCAAAGGAAGATGACAGGTGACTTGATACGAAACGACACAATGCTAAATTGAACTGAACTGAACTAAACTAAACATTTCTAGTCAAGGACTCTGTGATTTGCTCATTTTTTTGCTTTGTGTGATTTATTTTTTCTGCATTGCGTGTCTGATTTTTTTTTGGAGCGGGTTCCATGTTGTTTCTTTGCTTTGCGGCTGTCTTTGTTTCTTTGTTTTGTTTTGTGGCAGACGAATCTCAGGGCTGTATACTGCATACATACTTTGTTAATAAATGTACTTTGAACAAGATCACAAGAGGCATAGATGGAGTGGACAGCCAGAGCAATAAAAAACTACTTTTTAAAAATTTCTCTTTCCAAAATCTGACAAGGAGTCTTCAACCCAAAGTTTTAACTCTACTTCTCTTTCCACAGATGCTGCCTGACCTGCTAAGTGTTCCAGAAGTTTCAGGTTTTATTTCACACTTCTAATGCCTACTTATTTTAAATATTAATTTTCTGCCAACAGAACATAGCTAACGAGGAAAAGCTCTGAGGGAAGTGCCCATTTCGAAGGAACCACTCATCAAGAACTAGTGAGCAGATCTGCCACACAAAAAAAGACTAATACTTCCATTTTGCCTTCCAGCATCTTGGTACATAGAGCTGTTTATCAAGTATATAATAAATATAATATAAGCTGTTTATCAAGTATATAATAAATCTCTTTCCATTAGTCCGTAATGGACCCTGCCATGACACAAAGGAAGCCCCTGCACAGGAGAGCTTTGAGGAACATTGGCTTGGAGCTACCTGCTCTTTCCAAGGATGCAGTATTTACCACATACTGCGCCTGACATCTTTCCTTACCCCAAAAGTTATTTTCTGAAAGAAATCTTGCTAATTTGCTTTTTACTGGGTCAATACTAATTGCTTCCTCCATCTCCTAAGGGAGGAACTATAGATTCGTCCCTTGCACACTGAAAGACACACAGTGGCCACGTTATTAGGTATCCCCTGCACCTAATAAAAAGGCCACTGAGTATATGCTTGTGGTCATCTGCTGCTGTTCAACACGTGCATTCAGAGAGGCTCCTCTGCACGCCACTGTTGTAATCTCCATCCTCCTTCGCTCCAAAGAGAAAAGACCAAGCTCAATCAAATAGAATCCTAATCCATTGGAAAATGGGCAGAAAAACTTTAGAAAGATGTCCTGAATAAAGTGGATCACGACATTGCTGAGGTTCCCCTGTTGTTATCGAGGTGATGTTTAGTGAATTAGTCAGACTTGCCTGGAACACAAGTGTGGGAGGTGCTTTTTCTCTCTCTCTGTACTTCTCCAATTGCAAATGTGTTTCCTAGCTGCAGGGAACGCACAGTTGAGAAGCTGACAGAAAAGCTGAGAGCAGAGAACTGTGAACAGCCTTGTTAGCATGGCATCCATTGCAAACTTCATAATGCCCGGTATGTTAACTTGTTATGTGCTGAACTTCTGTCACAGTACCGAATCTATGGCCCCTCTTGTAATCTGCAATTTTTAATGGAGATTTTGATTTTCTTTAATGAAAATAAAAAAATCTGGAAATTTGCAAGATCGGGATCAGTTTCCAAGTTTTGAAGTTGAAGTTATTGTCGTAGGCACAAGTACTCAGGTAAATAGGGACATAAGCATTGGCCTTCATAAATCAATATATTGAGTACAAGAGAAGGAATGTTGGGTTGAAGTTGTACAAGACATTGGTGAGGCCTGATTTGGAGTATTGTTTGTAGTTTTGGTCACCTACCTACAGGAAAGATGTAAACAAGGTTAAAGGAGTGCAGAGAAAATTTACAAGGAGGACCTGAGTGATTAGAAAAAATTGAATAGGTTAGGACTGTATTCCTTACAGCATAGAAGATTGACAGGAGATTTGATACAGGTATACAAAATTATGAGGGATATCGATAGTGTCAATGGAAACAGGCTTTTTCCACTGAGGTTGGGTGGAACTACAACCAGAGGTCATGGGTGAAGGGTGAAAAGCAAGAAGTTTAAGGGAACATGATGGTAAACCTCTTCATTCAGAGGGTTGTGAGAGTGTGGAACGAGCTGCCAGCACAAGTGGTGCATGTGAGATTGACTTCTATGTTTAGGAGAAGATTGGATAGGTACATGGATAGTAGGAGTACGGAGGCCGTGGTCCCAATGCAGGTCGATGGGAGTAGACAGTTTAAATGCCTTTGGCATGGACTAGATGGGCTGAAGGGCCTGTTTCTGAGCTGTACTTCTCTATGACTCTACCTGTACACACAGGAGCAATGGAGAACTTGCAGCAGCATAGCACAGAGCATCAAGTAACCAGCATTCACAAGAAAAGCAAAAATTATACACAGCTTTTACAAAAAGACAATTAAAACAAAAAAGGTCTATTTTAGTGTAAAGTGATCAAAACGGTCATAGCATTGTTAAACTGTCGTGATAAGGATTGTGCAGCTTCGTTCAAAAATCACAAACAAGAGAAAATTTGAAGATGCTGGAAATCCAAAGCAACACACACAAAATGCTGGAGGAACTCAGCAGGACAGGCAGCATCTATGGAAAAGAGTAAACTGTTGATGTTTCAGGCCGAGACCCTTCATCAGGACTGGAGAAGAAAATCGAAGTCAAACTAGGAAGTTGGGGGGAGGGGAGGAATAAATTCAAGGTAGTACAGTATATGATAGGTGAAACCAGGAGAGAGGTAGGTGTGAAGTAAAGAGCCAGAAAATTGATTGGTGGAAGAGATAAAGGGCTGGAGAAGGTGAATCTGATCGGCAAGGACAGAAAACCATGGAGAAAAGGGAAGGGAGAGAAGCAACAGAGGGAGGTGATGGGCAGTTAAGAAGATAAGGTGAGAGAGGGAAATGGAAATGAGGAACAGTGAGAGAGAGGGGAGGGGGCAAAACTGGAAGTTTGAGAAATCATTGCTCATTCCTTCTGGTTGGAAGATATCCAGACAGAATTTAAGGTGTTTCCTTCTCACACCTTCTCTTCTTAACTACCTATCACCTTCCTCTGGTGCTCCTCTCCCTTCCCATTCTTCCATGGCTTTCTACCCTTTCCTGTCAGATTCCACCTTCTCCAGCCCTTTATCTCTTTCACCAATTGACTTCCCAGCTGTCTACTTCACCCTCCCCCCTCCTGAATTCAACTACCTCCTACCACCTTGTACTTCTTCCTCCCCTCCCCCCACCTTCTCACTCCAGCTTCTCATCTTTTCTCAGCTGTCCTGATGAAGGGTCTCGGCCTGAAATGGTGACTCTTCACTCTTTTCCCTAGGTGCTGCCCGGTGTGGTGAGTTCCTCCAGCATTTTGACTGTGTTGCTCTGCCCAAAAATCAAATGGTTGAAGGGAAGTAGCTGTTCTTAAACCTGGTGGTGTGGGACTTTAGGCTTCTGAATTTCCTGCCTGATGGTAGCTCCAGGAAAATGGCATGGCCAGCATGGTCAGGGTCTTTGATGTTGCCTTCCCGAGACAGTGCCCCCTATGGGTACTGCCAATGGTGGGAAGGAATGTACCCATGATATATTAGATGGTATCCATTACTCTCTGCTATGTCCTTCAAAGAGTCAGTACACACGGGCAGTAGCTGGCACAGTAGCGCAATTAGTAAAGTCGCTGTCTTGCAGCGCTAGAGACGTGGGTTCAATCCTGACTGAGTCTGCACGTTCTGTCTGTGACTATGTCGGTTTCCCTTGGGTGCTCCACTTCTCTCCCACGTGCCAAACCAGTGCAGGTTGTGAGTTAATTGGTCTCCTAGTGTGATAGGATCTGGAGGGGTGGGAGCATAAAATATGGCAACACCAGAACCATCAGGATCCTGAACCAGCAGAGATAACCTTACTCATCTCAACGTTAAACTATTCCACAACCTTTGGACTCACTCTCAAGGACTCTACAACCCGTGTTCTCAACATTTTCAGTGCCTATAAAAAGTATTCACACCTTTTGGACGTGCTCATGTTTTATTGTTTTACAACATTGAATCACAATGGGTTTAATTTGGCTTTTTTGACATGGTCCAACAGAAACTACTCTTTCGTGTCAAAGTGAAAACAAATTTCTACAAATTGGTCTAACTTTATTACAATTATTAAACACAAAATAATTGATTGCATTATTACTTATCCCCTTCAAGTCAGTATTTAGTAGACACATCTTTGGCAGCAATTACAGCCTTGAGTCTGTGTGGATAGGTCTCTATCAGCTTTGTACATCTGGACTCTGCAATTTTTCCTCATTTTTCTTTACAAAACTGTTCAAGCTCTGCCAGATTGTATGGGGATTGTGAGAGAACAGCCCTGTTCAAGTCCAGCCACAAATTCTCAATTTGATTGAGGTCTAGACTGACTTGGCCACTCCAGGACATTAACTTTGTTGTTTTTTAATCCATTCCTGTGCAGTTTTGGCTTTATGCTTAGGGTCATTGTCTTGCTGGAGGTCAAATCTTCTCCCAAGTTGTAGTTCTCTTACAGAGTGCATCAGGTCCTCCAGGATTTCCCTGTATTTTGCTGCATTAATTTTACCCTCTACTTTCACAAGCCTTCCAGGGCCTGCTGCAGTGAAGCATTCCCACAGCATGATGCAGCCACCACAATGCTTCACAACAGAGATGGTGTGTTTTTAATGATGTGTGGTGTTCAGCTTATGCCAAACAGCATTTATTCTGATGGCCAAAAAGCTCAACTTTGGTTTCATCAGACCATAGAACCTTCTTCCAGCTGACTTCAGAGTCTCCCACATGCCTTCTGGCAAACTCTAGCTGAGATTTAATGTGAGTTTTTTCAATAGCGGATTCCTCTTTGCCACTCTCCCATAAAGCTGTGACTAGTGAGGCACCTAGGCAACAGTTGTTGTATGCGCAGTCTCTCCCATCTCAGCCACTGAAGCTTGTAACTTCTCCAGAACTGAAATATGTCACTTGGTGATCTCCCTCGCTCAGCTTTTGGGGACGGCCTGCTCAACATCTGTGCCATGTTCTTTCCATTTCTTGATGATTGATATAACTGTACTCCAAGAGATATCCAGTGGCTTGGAAATTTTCTTGTACCCATCTCCTGACTTGTGCTTTTCAATAACCTTTTCACGGAGTTGCTTAGAGTGTCCTTTTATCTTCAAGGTGTAGTTTTTGCCAGGATACGGACTCACCAGCAGTTGAACCTTCTAGAAACAGGTGTACTTTTACTACAATCAATTGAAACACCTTGATTGTACACAGGTTTATATATATAGCTAGGACACCTTAACTAATTATATGACCTCTAAAACCAATTGGCTGCACCAGTGATGATTTGGTGTATCATATTAAAGAGGATGAATACTTATGCAATCGATTATTTTGTGTTTTATATTTGTAATTAATTAGATCACTTTGTAGAGATCTGATTTCACTTTGACACTAAAGAGTTTTTTTCTGTTGATCCGTGTCAAAAAAAAGCCAAATTAAACCCACTGTGATCCAATATTGTAAAGCAATAAATCATGAGAAGTTCCGGGGGTGGGGGGGGGTGATTACTTTTTATTGGCACTGTATTTATTTATTTGTTTGTTTGCTTTTTAACAGTTTGTCTTCTTATGCACATTAGTTGTTTGTTAGCCTGTGTAAATTTCCGTGGACTCTATTGTATTTCTTTGTATCTACTATGAAGGCCCGCAAGAAAATGAATCTCAGAGTGGTATGTGTTGACATAAGGGCCATAAGTTATAGGAGCAGGATTAGGCCAGTTGTCCCATCGAGTCTGGTCTGTCACTTCATCACAGCTGATCCACTTTTCCTCTCAGAGCCAATCTTTTGCCTTCTCCCCGCATCCCTTCAGCTCTGTCCAATCAAGAATCTTCCAACCTCTGCCTTAAATATTCAAAAAGACTTGGTCTCTGCAGCTGCATCACTCTCTGGCTCAAGAAATTCTTCCTCATCTCCATTCTAAAAGGACACCACTCTATTCTGAGGTTGTGCCCTCTGGTCCTGGACTCTCCCAACATAGGAAACATCCTCTCCACATCCACTCTATCAAGACCTTTCACCATTCGATTGGGTTACCTCTCATTCTTCTGAATGCTAGTGAATACAGGCCCAGAGCCATCAGACGTTCTTCATATGACAAGCCTTTCGACCTGGAATCATTTTTGTGAACCTCCTTTGAACCCTCTCCAGTGTCAGCACATCCTTTCTAAGATAAGGGGCCAAAAACTGCTCACAATACTCCAAGTGAGGTATAAGTACATGCTTTGATAATGTATTTCTTTTGGGGTTTAATATAGGATTAGTATAAATGCGTGGCTGGTGGTCAGCACAGACTGGATGGGCTGCAAGGCCCGCTCCTGAGCTGAATTGTTCTGACTCCATGGCAACCACGATGGGCTGAAAGGTCTACCCTCCACAGTACAAAGTAACTGCCTGGGGAAATGTATTAAAGATGTCTTCATCCTCCCTCTTGTTACAAAATGTAATTATGTAGATCACTGTCATTCATGATTCAAATCAGTTAACAATAGACCTCCTTTGGATGGGGGTAACGCATCACGGCCAGGAGAGTTAATGCTAGCTTTACCACACATCCACCGCTCTTAATCTGGCTCTAGCGATGGGGCAAATGTCAAGCAGAGGCCAGGCACATCATTAAAGGAGAGAGCTGGGGGGGGGGGTTGGTGGGGGGATTAATGCCAGAGAGCTTTTCTGGGCTCAAGTCACTCAACTCTCAGGGATCGTCACACAGCGCAAGGCAGAATTGTGGGATCAAGTGTTTGTGCACGCCCTCTCACCCAGACACTAACACTTGGCTTGGGGGAGGTCAGGGGAAAGGATAAAGAAATAAATTCCAAACATGTGCTGTTGCCTTTCGCTTCTGACTACATTTTTATGAGAACCCTCCTGCTGTAATTATCTGGTCTGAATGTCAATTAAGAAGCTTTCGCTTTCATTATTCCACACAGGAATTGTTTATGTAACCTTCTCAGCGAGGTACCTCAATTAACAGTCCTCAGAGCAGACACGTTGTGCTACAGATCCTGAATGCTAAATCTATGTTGTGACATAAAGATGCATTATCATGAAGGAGTGGAGTGGAGATCTCCGGCAAATAAAGAGACTTGCAAATCTATTGTAATTTGCATGACCCATTCAGGATATTCCAAAAAGCTTTCTGTCCAGGGAGTAACGCACACAAAGTGCTGGAGGAACTCAGCAGGTCAGGCAGCATCTACGGAGAGGAATAAACAGTCGACGTTTCAGGCTGGGACCTTTCAGGACTGGAAAGGAAGGTGGGGGGGGGGTGGGAATAGGCTCATGAGATCTTTTGTGTGTGTGTTACTCTGGATTTCCAGCATGTGCAGAATCTCTTGTGAACACATAATCGATGTCTGCTGAATGGAACAAGTGCTTCATTTTACGGAAATAAGTGGAGTTACTTGTTGCCAATTCCGGTGGACGCCATGGGCCGTCCCAAGCCCAGCTGTGAAATGGGGAGGGTTGGCTAGCAAATCCATCCGGTAAAATTCCAGTGTGATAGAAACGCCAGTGGAAGCTCCAAAGCCTTCATCCCTGGGAGAGGAAGGATAGAAGAAAGGCAACACCTGGGGACAACTTGAAAGACTGGCCCAGGACAGAGGGCTCTGGTGAGCTGCTCTTGGCGGCCAATGCCCCAGTAGGGGTGAATGAGTTTAAATGAGTAAGTATTCAGGTGTGATTGCACATGTCCCAATGAACCTGCATCTCAGTAACAAAGTACGTTCCCTTCCCTTTATTGGGGTGACAGGGTGGGATAGTGGTTAGAAGGTGCGGGGGAGGAGAACGGAATCCAAGCTGTCAGTTGATAGGTGAAGCAAGGTGAGGAGGAAGATAGGTGGCTGGGGGACGGAGATAAAGAAAGAAACTGGCAGGTGATAGGTGGAAAAGGTAAAGGGCTAAAGAAGAAGGAACCTGATAGGAGAGCAGAGTGTTAGTTACATTTGAAATAGTGCTCATGCAAAAAAAATCCAAGGTTTAATTCCTGATTGAATTTGGAGTTTGCCCTGTTGAGAAATGCAAAGGGAGGGACAGGCACGGGTTCAGCAGTGATGCTCGCCCTGGTCAAATAGCTCATCAACTCTCACTGCACTGCTTTGCACAAGGAATGACTGACAGCAGTTTGAAATAATTGGGAGCAACACGCACAAAATGCTGGAGGAACTGATGCACCTATGGAGGGGAATAAGCAGTCAACGTTTTGGGCCAGGACCCTTCTTCAGGAGTGGAAAGGAAGGGGGAAGAAGCCAGGAATAAGAAGGTGGGGGAGGGGGAAGAGTACAACTTGGCAGGTGATTGGTGAAGCCGGGCAGGGGGTAAGTTGGGAGGGTTGGGGAGGGGAGGATGAAGTAAGGAGCTGGAAGGTGATAGGTGGAAAAGGTAAAGGGCTGAAGAAGAAGGAATCTGATAGGAGAGGAGAGTGGACCATTGGAGAAAGAGGAGGAGGAACGGCACTAGAGGGAGGTGATGGGCTGCTGAGGAGATGGGAGGGGGTACGAGGAGAGCCAGAATGGGAAATGGAAAATAGAGAGAAGGGAGAGAGGATGGATAAATTACAGCATGTGAGAGAAATTAATGTTCAATCCATCAGGTTGGAAGCTAATCTCTCTCCCAGTTTGAAATAATTGTCATTCAAGGGGCAGTAAGTGAATACTTCCTTCTTCACCACTGGGTATGTATGTGATCACAGAGCCTTGAAATTCACAGTGTGATTATAAACAGACTATATAAAACTTTGTTCAGTTCATGTTTGGAGTACCGTGTACAGTTCTGGTCATTACATCATAGGAAGGAGAGATTCACGAGGAGTTGTCTGAGACTGTTAGATATAAGAAGAGGTTGAATAAACTTGCCGAAGGGTCTCGGCTCAAAACATCGACTGTACTCTTTTCCATAGATGCTGCCTGGCCTGCTGAGTTCCTCCAGTATTTTGTGTGTGTTACTTTGGATTTCCAGCATCTGTAGATTTTCTCTTGTCTGTGATTTGAATAAGCCTGGATTGTTTTGGCTGGATTGAGGAGGCTGAGGGGAGACTCGATCATGATAATACAAAACGATGAGCGGCATAGACGGGATAGATAGTCGGTCTTTTTCGCAGATGTGGTGTGGGGGGAGGATATATAGGTTTAAAGAGAGAAGAGGAAAATTGAAAGGAATGTGCAAGGTAAATTGCAAACAGTTTTGGGCCCCTTACCTAAGAAAGGATGTGCCGGCATTGGAGAAGGTCCAGAGGAGGTTTGTGAAAATTATCCCAGGAATGAAAGGGTTAACACATGGGGAGTGTTTGAAGGCTCTTTAGGTTGGTTGATGGTTGAAAGATCGAGGGGGGGATCTCATTGAAACATACTGACATTTGAAAGGTGGTGATAGAGTGGACGTGGAGAGGATGATTCCAACAGTGAAAGACTCTGGGACCAGAGGGCACCGCCTCAGAATAGAAGGATGTCCCTTTAGAACAGAGATGAAGAGGAATTTGTTTAGCCAGAGGATGGTTAATCTGTGGAATTTATTACCACAGGCAACTGTGCAGTTGAAGTCATTGGGTGCAGTTAAATCAGAGGTCGATATTTTCTTGATTCGGAAGGCTGTCAAAGGTTACTGGGAAAAGAAAAGAAAATGGGTTCAGAAAAAATAAATCAGCTGTGATAGAATGGTGGAGCAGATTCAATGGGCGGAATGGCCTAATTCTGCTACTGTCTTATGGTCTAAGTATTTTTTATACATAGAGTGGTAGACACCTGGAACTCGCTGCTTGGGGAGGAGGTACAATGACAATGTTTAAGAGCCATTTACACAGGGACATGAACAGGCAGGAATGGAGGGATGTGGATCAAGCATAGGTAGATTGCAGCTGAAATTGGCATTGTGTTCAACACAGACACTGCAGGCTGAAGGGCCTGTTCCTGTGCTGTGATGTTCTACTGTCTGTTCTAGACCACCTCCATTTTGCTTAGGGAGTGCCCTGAGATACTAAAAGCTTTTATTTTAAGTATATAGAGGGTAAAAGAGTTGAGGGTAGATATAGGACCAATAGAAAATGATGCTGGAGATATTGTAATGAGAGACACAGAGATGGCAGAGTAACTGAATGCGTATTTTGTATCAGTCTTCACAGTGGAAGACATCTGCAGTATACCGGACATTCAAGAGTGTCAGAGTAGTGAAGTATGTGCAGTGAAAATTACAACTGAGAAGGTGCTCAGGAAGCTTAATGGTCTGATGGTGGATAAAACTTTTGGACCTGATGGAATGCTCCCTTGGGTTCTGAAGGAAGTAGCTAGGGAGACTGTGGAGGCATAAACAGTAATCTTTCAAAAATCAATAGATTCTGGCATTGTACCAGATGAGTGGAAAATTGCAAATGTTACTCTGCTATTTAAGAAGGGTGGGAGGCAGCAGAAAGGAAACTGTAGACCTGTTAGCCTGACATCAGTGGTTGGGAAGTTGTTGGAATCGATTATTAGGGATGAGATTATGAAGTACCTGGAAGCACATGACAAGATAGGCCAAAGACAGCATGGTTTCCTGAAAGGAAAATCCTGCCTGACAAACCTACTGCAATTCTTTGAGGAAATTACAAGCAGGGTAGACCAAGGAGATGTAGTAGATGTGGTGTACTTGGATTTTCAGAAGGCCTTTGACAAGGTGCCGCACATGAGGCTGCTTAGCAGGATAAGAGCCCATAGAATCACAGGGAAGTTACTAGCATGGGTGGAGCACTGGCTGGTTGGCAGAAAACAGAGAGTGGGAATAAAAGGATCCTATTCTGGCTGGCTGCTGGTTATCAGTGGAGTTCCACAGGGGTTGGTGTTGGGACCACTGCTTTTTATGATGTATGTCAATGACTTGGACTATGGGATTATTGGATTTGTGGCTAAATTTGCTGATGATACAAAGATAGGTGGAGGAGCGGGTAGTGTTGAGGAAACAGAGAGCCTGCAGAAATACTTGGATTGTTTAGGGGAATGGGCAAAGAAGTGGCAAATGAAATACAATGTCGGAAAGTGTCTGGTCATGCACTTTGGTGGAAGAAATAAAGAGGCAGACTATTATTTAGATGGGGGGAGTATTCAAAATGCAGAGATGCAAAGGGACTTGGGAGTCCTTGTGCAGGATACTCTAAAGCTTAACCTGCAGGTTGAGTCAGTGGTGAAGAAGGCGAATGCAACATTGGCATTCGTTTCTACAGGTATAGAATATAAGAGCAGGGATGTGATGTTGAGGCTCTATAAGGCACTCGTGAGACCACACTTGGAGTATTGTGTGCAGTTTTGGGCTCCTTATTTTAGAAAGGATATACTGACATTGGAGAGGGTTCAGAGAAAATTCACGAGAATGATTCCAGGAATGAAAGGGTTACCGTATGAGGAACGTCTGGCAGCTCCTGGGCTGTATTCCCTGGAGTTCAGGAGAATGAGGGGGGATCTCATAGAAACATTCCGAATGTTAAAAGGCCTGAACAGATTAGATATGGCAAAGTTATTTCCCATGGTAGGGGAGTCTAGGACAAGAGGCCACAACTTCAGGATTGAAGGACGTCCTTTAAGAACTGAGATGTGGAGAAATTACTTTAGTCAGGGTGGTAAATCTGTGGAATTTATTGCCATGAGCGGCTGTGGAGGCCAAGTCATTGGGTGTATTTAAGGCAGAGATAGATAGGTTCTTGATTAGCCAGGACATCAGAAGACATAGGGAGAAGGCAGGGGAGTGGGGATGACTGAAAGAATTGGATCAGCTCATGATTGAATAGTGGAGCAGACTCGATGGGCTGAATGGCCTACTTCTGCTCCTATATCTCATGGTCTTATGGCCTTAACACAGATTCCCACTGGATGCCTTGTCCTTAAATCATTTAGGACTCTGTTGCTAATTTCAAAGACTCCTACTCACCTTTCACTTTTCATTCCGTAGGTGAAGGGTGAAAGGTCAAATACGTAAGGGGAAGCTGATGGAGGACTCCTTCACTCAGAGGGTGGTGGAAGTGTGGATCAAATGGCCACTGAGAGAATGTTGCAAAGCTAAACAGGGCAGGGTTCTTCTGCCCATCCCTTTTATTCATCAAATGATCTGTTGCCCATTTATACTCATCTAACACAGGATTATATTCACCTAAAACCCAGCCATGAAGTGATTCACTTTTATGTGTTTTACTGTGATCTCCCTCCTGGACTCTGTACCAGTACCTCTGTGTCACATTCAAAAGTTCTGCCTTTATGGACTTCTTTTTGTTGAAGGAAATGATTTTTGTTTTGCAAATCAGCTCTCTCCACTCAGTGACAGTCATCACCTCTGCCCTACATTTTTTCCATGAGCTTTTGGCCATTTCCCAAGTTTGTATGGTAAGGCTTCAACACTGCCTCCATACAAAACTGCGAACATAAACAGACGCCACATATTCTCCTAGAGTGAAAGCTTACCACTGAATTTTAACTTTCACAGTATCGTGGGCAGGGAGGGGAAGGCTATTGAAAGAATCATGGAAAATCAGAGCAATAAATTTCATGAATCCTCTAATTCCTTCTCTTTTTCCTTGATCCCCCACATCTATCCTTGCCCTCTTCCTCCTTCACCTCTTACCCTTTTCCCCACCCCTCCCATAAACTGTGCAGGATTTCTTCCCCCCTGTTCGCTCACCTCAACACTGAACTGATTTCATAACCTACAGACTCACTTTCAAGGATCCTACAGCTCGTCTTCTTAGTATTATATAATTTTATTTGCAAAATCTGTCTTTTATTTTGCACAGTGGTTGTTTGTCAGTCTTTATTGACATATAGTTTTTCATAAATTCTACTGTATTTCTTTGTTTTCCTGTAAATGCTCCAAGAAAATGAATCTCAAGAAAATAGACCATAAGACGTTGGAGCAGAATTAGGCCATTCAGCCCATCAAGTCTGCTCCACCATTCCATCATGGCAGATTTATTATCCCTCTCAACCCCATTCTCCTGCCTTTCCCCTGTAACCTTTGACACTCTGACTAATCAAGAACCCATCAACCTCTGCTTTAAATGTATCCAATGACCTTGCCTCCACAACCATCCATGGCAATGAATTCCACAGATTCCCCACCTTCTGGCTAAGTAAAATTTTCCTCATCTCTACTCTAAAGAGATTATTTCTATTCTGAGTCTGTGCCCTCTGCTCCTAAACTCCCCCACTGCAGGAAACATCCTATAAACATCAGCATCCTGATGAAGGGTCTCGACCCAAAACATCGACTGTTTACTCTTTTTGATAAGTGCTGCCTGGCCTGCTCAGTTTCTCCATTATTTTGTGTGTATTGCTTGGATTTCCAGCACCTGTAGATTTTCTTGTGTAAAGGAAACATCCTCTCCATATCCACTCTATTCAGGTCTTTCAATATTTGATAGGTTTCAATAAGACTCCCCTTCACTCTTCTGAACTCCAGTGAATAGAGACCCAGAGGCATCAAATGTCCTTCTTGTGTTCATCCTTTCATTCCAGGAATCATTCTCAATACTCTTGTCTGGACCAGCAAATGCCAGCAAATCTTTTCTTAAATGAGGGGCCCAAAACTGCTACAATACCCCAGGTGCAGTCTGACCAGTGCCTCATAAAACCTTAGCATTACATCCTTATCCTTATATTCTCATCCTTGAAATGAATGCTAACTGCTTTTGCTTTCCTTACCAATGACTCAACCTGCAAAATCACCTTTAAAGAATCCTGCACAAGTCCCTTTGCACCTCTGATTTCTGAATTTTCTCCCCACTGAGAAGATAGTCTATGCCTTATTCCTCCTGCCAAAGTGCATGACCATACACTGTCCTGCACTATATTCCATTTGCATTTCTTTGTCCATTCTCCCAATCTGCTCAAGTCCTTCTGCAGGCTCATTACTTCCTCAACACCACCTGCCCCTCCTCCAATTATCTTTGTATTGTCCGCAAATGTGGCCATCATCCAAATCATTGATATATAATGTGAAAGAAGAATTAATTTCAGAGACGTATACAGAGGCGTGTTCTTTGAATATTTGAAAAGGAGTTATCCCGACACCGACCCCTGTGGAACACAGTTAGTCACCAGCAGCCAATCACAAAAAGCCACTTTCATTCCCACTTTTTGCCTCCTGCTAGTCAACCAATCTTCTCTATGTACTTTGATAGTAAATGTTATTGTGCCTCTGCCTCCCCTCTTCACCATCGTTTCCCCTCACCATCCCATCTATCGTCTCTCCCTCCTTACTTCCTTCCCTCACCCAGTTCCTCCTCTTCCCCCTCCCACCACAGCCTCATTAAATCCCCACAGATTCCAACTCTCCCTGACACAGTAGTGGACAATATACAGAGGCCAGTTAACCTAACATCGCTGAGATGTGCAAGGAAGCTGGAGGGAAACCCATGCGGTGGTGGAGAAAGCAAGCAAACTCCACACAGACAGCAACAGAGGCCAACATTAAACGCAGTCTCTGCGATGTGAGGCAGCAACCCTGATAGATTTACCAGAATCTCGGGGGGGGGGTGGTGAGCTAATGAAAATGTGGGAAATGTGGGGTTAATGTAGCATTAGTGTTATGGGGTGGTGGATAGTCAGCATGAATTTAATGGGCCAAAGGGTCTGTTACTACACTGTACACATTTGCAGTCCCATCTTACTTTCCTTTTATCTTCTCGTCATTCCTACTCTTCCCAATACCCCTCCCCTGTCCTTGCATGCCATTCCCACATCCTACTTTTCCTGTATCCTCTCACTGCACCCAGACACTGAAACTGCACAGGATCACGAGAGGCTGCAGACGGTTGTGGACTCACCCAGCTTCACCACAGGCATGTGTCTCCCCACCATAAAGGACATCGTCAAAAGGCAGCACCTCCAGAAGCCTGCATCCACCACTAATGACACGCACCACTCGGGACATTTTCTTTTATCATTACTACCATCAGAGAGGGGTACAGGAGCCTGATGACACTCAACGTTTGGGAACAGCTTCTTTCCCTCCATCATCAGAATTCTGAGTGGTCTGTGCTATTGCTCTTATGCACTTGGAGTCTGCTCACCCCATTGGACATGGAGTATTGTGTGTAATCTCGTCACCCCATTGGAGATGGAGTATTGTGTGTAATCTCGTCACCCCATTGGACATGGTGTATTGTGTGTAATCTCGTCACCCCATTGGACGTGGTGTATTGTGTGTAATCTCGTCACCCCATTGGACGTGGAGTATTGTGTGTAATCTCGTCATCCCATTGGACATGGAGTATTGTGTTTAATCTCGTCACCCCATTGGACATGGTGTATTGTGTGTAATCTCGTCACCCCATTGGACATGGAGTATTGTGTGTAATCTCGTCACCCCATTGGACATGGTGTATTGTGTGTAATCTCGTCACCCCATTGGACGTGGAGTATTGTGTGTAATCTCGTCACCCCATTGGACATGGAGTATTGTGTGTAATCTCGTCACCCCTTTGGACATGGTGTATTGTGTGTAATCTCGTCACCCCTTTGGACATGGTGTATTGTGTGTAATCTGGTCACCCCATTGGACATGGAGTATTGTGTGTAATCTCGTCACCCCTTTGGACATGGTGTATTGTGTGTAATCTCGTCACCCCTTTGGACATGGAGTATTGTGTGTAATCTCGTCACCCCATTGGACATGGAGTATTGTGTGTAATCTCGTCACCCCATTGGACATGGAGTATTGTGTGTAATCTCGTCATTCCGTTGGACGTGGAGTATTGTGTGTAATCTCGTCACCCCATTGGACGTGGTGTATTGTGTGTAATCTCGTCACCCCATTGGACATGGAGTATTGTGTGTAATCTCGTCACCCCATTGGGCATGAAGTATTGTGTGTAATCTCGTCACCCCTTTGGACATGGTGTATTGTGTGTAATCTCATCACCCCATTGGACATGGAGTATTGTGTGTAATCTCATCACCCCATTGGACATGGAGTATTGTGTGTAATCTCGTCACCCCATTGGACATGGAGTATTGTGTGTAATCTCGTCACCCCATTGGACGTGGTGTATTGTGTGTAATCTCGTCACCCCATTGGACATGGAGTATTGTGTGTAATCTCGTCACCCCATTGGGCATGGAGTATTGTGTGTAATCTCGTCACCCCATTGGACGTGGTGTATTGTGTGTAATCTCGTCACCCCATTGGACATGGAGTATTGTGTGTAATCTCGTCACCCCATTGGACATGGAGTATTGTGTGTAATCTGGTCATCCCATCGGATGTGGAGTTCTGTGTGTAATCTGGTCATCCCATCGGATGTGGAGTTCTGTGTGTAATCTGGTCATCCCATCGGATGTGGAGTTCTGTGTGTAATCTGGTCATCCCATTGGATGTGGAGTTCTGTGTGTAATCTGGTCACCCCGTTGGATGTGGTGTATTGAGTGTAATCTTGTCAACCCATTGGACGTGGAGTATTGTGCGTAATCTGGTCATCCCATTACAGGAAGGACATGGAGGATTTGGAGAGGATGCTGTCAGATTAGAGGTTATGAGCTATTAGGTAAACTAGATAAATTTGCATTGTTTTCTCTGGAGCTGCAGAGGCTGAGGGGAGACCTGATAGAAGTTTATAAAATTATGAGAGGCAGAGATGGGGTGGACAGTCAGAATCTTTTTCCCAGGTCAGAAATGTCAGACACCAGAGGACGTAGTTTTCAGGTGAGAGTGGGAAAGTTTAAGGGAGGTGTGTGGACTAAGTTTTATGTGAAATGAGTGGTGGGTGCTTGGAATGTGCTGCTACGGTGGTGGTGGAAGCACATACAGTAGTGATTATTGTGTCGATCCAGAGGCTTTTGGGTAGATATGGGGAATGGAGTGATAATGGTCGTGTTCAGGTATAAGAGATCAGTCTGAAGGTACTGTGGTCAACATTGTGCACTGAAGGGGCTGTCTCTGAGCTGCACTCTTCCATGTCCTATGAGGAGATTTTCAGCATCATGTGGGGAGAAGTTAAAATGATGAAATAATACAGTACCGATGAATCAGACATGGAACTGAGTTTACAAATAGTCTTGTTCAGTTTCCTGCAGTGGTCGGGGAGAGACCTGTAGCTTGTGAAGAAGGAAGAAAGATCTTAGACAAACCAATGAGCATCTATGCTCATCACTACTGAGTGTGGTACACAAGGCCAAAACTTCAGTGGTGATCGACGGCACAAGATAGGGACTCGCTCTTAAGGACACTTTACAACTCATGTTCTCAGTATTTTTTTTTTGCACAATTTTTCTTCCTTTGCACATTGGTTGTCTGTCAGTTTTTGTTTATGTACAAGTTTTCATAAATTCTGTTGTATTTCTTTATTTTCCTGTAAATCCCTTGAAGAAAATGTATCTTAAGGTAGTAGGTGGTGAGATGATCAGCATTCTGATGGGCATTATTCAGAGTATGGATCCAAATTCCTGAAGGAAAGGGGTGAGGTGGGGAGGTGGTTAGCAATGCAAACATCAGATTTGGAAGAACAATATTTATGGGGGGGGGTGTTTTCAGGCTGGGGGAGGTTACAGATATAAAGTGGGATAAGATTGTGAAAAGATTTAAATAAGTTTGAGCATTTTTAAAATTTGGGGAATTTTTGCAACATCTGTCCTGCCCCCTTCAGAATGTGCAAAATCACCTTACAGTCAACTAAGTGCCTGTGAAGGATAGCTTGTATCGTTTCATCAGAATCAGATTTAATATCACCGGCATATGTCATGAAATTTATTAATGGAAAATGCCACAGCCAATCTGCGCATAGCAAGCTTCCTTACACAGTTATAAGATAATGGCCAAATAATCTGATTTCCATTGGTATTGCTTGAGAGATAATATTGGAAAAAGCAACAGTGGCAACTGTTCATGGATGTCAGCACACTCAAGGGAGCAGGCAGTGTTCAAATCTCACCTAAGTGCTGAACCTCTAGGCTCCTCTCAGCATTGCACTGGATTGTCTTTTTGTGCTCAAGATCTGCCCTACGATTCTCTGACTTAAAGACAAGAGTGCAAGAGACTGAGACTGTGCTGGCGAGAACAGAGAGTCAATGTTAGTGCTAGACACAGGGACAAGGCCAGGAATGGTACTTTGGCAAAACCTGCTCTCTGTTCTCTGTCAAAGTGGATTTCATTGTCTTGTGCCCAAGTACTGATGCAATGAAAACTTGCAGCAGCATCACAGGCAAAGAGCATCATCTAAGCAGCATTCACATGAAAAAGAACAGAAATCAAACAAATGAAAACGATTAAAACCAAAATAATCCATTATTGAGCGGAGTGGTCACGTGTTGCTATACTGAGGTAGTGATTCGTTTTGTGCCAGATGGTTCCAGAACCGAATCATTATATTTACACCGTTCGTGGTCGCAGCCAATCTGTGACTTTAAACGGTACAGGGACAGAGAGCATGCATCTGTTAGAACATTTCTTTATTGAGATACAGTGCAGAATAGGCCCTTAAAGCCACACCACCTGGCAATCCCCTAATTTAACCATTGGCTAACAACGGGGCAATTTAACCTACCAATTGGTACGTCTTTGGACTGTGGGAGGAAACCGGAGCGCCCGGAGGAAACCCACGCGGTCACAGGAGAATGTACAAACTGCTTACAGGCAGCGGCGGGAATTGAGCGCAGGTCGCCTGTGCTATACAGTGTTGAGTTAACCACTATGCACCTGTGCCACCCCATAGAACAGTGAGGCCCTTTGGCCTATCATGTTGTGCTGACCTTTTAACCTACTCTAGGAGCAAGCTAACCCTTCCCTCCAATATAACCCTTCATTTCCCATCATCCATGTGCCTTTCTAAGAGTTTCTTCAATGTATCTGCCCCCACCACCTCCCCTGGCAGGGCATTCCATGCCTCCTCCAGTCTCTGTGTAAAGAACTTACCTCTGACATCCCCCCCCCCCCCACCCTGTACCTTCCTCCAATTACCTTATAATTATCCTCCCTATTGCAGAAGCATTTCAGAATTTAGGGTGAACGGACGTTTAGATCAATGTGAATCAGGTGCTGGACATTCGGAAGGCCTGAGGATGGCCGGGTGACCATAGGGATGGTTCTCTAGAGGGACCAAAGTGAAGAATGAGAGTCTCCCCCCATGGCTGAGGTGGTGGGGGTTGAGGGGATTTGTGGGGGTGTGGACATTCCTGATGCTCACGAGGTTGCCTTGGAAGTGGGGCTGGAAACTCGGAAGCTCAGCTCTGGCTCAAATAGGATGCTGGGAATAGTCTGGCTCATCCGCAGAGTGGGGGGGGGGCAGGAATTGGCAGAAAAAGGGATGGAATCAGTGTAGAAGTCGTTCAGAGTTGAATTCAAGAGGATAAAAGGCATTTTCAAGTTTGAATCATACGGCCATAGAACACTACAGTGCAGATACAGGCCCATCGGCCCATCTAGCCAGTGCTGAAATATTGACCTGCCTAGTCCTATCAGGATGCATCTGGACCATACCTCTCCCATCCATGTACTTAACCCAATTTCTCTTACCTGTTGAACCTTGTGGTTCCTTAAGGTTGTTATAGCCAGGGTGGTACTGGGACAAGTTCCCACTACCTATTAAATGCTCCCAATGGCATGCACCTGAAATAGCCTCTGACAGCCAAGTCCAGCTCCAGATCTTTGCATATGGCTAGGTTACTAAGTCCAGCAGACCTGTTTCTACTGACAGGAGACGGGGCAGAGACAGGTCACTGGCACCTTTAAACCAGTCACTTCCGGCAGATGGGGCTTGTTAGTCATGGCTGGCAGCTCACCGAGGAGAAGGAAGACTCTAACCTCAAACCCCACTGCCTTGGAGCTATACCCACTCAAGGGTGACGGCTTTGGGAGTAAATCCCGAGGGAAAAATCCGGAGCTGGAGTCCCTAAGGCAGACTACATTGAGTTCAATGCTGACTGTCAACTCCCTCGACACTGCTGGTAACAAATTGTATTGGTCTTTGCTGTTTCTTTGGGTTGATCAGATGCCTGGAGAGAGGGAAACTGCAACATGGATAACAGCTTGCTCTCCGTATCGTACTGCCAAGGCTTGCGTGCCTCGCCAGCCCGGGCACAACATCAATGGTCGACCCTGACTCATTCATTCACTCTTAAATGTTGAGACCATAAGACCAGAAGGTACAGGAGCTGAATTAGGCCATTTGGCCCATTGAGCCTGCTCTGCCATTTCATCATGGCTGATCCATTTTCCCTCTCAGGCCCAATTTTCTGCCTTCTCCCCATATCTGTTCATGCCCTGATCAATCAAGAATTTAGTCCTCTTGAAATGAATACTAACGTTGCATTTGCCTTGCTCAACACAGACTTAACCTGCAAATTAGCCTTAAGGGAATCCTGCGCAAAGACCCCCAAATCAGAATTTTGTATTTTCTCTCCATTTTGAAAATAGTCAACACCTCCATTTCTTCTACCATTGTGCATGACCTTACTCTACCCGACACTGTATTCCATCTGCCCCTTATTTCCCCATTCTCCTAATCTGTCTATATCCTTATGTAGCCTCCCTATTTCGTCAGAGCTACCAGCCTCTCCACCTATCTTTGTATCATCTGCAAACTTTGCATCAGAGCTGTCAATTCCATCAACCAAATCATTGACATATAACACTAAAAAGAATCGCTCCCAACGCAGACCCCCTGTCGAGCACCACTAGTCACCAGCAGCCTGTTGGCTCCCTTTTTCATTCCCACTCTTTGCCTCCTGCAATCAGCCATTGCTTTATCCATGATAGAATGTTCCATGTAATACCATGGGCTTGTAGCTTTTTAAGCAGCCTTGTGTGTGGCATCTTGTCAAGGCGTCCTGAAAATCCAAGTACACAGCATCAACCGATTCTCCTTTGTCTATCCTGCTTGTTAATTCTTCAAAGAATTCCAACAGATTTGTCAGGCAGGATTTTCCCTTGAGGAAATCATGCTGACTATGGCCTATTTTATCATGTGCCTCCAAGTACCCCAAAACCACATCCTTAACCATCGACTCCATCATTTTCCCAACCACTGAGGTCAGACAAATCGGCCTATAATTTCCTATCTTCTGCCTCTCTCCCTTCTTGAAGAGCGGAGTGACATTTGCAATTTTCCAGTCTTCCAGAATCATTCCAGAATCTGGTGATCCTTGAAAGACCATTATGGATGCCTCCATAATCTCTTCAGCCACCCCTTTCAGTACGCCATCTGGTCCAAGTGACTGACTTATCTACCACCAAACCTTTCAGTTTCCCAAGAACCTTCTCTCTAGAAAGGGTAACTTCACACACTGCATGACCCCTGACACCTGGAACTTACAACATACTGCTAGTGTCTTCCACAGTGAAGGCTGATTCAAAAATACTTATTCAGTTCATCCACCATTTCCTTGTCCCCTTTTACTACTTCTCCAGCATCGTTTTCCAGTGGTCCGATATTCACTCTTGCCTCTCCTGAACCCACATTCACCACTTCTGCTGGCAGCCTATTCCACACTCTCACCGCCCTCGTGATTGAAGAAGTTACCCCCACGTTCCCACTAAACATTTCACCTTTCACCCTTAACCTATGACATCTAGTTTTAGTCTCATCCAACCTCAGTGGAAAAAGCCTGCTTGCAATTACCCTATCTACATCCCTCATAATTTTTTGTACCAATTATGATGGGTAATGATAGAATAAATGCAAGAAGTTGCTTTAATTTCTTTTTCTCAAGTTCAAAGTAAATTTATTATCTAAGTATGTATATGTCTCCATATATTACTCTGGGATTAATTTTCTTGCAGGTATCCAAAGTAGATACAAAGAAATACAACAGGAGCAATGAAAAGCTACACATAAATAGTCATAACGACTAATGGTCAAAAAAAGACAAACTGTGCAAAGACAAATAAAAACTAGTCTTAATAATAATAATATTGCGATTGTGTGTTGTGGAGTCCTTGAAAATGAGTCTGTAGGTTGTGGAATCAGCTCCGTGTTGAGGTGAGTGAAGTTATCTATACTGGTTCAGGAGCCTGATGGATGTAGGGGAATAACTGTTCTTGAACCTGGTGGTGTGGGACCTAAGACTACTGTAGTCAGGTTCCTTGCTGATGACAACATCTCCTTTTCTGCCGGGAATCCCAAGAGAGGACACACTGCACCAACTACTTACAAACCGTTAAATTTGGTAGTGGAGCCTGTTTGGTCAGACCTGTTCCTGCTCACAGGATGGGTAGCCTGCTGAGTGCAGAATGACTGAGCAGCCAATGCAGCCAGCATCCTATAAACACTTATATTTACACTGAGGGGCCAAGGGTTCGGGAACATACTTATGTCAACAAGGAGCACAACTTCGAACTGCTAAGGAGGAGGGTGATAAGTTACAAAGCACTTAGCAATTTTTGCCTGAGCTCTGACAGTAACGTGTCTTGTCAGGATATTTCTCTTGGTGTAGTCTGCTGCAAGTGGACAGATGTCTTCTTCTAGGGTAGGCATTCAAAGTGGAATGAACACTGGAGCTCAGGGTCAAGTGGGTGTGACTTTACTGCACAAGAGCTACTCGCACTTTGGCATGCTTGGCCTTAAAATGGGGGCCACAGGAATGTTTAGTGGGAGATGAAAAATTGCACACGGCTGCAGTTGGAACCGTAGTCAGGGTGATGAGATAATAGTGGGAGTACAATTAGGCAGGGCGGACTTGTTGGAGGGCCTGTTACCGTGCTGTATCTCCAAATAAAAAAATGATAAAAATAAATAAAAATGTCAAAAGAATAAAAGATGATATCAAACTTTTTTTCCCCTAAACTCTGATCAGCTGAAGCTTTTGAGGGCAGCATGGTGCCATAGCAGAGAGCGTGACGCTATTACGGCGCCACCAATTACCCGATCAGGGTTTGATTCCTGCCATTGTCTCCCCATGATCGCATGTTTCCTCCAGGTGCTCCAGTTTCCTCCCACATTCCAAAGACGTACGTACATGTTAGGGTTAGTAAGTTGTGCGCATGCTATGTTGGGGCTGGACATGCGATAACGCTTACAGACTACCCAGCGCAAGTCTTGCTCATTTAATTTGACACAAAGAACACATTTCATTGTATGTTTCGATGCACAAGTGACAAATAAAGCTTCTCTTTAATATTGGCCGCAGGTACTGTGACTGACTGGGCAGTATTTGGTGTAATCCCTGCTCTTGGATCCTAGACCTCTTGAAATGAATGCTAACATTGCATTTGCCTTCCTCACCACCAACTCTACGTGCAAGTTAACCTTTAGGTGTTCTGCACAAGGACTCCCAATCCCTTTGCATCTCAGATTTTTGGATTTTCTCACCATTTAGAAAATAGTCTGCACATTTATTTCTACCATCAAAGTGCATGACCATGCATTTTCCAACATTGTATTTCATTTGCCACTCTCTTGCCCATTCTCCAAATCTAAGTCCTTCTGCAGCCTACCTGTTTATTCAACACTGCCTGCCCTTCCACCAGTCTTCGTATCATCTGCAAACTTGGCAACAAAGCCATTTATTCCATCATCTAAATCATTGACATACAGCATAAAAGGACGTGGTTCCACCACTGACCCCTGCGGAACACCACTAGTCACAGGCAGCCAATCAGAAAAGGATCCTTTATTCCCACTCGCTGCCTTCTACCGATCAGCCAATGCTCTAACCATGTCAGTAACTTGCCTATAATACCATGGGCTCTTAACTTGGTAAGCAGCCTCATGTGTGGCACTTTGTCAAAGGCCTTCTGAAAGTCCAAAATTACAACATCCACTGCATCCCCTTTATCTATTATACGTGTAAACTCCTCAAAGAATCCCAACAGGTTTACCAAGCAATATTGTTGTATCCTCTCTCTTTTGATTTTACATTGGCTTTCACTTCCCTTGTCAGCCATGGTTGTACCATTTTGCCATTTGAATATTTCTTCGTTTTTGGAATACGTCTATCCTACACCTTCCTCATTTTTCCCAGAGACTCATGCCATTGCTTCTCAGCTGAAATCCCTGTCTGCATCTCCTTCCAATTTACTTTGGCCAACTCCTCTCTCATACCACTGTAATTTCCTTTACTTCAGTGAAATATTGCTACCTCAGACTTCCACCCTATCAAATTTCAAGCTGAACTCAATCATCTTGAGTTCAAGGTGAGTTCCTGAGTTCAAGACTACCTCCTGAGGGTTATTTTAGCTGAAGCTCCCTAATCATCCCCGGTTCGTTACATAAACCAGGTTGGATGTGTCTAGAACCTTCAGTGGGGCTAAGCTTTGAAAGGGTTAGTCAAATGCAGCTTTGCACTGACGTTTTGGTGATCTGGCTTTGTGCCTCTCTCTCTATGCTGTAGTTGACAGCTCATTCTGTGAATCTTTCTGCTCACTCAGAGATCCCAAAGGCTCCATCATCTCTCCCATTGTGTGTCTTCCCCACGTCAATCACCTCCTCCACTTATCACCCAAGTGTCTTCATTGCTTTGCTGATGATCTCACTCCATGTTCATTATCTTCCCTTAGATCACAAATCCTTAGTGTACGCACCCTCCAGACTTCCTGCACTGCAGTGACTGAATCACTACATCTTTACTTTTCCTTGGCCATTCAACAAGGCAATGCATCCCTTGTTCTTTTCAATCATTCATCCTTTCAGCATGTGTCATGCGAGTGTATGAATAGCCATCAGATTTCAGCTCTTAATGATCCCACCTTTAAATCTTCATCTTCATTCAGTGGCCATGTTATTAGTTCCTCATGTACTTAATAAGGTGGCCGTTGAGTTCATGACCCTCTGCTGCTGCAGGCTACCCACCTTAAGGTTCGATGTGTTTTGCATCCTGCACCCTTGTGAATATTTGCGTTACTATCACCCTCCTGTCAGTTTAGACCAGTCTAACCTCTGACCTCTCTCATTAACAAGGCGAGTTTTTCTCCCCACAGAGTTGCCACTCACTGGATTTTTGTTTTGTTTTTCACACCTTTCTTTGTAAACTCTGGAGACTGTTGTGTGTGAAGATCCCAGGAGATTGGCCGTTCCTGAGATACTCAAACCACCCTTTCTGGCACCAGCAATCATTCCACAGTCAAAGACATTTGATCACATTTCCTCCCCTTTCTGATGTTTAGTCTGAACAACAACCGAACCTCTTGACCAAATCTCCATGCTTTTATGCATTGAATTGCTGTCACATGATTGCCTGAGTAGATATTTGCTTTAATGAGCAGGAGGACAACTGTACCTAATACAGTGGCCACTAAGTGTATTGTATATTATATAAATCCTCCAACTACTTAATCATCTTAAACTCATCATCTTCATGACTGAACTACCTTCAAAATGTTCTCATTCATTTTCCTGTCGAACACTTGGAAAGGCAAGAATTGATCTGGGATATTCAGCACTGATATATTGTTGAGAGAACCTGTCCAATTTAAATGAATTTTTAAAGAGATGATGTCGCAACAATAACCTTGCACTCGACATTAGTAAGACCAAGGAATTAATTGCAGGCGTCAGGAAGGGAAGTGAAGGGAACCCACACCAGACCTCATTTGGGGTCAGTAGTGAAGAGGGCAATACGGCTGATGAGGTTTACATGGACATCAGTAAGGTCTTTATCAAGGTCCTATATGGAAGGCAGGTCTATAAGTTTAGTGCTCCTGTGATCTAAGGCAAAACTAGCTTGGTTGTAAAAGTGTGGATAGCAGCTATTGTGAGTGTGAACAGTGGTGCACTGCAGCGGGTGGTGCCTAGATTTTGCTTTTTGTTTTATACAATAACAACATAGTTAAGAATGTAGGTGGTACGACCTCTAAGTTTGCGATAGCTTAAAAATTAGTGCTGCTTTTGGAAGTAAAGAGGGTAGTCTTGAGCTAGAGGTATTTTTGATTTTACTGGGAACGTTGTATACAAAGGGCCCAAAGTATTGTTGAGGACTCCTACCAACCATCCTACAATCTCTTTGACACACTATCATCAGGAGGAAGGTACAGGAGCATCAGGACTAGGACTGCCTGACTGGATAACAGCTTCTTCCCTCAGACCATGAGACTAATGAATTTCCTGCCACCACTGAGATCTCTGCACTAGAACAGTGAGCTGCTTACTGTTTTTTTTGCCTGTTACACTGTTGGCATTTAGGGCAGCGATGAAGGTCTTTCATCTCTGGCAGCGTTCACAGTTTCATTTATTGTGTCAGTAGCTTCCTCTCGATTTAGTTAGTCATGCAAGTCCCAGGCGGAGACTCAGGAATACCGTCACACGCCGATGTAGAAGGGTTCTTCATTGCTGTTTCTGTCATAGTTTTGTTTGACCAGTTGGGGTTGTTAGCCGTTAGCTGAAACCCCAAAACCTGGAGGACTGGCAGACCACTTTAAGTCTGGCCTCTACCCTTTGACCTGTTTGGCATGGGTGACCCTACCAAGAGCCAAAGTGTGAAGCCCTGACGCCAGCCAACATAGCTCTCCGGGTCATTGAAGCACGCAAGCCTCCGAACCATGACAAGATTGTCGTCCTCTTGGGTGAGTTTACTGTTGACTGTTAACCTGTGCTGTGTGTTACACACAATTCTGAATTATATTTTGTTAAATTTTTATGGTAATATTTTGATTTATGTGCTGTATGTGATTATATATTTTGTGGGTGCACTGTGTTCTGTAGGAACATTGTTTTGTTTGGTTATATATATGTACAGTCAGACGATAATAAACGAACAATAAGTTGTGCAAGGCGATGGCAATTGACTTGAATGCTGGTATGTGAGCTGACACATTTTGGGGCTATAATAAGGGCATATACTTTGAACAGTAGGTCCAAGGCAGGAGTTCCCAATCTGGAGTCCACAGACCCCTCGGTTAATGGTAGGGGTCCGTGGCATAAGAAGGGTTGGGAACACCTGGTCCAAGGGAATATAAAGGAACAGGGAGGGCTTGATAAGTGAGTACAGATCTCTGAAGGTGGCAGCGCAGATAGACAGGGTGCTGAAGCAGGCATACAAATTACTTGCTTCATTAGCTGGGGCATAGAGTATAAGACAAGGAAGTCTTGGTACTACATTATAAAGCCTTGGCTAGTCCACCGCTAGAGTACTGTGCAGTTCTGGCCATCGCATGATGGGAAGGATGTGGTTGCCCTGGAGGGGGTGCAGAAGGGATTCGCCAGGACATTGCCTGGGTTGGAACATTGCAGTGCAATAAAGTTGCAGTGAAATTAAGGCAAAAAGTATCAAATACTGGTCTTAAGGTGTTGTACTTAAATGCGTGCAGCATAAGGAATAAGGTGGATGATCTTGTTGTACAGCTACAGATTGGCAGGTATGATATTGTGGCCATCACTGAGACCTGGCTAAAGGATGCATGCCTCTGGGAGCTGAACGTCCAAGGATACACGGTGTATCGGAAGGATAGGAAGGTAGGCAGAGGGGGAGGTGTGGCTTTATTGGTAAGAAATGATATTAAATCATTAGAAAGAGGTGATACAGGATCGGAAGGTGCAGAATCTTTATGGGTTGAGCTAAGAAATAGCAGGGGTAAAAGGACCCTGATGGCATTTATTTATAGGCCTCCAAACAGCTGCAGGGATGTGGACTACAAATTACAACAGGAAATAGAAAAGGCTTGTCAGAAGGGCAGTGTTATGATAATTGTGGGGGATTTTAACATGCCAGTAGATTGGGAAAATCAGGTCAGCACTGGATCTCAAGAGAGAGAATTTGTAGAATGTCTGCGAGATGGCTTTTTAGAACAGCTTGTTGTTGAGCCTACGAGGGGATCAGCTGTACTGGATTGGGTATTGTGTAATGAACTGGAGGTGACTGGAGAGATTGAGGTGAAGGAACCCTTAGGAGGCAGTGATCATAACATGATTGAGTTCACTGTGAAATTAGAAAAAGAGAAGCCGAAATCTGATGTGTTGGTATTTCAGTGGAGTAAAGGAAATTACAGTGGCATGAGAGAGGAACTGGCCAAAGTTGACTGGAAAGAGACACTGGTGGGAAAGACAGCAGAGCAGCAGTGGCTGGAGTTTATGCGAGAAATGAGGAATGTACAAGACAGGTATATTCCAAAAAAGAAGAAATTTTCGAGTGGAAAAAGGATGCAACCGTGGTTGACAAGAGAAGTCAAAGCCAAAGTTAAAGCAAAAGAGAGGGTATACAAGGAAGCAAAAATTAGTGGAAAGAGAGAGGATTGGGAAGTTTTTAAAACCTTACAAAAGGAAACCAAGAAGGTCATTAAGAGAGAAAAGATTAACTATGAAAGGAAGCTAGCAAATAATATCGAAGAGGATACTAAAAGCTTTTTCAAGTATATAAAGAGTAAAAGACAGGTGAGAGTAGATATAGGACTGATAGAAAATGATGCTGGAGAAATTGTAATGGGAGATGAGGAGATGGCAGAGGAACTGAACAAGTATTTTGCATCAGTCTTCACTGAGGAAGACAGCAGTATACCGGACACTCAAGGGTGGCAGGGAAGAGAAGTGTGTGCAGTCACAATTATGACAGAGAAAGTACTCAGGAAGCTGAATAGTCTAAAGGTCGATAAATCTCCTGGACCAGATGGAATGCACCCTCGTGTTCTGAAGGAAGTAGCTGTGGAGACTGCAGAGGCATTAGCGATGATCTTTCAAAAGTTGATAGATTCTGGCATGGTTCCGGAGGACTGGAAGATTGCAAATGTCACTCTGCTATTTAAGAAGGGGGCAAGGAAGCAAAAAGGAAATTATAGACCTGTTAGCTTGACATCCGTGGTTGGGAAGTTGTTGGAGTCGATTGTCAAGGATGAGGTTACAGAGTACCTGGAGGCATATGACAAGATAGGCAGAACTCAGCATGGATTCCTTAAAGGAAAATCCTGCCTGACAAACCTATTACAATTTTTTGAGGAAATTACCAGTAGGCTAGACAAGGGAGATGCAGTGGGTGTTGTATATTTGGATTTTCAGAAGGCCTTTGACAAGGTGCCACACATGAGGCTACTTAACAAGATAAGAGCCCATGGAATTACGGGAAAGTTACATACGTGGATAGAGCGTTGGCTGATTGGCAGGAAACAGAGAGTGGGAATAAAGGGATCCTATTCTGGTTGGCTGCCGGTTACCAGTGGTGTTCCGCAGGGATCAGTGTTGGGGCCGCTTCTTTTTACATTGTACATCAACGATTTGGATTATGGAATAGATGGCTTTGTGGCTAAGTTTGCTGACGATACGAAGATAGGTGGAGGGGCCGGTAGTGCTGAGGAAACGGAGAGTCTGCAGAGAGACTTGGATAGATTGGAAGAATGGGCAGAGAAGTGGCAAATGAAGTACAATGTTGGAAAGTGTATGGTTATGCACTTTGGCAGAAAAAATAAAAGGAAAGAATTCAAAGTTCTGAGATGCAACGGGACTTGGGAGTCCTCGTACAGGATACCCTTAAAGTTAACCTCCAGGTTGAGTCAGTAGTGAAGAAGGCGAATGCAATGTTGACATTCATTTCTAGAGGAATAGAGTATAGGAGCAGGGATGTGATGTTGAGGCTCTATAAGGCGCTGGTGAGACCTCACGTGGAGTACTGTGGGTATTTTTGGTCTCCTTATTTAAGAAAGGATGTGCTGACGTTGGAGAGAGTACAGAGAAGATTCACTAGAATGATTCCGGGAATGAGAGGGTTAACATATGAGGAACGTTTGTCCGCTCTTGGACTGTATTCCTTGGAGTTTAGAAGAATGAGGGGAGACCTCATAGTAACACTTCGAATGTTAAACGGCATGGACAGAGTGGATGTGGCAAAGTTGTTTCCCATGATGGGGGAGTCTAGTACGAGAGTGCATGACTTAAGGATTGAAGGGCGCCCTTTCAGAACAGAAATGCGAAGAAATTTTTTTAGTCAGAGGGTGGTGAATCTATGGAATTTGTTGCCACGGGCAGCAGTGGAGGCCAAGTCATTGGGTGTATTTAAGGCAGAGATTGATAGGTATCTGAGTAGCCAGGGCATCAAAGGTTATGGTGAGAAGGCAGGGAAGTGGGACTAAATAGGAGAAAATGGATCAGCTCATGATAAAATGGCGGAGCAGACTCGATGGGCCGAATGGCCTACTTCTGCTCCTTTGTCTTATGGTCTTATGGTCTATTTCAGCTGTGAGGGGAGAATGGGTGGACTGGGTTTGCTTTCCAAGGTGCAGGGGAGGCTGAGTGATACTTGATAGATGTGTACAGAATTATACAAAGCATAGCTAGACCAGATAATACTAAAGTTTCTCCCAAGGCAGGGGGGTAAAGATCAGAGGGCATAGGTTTAAACCTTAGGGGGGATCTGAGAAGAGGGTGCCTGTAATGCAGAACACTGTGCCTGTGAAGAAGATGGGGGCATATGCTCTCACAACTTTGAAGATAAATATAGATCAGCATTTGAACTGCCAAGGGATAATTGACAATGGAGTAAATGGTGGATGAGTGATGATGGGCATCTGCAGTCCAGGCCTTGCTCTGTTCTTAAAGGGCGGTGACTTGGGCAGGTGGTGAAGAATGGCCACAATCCAGGCCTCTGGTCCTTGCTTGAAGGCCAGTGACCAAGAATTTGTTCAAGCAAGAAGCATGAGGAGGCGTGAAGGCTAGTGAGTCAACATGCCCAGGGTTTGGGGTCTCATCATTGGCTAGTCTGGGCATCGATAGCAAAGATCGGATCCCGAAGTTTAATCGGTAGTCCAAAAGCTGAAGCCTAATGCCAAGGCTAGGAGTCTGGAGGCTGAGGCCTGTTGGTGTGTGTGTGGATGGGTAGGAGAAAAGTGGGGTACTTTGCCTTTGTTGTTTTGTTGCTTGTTGTGTTCTGTGTTGTCCTGCCGATCATTGTAAACATGCTATATTGGTGCTGGAATGAGTGGTGCTACTTGCGGGCTTCCCCCAGCACATCCCTAGGTTGTGTTGGTTGTTAGTGCAAATGATGCATTTCACCATATATTTTGATGTGATAAACAGGTCTGAATCTGAATCTGAAAATGCTGGCAAATGGGATTGGTATAGATGGGAGCCGGGGTGGAGATACGTCTCAACCAAAGGAGGTGTAAGGCACTCCTTCCCTCCACTAGCCTACAGGTCACCCTTGGGAAAGGTGTAGCACCTGCTTAGCCCTCCTGATAAGGGTTACATGAAGCCATGGGAACAGGTGGTGGATGGTCGTACAAGCAGCTTGTGCCTATCGCAAGTCCTGGTTATGCGACTACTGACCCCAGGTAGACCATCTCTGAAGAGTATTGATAATGGCTTGGGTCACTCATCTTGTGAAGACACTGGCCAGAAGTTATCAATGGGAAACCAATTCTGTAGAAAAATTTACCAAGAAAAATCAAGGTCATGGCTAGACCATGAGCCCTACGTGTAATGACATGGCACATAATGATGATGATGACAGAGTGGTACTTGCTGGTCAGGATTGACAGGATGGGCTGAAAGGCCTGTTCCTCTCATGTCTAACAACAAGACTCTATAACCCCTGTAAAGTTAATGTTCATTCATGGATAAGCTTGCTTATGTGTCTGCAGATGTTTTCAACACTTAGTCTGCACAAGATAACAGAATGGAGCAAGAACTGAAAACGAGGGAAAGTCTCAGTAGGTCAGGCAGCAACTGCAGGGTTCATTTCATACAGAGTTCATTTCATGCCCAAGTCCTATCCATAAGACCAGAGATATAGGAGCAGATTTAGGCAATGTGCCCCATCAGGTCTGTTCCAACAATTTATCATGGCTGATTTAATTTTCTTCTCAGCTCCAATCTCCTGCCTTTGGCCGCATATCACTTCATGCTCTGACCTATCAAGAATCTATCAACCTCTGCCTTTAATATACATCAAGACTTGGCCTCCACAGCTGTCTGCGGCAAAGAATTCCATAGATTCACCACTCTCTGTTTAAAGAAATTCCTCCTCATCTCCATTCTAAAAGGACACCCTCTATTTTGAGGCTGTGTCCTCTGGCCTTAGACCCTCCCACCATAGGAAACATTCTCTCCACATCCACTCTACCAAGGCCTTTCACCTTTCAATAGGTTTCAACTGGGTCACCCCTCTTTCTTCTGAATTCCAGTGAATACAGGCCCAGAGCCATCAAACGGTCTTCATATGACAAGCCATTCAATCCTGGAATCACTTTCGTGAACCTTCCTTGAACCCTCTCCAGTTTCAGCACATCCTTTCTCAGATAAGGGGCCCAAAACTGTTCACAATATTCCAAGTGAGGCCTCACCAGAGCTTTATAAGTCTCAAAATTACAGCCTTGTTCTAATAGTCCTCTTGAAATGAGTGCTAACAGTGCATTTGGCTTCCTCACCACAGACTCAACCTGCAAATTAGCCTTTAGGGAATCCTGCACAAGGACTCCCAAGTCCCTTTAAACCTCAGTTTTTTTGTTTTTTTCTCTCCATTTAGAAAATAGTCTACCCTTTCATTTCTTCCACCAAAGTGCATGATCATCCAAGTACCGACACTATATTCCATCTCCCATTTCTTTGCCCATTCTCCTAACTGTCTGTCCTTCTGTACTTCCTCAAAAGTACTGACCCTCCACCTATCTTCATATTGTCTTCAAATTTTGCAATGTAGAAAGAATTGGTCCCTACACAGTCTCCTGTGGAGCACCACTAGTCACCGGCAGCCAGCCAGAAAAGGCTCCCTTTATTCCCACTCCTTGCCTTCTGCTAATCAGCCACTGCCTTTTCTATGTTAGAATCTTTCCTGTAATACCATGGGCTCGTAGCTTGTTAAGCATCCTCATGTGTGGCACCTTGCCAAAGACCTTCTTAAAATCCAAGTACATAACATTAATTGATACTCCTTTGTCTATCCTGCTTGTTATTTCTTCCAAGAATTCCAACAGATTTGTCAGACAAGATTTTCCCTTGAGGAAACCATGCAGGCTACAGCCTATTTTGTCATGTGCCTCCAATTACCCTGAGACCTCATCCTTAATAATCGACTCTAACATCTTCCCAACCACTGAGAGAAGACTAACTGGTCTATAGTTTCCTTTCTTCTTTCTCTCTCCCTTCTTGAAGAGTGGAGTGACGTTTGCAATTGGACGTTGGGTTTTGACAGAAGGTCTTTGACCTGAAATGTAATTTTCTTTATCTTTCCCTGTCGAGTTTACCAGTATTTTCTAGTTTTTGTTTCAGGTTTCGAGCATCTGCAATTTTTCTGCTAACTGACCTCTCAGTCACATTCAGCTTCTCCCTCAACAAACTAAATGCATACAGCAATCAACCAAAACAATATGCAAATAATGAAGGAGTTTCTCAATACTTCTGTGAGCGTGGCTTAATAGAACAAAGTCCAGCCAGCATATGTAGGGATTTAGCCAAGCCTAACCCGGAATCAGAGAAGAGTTGGGAACAAGGAAGGAGAGTTTGAGTATGACAGAGAGACCAGGAAATAAACCTCCCTCTGGGTGTCATCACTCCTGCAAGAAATCTACCTCTATGCCAACCGGCTGTCAATTCAAGATAGCACTCAAGGTTACGGTCAGAGTACTGCGAGAGGTAGCTCCTGCAGAGCTAGCAAGAATCTGAACTCTTTCATCAGAGTGTGAGGTTAAATAATGTGGATTATCACCTAAAAACCCCAACATCGTCAGCACCATACCTCTTTGCTCCTATCTCTCTGATTCTTTTATCACCTTGTCTTATGCCTCTCCTGCCACTACTGGAAAGAGTCTTTGATTAGCATAGAACATAAACCACTATGGTACCTTTGGCCATGATGTTGTGCCTACTTTTTAACCTGCTCTAGAATCAAGCTAACCCTTCCCTCCTACAAAGCTGTCCATTTTTCTATCATCCATGTGCCTATTAAAGAGTTTCTTTACTGTCCCTGATGCATCTGCCTCTACCAGCACCCCTGGCAGGGCATTTCATGCACCTACTATCCTCTTTGTAAAGAACGTTTCCCTGACATCCTCCCTATATTTTCCTCCAATTACCGGAAAGTTAGCTGTTTCTGGTATTAGCTGTTTCCACCCTGGGAGAAAGTCTCTAGCTATCCACTCAATCTATGCCTCATCACATTAAACACATTATCAAGTTGTCTGTCATCATCTTTGCCCTAGCTCGCTCAAACTATCTTCATAAGACATGCTCTGTAATCCTGGTAGCATCCTGGTAAATCTCCTCTGCACCCTCTCTAAGTCCTTTACATCCTTGCTATAATGAGCCGACCAGAAATAAAAACAGGATATTCCACGTGTGGTCTATCTGATCAAACCACTCAAGAGTCGGAAACACCTTGCTTGCTGCATAGTGAAGCCCCATTCAATCATGGTATTGGTCTCATAATCTCTCATGGGTACTTCTCTATTTCACTCTTCCCTCACAGTGCCTAGGACTATACTGGCAAAAGCGGCCAGTATTATTTATTTACTTTATTATCATTGTCATTATTATTATTTGTACTTTTTTATCTTTTGCACATTGGTTATTGGTCAGTCTTTGTGTGTAGTTTTTCATTGATTCCATTGTATTTCTTCGTTCTACTGTCAATGCCAATTAACAAAATTAATCTTAGGGTAGTATATGGTGACACATATAGTACTTTGACAATAATTTACTTTGAACCTTTGAATTTCTCAAACGATTTGCCGCTTAATAGAATGTGGTACGGTGCAAACTCTTAAGGCAGCCCATTTCAAATATCTCAATGATATTCTTGAAAGTGTTGTTGAGTTGCCTTGCCTAACGGCACAAAGGTTGTTGTGATGTACAGCCTATCAATTGTCTTTCAATGACCTGTGACTTCCCCTTCTGGAGTTGAGCTTTGAAACCGCTTGTGCGACCTGGCATTTTTGCGGTGTGAACTGAAGCCTTGAAGGTGCAGGACAATTGTGGCAAAGCATGTATGAGGTGAATCGAGGTGGCAGGGCCCGTGCCCGGGAATGAGCCAATTGCTGGAGCGGATTTGGAGCTGATTTGAAGCAGCAGATCTGAGGTGAGGCGAGGCAGAGTGGAAGCGCCAGGGCTCAGGACTGAAAGTGAAGAACGACTGAGGTTTGATCGATGTAAGCGCCGGGCTGAATTGGAAAGGTCAGGTACAGGCCGAATCAAGGTGGCGGGGCCCAGGCCCGAGAGCATATCGAAGCAGCAGGGCCCGAATCCGAGAGTGAGGAATGAACTGATTCAAGCACCAGGCAAAATGGAAGAGGTCAGGGTGTTGGGACCAGAGGCAAAGGACGGACTTATATTCAACTCGCGGCTTGTTGAGGTTTACTCATTTCTGCACTGGACTGAGCCTTTGGCCTGCAACTAACAGGATCCTGGACCATCTGCAATGATAACTGGCTTTGTGGCTTTGAACTCACTTTAGTGAACTTTAGTTCTGAGTGTGATTTGCTTACTTTTATCGTTTGTACAACTTGTTCTTTTTTTTTACACATTGGGTGTTTGATGATCTTCTTTAATAATGGGTTCTGTTGGCTTTCTGTGTTTTGTGACTGCCTGCAGGGAGACTAATCTCAAGGCTGTATATAGTATACATACTTCGACAATAAATTTACTTTGAACTTTGAAAATGTCATTTTGTTGCCACTATAACAATGCTTCAATCCAGGTTCTCTTTGCTCTATGACTTGGCTGGTGGCAATTATAATTCCAGTCAAGTTGTTGTTGTGCTTTTCCGCGCCTTGTGGCGCATCGGGCAGCAATTTTGCTGATTCTTTAACACGAGGATATCTGCAGATGCTGGGATTTCAAGCAACACACATAAAAGTTGCTGGTGAACGCAGCAGGCCCGGCAGCATCTCTTGCACCTGTCTGCCAGAGAAAGCAGTATCTCCCAGTGGCCACACATTTTAATTCCATATCCCATTCCCATTCTGATATGTCTATCCACGACCTCCTCTACTGTCAAGATGAAACCACACTCAGGCTGGAGGAACAACACCTTATATTCCATCTGGGTAGCCTCCAACCTGATGGCATGAACATTGACTTCTCAAACTTTCCTAATGCCCCACCTCCCCCTCGTACCCCATCCGTTATTTATTTATTTATTTATTTATTTATTATTATATATATTCTTTCTCTCTTCCTCTCCTTTTTCTCCCTCTGTCCCTCTCACTATACTCCTTGCCCATCCTCTGGGCTTCCCCCCTTCCCCTTTCCTTCTCCCTGGGCCTCCTGTCCCATGATCCTCTCATATCCCTTTTGCCTATCACCTGTCCAGCTCTTGGCTCCATCCCTCCCCCTCCTGTCTTCTCCTATCATTTTGGATCTCCCCCTCCCCCTCCCACTTTCAAATCTCTTACTAGCTCTTCCTTCAGTTAGTCCTGACGAAGGGTCTCGGCCCAAAATGTCGACTGTACCTCTTCCTAGAGATGCTGCCTGGCCTGCTGCGTTCAGCAGCAACTTTGATGTGTGTTGCTGATTCTTTATCATTTTTGTCTTTTTTTTACGAGGCCGAGTTGCCAGCTTGACGCACAGTCCAGCACGGATGGAAAGCGTGCAAGGAGCTGGCTGGATTCGAACCTGGGACCCCTCACCTCAAAGTCCAGTGCATATGCCACTACACCACCGGCTGCCGCCTTTATATTTAAGCAATACTTAAGTAACGTTTGAGTAATCTTGTGTATAGATTGGATGATTAAGCATTCTTTTTCGCTTAAGTAAGTCATTACGGGTTATATGTATCAATACATGATTGCATACGTCATCATGCCACCATGTGATACGTGTGCGCTTCACTTCAAGTGAACTGGAAGTTGGACCCGCATTTCGGACTCTTATGTTTTCCTTTGAATCAGTTTAATGTTTTGAGGTTGCAAGCGTAAAACTTTCCTTTTCAGACTGAACAGAGCTTCAGGAATGATCGGTGGAGTGCCAGTACCCAGAAGAAGAGAACGGTATATAAATGGGTGGATTTTGTAAATCGTGCTTCACACATGCCCCAGAGCCACTCAGACGCACGACAAGAGGCCTAACATCAGGTTATTTACTCTATTTCCTGCATCTAGAGTTGCTTGTGTGGACAGGGGAAAAAGGATAGGGTGCAAAAGAGGTACCCAAGGAAACTCAAGGCAGGCTACCAGTCGGCTGAAAAACAAAATATTAAGTGTGCAATCTGAGTTAATTAAGTGACAGTTCAAGCTGTGGGTCTGTGGGTCGCTCTCCTGCCAGTGGTTCAGAAGGCTGTGGTTTCAACACCCACTCTAGAGAATTGAGCACATAATCAGAACTTGTCCACACGTTCACCCAAGAGAAATGGCCACAGGTCAGACTGGAACGTAAATCTGTTTTTGTAAATGTACCTTGTGTTTCATGAAGTCTGCACCACTGGCTAGGTGATAAATCAGGGCAATGAGTGTTTGCTAGATTAGTGGTATGTTTTTTACTGAATTAGGTGAATTGATAATAAAATCAAAATGTCAAAAACTGCATACTGGAGAAGTGCCTTGTGCATTAAACATATTGTTTAGAGGTCACTGTTTCCCTCCTGGAGAATCATGATCCTTAATAAGTATTACCCAAGCATCATGACAGGTCTATAACAGTGGAATAGAATGAGAGCCTCCAACCTGACTGCATGAACATCGATTTCTCTAATTTGTCCTCCTCCCCCTACTCTCTTCTTCCATTCTCCGTGCTGGCTCCCCTCTCACCTCTTCTCTTCTCCTTACCTGCCCATTACCTCCCTTTGGTGCCCCTCTTCCTTCCCTTTATCCCAAGGTCCATTTTCCTCTCCTATCAGATTCCTTCTTCAATCCTTTGCCTTTTCCACCTATCACCTCCTAGCATCTTGCTTCACCCTCCTCTTCTCCGCCCACCTACCTTCCCCCTCACATGGCCTCAGCTCCTAGCTCTTCCCTCCACCTTCTTATTCTGCCTTCTTCCCCCTTTCTTTCAAGGCTTGAAGAAGATCTTGGCCTGAAACATCCCTCTCCATAGATTCTGCCTGACATGTATTTTGTGTGTGTTTCTCAGGATTTTCAGCATATGCAGGATCTCCTGTGCTTAGGAACAGAATGGGAAACAGTGGGAAGGCCTTTTGTTAGAACTCTGAGGAAGGGCTTACAAAATGAAATGTTAACCCTGACTCTTCTTTCACAGATGCTGTCTGACCTGCTGTGTGTTTCCACCACTTTATACTTTTATGTGAGATTTCCAACATCTGAAGTTGGGTTTTGACTTTCAACCAGAATAGAATATAGAACATTATAGCTTAGTACCAGCACTTCAGCCCATGATGTCGTGTCAACCTTTTAGTGTTCTCTGAGATCAATCAGACCCTTCCCTCTTACAGAACCCTCCATTTTTCTATCATCCATGTGCCTATCTAAGGGTCTTTTAAATGTCTCTAATGTATCTGCCTCTACCACCATCCCTGGCAGGGCATTCCACGCATCCACCACTCTCTGTGTGAAAAACCTACTCTGACATCTCCCAACACACATCAAAGTTGCTAGTGAACGCAGCAGGCCAGGCAGCATCTCTAGGAAGAGGTACAGTCGACGTTTCGGGCCGAGACTCTTCGTCAGGACTGGCATCCCCCTATATGTTTCTCAACTTACCTTAAATTATGCCATTTTGCATTATCCATTGCTGCCTTGGGTAAAGGCACTGGCTGTCCACTTTCTCTATGAGCCTTATCATCCCATACACCTCTATCAAGTTGCCTCACGCCCTCCTTCGTTCCAAAGAGAAAAAGGCCTAGCTCGCTCAGCCTATCCTCATAAGACATGCTGTCTAATTCAGGCAGCTTCCTGGTAAATATCCTCTGCACCTTCTCTAAAGTTTCCACATCCTTCCTATAATGAGGCAAGCAGAACTGAGTGTCGTCTGACCAAAGATTTATAGAGCTGCAGCGTTACCTCAATCACCTTAAACTCTATCCCCCAGCTAATGAAAGCCAACACACCATACAACACAAACGTGAGAAAATCTGCAGGTGCTGGAAATGCAAAGCAACACGCACAAAATATTGGAGGAACTCAGCAGGCCAGACATCGTCAATGGAAAAGAGTAAACAGTCGACATTTTGGGACAAGACCCTTCATCAGGGCTGGAAAGGAAGGGGAGAAGACAGAGTAAGACGGTGAGGGAGGGGAGTATGAGCCCTTTATCTCTTTCATCAATCAACTTCACAACTCTTTACATCACCCCTTCCCCTCCTCCAGTGTCACCTATTATCTACTACCTTGTACTTCTTCCTCCCCCCACCTTCTAAGTCTGACTTCTCCCCTTCCGTTCCAGTCCCAGTGAAAGGTCTCAGCCCAAAACATTGACTGTTCACTCTACACCATACACCAACTTGCTAATTTGCACAGCAGCTTTGAAGGATCTATGCATCTGGATCCAAAGATCCTTCTGTTCTCCACACTGCTAAAAATCTTGTTATTAACCTTGTACTCCCTCTTCAAGTTCAACCTTCCAAAGTGAATCACTTCCCACTTCTCTGTATCGAACTCTTTCTGCCACTTCTCAGCCCAGCTCTAATCAAAATTGAGCTGTTGCAAATTGGCTAAAATTTAGAGAGGGCAATTATGCATGCATTTTGGAGTGTTTTATCACATAATGGGTAAATTGTCTCCTCATTTTTGGCAAATCATTTTCTCCCCCAAGCAATGTTTTGTTTGTGTAAAATCCCCCAAAGTGACATGAAGATTAGCATGACATTGAATATATAAAATTTGTTTTTGCTGAGATTTTCAAAGACGGCTTTCCTTTAGTCACAGAACAGCCAACAACGCTTCTACAAAACCATTCTATTTAAAGGGCCAGCATTCAAACCTTCATGCCCTCACTAAGACCATAAGACATAGGAGCAGAATTAGGCCATTTTGACGCATCCAGTTTGCTCTGCCATTCTGTTATGGCTGATTTATTATCCATTCTCCTGCCTTCTTCCCATAACCTTTGACACACTCACTAATACAGTATCTATGACCTCACCCAATGCCAACTGCAGCAGCATAAATGGCCTTGACTGCTTTGCCAATGAAGGACAGGATTAAGGTCATGAAGTCTTCCCTTTCTACCACTGACCTCTGCAACATCACGCATTTTGCTGAATTTGGAAGATCATCAAGACTCGCTGCTCAAATGGAGAACAGGGTGTCCCGATGAAGAGTCCCTGCCTGAAACATCAACCATTTATTCCTCTCCATAGATGCTGCCTGACCTGCTGGGTTTCTCCAACATTTTGTGTGTGTTACTCTGGATCTCCAGCATCTGCAGAATCTCTTGTGTTTAAGATTTCATCTATATACTGTATTTTAGCACCACAGGAGAAAGCGTTTGCAGTTATTCACACACTGAATGCACGCAGATCCCTCCCCGGCAACTTCTTGCCAGGAATACTTGACTTCTGTAGGCCCCTTACATTTTAAGACAAGACTCCCCAGGTACTATTCTTCACTAGTCCTTCCAAAACCACTGGATCACTCTTCCATTATCCCTCTCCTTCCCATCCCCGAGGCACCCAATTATTCTGTGTCAACACAAACAAGAGAAAATCTGCAATGCTGGAAATCCAAGCAACACACACAAAATGTTGGAGGAACTCAGCAGGCCAGGCAGCATCTATGGAAAAGAATATACTCAATGTTTCAGTCCATGATTCTCCATCAGGACTCCATCAGCATCAACACTTTTCCACAGCCGGAAGAGTGTAACTGAAATTGCAGCATACTCCTTTAAGAGTAGGCTGCAAGATTGCACCTGTTGGGCTACACACTGCCAACTGTGAGAACTTGCAACATATAATTAGAGGACGCCAGGCTGAAAATGACATCAGTTTCAGCATGCTGTTACACAGTGAAAGCTGGCAACACTGTTCTGTGAACCTTGAAATTGAACTCTCTCTGCTACTTTCACAAGAGGTTCCCACAATGCTATTAGGACATCCATCAATTCACATCAATTTCTGGGCCTGGTTTCCAATAACTCTGATGAAGAATATTAAAAAACATGGCTAAAGATTCTGCACTGACATCGCAGGCAAACAAAAAATGAAAATAGAACAAAGATTGAACAGGACAACACAGGAACAGACCTTTTAGCCCGCAATGTTGTGCCGAGCCAATTAAATTAGTAGTCTAATGGCCAACTAGACTGATCCCTTCTGCCTGCACAATGTCCAGATCCTTCCATTTTCATCACATTTGTGTGCCTTTCTAAAAATCTGTTAAAGGTCCCAAATGCATCTGCCTCCACCACCAGCATTAGACCACAAATCCCAGGCACCCACCACTCTCTGTGTAAAGAAAACTTGCCTCTCACATCTTCTTTGAAAATACTCCCTCTCTCCTTAAAAGCATAGCCTCTGCTATTGGACATTTCAACCCTGGGAAAAAGATACTGCTTCTCATAATTTTACAACCCTCCATCAAATCTCCCCTCAGCCTCTACTGTTCCACAGAAAACAACCCAAGTTTCTCCAAACTCTCAACATAGCACAGGCCGTCTAATCCAGATAATATCCTTATAAACCTCTTCCTTTAATAAAATAGTAATGAAATAAGGAAGTCCATTATGTAGGCTTGCTCTGTCCGTTACACTGTATAAATGTATTTATTTATTTAGAGATATAACAGGGAACAGGCCCTTCCATCCCTACAAGACGCACTGGCCAGCAACCCGTCTAGTTAACCCTCGCCCAATCACAGGACAATTTACAATGACCAACTGACTTACTAACCGTTAAGTATTTGGACTGTGGGAGGAAACCGGAGCACCAAGAGGAAATCTATGCGGTCATGGGGAGAACGTACAACTGCTTACCAAATGCACCAGAATTGAACTCTGAACTCCGATGCCCTGAGCTGTAATAGCGTTGTGCTAACTGCTACACTACACTACTGTGGCGTTATGGAGAGTAGGGTTATCACTGCATGTTTGAATAAGTTGGTAATTTAACTTTGCAGTGAGGAAGTAAGTCTGACTTATCTTTGCAAAGTGACCATTTTGTTCCCTTACCCCTGCATCACCACTTATTGTTGTGCACTAAGACACTTCTTAGTCTGGTATAGTTATGTTTGAACTTTGGTCTTGGTCATTATCTAACAAGGCATATTGCCCTGTTGAAAAGGTGGCTGACTGAATCTGATGCAGTTCCTAGTAGCAACTACATTGGGTAATACATCAGGGATCACAGTTGGGATGTTTTTTGAGTTATATCAAATCTGTGAATCCTTCAATAGAAATTCCTCCGGAAAACATTTAATGTACTAAAGAGTGCATTACAAGGATATTGCAGGACTTGAGTGTTGAGTTATAGGAAAAAGTTGAATAGGTTAGGACTTTATTCTGTGGAGCGTAGGAGAATGAGGGGAGATTTGATAGAGGTATACCAAGTTATGAGGTGTATCTACCATCATCATCATTTTGTGCCGTATCATATGATGTGGGCGATTATGGCCTTTTGATCATGATTTTTCTTGGCAAATGTTTCTACAGAAGTGGTTTGCCATTGCCTTCTTCTGGGCAGTGCCTTTACAAGACGGGTGACCCCAACCATTATCAACACTCTTCAGAGATTGTCTGTCTGTTGTCAGTGGTTGCATAACCAGGACTTGTGATATGTACTGGCTGCTCATACGACCATCCACCACTTGCTCCCATGGCTTCACGTGACCCTGACTGGGGGGCTAAGCAGGTGCTACATCTTGCCCAAGGGTGACCTGTAGGCTAGCGGAGGGAAGCAGCACCTTACACCTCCTTTGGTAGAGTCATATTTCTACTTTGCCACTGGTATGAGTAGTATGGATAGGGTAAAGGCAAACAGCCTTTTTTCGACTGAGTTAGGGTGAGACTAGAACTAGAGGTTATGGGCTAAAGGTCAAAGGTGAAATATTGAAGGGGAATGCGGGGGGAGCTTCATTCAGAGGGTGGTGAGAGTGTGGAACAAGCAGCTGGTGAAAGTGATGGATATGGGCTCAAATGCAACTTTAAAGAAAAGTTTGGATAGGTACATGGAAGGGAGGAGTATAGATTTGACCTGGCTTTGGTTCAGGTGCAGGTCAATGAGACTAGGCAAAATACCAATTCGACACAGACTAGAAGGGCTGAAGGGCTTGTTTTGTGCCGTAGCACTCTATGATTATGACTCTATGACTATGCGGCCATGCGCTATTCCCTTGAGGTTTGTGAGGATACAAAGGCAGACAGACAACTCTCTTAAAACCTTACCAAGGCAGAATCAGACTGATACCATCTGGATTTAAGTGATGGGGAGAGTTTTGAATGACAAACATTTGCATCTGTAATGTTGACCGTAGTTTGTTACCATAGTGAAAGCAGTAAGTGGAGTCTCTGGAACGGTGCTGGGGTTTGGCACAAATCAGAACTCCCTTTCCCTTAAAACAGAAACTTTGACATCAACGCACCTGTGAAGAGCTCCATTTCTTCAAGTGCCATTACAGATGTTTGTGAGACACATTGCAAGACTCACCACTGCGGGAGCTCAGGGATGGGTGGGAGGGCAGATTTTAACCCTTGAGTGACCAAATGAATGGTTGATCTTTTCAGCTGTGGTATCACGGAACCATATTGAGGCCTTGGCCATCCGTCACCTTCCTGACTGACGTACAATGCTAACACGAGGAAATCTGCAGATGCTGGAAATTCAAGCAACACACACAAAATGCTGTTGGAATGCAGCAGGCCAGGCAGCATCTATGGGAAGAGGTACAGGTGACGTTTCAGGCCAAGACCCTTCGTCAGGACTAACTGAAAGAAGTTCAGTTAGTCCTGACGAAGGGTCTCGGCCTGAAACGTCACCTGTACCTCTTCCTATAGATGCTGCCTGGCCTGCTGCGTTCCACCAGCATTTTGTGTGTGTTACTTGACGTACAATGCTGACAGGCTGGGACTTCCTGAGGCACACAATTGGGCAGTTAGTAGAACTGCTGCCTCACGGATCTGGTAACCTTGGTTCAATCCATCAGACTCCATCATGCTGAGCACCGGCACTCCCCAGGGCTGTGTGTTCAGCCCACTGCTGATGCAGGACTGCATGGCTAGATCCAGTTCATAAACCAATCATCAGGTTTGCTGATGACACACAATGGTTGGCTTCATCAACGACGATGATGAAATGGCGTACAGACAGGAGGTAGAATGGCCGGGAGAATAATGTGAGCACAAACAACTTGAGTCTCAACATGGACAAGACCAAAGGGATGATTGTGGACTTTAGGAGGGTGTAGACTGACCACTCCTCACGCCACAAATGCGGCTCCTCCATGGAAAGAGTTAGGAGCATCAAGTTTCTGGGAGTGTGCAAATCAGATGATCTAACCTGGTCCCTCAACACCACCTCTTTGGTCAAACAAAGCCCAGCAGCTTCCTGAGGAGATTGAGGTGACTCAAGCTCCCCCGACAATTTTAACCAACTTTTACAGGAGCACAATCGAGAGTGTCCTGACCAGCTGCATCACTGTCTGGTACAGGAATTGAAAGGCATCTCTTCGCAAGTCCTGACAAAAGATTGAGAGGACTGCTGAGAAGATCATCGGGGTCTATCTTCCACAAATTAGAGATATTTATCAGGAGTGCTACATACCTGAGTCCTTGATTTTATCAGTGATCCCTCCCATCCACCCAACAATCTCTTTCACCCCCTACCATCTGGCAGGAGGTTCCGTAGCATTAGGGCAAGAGTTGTTGGAAAGGGAAACAGCTACCTCCTCCAAGCCATAAGACTGTTCAACTCCCAGGTCTCATCATGTTTGAAGCACCAGTAGTGTTATACTGTTTTTTTAAAAACTTGCATCATATTATCACCTTGTTTCACCTTATTATTTGTTAATTCGTTTGTGGTAATATTACTTCATGTGGTATGTGTGAGTTAAGGTACCATGTTGTGCACCTCGGTCCAGAGGAACGTTGTTTTGTTTGGCAGTATGCGTGTGTGTACAGTCGAATAACAATAAATTGAACTTGAACTGTCCGTGTGGAGTTTGCATGTCCTCTCCTGGCCTCACAGGTTTGCCCACGGGTCCTTGGATTTCCTCCACCATCACAAAGATGTGATGGCAGTTTAGTTGGCCAATGTAAGTTGCTCCTGGAGTGAAGGTGAGGGGTAGAATGAGGGGACAGTTGATGGGAAGGTCGGAAGAATAAAACAGGATGAGTGTAGGAATATCGTAAATGGGTGCTCGATGGCTAGTCCAGACCCAGTGAGCTGAAAGGCCTGTTTCTGACTCCAATGCATATGAAAGGGCATCTTTAACCTCCCCAAGATTCAGCAGTCCAAACGTTTTGACTTGTGTCACAGTCCTTTTTACCTACAGTAAAATCTGGTTAATTGGGACACATCAGGACTTGTACATTTTGAGCCAATTAAGCAGATGCCCCAGTTAGCCGAAATAGTTTTTTAAAAAGTATAAAAAGACAAACTGAGTAACAAATTATGCATTATATGAAATACAGAACAAATTAAAACACTAGGAATCATACCATAGTACTATAAAGCAGTTTAGTAGTTTCTAATAGTTCTAATTCTGACAGAGGAAGTCATCCAGCGTATGTAATCAAAAAAATCAGCACTGACACCTAGTGTAGATAATGGTCTCCCTTCATACAATGCTATTGGTGACTACATCCTCCAAATCTTCATTTTCATTGTAACATTCAAGATAATTGTCAATACCTTCAAATTTTTTCATCATTCCTTATTTGTTGAAATAGTAAAGTTGTTTCATTTTCACTTTTAGCCATTTCTGGTATTTCCAAGCCTGAATGCTTGAAACTGCAGTGAACAAAACAGTTCAGAATTGACATACTGCTCATTTCTCACCAACTACAGTGACAAAAACCACCGCTTTTTGAACACAAACACATGCAACTGATGCTAGTTAAAAACTGTTCGCTCTAAACACAGTGGAGCATCAAAGGCCATACAAATGCATGCAACTGAGGCTAGTTAGAACTTGTTTGGCAACAGTCTCCTGCCCCAATTAAGTGGCATTGTGTCCTAAATAAACAAAGGGAATCCTGGCAATTTTCTCAATTAATTTTCAGTCTTTAAAAGTTGTCCCAAATAAGCAGCTGCCCTGAATAACAGATGACCCAATTACCTGGAATCCATTGTATTTCTATATTTCTATATTTATAAATTTAGAGATACAGCACAGAACAGGCCCTTCCAGTGCAACGAACCCACGGCGCCCAGCAACCCACCTATTTAATCCTAGCCTAATCACAGGGCAATTTAAGGTGACTAATTAACATTCTGACCAGTATATCTTTGGAATTTGGGAGGAATTGAGCTCCAAACTCCAATGAATCCAAGCTATAATAGTGTTGTGCTAACCGCTACTTGTAGAAGCAGGCCCTTCAGCTCATCCCACTCATGCTGCTACAATAATATTTAAGCTAGTATTTGGCCTATCCATTTGCATACATTTGTCTCACATCCCTCTAACCCAAACCTTTACCATCCATGTACATTACTGGGCAAAGTCTTAGGCACATAAATACATAGCTAGGGTGCCTAAGATTTTTGCACAGTACTACAGTAATTTTATATATTGCACTGTACTGCTGCAAAAAACAACTAATTTCTTGATGGATGTGAGTGATGATAAACCTGACTCTGATACGGATCTCTATGTGGACTGAAAGTAGGAAGGGGCAGGGGGAGGGGAATCTTGGTTGGGAAAAGGAGACAGGCGAGGGGAGGGAGTGGGAAGCACCAGAGAGACATTCTGTAGTGATCAATAATCCAATTGTTTGGGATCAGATGACCTTGCCTGGTGTCTCAGGGTTGGATGTGTCTGCACCCACGCCACTTCCTGCTCCTTCTCTGTTACCTGTCCTACACCCCTCTCTCGCCGCTCCACCTGGGCCAATCCCACCATCCTTTGCTCCCGCCAGCTTTACAAACTTACTCTCCACTCCATGTTGGCAAATACAGTACTGTGCCAACATCTTTTAAATGCTGTTAATTATACCTGCCCCAACCACTTCCCATGGATATTTGTTCCATATACTGGCCACTCTATGGGAAAAAGTTGCCCCTGAAGTCGCATTAAAATTTTCACCTCTCACCTTAAATCCATGTCCATCGCTCTTGACTCCCAGCCCAGGGAAAAAGGACTGTATGCATTCACTCTGCCTGTGGCCCTCATGATTTTATACAACTCTATAGAAAACCTCTCAGTACCCTCAGAAACAAGAGAAGATCTGCAGGTGTTGGAAATCCGAGCAACACACCAAAGTGCTGCAGGGACTCAGCAAGCCAGGTACCATCTATGGAAAAAAAGTACAGATGACGCTTTGGGTCGGGTCCTGCCGAAGGGTCTCGGCCCGAAACATCAACTGTACTTTTTTCCGTCGATGCTGCCTGACCTGCTGAGTTCCTCCAGCCTCTTGTGTGTATTGTTCTCGGTCCCCTACCCTCACAAGAAATACAGTCTGAACAGATGGGTGGCACAATAGCATACCGGTTAATGTAATGGTATTACAATGCCAGTGACCGGGGTTCAATCCCACCACCAGTCTATCACATGATGTAATGGGCTTGTTGGGCCGGAAGGGCCTGTTTTTGTGTTGTACCAAGTGGCCCAACAGCAATTACTACTCCTCAGCCATCGGGCTCCTGAATAAAAGGCGATAACAACACTCAATGTCACTTCCCCATCACTGAAATGTTCCTACAACCAAGGATCTCATTTTCAAAGACTCTTGGTCTCATTGTCTCATATTTTCGCTATTTATTGCTATTTATTTATATTTGCATTTGCACAGTTTGTTGTCTTCTGCATTCTTGTTGATCTTTCACTGATCCTGCTATATGTAGTTACTATCCTATAGATTTGCTGAGTATGCTTATGAGAAGATGAATCTCAGGGTTGTATATGGTGACATCTATGTACTTTGATAATAAAATTTACTTTGAACTTTGAACTTTAAATTAAAAAATGCCCAATCTCTCCCTATAGCCCAGTCCCTTGAGTCCTGGCAACATCCTCATAAATCTTTTCTGCATCTTAATGGCATCTTTGCTCCAGCAGGGTGACCTAAACCGTACACCGTACTCCAAGTGCGGCCTCACTAATGACTTGGTAAAACCTTCTTTCTCCTATTACAGTTTCAGGTGAGGTGTAACAGTTTTAGCACATTAAATCAGTAGAACCTGATAAGAAAATTCAAAGAAGGACCCCCTATAGATTCTTATCACCTGCAGCTTAGGTCAGCGTGAGAAGGGGTGTGTTGGCAAATTCCCTGCTCCAAAATGGAGCAAAAATTTCAAATTAGGACTGAAGAGCAATCCTGTTCACTCTAAATGGCTACTAGAACATGGTTCTCTTTCTAGGTGGTTTAGGGACAGGGATGAAGGGGAATTAGAGGTCAGGCCAGAGTCTAAGTCTTCACTCTGCATTCGAAGGCCACATGGACATAGTTGGAATTCGGGCCAGCAGATCAGAGAAGACAGGGAAGCCCTAGGTATGCGAACCAATGAGGCTGGAGTTCCAGGCCTAGTGCTTAGGGTCGAGTCATCAGTGAGTCCAGAGCTCGAGGCCCAGAACATAGATAGAACATAGAATATAGAATAGTACAGCACATTACAGGCCCTTCGGCCCACAATGTTGTGCCGACCCTCAAACCCTGCCTCCCATATAAACCCCCACCTTAAATTCCTCCATATACCTGTCTAGTAGTCTCTTAAACTTCACTAGTGTATCTGCCTCCACCACTGACTCAGGCCTCATTTGCCTCTTCACTTGTTGTCTTTGGTCGATACTGAAGGTCAAAGCCCCGAGGTGGATTGGAAGTCCAGAAGTCGAATCCCGATGGGCAAAACCCCAAGCCTGCAAATATCTCCGACTCTGCTGGGGGAGTTGGAAGCCTCATGCCTGCGATTCGACGAGTCTGCCTATGACGGCAGTATACATCTGCGTGACAGGGAGGAACGGGACTTGTTTTGCTGTTGTTGCTTTGTCACTCAGTAGGTGAATTTTGTGGTGTTCTCCGTTGTTTTGCCGAGCATGGTAGGCATATCATATTGGCACCGGTTGTGTCCTCAGCACATCCTAGGGTGTGTTGGTTGTTAACGCAAACAACACATTCCATTGTATGTTTCAATGTACACATGATAAATAATTGAATCTGAAATTTGAATGACCAGGGATGATTTCATGACTGGGAGAGTATGAACTTTGACAACCTACTCAGCTTCCCAACATCCATCTGCCATCTTTAAAGTCAGGTGGAGAGTGCCCGTTCAGAAGCCTCTGACAAAAGATTGGAGCAGAAGCTGAAGAGAGAAACCTGGGCTTAAACAAATTTAAACTGCTTGCAAGTGTGAAATATGTATTTATAGATGTTCCTTTGCTTGGTAACTCTCTTATTTTATTCAGCCAATAGGAAAGCTGTGTGCCCCATCAGAAAAGCTTTGAGCTGTCCCTGGAAGAATGAGTTATCCAGACCAAAAAGACAAGAAAAGAAAATTAAATTAACTTATAATGTTGTAATTCAAGTCCAGAAAAGAATCAATGTCTTGCAGTGTCCAATAGTTGTACACTCTTCAGAAATGTCAATATTTATGACAATTATATGAGCAGTTTAGGGTCCAGCCAGGGTATTGAAGATCGAATTCTTTTATCTGAATGGTGATCTGATACTGTTAGTTATGTTTTTCTGTCATTTTTAGTTTTCCCTTTACATTTAATCTTTGGGGCAAAGGAATTACAAAAGAAGTAAATCGTTCAATTTTTTTTAAACTGAGAAAGATAAAGGGCATGTCATTCCTCGTTTGTCTTGAGACCTTCCAGAAAACTGAAAAGTGTATAAACTCTTTGTAGCAATGGATGACGTAAAGAGAAAAAAGTAGAACAATGGACAAAGCAGCTCAGTTTACAGTGTTTATCAGAAGAGCCAATTATTTTATTTTCTTCATTTTTAAGAGATTTCAGATTCAGATTTATTTATCACATGTGCATTGGAACGTACAGTGAAATAGAAACACAAGAGATTCTGCAGATGCTGGAAAAACAACACACACAAAATGCTGGAGGAATTCCGCAGACCAGGCAGCATTTGTGGAGATGAACAAGCGGTCGACGTTTTGGGCCGGGACCCTTCTTCAGGACTGGAAAAGGAAGGGGGAAGACGCCAGAATAAAAAGGTGAGGTGAGGAGAAGGAGGAGAGCTAGAAGGTGATAGGTGAGGCCAGGTGTTTGGGAAAGGTAAATGGCTGGAGAGGAAGGAATTTGAAGGGAGAGGAGAGTGGACAGTGGGAGAAAGGGCACCAGGGGAAGGGGAATGGGAGATGAGGAGAAGAGGTAAGAGGCCAGAATGGAGAATCAAAGAGGAGTGGAGGGGGAGGAATTTTATTTTCAGTGGAAGGAGAAGTCAATGTTCATGCCATCAGGTTTGAGGCTACCCAGACGCTGCTCCTCCACCCTCACAGTGGCCTCATCATGGCACAAGAAGATGCCATGGACCGACATGTCAGAATGGGAATGGGAATTGGAATTAAAATGTTTGTCCACTGGGAAGTTCTGCTTTTTGTGGATGGAGTGGAGGTGCTCAACGAAGCCGTCCCTAATTTACAACAGGTCTCGCCAATGCTGAGGAGGCTGAATCTGCAGCACCGGATACAATAGATGACCCCAGCAGATTTGCAGGTGATATGTTGCCTCACCTGCGAGGGCTCCTGAATGGAGATGAATGGGCAGGTGTAGCACTTGGCCACTTGCAGGGATGAGTGCTGGGTGGGAGATTAATGGGGAGGGATGAATGGACAAGGGAAGATTGAATGAGCGCAGGTGTCTGAGTAATGGAGGAGATGCAGAAGTGGGCAGCATCAATGGTGGAGGAAGGGAACCCCCATACTTCAAAGAAAGAAGGACATCTCTGAGATCTTGGAAAGGGAAGCCTCATCCTGGGAACAGATGAGATGGAGACAAAGGAGCTGAAAAAAGGAAATGGCATTTTTACAGGAGACAAGGTGGGAAGAGGTACCGTCGAGATGGCCATCGGAATCGGTAGGTTTATAAAAGATGTCGGTCGACAGTTTGTCTCCAGTGATGAAGACAGAGAGATCAAGAAAGGGGAGGGAGGTGTCAGAAATGGACCGAATGAATTTAAGGGCAGGGTGGAAGTTGGAGGCAAAGTTGATAAAGTTGACCAGCTCACGTGGGTGCATGAAGCAGCACCAATGCAGTCGTCGATGAAGAGAAGGAAGAGTTGAAGAGCATTATTGGGGAAGGCTTGGAACATGGACTGTTCTGTCTAGCTAATGAAAAGGCAGGTATACCTGGGGCCCATGGCTTCCCCTCGAGCCTGGAGAAAGCGGGAGGAGCCAAAGGAGAAATGGTTGAGTGTGAGAACCATTTCTGCCAGAAATGAGGGTGGTGGTGGAGGGGATTTGTTTGGTTCTTTCATTAAGAAAGAAGCAGAGAGATTTAAAGCCTTCTTGATGGGGGATAGAAGTGAAAAGAGACTAGACATCCATGTTGAAAATGAGGCGGTCAGAGCCAGGGAATTGAAAGTCAGTGAGGAGATCGAGGGCATGAGAAATGTTGTGGATGTAGGTGGGAAAGGACTGAACCAAGGGGGACAGAATGGAGTCGAGGTACAAGGACACGGGTTCAGAGGGGCAGGAGCAGGCAGGGACAATAGGCTGGCCTGGACAGTCCAGTTTGTGGATCTTGGGTAGGGGGTAGAAATGAGCAGTGAGGGGTAAAGGAACTATGAGCTCGATGGCAGTTCTCCAGAGTTTCTGAGGTCAGTGATGGTGTTGGAGACATTTTTCTGATGGCCTGGAATATTGTCCTCTTTAAGGGGCAGGTATGAGGAGACGTCTGAGAGTTTCCACCTGGCCTCAGCAAGGTAGAGGTCAGTGCGCCACATTACAGTAGCACCCCCTTTTTCCAGCAGGTTTGGTGATAAGGCTGGGACTGGTGCAGAGAGAGTGAAGGACAGTGCATTCTGAGAGTGATAAGGATTGAGGAGGAGAGAGGAGTGCTGAACTTGAGCCTGTTGATGTCTCATCGGCAACCAGAGATATACAGATCCAGGGAGGCAGAGAAACAGAGCGGGGTCTCCAAGGAGAGGAGGAGGGTTGGAGAGTTATAGTGGAATACATCGCTTGCCTTAACAATCAACACAACCTAACGACGTGATGGGGGCAGCCCGCAAGTGTCGTCACACATTCCGACACCCCCGTAGCATGTTGTACCTCTAAACTAAATAAATAAATATATAAAACAGCAGGCTCACAACGCTCGGCAGAACAACACAGACACAACACAACAAGCAACAAAAACAACAACAGCAGAACAAGTCTTGTTCCACCCGCCCACCCATGCACATGCACAGAGCCCTCTCATCCCAGGGCAGGCCAGCTTCAGCCTCCCGCAGACTCGTGGATTCATAGACCCTGGGCTTCAGTTCGCCCAGTGGACTCACAGAGACTTGCAGACCCAGGCTTTCACAGAGTTCCGAGCAACCTTCAGGCTTCAATCCTCAGTAACGACCCCAGGACTCACTGAGGACATCGTATTGATACTAAATCAAAGTATTGTGTACAGTGGTTGGGATGTTACGTTGAAATTGTGTACAATGTTTGTGAGGCCTAATATGAGTCCTGCACGCAGTCCTGATCACCTAACTACAGGAAAGATATCAATAAGAATGAAAGAGTACAGAGAAAATTTACAAGGATGTTGCTGGGGCTCAAGGACCTGAGTTACAGGGAAAGGTTGAATAGGTTGGGATTTTATTTCTTGGAGCATAGGAGAATGAGGGGAGACTTGATAGAGGAATACAAAATTATGAAGAGTATAGATAGGACAAGCATGCTTTCTCTACTGGATTTGGGTGAGACTAGAACCAGAGGTTATGGGTTAAGGGGGAAAGGTGAAATGTTTAAGGGGAACAGGAAGGGGATCCTCTTCACTCAGAGGGTGGTGAGAGTGTGGAACGAGCTGCCAGTGGAACTGGTGGATGTGGGTTCAATTTCAACATTTAAGGGATGTTTGGATAAGTTCCTGGATAGGAGTGGTATGGAGGGCAATGGTCCATGTGCAGGTCAATTGGACTAGGCAGAATAATAGTTTGGCATGGACAAGAATCAGAAAAAGGTTTAATTTCACTATGTTGTGAAATTTGTTGTTTTGTGGCAACAGTACAGAGCAATCCATGATAAAAGGAACTATAAATTACCATAAAAAATATATATAGTGGACTCTGGTTAATTGGGCCATTGGTTAATCAGGGCAGCTGCTTATTTGGGATAACGCTTAAAGAACAAAAATCGAGAAAATAGCTGGGATTCCCTTTGCTTATTTGGGACACTTCCAACTTAAATGGGACAGGAGACTGTTTCTTGTACTTGTGTGGCCATTGGAAAGTATACCGTACTTGGAGTGAACAGTTTTAATAGTGTCAGCTGTGCGTGTTTGTGTTAGCAATCTGTGCTGAAAGACACTGATTCAAAAAGCAGTGATTTTTGATCATTTTGTGCCAGGACATTTATTCTTGCATTATGACACTACTTCATGCAGGAAGGCAATGAAGGCAGTTCATTATCTGCTCTAGGTGTCTGCGGTGATTTTGTTCATTTACGGTCAATCAAAGGAACACAACAGCGTACACTGGATGAATTCCTCTGTCAATAACTATAACAAACTAAAACACTGTTTTGTGGTACTGTAGTAGTATTGGCCCTTACAGATGGGACTTGTTAGCTGTGGTTGTAAATTTACCTAGGAGAAGAAGAATTCTAATCTCAAACCACTGCTGCCTTGTGGCCATACCCACACATGGGGAAGGCTTTGGGAGTAAGCCACAAGGAAAGATCCAGAGCTGGAGTTTCTAAGGCAGTTCTATGTTAAGTTCAACGCTGACTGCAACTCCTACACGGCTGCTGGTGCCATTAGTCTCTGTTGCTCCTTTGTGTTCATCAGCTGCGTGGACAGGGGAACCTGCTGCTTGGGCAACATCTTGTTCTCCATGTCATACTGTCCCGACTTGTGCCTACAACTCGGATGCAATATCCATGGTCGACCCCGAACATTGGAAGGACTCCGAGCACGATTGGTAGTATTTTAATTTGTTCTGAATGTCATTTCGTACTCAGTTAAATGGTAGTTTTTAACTATTTCCATGAAACTTCGGCTAATTGGGGCAGCCGCTTACTTGGGCCAAAATATACTGTTCCTGGTGCGTCCCAATTAACCGGAATTCACTATATTGGATTAGGTTAAATTAAGTAAGTAGTGCAAAAGAAGAGCATTAATGAACAGTGAGGTAGTGTACACGGGTTCATTGTCTTTCACAAATCTGATGGTGGAGACTGACATCCCACCCTGCAAAAACTCACTTCAGGGAGGTAGTACCATCAATTTTCAGGAGACTCCTAGAACTTCCGGGAGAGGTGGGATGTCTGCAATAGAGTAGCTCCTTAACAGCTAGCCAGCTAGTTTATATAATGTTAGCTACACCAATGAATGAATGACACCTGTTAAACTCACCTTAACATGTCTTTTACAGTCTTAACCCACCATGGGCAATAGAAAAGTCACTGTTGCAAACAGTGCAGCGAGCAACACTGTCATTATTTTTGACCTCTATTAGGCAGGGGTACACGTTAGTGTAGTCTGGGGTGACATACGTTTTATATTTTTTTGGAACACTCTGCCATGGCACGCTCTCTTTCTCTCTCTCTCGTGGTCGCTCTCACGCTCTCTCTCTCTCTCTCTCTCTCTCTCTCTCTCTCACTCGCGTGCTGTTGCTTGCTTGCTCTCTCTCTCTCTCTCTCACGGTCGCTCTTGCTTTCTCTCGCTCGCTCGTTCTCAAAAAAATTGATTTCTGTGATATTGTATATAATTTGCAGGCATCAGGGAGCCACTATTAATATGTGGGAGACTCCCGGAACTTCCGGGAGAGGTGGGATGTCTGGGTGGAGGGGAGGAAACAGCTCCTACAACGTTAGCCGAAGGCCCAGTTTCGGTGCTTTGCTGCTCCATGAAACCATTGCTGACATATTTATCAGCCTGAACACAGCAAATTTCAGAACTTAGACAATCATTCCAGCCCCTTCTCTGACTCCATCTTCTGTCATTGAATCTGGAACTTGCAAAATGTAACAAGGGAGTGATAGTTATACGAAACTCAGACCCAGAAAAAAATTGTTTTGCTCCTTTTGCCGTCCTACTGTTACAGGGAAATGATTTTTTTTTCCATGCAAACAAATCTCCCTCTAGCCTCTTTGTCCCAAGGGGGAGTCTTGCTGATTCCCTTAACCAGCTGGTTGTCAGGGAGCTCGGGCCTGCAGATTTTTGTTCAGCCTCTTCTCTGAGGTGAAGTCTCTGACTCATCCAGATCCTTTCCTGTGCCAAAGAGGGATGGATGGGAGACAGGATCCCATCTGTTTAAAAAATCCTATAAGCCCTCCTCAAATTCTTTAGCAGATGTGTTCCTCTTGGGTGTCCTGTGCCTCAAGTCTCCTGCTGTGAGAGTTTATTTGGTGCCATTGAAGTTAATAGAGGACTTTCTGTTATTCAAATGAGGTCAGATAAGGTATATCCCCTGTAGTGTTGGGCCAGCTCAATACATCATAGCAGGTGGTAGAGAACCAGGGTCAAATGACACACAGCACCTCAGTGAGTTACAACTGTCCAAGAATGATCTAAACAGGATCCTTAGCATGATAGCCATGTGTATTCTTCGCCGAGGATTGCCACATCGTCGCGGTGGAGAGTTTCTGCAATCCCGAGGGCACTGCTGTCTGGAGCTTGGCTCCTGTCAGAGTCGCCCGTGGCAGTAAGGTCAAGGCGAAGGTTCCTGACAAAGAGCAATCCAGCCAAGACCTCAATGGTAGAGCCGGCAGAAGATGGTGACACATCACAATGGTGGTGAAGGTGGAGGAAGGCTGTAGCAGCGACGGTTACCAAGTCATCTTGCACTCCGTGCCACTGGACCCGGACCCGGACCCGAATCGGTCAAGGACGTGTGGTGGCTGTCCGTGCTTGACCTTCCCCACATTAAACAAACGTCATGCACAGGCGTTCTCCATTGAACAGCCCCTTGGGAGAACATCATATGCGACTCGAGTGATCGCATTACATTAGATAGAACAAATACTTTCTTAGGGTATAAAAACTTCCATGGGTTAGGCCGAGAAAAAAGAATATTTCCTTTTTACCATCTAATCTGCATATAGGAGGGAGACTGAAAATCTGGTTGAATGGAAGCAGAACACAACCTGTCACTCAAGGTCAGCAAAACTGAAGAGCTGATAATTGACAACAGGAGGAAGAAATCAAAGGCCCATGAGCCAGTCCTGATTTGGCGATTGGAGATGGAGAGCATTGTTAACTTTCCTTCTCATTACCATTGGACTTTGAACTTTTATTGTTTGACTTTAGAATACTCTAAAGTGCTTCAATCACTTTTCTATTAATGGTGCATTAGGAAATGGTCTGTGGTTGGTCGTGAGAAAGATATTGATGGGCTGGTCAAGTGGACAGTAATGTCGTCAATGTAATTCAACCCGGACAAACAAGAGGAGGTCCATTTGCGAAGAGCAATCAGGATGAGACAAGACACACTAATGTTAGGACATTGAGAAGTGCAAGGAAAAAGAGGGACAGCGTGCCCTTACACAAGTCAGTGAAGGCAGTAGGCCAGGTACATAAGTTAGGGTAACAAAATGCATGAAATACTTGATCAACACATACACAATGCTACAGGAACTCTGCAGGTCAGCCAGCATCTATGGAGAGGAATAAACAGTTAACGTTTCGGGCTGAGGCCCTTCATCAAGACTGTAAAGGAATGAAGCAGGATACAGAATAGGAGGTGGAGGAAGGGGAAGTGGTACAAGCTGGTAGGCGATAGGTGAGACCAGGAAAGGGGGAAGGTGGATGGGTAGGGTGGGGTTAGAGGGACGGGAGTAAGAAGCTGGGAGAGATAAAGGGCTGAAGATGGTGGATTCTGAAAGGAGAGGACAGTGGACTGTGGAAGAAAGGGAAGGAGGAAAAGAACCAAAGGGAGGTGACGGGCAGGTGAGGAGAAGAGAGGGTAACCAGAATGAGAAATGGAAGAAGCGAGGGAGGGGGGAGAAAATACTGGGAGTTAGAGAAATTGATGTTCATGCCAACAGGCTGGAGGCTATGGAACATGAGGTGTTGTTGCTCCAAACTGAGTTTGGCCTCATCGTGACAGTCGAGGAGGCCGTGGACTGACATGTCAGAATGGGAATGGGAAGTCAAATTGAAATGGAATGCTCACCATTATTCACCTAAAATATAAGAGCAGGGAAATAGTGAAATCATAGAAATATCAGAAAATTTCTGAAACTGTCGGATGTCATCCATACCATTGGGTCTGTGTGGTTAGGAAATTGCTCCCCAAGTAAATTCCATTTTCCAGCACTAGCTCCATGATCCTACAGGACTATGCATCCAAGTCCATTTTACATGTGATGAGTGATTGAGAGTTCTAGTCTCCTGTCACTCAGTGGGTGAAAATTTTATTCCTCATCTCTCTCCTAATCGTGCTTCGCTTCAATTTAAAACCGTGCCTTTTGATTTTTGACCCGTTGTTATGGGATACAGATCTTCCTTCTCAGCTCGCAATTTTAGACACCATGACTTGATCTTCCCTCAGCTGCCTCTGTTCCAAAGAGATTCAATTTTTTCTTATAGCAGCAGTATGTTTATCCTGGTAAAATCCCTATAAATCTCTTCTGCACTCTCTCCTGTGCAAACACATCGTTCCAGTAATGTAGTGGTCAGAAATGTACACAGTATTCAATCTGACTAGTGTGCACCTTTCCAGTATAAGATCCCTGCTCTTGTAATCTCTGCCTGGGCAAATAACAGGAAGTATCTCCTTTACCTTTTCAACTGCCTCACTGACATTTCTGTTACCTTTATAGATCTGTAGGCAAAGATTTGAGCATAAAGAGAATTCTAGTGAGGATGCTGTGTGCAGTTTGTTTACCAAGCTGCAGTAAAGATATAATGGTATTAGAGAGGGTGTAAGTGAGATTTGCAAGGAAGTTGTCAGTTTGGAGAACTTTACACAGAGTGGTGGGTGCATGGAACCTGCTACCAGGGGCAGTAGTAAAGGCAGATACATTTACAAAACTCTTAGATAAGCATATTGGTGAAAGAAAAGTGGACAGAGGGAAACGTTAGATTGATCTTGGAGAAGGTTGAAAGATTGCCACAGTATTGTGGGCTGTAGGGCTGGGACTGTGTTGTGCTGTTCTTTCTTCTACGTTCCACGTTCTAAAGCTTGTCTATGCAGAGCTCATTTGCTTTGGAATAAGGGAAGTTTAATAGTATCATGGAAACTTAAGAGAGACAAGGATTGAGTGGGTAAGTGGGGTCTATTACTCTTGCCAGACAGGTCAATTATTACAGGACATTGATTTAGGGTTAGTCGTGGAAGAGAGTTGAGTCAAAAAATTATTTAATCAGAATGGAATTGAGGTCTAAAACCTACTGTCTGAATTGATCCTAATCCCATAAGACATAGGAGCAGAATTAGGCCATTCAGCCCATCCAGTCTGCTCAGCGATTCAATCACGGCTGATTTATTATCCCCTCAACCCCATTCTCCTGCCCTCTCCCTGTTACCTTTAACGTCCTCACTTATCAAGAACCTATCAACCTCTGCTTTAAATATACTCAAGGACTTGGCCTCCACAGCCGTCTGTGGCAATGAATTCCACAGATTCACCTCCCTTTGACTAAAGAAATTCCTTCTCATCTCTGTGAACTGGTGCAGGAGGAAACGCTGATCAAAGTTAAACTACTTGGATTTTGGTAAGTTAAACCAGAGCAGGACTTGCGTCACAGATGGCAGAACCTTGCAGGGTGTTGCAGAGAGGGCTCTGAGGATACTGATAGGTAATTCCCTGAAAGTGGAGACACAGGTGGACGGGGCAAAGAGGTAGGTGTTTGGTTTGCTTTACTTTATTAGTCAGGGCATTGACTAAAGGAGTTGGGACATCATGTCGTAACTGTACAAGTTGTTGATGGGAACCACACTTGGAGTATTACGCTCTATTCTAGTTGCCCATCTATGAGAAGGATGTCATTAGGACAGATAGGATGCAGAAAACTTTCACCTGGATGCTACTGGGACTGGAGGATATGAGTCTTACATGGAGGCTGGATAGGCCAGGATTTTTTTCAGTCCCTGGAGTGCAGCTGGCTGAGAGGTGACGTTATACAGGTTTATAAAAGCAAGAAGGACATAGAGAAGTCCTTTCCCCAGAAATGTGGAGTCTAAAATTGGAAGACATAGGAGAGAGATTTAAATGAGAACTGAGGCACAACTTTTTCACAAAGAGGGTATATGGAGCAACCTCCCAGAGGAAGCTGTAGAGGTGTGTACGATTACAACATTTAAAAGACATTTGGATGGGAACATGGATAGAAAAGGTTTAGAGGGACATAGGCTTAACAGAGACAAAGGGACTAGCTCAGAGAGACACCTTGATTGACATGGATGAGATAGGCAAATGCGCCTGTTTTCATGTATCAGAATCAGGTTTAATATCACCAGCATTTATTGTGAAATTTGTTGTTTTGCTTTGCAGTAGAGTGCAATGCATTAGAAAACTATAAATTACAATAAGATCTATAGAGTTCCTTAAGGTTGTTACAGCTGAGAGAAGCAGCGGGGTAGCTCCCACTACCTATTAAATGCTCCCAATGGCGTGTGCCGCAAATAGCCTCTGACAACCAAGTCCAGCTCCTGGACTTCTTGAGTGACTTAACTACTGAGGCTGGTGGAACCATTTCTACTGACCAGAGAAGGGGCAGCGGCGGGCTACTGGCACTTCAGGCAGACGGAGCTTGTCAGCTATGGTAGGCAGCTCACCTTAGGAGAGGGAAAACTCCGGTCTCAAACCTCCGCTGCCTTGCATCTATACCCCCACATGGGGAAGGCTTCGGGAGTAAATCCCGAGGGAAAACTCTGGAGCTGGAGTCCCTAAGGCAGTCCTACGTTGAGTTCAACACTGACTGGCAATTCCTGTGACACTGCTAGTGCCAAACTGTATCAGTCTCTGCTGTTCCTTTGAGTTCATCAGATGCACGGAGAGGTGGAGCTTTCTCCATGAGCAACAGCTTGCTCTGCATGTTGTACTGTCCTGGCTGCCTGCCCTACCTACACAGGTTGGATGCGACATTCATGGTCGACCCTGAGCAACAGAGGCCTCAGAATATATACGTGTATAAAGAGAACAAAAATAGTGAGGTAATGCCCACGCCCGTTCACAAATCTCACGGCAGAGCAGAAGAAGCGGTTCCCAAGAAACTTTGAGTGTTCGTCTTCAGGCTCCTGTACCTTCTCTTTGATGGTAGTAACAAGAGGAGAGCATGTCCTGGGTGATGGAGTCCATAGTGATGCAGGGCACCTTAGTGAGGCATCACCTTCTGAAGTTGTCCTTGATGCTGGGGAGGCTAGTACCCCTGATGGCTCAACCATCTGTGCAGTGGCCCCTCCATACCAGACAATGAAGCAATGAGTTGGAATGCCTCCATGATACATCTGTAGAAATTTACTACAGTCTTTGGAGACATAGCAAATCCCCAATGTATAAACCCATTGTTCTATAAACACTTGCAGTGCTATTAAAAGGAAACCTACAATTCTATGGTGATTATAAAATATAGGAGCAGGTTTAGGCTATTCATCCCATCACATCTGCTTCACCATTCAATAATGGCTGATTTTGTTTTTCTCAACCCTGTTCTCTCACCTTCTCTCCATAAGACTTGACTCTAACCAATCAAGAACCTACAAATTCCACAGATTTACCACCCTCTGAATGAAAAAAAGTTCTCCTCATCTTAGTTCTAAAGGGATCTTGCTTTATTCTTAAATGGAAGTTAGGACTTGGCAAGGATGACCACCACTGGCAAATATGGCGCAGGTTTCTATGATGCAGAGAAGGTCAAATCATTGGGTGTATTTAAAGTGGAGGTTGATAGATTCTTGATTAGTCAGGGCATCAAAGGCAGGAGATTGGGGTAAATCAGCTGTGAAGGAAGGGTGGAGCAGAGTCACTGGGGTGAATCCACACATCAAAATCAGCCTGATGAAATGCAGCATTACATCCAAAAACTGGGAAGGCTTGGCACTCAGTAGATAGACCTGGAGGAAATCTGTTTGAGAGGGGCTGTGCTCCAGGGGCCCGACCTCCACTGTGCCACAGCAAAGAAGTGGCAGCTGCTAAAGGAGAGACTGAACAACCAAAAGATTCGACTGCTAACCACAGCCACCACTTACTCTTGCCCACACTGCACCAGAATTCTGTATGTGGATCGTGAATTGGCCTCTACAGCCACCTGGGGACACACCAACAGACAACCCCTCAGGAGAACACCAACTTGACTGGAGTGACCGCATCACTACTACTATTCCATGAATGCAAGAGGCAGTTCGAACACAGAACTCCCATACTGATATGTGTTGAACAGATAATGATTCTGTCATGTTGATTAGGGAAAGAATTTTGACCCAGGTCACAAATCCATGACTGTAACCAAATCACGGAAGGAATCACATAATGAACAGAATCCCTGATAGAATAGAAATGGCAATCATGTAACTTTCTGTGTTATTTTGTCAGGGCGGTCTGCAAACTCCTGTTTATGGCGTGCACCGCAGACATACAGCTGCACATTACAATGTAGGGACACAGGTGTTTGAATATATGCCCGAGAAAAACAAAATGGTTAAGTGGGCTTCTATTTTGTCCTAATTGCTGCATTAATATTTTAATATTGTGCTACTCGTTTATCAATTGAAAGATTAGTTTCCTGTTCCAACCAAAGTCAATAAACGTCGCTCACATGCAATAATGTACGAACGATAATTGTCTCGCTCTGGCATGCGTACTGTATTCAAATCGCTTCAGTTAAACAGGACCCTAGTCGAGCCAGACTGTAGGAGATTATTCTGTCTGGCCTTGCCGCGTGCAGCATCTGTGTTAATAGAATTTATTTCTGCAGTCATTCTTAACTCCCTGTTGTGTATTCAGGGCTTCTTTTAGCTAGCGAGCCAGCAGCGGAATATAATCAAATATATCTCGGGGAGGGGGAAGGCGGGTGGGAAGAGCGTTTTCTTTTTAAATACATTTATCGTAACGAGGCCTTATATGTCTAATGTATATCATTCATGAGTGATTGCCCCGGCCGTTAACAACTATTGATTAGAAAGATCTGATGCAATTAGAAAACATTCATATGGGATCTATCGAAATAACGTCTATGATATGTAATTACGAGTGAATACAATATAGTAATATTTTCTCTGCTGGCGTTATAATATGTTGACTTGCAAAATGTGTCTGCCATTTTCAGAGCCCTCGTTGTTTTGGCAAAAAAAAGCTCTCTTACTGAGTTAATCATTCATAGCAAGTCACATGAATTCCATAGTTGCTGTGAGTTCTACGTTCAAGAATGAACTACTTTGCTAAATCAGCAAAGACAGTTGTCAAGGTTACCTACATGTAATCTATTTAACCGGTTCCCAAAACACCAATCAAGGTCAGATAGCTCAGTCGAGGAGCGCAGTCTGTGTAGATTCATACACTACACTGCTTTGTAACAAGACAGCAGGGAAGAAAAAAACTCATTAGGAAATCAAACGCGAAGTGTTAATTATTTGTCTCGTGCTATTTCTCTCTCCTTAGAACGGCTATTAAATTAAAAAATGTATTTTAAAATAAATAAATTGGTAGGTACTACATTGACCGGTGCAAAACAGATACTAGTATTGGCCCATATTTGCATACGAAAAAATGAAACTTAATTGTATCTATGGGGAACTGGTATGAACCAATCAATTGTGCAGGCATCAGCGCGGTGCAGCTTGTTAAATCCTGCTCCGTATAATCAATCTGGGTTGCAATATGCAGATGTCGAGCCAGTGATGGAGGAATCCACCGTAAGGCTTAAAATAAAATCACATCCAGGGGAAAAAAAATGGCACGGTTGATCTAATCCACACTCGGGTCTGGACTGCCTGTAATTTACCCCGGTTCTGACTAGTAGATGTCTTGTCGGCCCGGTCTTTTAAAACACACACACGCTCGACACTGAGACAGACCCTCGCTGGAGGCGAAGGGAGGCGAGCGAGAATCGAGGACACCTTTCAGATGGCTTTGCTCAAAAAGGCGGCATCCGTCAGTAAGGACCCCCATCACCCGGGACTTGCTCTCTTCTCATTGCTACCAGCAGGGAGGAGGGACGGGAGCCTGAAGACACACACTAACTCAACGTTTTTGGAACAGCTTCTTCACCATCAGATTTCTTAATGTACAATGAACCCACGAACACTACCTCACTATTTGTTTTTCTTATTTTTGCTCTCTATTTGCGCTACATATTTAATTATATAAATACTTTTGCAATTTATATTTTTTATTCATATTACAATGTACTGCTGTTGCAAGACATCAAATTTCACGACATACGCCAGTGAGATTAAACTTGATTCCGATTCTGAAGCGGAAAGTGTAAAGCTGCCGCTGTGTAGTTGGCTACTGGAAATACAAATAAGTAACCTTTGCCCCCGACTGTTGAGTTGATCAGAGGAGGCGCTTATCCTTCCTGAGTAAGGTGAAGCCTCCAATTGTCTGAGATAACCTCTTTTTCCCAGCGACATTGAGTGCTGCAAATGGTATGGCTCATTTCACAATACCAAAAGCAGGCCGTTGTTTGACAATCTAAAGGGGGCTTGATGAAAGAATATGTTAAATACTTTTGAAAAGAAGTGTCTGGATGAATGGTGACAAAGATAAATGAGGAAACCCTGCTTGAGGTTTCTGTAAAATCTGCATTGTATAGGTTTATGATGTAAAACGCTGAGAATATTGCAGTTATAACAGCCCAGAATCAGAGCCAGCTTTAAAATCACTGACACATGTGCCGATAATTGTTGTTTTCTGTCAGCAGAACAGTGCAGTGCATGAAAATGCTACAAATTACAAGAGCTATATAAAATATAATTTTATATATAATACCTAACATTAAATAAGTAGTGCAATAAGAAAGCAAAGGAGTGTTGAATGTGTGTTTGTTATCCAGTCTGACAGTGATAGCAGAGGAGAAGACGGGTTCCTAAAACATTGCAATGCACATAAGGTGCTGGAGGAACTCAGCAGGCCAGGCAGCATCTATGAAAAAGAGTAAACAGTTGACGTTTCGGGCTGAGACCCTTCTTCAGGACCTGAAAGGTCTCGGCCCGAAATGTCGACTGTTTATTCTTTCCTACAGATGCTGCCTGGGCTGCTGAGCTCCCCCAGCATTTTGTACACGTTGCTTTGGATTTATAGCATCTGAAGATTTTCTTGTGTCTGTCCTAGAACGTTGAGTGTGTGTCTTCGGGCTCCTGTACCTCCACTCTGATGGTAGTATTGAGGAGAGGGCATGCGCTGGGTGATGGGGTCCTTTCTGAGGCACTGCCTTTTGAAGATGTCCAGATGTGGGAGGCTGAGTTTGCAACGCTCTGCAGCTACAGTATTTCCGATTGTGTACAGCGGCCCTTCTGTACCAGGCAGGATGGAGCTTGCAGTATTATGGCCAGGCTATGAAGGTGATGTGACGGGAACAAAGACCGGGGCACACTCCGCCAAAAGTTCATTGGTTATTGTAAGTAGACTCTGTGGGTGCTTTATTAGGTGCAGGAGTAGAAGCCAGTGTGCTGTTCTGCTACTAGGGCCCATCCAGTTCAAGGTTCAACATGTTTTGTGTTCAGAGGTGCTCTTCTGCACACCACTGTTCCTGTTGCCCTCCTGTCAGCTTGAACCAGTCTGGCCATTCTCCTCTGACCTCTCTCGTTAAACAAGATGCCTTCACCCACAGAACAGCGGCTTACTGGATTTTTAAAAAATTTTTTCCTACTGTTCTCTGTAAACTCCAGAGACTGCTGTACATGAAAATCCCAGGAGATTGGCAGTTTCTGAGATATTCAAATCAGCCCCGCTGGCACCAACAATTATTCCTTGGTTAAAGTGCTTAGATCATATTTCCTCGAGGTTTGGTGTCAATAACAACTGAACATCTTGACCACGTCTCCATGCTTCAATGGATTGAGCAGCTGCCACACGACTGGCTGATTACATATTTACATTAACAAGCAGGTATACAGGTGTACCTAATAAAATGGCCACTGAGTGTAGACTCGTGGTTTTTCCAACCAGAACTGCAAGAGTTACAGTACATTGCAAAGTTGTTCCATCCAATAGTGTATCTATGGCAAACTATAAATTTGGATAATCACTGACAAAACTTCATAAGTAATAAGGTATTTGTAATATAAAGCAGGAAGAGGACTAATTTCATGACACCTTATTATAGAAAAAGCTGCTGTCCTGTTTGACCATAAATTCATAAGACATAGGAGTAGAATCAGACCATTCAGCCCAACAAGTCCTTTCCCAACATTTCATCATGGTTGATCCCATATCCCATTCAACCCTTTTCATCTGTTCTCTCACCATTTCCCTTGATGCTCCGACCAATCAGGAACTAATCAACTTCTGCTTTGAATATACCCACAGACTTGGCCTCCACCGCAATATGAGGCAGAGCATTCCACAGATTCACCACTCTTTGGCTACAGAAATTCCTCCTTACTTCTGTTGTAAAAGGTTGCCCCTCAGTTTTGAGGTTGTGCCCTCTAGTTCTGGATGCCCCCACCATAGGAAACATCCTCTCCACGTCCACCTTATCTAATCCTTTCAACATTTAGTAGTTTTCAATGAAATCCCCAGGCATTCTTCTAAATTCCAGTGAGTACAGGCCTAAAGCCGACAAACACTCCTCATATGTTAACCCTTTCATTCCCAGAATCATCCTCATGAACCTCCTTTGGATTCTCCCCAATGTCAATACATCCTTTCTGAGATACGGGGCCAAAAACTATTGACAATACCCCAGCACGGCCTGACCAGTGTCTTATAAAGCCTCAGCATTATTTCCTTGTTTTTATATTCTATTCCCCTTGAAATAAATGGCAACATTGCATTTGCCTTCTTTACACAGACTCAACCTGTGAATTAACCTTCTGGGAGTCTTGCACAAGGACTCCTAAGTCCCTTTGCACCTTTGATGTTTGAACTTTCTACCCTTTTAGATAATAGTCTGCACTATTGTTCCTTTTACCAAAATGCATTATCATACGTTTCCCAACACTGTATTCTATCTGCCACTTTTTTGCCCATTCTTCCAATTTGTCTAAGTCCTGCTGCAATCACATTGTATCCTCAGCACCACCTACTTCACCACCTATCTGCTTATCACCTGTAAACTTTGCCTCAAAGCCATCAATTCCACTATCTAAATCAGTGGTCCCCAACCTCCGGGCCGCGGACCGACACATTGCCGCGAAGCAGCGGTAGCCGGAATGCACCAGCACATCTTTAAGAAAAAAGCCAAAATAAACAAGCTAATTAATTAGGTGCTGCCTGGCACGTAGATGTCGGCCCAGATCAGAGGCAATGCAATTCAATCACCTCTGATCTGGGCCGACATTTACGTGCTGGGCGGCACCTGTGTGTTACCTAATTGATCAGCTTGTTTATTTTGGCTTTTTTCTTAAAGATGTGCTGGGTGCATTCCGGCTACTGCTGCTCCCCTGCATTCTTCGCGGCGATGTATTGGTCTGCGGCCCAGAGGTTGGGGACCACTATACATGCCAGTATATTTCCTGTAAAGCCATAGGATTTTATCTTTCTAAGCAGCCTTATGTGAGGCACCTTATCAAATGCCTTCCAAAAATCTAAGTAAATGACTTTCACAGCCTCTCCTTGGTCCACCCTGCTTGTTACTTCCTCAAAGAATTCTAACTGATTTGTCAGGCAAGATTTCCCTTTACAGAAACCATTCTGACTTTGACTTATTTTGTCATTAGTCTCCAAGTACCCTGAATCCTCGTCCTTAAAAATGGACTCCAACACTTTCCCAACCACTGAGGTTAGGCTAACTGACCTATAATTTCCTCCCTTTTGTCTTCCTCCCTTCTTAAAGAGTGGAGTGACATTTGCAATTTCCCACTCCTCCAGGACCATGTGCATCAAGAGATTTTTTTTGAAAAATCATGACCAGTACATCCATTATCTCTTCAGCAACCTCTCTCAGGACTCCGGGATGTAGTCCATCCGGTCCAGGTGACTTATCCACCTTAAGACCCTTGAGTTTGCCTAGTACTTTTCCTTTGTAATAGCAATGGCACTCACAGATCTCTGGCATACAGCTGGTGTCTTCCACAGTAAAGGGTGAAGCAAAGTACTTTTAAGTTGATCTGCTATTTCTTTGTCCCCCATTACTACCTCACCAGCATCATTTTCCAGTGGTCCAATATCAACTCTCACCTCTCTTTTACTCTTTATATAACTGAAAACACTTTTAGTATCCTGCTTTATGTTATTGGCTAGTTTGCCCTCATATTAGTTGCCTTTTATTGGATTTTAAAAGCTTCCCAATCATCCAACTTCTCACTCATTTTTGCTACCTTTTATGCAGTCCTTAATTTCCCTAGTCAGCCACAGTTTGACTACTTTGAGAACTACTTCTTCTGTGGGACATATCTATCCTGCGCCTTGTGAACTATTCCCAGAAACTTCAGCCACCTCTGTTCTGCCGTCATCCCCGTCTTTTGCTTTTATTAATTTCTACACTCTCTTGTTCTCTTTAACACCAGTGGCTGTAGCTGCTGAGGGACAATTACATCACTTTTATTACATTTTATAAGTTCAAAGTAAATATATTATCTAAGTACATATATGACACTACCTTGAGATTCATTTTCTTGCATGCATTCACAAGAAAATGAAGAAATACAGTAGAACATATGAAAAACTATACATAACGAAAGACTGACAACCAGAGTTCAAAAGAAGAAAAATTGTGCAAATCAAAAATAATAATAATACCGATAACATGAGTTGTAGAGTCTTTGAAAGTGAGGCCTTAGTTTGTGAAATCAGTTCAGAGTTGAAATGAGAGAAGTTATCCATGCATGAAAGTTTTACAAAAATGTTGCCAAAACCCGAGGGCCTGAATTATAGGGAGAAGCGGGTACTTTAGGATTAGTGCAGTATTAGGCTATTTGGCCCTCAAATCTGCTCTGCTATTCAATCATGACTGATTTATTATCCCTCTCAATCCTATTCTCCTGCCTTCTCCCCGAAATCATGGACACCCTTACTAATCAGGAACCCATCAGCCTCCGCTTTACAGTACCCAATGACTTGGCCTCCACAGGCATCTGTGGCAATGGGTTCCACAGATTCACCAGCCTCTGGTTAAAGAAATTCCTCCTCATCTATGTTTTAAAGGGATGTCCATCTATTCTGAAGCTGTGTCCTCTTAATCCTAGACTCCGTCACTATTGGAAACATGCTCTGAATGTCCACTCCATCTAGGCCTTGACACAATTCTTTTGAGTGAAGGAGACTGTGGGATGAGCCTAATATCATGAGGGGCATGCATAGGGTAAATGCACACAGTATTTTCCCCAGGAAAAGGAATCAAGAGCTTGACGGCATCAGAGGGGAAAGATTTAAAGGGGACATGAGGGGCAGTATGTGTAATAAGCTACCAGAAGGAGAAGTTGAGTTAGGTTCAATAACAGCATTTCAGTCATAATTGGACATAAATCAGAAATCAAGGGTAATAAGTCAAACACAGGCAAAGGGGACTAGCTTATATGGGCACCTTGATTGGCATGGATGAGTTGGACTGGAGGACCTGCTGACATATTGTACATTGCCACAGTGCCACACAACAACCCTGGTTCAATCCTGCCCTCTGGTGCTGTCTGTGCGGAGTTTGCATGTTCTCCTTGAGGCTCAGGTTTCCTTCAAACATCCCACAAGTTAAATGCCGACTGTAAATTGCCTCTGGTGCGTAGATGATTGGTAGAATCTGTGGGGAGGTGATAGGAGACTGCGTAGAATAGACTGGCATTAGTGTAAATGGGTGTTTGTTTGATGGCTGGCATGCACTGAGTGGGCTGAAGGGCCTGTTTCATGTTGTATAGCTCTATGAAGCAGTTTTCAAATGTAGGAAGTCAGTTTTCACAGCACAAGTTCTCATGTGTGTCCATGTGATAACGATCAGATAATCTTTCTTGGGATGCTGAGTTAGGGAATTTATTGGGATACTGGGACAAGTCTCCCTACCTTTGAAATAACCTCACGGGATCTTTTTTGCCCCTCCTGGGAGAGGGTGTGTAAGGTTGATGGGCTGGGCCATTCAGCTGAGCCATAATCTCTGCTTCTCTTTCCACAGGTGTTGCCTGACCTGTACAGTGTTTCTGGCATTCTGTGAGATAGGACCTTGGTTTAATGTCTCATCAAGAAGGTGACAGCTTCAACAGTACAACAACACCTCGAGAACCAAATTAGACTTACTCGAGATTTTTTTTTGCTTAAATCTTGAGAGTCGTACTGGACTCCACAACCTTTTCACTGTAGTTAAAGTAGAACATTGGAAATGCTCTGAAAGTCTTCCAGCATTTGTAGAGAGAGAAAGGGAGCTAATTTTTCAGGTCACAGACCCTTTATTAGAGCCTCCAGGTCATTGGTTGAGAAGTGAGGTACTGAAGCATTCTGTTCAGTAATAAGTTACCTGAAGATTATACTCAGAACATCAGGAGACTTCCAAGAATATGTAAATCATTCAGACTCAGGTCTGAAACATTTTGCTCCGAATGGAAGTCTCTGCATTTTTGGTGGGTGGGAAGAAGGGTGGGAGTAGGTTTGCGTTTCACATCAGCTTTCTTAGATTCATCTTTTTGGCTTCAGTCCTTTTCCGAATGCAGAATCGAATCAACCACTGAGAGCAAGGAGAGTCAGTGATGCCTCCCATCAAATTCCTTCTCTTCCAGAAGAATGACAATCCACATCTTCAGATAACCTGCCGTGTGCCAGTAAAACTAGGAATCCTTACCTGCCAAGCGTGTTTGATGGTTGTCTGAGGAAAAGGGAACTGGTTCTGTGCGGAACACATTTACATGGAGCGCTGCCAAAAGAAAGCAGCATCCATCATTAACAACCCCCATCATCTGGGCCATGCTCTCTTCGATCAGAAGATATAAGAACCGAAGTAGGCCATTTGGCCCATTGAATCTGCTCTACCATGTCATCATGGCTGATCCATTTTCCCTCTCAGCCCCAATCTCCTGCCTTCTCCTCGTATCCCTTCGTGCCCTGACTAATCAAGAATCTATCAAACTCTGCCTTAAATATACCCAGTGATTTGGTTTCCACAGCCGTCCGTGGCAACAAATTTCACAGATTCACCACTCTCTGGCTAAAGAAATTTCTCCTCATTTCCATTCTAAAATCTGAAGCCGTGTCCTCTGGTCTTGGACATCCCCACCATAGGAAACAGCTCTTTTGGCTACTGCCATCAGGAAGGAGGTACAGGAGCCCAAGGTCCCACACCAATGGGTTCAAGAACAGTTACTACTCCTCAACCGTCAGGCTCCTGAACCAGTATCACTCTCCGCAACACTGAACTGATCACTGATCCATAACATTGAACTGATCACTGAACACAACCTATGAACTCACTTTCAAGAACTCTACCACTCCATTCTCAGTATTATGTACTTATTGATAGTTTTTTTGTGGATTTGTGCAGTTTGTCCTCTTTTGCATATTGGTTGCTTGTCAGACTTTTTGAGTAGTATTTTATTGACCAATGGTGGTGGTGTCACCTAAAATCACTGACGTCTTCGGCAGCAGGGAGATGGATTCCAAGCTTTGGGGGAGGATTGTCTTTGTACAACAACAGCAAAGGTTGGGCGACGTCTAGTGTATGATTCCCAATTGGGAACACCAGTAGAGGTCAAATGCGCTAGTTAGATGAGCACTGCGGCAACAGAAGGCAACGGCAAACCACTGTTGCAATTTCTGCCTAGTCAATCATGGAAAGAACCAAAAGAAGGAGGGCAGACAACAGTGTGAATGGGGTTGATTCTAAGCAACAGAACAACACCTCGCTCGGTAGGAGTAGACACGTGCTACAGGTGAAATCAGACCATCATCCAGAGACTGTAAGCAAGAGGGAAAGGCTAAGGGTAGCAACAGGGAACATCCATACACTTCACCAGAAAGGAAAGCTGGACAACACATTAACTGAAATGAAAAGGTTGGACGTTGATATCTTAGGCCTGTCAGAAATTAGATGGACTGACAGTGGCAAATTCACTAAGAGTAGTTCTCTGATAATGTATTCTGAAGGTCAACAGCATATGTATGGAGTTGGAATTATTTTAAACAAACAAGTATCAAAATGTCTTATGGGATTTTGGGTGATATCCAACCAGCTGCTTTTAGTTAAATTAAGGGGTAACCCTTTTAACATTAGCATAATCCAAGCCTATGCGCCAACAAATGATGCGGATGAAGAGGATATCAACAAGTTTTATGAAGATCTCTACAGTGCTTATGAGCAATGTAAATCTCAGGATATAAAACTAGTCATGGGAGATTTTAACTCCAAAGTAGGACAGGAAAGAGTTGATAACATCATAGGACCTTTCAGAGTAGGGGAGAAAAATGAAAATGGAGAAAGGGTTACTGATCGGTGTGTCAGAAACAACCAAGTGATCACCAATACGTGGTATAAAAATCATCCACATAGATTGTGTACTTGGATTAGCCCTGGAGATAGAACAAGGAATCAAATAGATTTCATTCCCATCAATGAATGCTTTAGAAATAATATCACAAATTCTAAAGCTACCCAGGAGCAGACTGTGGTTCAGATCACCATCCAGTAATAGCTACCATCAAAACAAAATTAAAGAAACTGAAACATGGAAAAAAGAGAAAGAAGTATATATTGGGAGAACTTAAAAATGATAGCATACTTAAGCAACAATCCAAAACAGCTGTAGAAGAACACCTCAACGAAAATGAAACAACACCTATTTGGGACAGATTTAAATATGCTACACAGCAATCAGCAGAGGAGATAATCCCAGTACAAGAAATCCAACACACCAACAAGGGGTGGATAACCCAAGAAATCCTAGATCTGATGGAACAAAGAAGGTTAGTGAAGAATAATGAAGTGTAATACAGAGAGCTAGACAGACAGACCAGACAATTGTGCAATATTGCAAAGGATGAATGGCTGAATCAAAAATGCAATGAAGTAGAGGCCATATTAACAACAGCAAATAAATGCACAAGAAACTTAAGGAAATTACTGGAATTAAGAAAACCTCCTCTACAGGATGCATAAGATCAGCAGACGGATCCATACTAACAGATCCAGATAAAGTATCTGAGAGGTGGATTCAGTATATAGAGCAGCTTTTTGAAGATAATAGAGGGGAACCCCCAGATATTAAACACCCTAATTCTGGCCCACCTATTACCAAAGAAGGAATAACTAAAGCAATGAGAAACATGAAACATGTTAAAGCCACTGGACCTGATGAAATTTCAGTCGAAATGATACAAGCCCTAGAAGATCTGGGCATAGATATTCTTTTTGAATTGTTTAATGGCATATATGAGTCTGGTGTATTGCCTGACGATCTCTTGAAATCAGTACTTATAACTCTGCCAAAAATTCCCGGAACTATTGACTGTGAAAATTATAGAACAATCAGTCTTATGAGTCACATAATAAAGATTTTGTTGAGAGTTGTTCTGAGTCGAATTAAAAGCAAGTTAAGACCAGAAACTTCTAAACTGCAACATAGGTTCATTGAGGATAGATGAACTAGGAACACAATTTTCATACTACAAATGCTTTCAGAAAGGACAATTAAATATCAAAATGATGTCTTTTTATGTTTTATTGATTTCACTAAAGCATTCGACAAAGTGCAACATGAAAAATTATTTCAAATTCTCGCTAAACTAAACATTGACAGAAGGGACCAACAACTGCTTCAAAATTTATATTGGAACCAAACGGCAGCGGTAAAAATTGATGATAATATAAGCAGTTGGACTAAAAATTCAAAGAGAAGTTAGACTGGATGCGTTGCCTCACCGGAATTATTTAATATCTATAGTGAAATGATTCTCAGAGAAATAAAAGACCTAGATGGAATAAAAATTGGAGGTGTTAACATCAACAATATAAGATATGCAGACGATACCACCCTAATGGCAAGTGCTGCAGAAGACCTACAAATCCTCCTAGACAAAGTAGTATAAACAAGTGCAGATTTTGGTCTAACCATCAACTGTAAAAAAAAACAAATGTATGGTAATATCAAAACAGCAGGATACTCCCAACTGCCAATTGTACATTGGTAACCAAGAGTTTGAACAAAAGACCAGCTTTAATTACCTTGGTAGCTTTGTATCACAAAACGCTAGAAGTAAAGTAGAAATAAAAAGAATTGCCATTGCCAAAACCAACTTTCAAAAAATGAAACCCATTTTTACCAACAGACGCATTTCTATGACAACAAGGTTTAGGCTACTAAAATGTTACATCTGGTCAATCTTGCTGCATGCTTCTGAAACATGGACTATAGCACTAGAACTCCAAAGAAACTTAGAAGCAACAGAAATGTGGTTTCTTAGAAGAATGTTGAAAATATAATATAGAGATAGGATAACTAATGAGACAGTACTCCAATGTGCCCATACAAAAAGATCTTTAATGGGAACATTAAATGAGAGCAAACTTAAATTCTTGGGCCATGTCATCAGAAAGGGAGAAATAGAATGCCTTACATTACAAGGCTGTATGCCTGGGAAACACGGAAGAGGAAGGCAAGGAAGAAAATATATGGACAGTGTGAAAGAACTAACAGATCTAAGTGTGTGAGATATCATTGACGCTGCGAGGGATCGTTCAATGTGGAGAGCCATGATCGCCCAAGTGTGTAACGTGCAACGCACATGAAGAAGATGATTTTTATTGATTCTATTGTATTTCTTTGTTCTACTGTGAATGCCTGCAAGAAAATGAATCTCGGTAGTATACCGTGACATATACATACTTATATAATAAATTTGAAACACTGAGTTACTTTGACTGGCAGAAGCCCAATTTTTGTGTTATTTTAGTATTAAATCTTCCCCTCAGGACCACCCCAACAATCAAGTAGCCTCGGCCCAAAACGTTCACCAGTTATTCCTTTCCATAGAAGCTGCCTGACCTGCTGAGTTCCTTCAGCATTTTGTGTGTCTCGCCCTGGATTTACAGCATCTACAGAATCTCTTGTGTTTATCAGTTTGTATTTTCTCTCTGAATTGGAGGTTGGTCATGCCTGTGGCTTCTGAGTTGAAGGGTTCAAGTCTCGCTCCAGTTACCTGAGCAATAGTGCAAGATATGAAGAGTTACAGTGTTCTTCTTCAGTTGAGTGCCTTGAACTGTGCCCCCTGCCCCGCTCTCACAGATACTTGTGGAAGATCCCTTACCATTATTCACAGAGGTGGCAAGGGAGATGTACTGATGTCCTGACCCAAACTTATGCTGTCAAACTAGTTGTCTGATGATGACTCCATTGTTGTTTGTAGCACCTAGCCGTGCACAGAGAGGCTGCCACATTAAACGGTGATAAGGCATGCCAAAATGATTCCTTTGACTTGGATGTAATCCAAATTGTGTGCATTTCTGACCGTCCCTTTACACCTCAGTTAAAGGTAGGGGTCCATGGCATTAAAAAAAGTTGGGAACCCCTGCTTTACACAAAGTGTATGGTGGCTTTGGAGAAGATGAAGAAGAGATTCACCAGGGTGCTCCCTGAATCATAGGGATGAGATATAAGGAGATGCTGAATCAATTACGTTCTCCCCAACACTGAACTGATTCCAGCCAACGGACTCACTCTGCGACTCATGTTCTTGATATTTATTGCTTATTTATTATTATTTTAAAATCTTTTTTTGTATTTGCACACTTTGTTGTCTTTTGCACATTGGTTGTTTGTCCATATTTGTTGTGTGTGTTTTCATAGACTCTATTGTGGTTTTTTTTATATTAACCGTGAATGCCAGCAAGAAGAAGAATCTCAGGGTTGTATATGGTGACATATATGTACTTTGATAATAAATTTACTTTAAATTTGGCTTGTATTCTCTAGAGAGTCAGAATCATAAAGCAATACTATGCAGATACAGGCCCTTCAGCCCAAAGGGTCCCTGCTACCAGTTGTCCACGCCATGTATTCAACCTGAGCCTGAGGCTCCGGAGGGTTCCTGTATTGTGGAAGACGTCCTGCTTCGTCCCTGTGCTGAAAACACCGCACCCCAGCAGCCTCAATGACTACAGACTGGTGGCATTGACCTCCCACATCATGAAGACCCTGGAGAGACTTGTTCTGGAGTTGCTCCGGCCTATGGTCAGGCCACACTTAGATCCCCTCCAGTTTGCCTACCAGCCCCAACTAGGAGTTGAGCATGCCATCATCTACCTGCTGAACCGTGTCTACGCCCACCTGGACAAGCCAGCGAGCACTGTGAGGGTCATGTTTTTTGACTTCTCCAGTGCGTTCAACACCATCCGCCCTGCTCTGCTGGGGGAGAAGCTGACAGCGATGCAGGTGGATGCTTCCCTGGTATCATGGATTCTTGATTACCTGACTGGCAGACCACAGTACGTGTGCTTGCAACACTGTGTGTCTGACAGAATGATCAGCAGCACTGGGGCTCCACAGGGGACTGACTTGTCTCCCTTTCTCTTCACCATTTACACCTCGGACTTCAACTACTGCACAGAGTCTTGTCATCTTCAGAAGTTTTCGGATGACTCTGCCATAGTTGGATGCATCAGCAAGGGAGATGAGGTTGAGTACAGGGCTACGGTAGGAAACTTTGTCACATGGTGTGAGCAGAATTATCTGCAGCTTAATGTGAAAAAGACTAAGGAGCTGGTGGTAGACCTGAGGAGAGCTAAGGTACCGGTGACCCCTGTTTCCATCCAGGGGGTCAGTGTGGACATGGTGGAGGATTACAAATACCTGGGGATATGAATTGACAATAAACTGGACTGGTCAAAGAACACTGAGGCTGTCTACAAGAAGGGGCAGAGCCGTCTCTATTTCCTGAGGAGACTGAGGTCCTTTAACATCTGCCGGACGATGCTGAGGATGTTCTACGAGTCTGTGGTGGCCAGTGTGACCATGTTTGCTGTTGTGTGCTGGGGCAGCAGGCTGAAGGTAGCAGACACCAACAGAATCAACAAACTCATTCGTAAGGCCAGTGATGTTGTGGGGACGGAACTGGACTCTCTGACGGTGGTGTCTGAAAAGAGGATGCTGTCCAAGTTGCATGCCATCTTGGTCAATGTCTCCCATCCACTACATAATGTACTGGTTGGGCACAGGAGTACATTCAGCCAGACACTCATTCCACCGAGATGCAACACAGAGCGTCATAGGAAGTCATTCCTGTCTGTGGCCATCAAACTTTACAACTCCTCCCTTGGAGAGTCAGACGTCCTGAGCCAATAGGCTGGTCCTGGACTTACCTCATAATTTACTGGCATAATTTACATATTACTATTTAACTATTTATGGTTCTATTACTATTTATTATTTATGGAGCAAATGTAACGAAAACCATTTTCCCCCAGGATCAATAAAGTATGACTATGACTATGAGCTAATCTCAGATTCCTGCATTTGCCCCATATCTCGCTAAGCTCCCCCCCCTCCAAGTGCTTCTTACAAGATAGTACTTTGCTTTCCTCAACCACTTCCTCTGGAAATTCGTTCCACATACTCACTTCCCTCTGCATGAAGAAGATGACCCTCTGGTCCCTTTTGACTTTTCCCCTCTCACCCTAAGCCTATGCCCCTTTGAGCTGATGGGAGATCTAACACACATATATAAAACTATGAGAGGCATAGATAGGGTAGACAGAATCTTTTTCTTTGGGTAGAAATGCTAAATACAAGAGGGCGTGCATTTGAAGCAAGAGGGCAGATGTGTGGGGCAAGTTTTTTTTAACAGAGAGAGTGTAGGTGCCAGGAATAGTCAGATAAAGAGATTAGCTTTATTTGCCACATACTGTGTAAAAATCTTAGGCATCCTAGCTATATATATGTGCCTAAGACTTTTGCACAGTACTGTATTTATCAATGTGGAGCGGGCCGTGAGTTTGTAAATCTGGCAGGAGCAAAGGATGTCAGGAATGGTGAGGGTGGAGTGCCATAGGAGGGATGTGAGACAAGGCAGGGGAGGAGTGTCAGGGTGGGGGGGGGTTACAGATGCAGTCACTCCCAGCCCTGAGACACCAGGCAAGGTCACTTGATTCCAAACAGTTGGTTGATTGAATTAGTTTATTTTACAGAATGTCTCTGGTGCTTCCCGCCCCCTCCCCTCTGCCTGTCCCCTTCCCACTCTCAGTCCACATTGGAGACCCAGATCAGAATCAGGTTTATCATCACTCATATACGTCATGGAATTTGTTTTTTTTTTTGCGGCGCAGTACTGTACATTACATAAAATTACTACAGTACTGTGCAAAAGTCTTAGGGACCCTAGTTATGTACAGTGGCATGCAAAAGTCTGGGCACCCCGGTCAAAATTTCTGTTACTGTAAATAGCAAAGCGAGTAAAAGATGACCTGATTTTGAAAAGGCATAAAGTTAAAGATGACACATTTCTTTAATATTTTAAGCAGGATTACTTTTTTATTTCCATCTTTTACAGTTTCAAAATACCAAAAAAGGAAAAGGGCCCGAAGCAAAAGTTTGGGCACCCTGCATGGTCAGTACTTAGTAACACCCCCTTTGGCAAGTATCACAGCTTGTAAATGCTTTCTGTAGCCAGCTAAGAGTCTTTCAATTCTTGTTTGTGGGATTTTCACCCATTCTTCCTTTCAAAAGGCTTCTAGTTCTGTGAGATTCTTGGGCCGTCTTGCATGCACTGCTCTTTTGAGGTCTATCCACAGATTCTTGATTCTTGAGGTAGTCCATTGTGGATTTTGAAGTGTGTTTAGGATCATTATCCTGTTGTAGAAGCCATTCTCTTTTCACCTTCAGCTTTTTTACAGATGATGTGATGTTTGCCTCCAGAATTTGCTGGTATTTAATTGAATTCATTCTTTCCTCTACCGGTGAAATGTTCCCCGTGCCACTGGCTGCAACACAAGCCCAAAGCATGATTGATCCACCCCCGTGCTTAACAGTTGGAGAGGTGTTCTTTTCATGAAATTCTGCACCCATTTTTCTCCAAACATGTCTTTGCTCATTGTGGCCAAAAAGTTCTATTTTAACTTCATCAGTCCACAGGACTTGTTTCCAAAATGCATCAGGCTTGTTTAGATATTCCTTTGCAAACTTCTGACACTGAATTTTGTGGTGAGGACACAGGAAAGGTTTTCTTCTGATGACTCTTCCATGAAGGTCATATTTGTGCAGGTGTCGCTGCACAGTAGAACAGTGCACCACCACTCCAGAGTCTGCTAAATCTTCATGGAGGTCTTTTGCAGTCAAACGGGGATTTTGATTTGCTTTTCTAGCAATCCTATTAACAGTTCTCTTGGAAAGTTTTCTTGGTCTTCCAGACCTCAAATTGACCTCCACCGTTCTTGTTAACTGCCATTTCTTAATCACATTTTGAACTGAGGAAACAGCTACCTGAAAACACTTTGCTATCCTCTTATAGCCTTCTCCTGCTTTGTGGGCATCATTTATTTAAATTTTCAGAGTGCTAGGCAGCTGCTTCGAGGAGCCCATGGCTGCTGATTGTTGGGACAAGGTTTGAGGAGTCAGGGTATTTATAAAGCTTTGAAATTTGCATCACCTGGTCTTTCCTAATGATGACTGTGAACAAGCCATAGGCCTACCAAGCTAATTAAGGTCTGAGACCTTGGTAAAAGTTATCTCAGAGCTCAAATCTCTTGGGGTGCCCAAACTTTTGCATGGTGCACCTTTCCTTTTTTTCCCACTCTAAAATTGTACAAAACAAAAATAATACACTAATGTTGCTTAAAATCTTGTTTGGGCACATGGCCAAGTGGTTAAGGCGTTCGTCTAGTGATCTGAAGGTCACTAGTTCAAGCCTCGGCTGTGGCGGCGTGTTTGTGTCCTTGAGCAAGGCACTTAACCACACATTGCTCTAGTGTCTGTGCAAGGAGTGGTGCCCCACACAGACTTCCAATCTGCGCCTTGTAAGGCATGAAAATGCCCGACGCAGGCCTCTCATGGTCTGAATCGACGTTCCCTCTTCCTCCCTCCCTCCCTCCTTGCTTAAAGTGTTGAAAAGAATGTTTCATCTTAAACTTTATGACTTTTGGAGATCAGTTCATCTTCTACTCACTGAACTATTCACAGTAACAGAAATTTTGACCGGGGTGCCCAAACTTTTGCATGCCACTGTATATATATGTACCTAAAAGTTTTGCATGGTACTGTACATTGAAACATTGAAAAACGCACTCAAATGCATCATCTATGCCAACGAACAACTTAGTACAAGGATGTGCAGGGGTCTGCCCTCAAGTGCCACTTTGCTTCTGGTATCTACATAACATGCTCACAACTCACTGACCCTAACCCGTACCATACTTCTTTGGACCGTGGGAGAAAATGGAAGCACCCGGAGGAATCCCACGTATTCACAGGGAGCACTTACAAACTCCTTACAGACAGCAGCAGGAATTCAGCTTCAAACACTACACTACTTTGCCACTGGTGAAAGCAGATTACAATAGTGGTATCAAGAGGGTGTTAAATAGACACATAAATATGCGGGAAATGGAGCGACATGCGTTCTGTGCAAGCAGAAGAGATTTTGTTCGGTTTTACACCATGGGTTGTAGGGCCTGTTCCTTTGTCATTCTATGTTCTATCGTTACTTAAATGTTAGTGTTTCTTTTATTGAAGATGGCTGTGTTGTAACGTGAAGCAAGACACCGGAGAGGCACAGAAGCTAGTGGATACAGAAGGGTTTTATTGAGCAAAATGAGACATTCTCTGGAGGAAGACGCCTGTTCAGCCCAATATTACATGACACTTTTACATGCTAAAGATCAAAGGTAACAGCAGGACAATTCTATAGTTACAATGTATCCACAATGCTTCCTTTTGAATTACATATCATTTTCACACATCCTTCTTCACACCCACACTCCAGACACCCAAAATGGAAGTAAATCAGCATTGTCTGCTTTTCAATTAACTGATGTCCACAGCTCCAGGAAACTATTGTCCAGGGACGCATTTTAAATTGAATCTACAATCCACCTTCAGGTTGAACGATTGGTTGCTGAAGTTAATATTTGCTGTATAGCCTAATTCCAGAATACACCCTAACAGCTGCCTCTAGCCCGCCGTTTGGAAGAGGTACTGCTCTCGGAAGGGTACATGTTGGGAGGTTAATTTGACTCCCCATTCCCATTCTAACATGTTATTTAACTCCCATTCCCACACCTACACACCTGTCCATGGCCTCCTTTACTGCCATGATGAGGTCAAATTCAGGTTGGAAGAGCAACACCTCATATTCCATCTGATGGCATGAATAATCCATTTCTCTAATTTCTGGTCATTTCTCCCCTCCCCCTATTTCTCTTTTCTTTACATTCGTCATCCTGTCTCTCCTTTCACCCCCTTCCCTTCTCTTCACCTGCCCATCACCCACTTCTCTACCTTTCATTTTTAGATACAGCCCAGTCCATCACGGGTAAAGCCCTCCCAACCCACTGAGCACATCTACACAAAACACTGTTGCAGGAAAGCAGCATCCATCATCAGGGACCCCCAACACCCAGGGCATCCTCTCTTCTCACTGCTGCCATCAGGAAGAAGGTACAAGAGCCTCAGGACTCGTACCACCAGCTTCAGGAACAGATACTACCCCTCAACAATCAGGTTCTTCAAGCACAGGGGACTTCAGTCAACTTCTTATCACTCAACATCACTGAACTGTTCCCACAACCTATGGACTCACTTTCAAGGACTCTTCATCTCATGTTCTCAATATTTATTGTTCATTTATTACTATTTCTTCTTTTTGTATTTGCACAGTTTGTTGAATCTGCACTCTGGTTGAACGCCCAAGTTGTGCAATCTTTCATCGACCCTGTTCTGGTTATCATTCTATCCATTTATTGAGTATGCCCGCAAAAAATAAATCTCAGGGTTTTATATGGTGACATATGCACTTTGATAATAAAATTACTTGGAACTTTACTTTGAACTTTCCATGGCCCACTGTCCTCTCTTATTAGATTTTGTGTGTGTTGCTCAAGAGTTTCAGTATCTGCAGAAACTAATAACGAAGCTCCAAGACCTGGGCCTCGATACCTCGTGAGGAAACCCTCAGTCATGGGGAGAGTGTACAAACTCCCTACAGACAGTGGTGGGAATTGAACCCTGATTGTTGGCATTGTAATACATTACAGCAACTGCTCATTACGTGCCACAGTTTTCATCTAGTACTCTTGCATTTAAAGATTCAAGTACATTTATTATCATAGTATGTATGTAGTGTATAACCCTGAAATTTGTCTTCTCCACAGACAGTCATGAAACAAAGAAGAACCATGGAACCAACTCCTTCAAAGAAAAACATCAACCCCACCCCTCCACATGCAAATGGCAACATAAAAAGGACAAAAATACAGAATATAAAACAGAAAATCAAAAGGCATGTTTCAGTTCGGTTCAGCTCAGTGCTCATTAGCTGCAGGCCGGACTGATTCAAACATTGCCCAAAAGTAGTAATAAAAAAGAATTAGAAATTAGAAACTGGAAAGAATTAGAAATTAGAAACTAGAACACATCAACAACCTGAATTAGAGTCCAAAGCTATAATTCACGTCGATTACAACCTGCTCCGGCAGCGTCTGCCAACACCGTCAAGGGGGAGAGGGGGAGAGGGGGAGAGGGGGAGAGTGGGAGAGGGGGAGAGGGGGAGAGGGAGAGAGGGAGAGAGGGAGAGAGGGAGAGGGGGAGAGAGGGAGAGAGGGAGAGAGGGACCATGTAGCACTTTGTATCTATAAAACATTCACGAAAGCAATATCAAACAGGATTAAACACCAAACCAGAGATATCTGAAAGGGAAATAAGGATAGGTGACTAAAATGCTAGCAAAGCACCCCTGGTGGTGATCGCTGGCACTGTAAAGTGTTACGCTAACCGTTAAGCTACGGCGTCTTTCTTTAAAAAAAATCACATTGCCATTAAAGAGAATCCTTTGAAAATTGGTTTCTGTCTCAAATACTTCAGGGACCCACGGAGAGATGTTATACCTGAAAGAACGATGCACATTAATTGGGATATAGATCAGAGCACAGTAATACCTGTTATAAGAATTGAATGCAGAGGGAAGGGATGTCAGAACTGAGATGGGTAACTGATAAAGGTTCTCAGGGAGCTGGAGCAGGCTGGGAATATTGTCAAACTGCACTGAGCATTCTCCCCTGCTGCCTACCTTCAATAACTCTTACTGGTCATATCCTGCAGTGTTTTGATAGCACAAATCATGACACAACCCCAGCAGTAAAACATACCATCTTTGCTTTCTTTTAAAATTTCCCAGGAAACAAAGATCTTTTTTTCCCCTCTCCCAACAGTTTCACAGGATGTGCCATTGATCTGCAGGGATTATCCCAGTTTTAATTATGATCAGGGCATGACAGGCTGCCTGCTATCACTGTGACAGCTTTCACTAGCTGTCAGTCAGGTCGGTGGCCTGAGGGGGGTAAGAGGGAAGAAGTGACTCTGTTTATCAGCCTAGTCTCAGACACACAAGCCTGGGGCATCAAAAACGTCTCTCTTTCTGGTCAATCAATGGAGATCTCTTTATTCCTTTTGTGTTGAGTATGTGGAAACAGGAACTGTTCCCCTCAGATATCAACGTTAGGTCCCGCTGCAGTGCCAGAAAGGGCCCAAATAACACAGAGATGCTGAACAAAATGCTGCCTCATTTCCTTTAGCGGGGCTAGGTCGCTGCTCAAGAAAGCGGCCAAGATTTGAACTTGTGCACAGTCACCATGCTGGTGCCTCTTGTGATATGGCCCTGTTCCAAAATATTATTTACTGTTCTGCATTGTTCCTGTTGAGAGCACTTAGTTCCAAAATGCGTAGTTAGAGCTGTGAAGTAAGTAAGTTGATAAACAACTAGTGATCACTGAATGATGACAAGGTCATGTACGGCGTCATTTATCTGACTATATTAGCAGGCTCCAAAGTGTGTTGTTATAATTCAGAGTTGCAATGCAAGGCTTCTTGTTTGGAATCAAGTGAAGGTTAATCTCACCTCACCGACCTAGTGTTGAGGTGGTAAAGCACGGCGAGGCTTTTTGGTGTCATCTTGATTAAATGGCAAGAACCTGGGGTTGGTGAAACCAAACGTGATCTGTTAAACACACAATCCGGAGTGAACTGACCCGGAGACATACTTTCAGGGACTCTTTAAAACACATCTTCTCAGTATTATTTCTTTTATTTGTACAACTTATCTTCTTTTGCATTTGTTTACTTGTCGGTCTTTGTTTATGCATAGCTTCTCGTAAATTCTATTACATTCTTTATTTCTTCTCGAAGTGCCTTAGGAGAATGAGTCTCAAGGTGGTATATGGTAACATACCATGGAGGGCGTCCTGCCACATTCTAAAGACATATGCTTTCAGATTAACCAGTTGTGGGCATGCTATGCAGACGACGATAGCAAGGCAACACTTGCTGGCTGCCCCCAGCACATCCTAGGGCAGTGCTGGTCATTGATGCAAAATGTCACATTTCACTGTATGTTTCGACGTACCTGATATATAAAGCTGATCTAATCTGTGTACTTTGATAATAAATTTAGTTTGAACTTCAAACTTTGAACTTTGGTACCCCACAACTGCACTGAAGGAATGCGGCTGTATTGGAGTTGCTGACCTACTGATGGGGAGGTAACCGGGAGGCCCTGCTTGCTTGTTCAGGTGGTCAGAAAGATCCCGTGGGCTATTTAAATAGAAAGTGGATTATGTACTCGGAAGGAGTCAAAATGAAGGGGCTTGACCCAAATTGTCAACTGTCTATTTCCTTCCATAGACGCTGCCCAACTCCAGCATTTTGTGTGTCTCCTTTGAATTCTGTTTGATGTTCATCCCTCAGTTACCAAGTCATATTAACTCCGCGCTTATAGCTAGTCCACATTCAGTGGTCACTATTAGCCACACCTGTGCACCTGCTCACTAATGCTAATATCTAATCAGTCAGACATATGGCAGCAACTCAATGCATAAAAACACACAAACGTGCTCAAGATGTTGTTCAGACCAAACATCAGAATGGGGGAAGAAATGTGATCTAAGTGACTTTGACCATGAATGATTGTTGGCGTCAGATGGGGTGGTTTGTGTATCTCAGAAACTGCAGATCTCCTGGGATTTTCACACACTACAGAGTATAGAGTTTACAGAGAATGGTGCGAGAAACAAAGAAGACATCCAGTGAGCGGCAGTTCTGTGGGCGAAAATGCCCTGTTAATGAAAGAGTTCAGAGGAGAATGGCCAGACTGATTCAAACTGACAGGAAAGTGACAGTAACCCAAGCGACCATGTGTTACAACAGTGGTGTGCAGAAGAATATCTTTGATACACACAAGTCGAACCTTGAAGTGGATGGGCTACAGCAGTGGAAGACCGTGAACGTACACTCAGTGCAAGCACATGGGCTTTGACTTCAATGCTTTTTGCCCATCTACACGAATCCCATTTGCCTGCGTGGGCGGCCGCCTCATATCCAACGCACGGGGTTTGTTATGATACACACCTGATTTCACCAGATTCTGGGAGTTTGACGCTCTGACTCTCTGGAATATGGATAGCAGGCATGGCCTTTTTAAAGACTCAGGTCCACCGTGTTAATCGGCTGTCACATTTTGGCAGCAGGATTTTAATATTTAAAGAGCACCTGAGTTCAGGTTCAGTGTTCGGTCGTCAGCTCCACTTTGGATTCTTGTCTAGGGTCTAGTTCAGAACCCCGCCCTCATTTCAATCTTGTATCGTGCCTGGCTTCTAGTCTTGGATACTTGGGTCCTAATCACCCTCGTCTAGGTCTCTCGTCACAGGGTCAAGCCCCATGTCTGGTGCTGCCTGTGTGGAATTTGTATGTTGTTCCTGAGACTCCATGGGATTCCACCCCCCCCCCCCCACAACCCAGGGCTCCAGTTTCCTCCTACCTCCCAATGACGTGCAGGTTGTCAGGTGAATTTCCCATTGTAAATACCCCTCGTGTGGAGGTGAGTGGAGGTAAACAAAGAAAATAGAACAAGGCTAATGTAAATGAGTGCCTGACAGTCAGCTTACGGTGGGCCGAAGGCCCTGGTTCTGTTCGGTGTGATTCTATGACTCCGAGTACAGCTCAGCAGAACTGCTTTGCAGAAGTAATTCACTTCCATCATGGAACTGCAGTGACTAATATTACTAAGCAGAGCATTGAAACTGCAGAACGTTCGCACCCAAGGAAAGCATCCACAGTTGAAGGAAGGGTTCAGAGATATTTCCTGAGTCACTAACGACAGGGACTTTTCCAACGGCAAGACGACTGCTTTAACAATATTAGCATTTGAAGGCTTAAGACTTCATGTATGAAAATTTTCCTCCCTTCTGCTATCTTAAAGAAAATATTGTTGCCTGATAATAGTGCTAGCTATAAATTTTAGCTTAGAATATTTAAATTAGGGAACCAATATTTCTCAGAAAGTTAATTAAACTAAGATATTATAAAACCATAAGACATAGGAGCAGAATTAGGCCTTTTGGCCCATTGAGTCTGCTCCACCATTCCATCATGGCTGATTTATTATCCCTCTCAACCAATGTTCTCTCTAATTCGTAATGACCAGTGTGCGCAAAAATCTTGTGCTGTGCAATTTTTTGCCCAGAGACAACAACTTGGAAACACAGAAAACCTACAGCACAATACAGGCCCTTCAGCCCACAAAGCTGTGCTGAACATGTCCTTACCTGAGAAATTACCTAGAGTTACCCATAGCTCTCTATTTTTCTGAGCTCCATGTACCTGTCCAGGAATCTCTTCAAAGACCCTATTGTATCCGCCTCCACCAGCGTCGCCGGCAGCCCATTCCACGCACTCACCACCCTCTGCGTAAAAAACTTACCTCTGACATCTCCCCTGTACCTGCTTCCAAACACCTTAAAACTGTGCCCTCTCGTGTTAGCCATTTCAGCCCTGGGAAAAAGCCTCTGACTATCCACGTGATCAATGCCTCTCATCATCTTATATACCTCTATCAGGTCACCTCTCATCCTCTGTCGCTCCAAGGAAACATGTGCACACTGAAATTTATATATAGCGGTATTCATTTTAACAGTTCGCAAAACACTGTCAATAAGATCTTTGACCTCCTTTGGGTTTGATCGTTTTCACTCTCATTCATCTGCACTCTCATAAAAAATATGTAACAGGCCTGTAGCAGGTAATGAAGGATTATCTCACTCGAGCTTTTGTACACCATCCATATGCGATTTGCTTGCTAAATTACGCTTTAAAAAGTCAAGTTTCCAAATATCACTCCACTTCTTCCCACTTGCAAATTCTTCAGCAACTTTTGCATTGCGGCAATACACGCAGGTAACACCAGTTTCTGTACGGTACATAAATATTTCTCGTAGCTTCACGTTTCCGATCTCATGAGCTTTCAGTGTAGTAGATTCTACTGTTTCATTAACCCATTTGCTTTAAATGAATGGGCAGTTCTTTTACACTTCACGCCCTTTGCTTCTTTGGAATTCAACACAGTGAATCAATAATTTCTTCAATAAAAACAGTATAAATAAGTCAGTTTTAAAATCTGCAGACCAACCATTGCAAACTCCATGTTGTCAACACCTTCCGCATCAGAAACCGGATAAGGAAGTATACTTAACGTGCCAACGAGGTAGAGGGTGACAACCTTTTGTGCGCTAGTAGCAAAAGATGTGTACGCGTGTACATGCGCACACCTTAGGGGGAGCATTGCTTTCAACTCCATTCTCCTGCCTCCTCCCTGTAATCTTTGACACACTTACTAATCAAGAACCTATCAACCTCCGTCGTAAATATACCCAGTGACTTGGCCTGTAAAGCTGTCTGTGGCAATGAATTCCACAAATTTACCACCCTCTGGCTGAAGGTAGTTTTCCTCATCTCTGTTCTCGATGGACGTCCCTCAGTTCTGAGGCTGTGCCCTCAGGTCCTAGACTCCCCAGCTATGGGAAACATCTTCCCCACATCTACTTTATCCCAACCTTTCAATGGGTTGCAATGAGATCCTCCCTCATTCTTCTAAACTCCAGCGAGTACAGGCCCAGAGCTATCAAACGCTTCTCATATGTTAACCCTTTCATTCCTGGGATTATTCTCATGAACCTCCTCTGAACCCTCTCCAATGCCAACATATCTTTTCTTAGATAAGGGGCCAAAAACTGCTCACAATACTCTGAGTGTGGTCTGACCAATGCCTTATAAAGCCTCAGCATTACATCTTTTATATTCTAGTCCTCTCAAAATGAATGTTAACATTGCATTCGCATTCCTTACTACCGACTCAACCTGCAAGTCAACCTTTAGGACTCCCAAGTCCCTCTGCACCTCTGATTTCTGAATTCGCTCCCCTTTTAGAAAATAGTTCACACCTTTATTCTTTCTGCCAAAGTGCGTGACCTTACACTTCCCTACACTATATTCCACCTGCCGCTTCTTTGCCCATTCTCCCAGTCTGTCTGTCCTGCAGACACCCTGCCTCCACAACACTACATGGCCCTCTCCCCATCTTTGTATTGTCCGCAACTTGGCCACAAAGCCCTCAATTGCTTCATCCAAGTCTTCGACATGCAACGCAAAAAGAATCGGTGCCAACACCGACCCCTGCGGCACACCACTAGTCACCGGCAGCCAACCAGAAAAGGTCCCATTTACTCCCACTCTGTCTCTTGCCAGTAAGCTATTCTTCTAGCCATGCTGGACCTTTTTCTGTAATACCATGGGCTCTTACCTTGTTAACTAGCCTCATGTGCAGCACCTAGTCATAGGACTTCTGAAAATCTAAATAAACAACATCCACTGATTCTCCTTTGGCATAGTAGTAATAGGGTAGTTATACTGTTAACCCATTGTCCCATGCCTGCTAACCTGTGTAAGCACTGGTGAACACTGCCCAGTCCGTCTCAAGCTCCTCGCTTTCTTCCATCCAATCCACCTTCATGGTGTGTCTCCTCAGGAATGTAGAATACTACAGCACAGTACAGGCCCTTCGACCCAGAATGTTGTGCCAACCTTTACACCAACTCCAAGGTCAATCTAACTCTTCCCTCCTACATAGCCCTCCATTTTACTATAGTTCATGTACCTATCTAAGAATTTCTTAAATCTCCCTAATGTATCTGCCAGGCTAGTCAAGGATTCCTACCACCCTGCCCATTCTCTTTTCTCTCTTCTACCTTCTGGGAGAAGATATAGATCCTGAAAACTTAGACATCCAGACTTAACCATCAGACTTCTGAACCAGAGCCTCTTTCACCCTCCCTTCCTGGCAGTGCTGCCACATTCCTGAACTTGTAATTCCACCCATCTCAGTTATTCACTCATTGTCACACTGGTATTGCTTTTTGCACTACAAACTTTGCCCCATTCTGCTGCTTTGTTGTATTTACTATTATCTACTACTACTAGACTGATTCAGGCCTAGGGGGCCGGCATCGGGCACGATGATGGACTCTCCACTTCTCCCTCTCCCTCATCAGTGTGTTCAGTTCATCTACATTAGCCGCGCCACTGTCTTCTAGGAGCGTGTTGATCATAGTCTTGGGAGGGCACCCAGGGTTCATCCTCCCATGCTTGGGCTCCCATATGATGACTAGGCTGGCAGGTAGCTCGGGGTGACGTAGACAGTGCCCCGCTAGTTGCAGTCTTCTCACCTCGATTTTAGTGGTGAGCATCGGTAGGTCGTTATAGAGCTCGACATTTATCATGTGCTGTCGCCAACTCACGTCAAGAGCCATCCGGAGCATTCGTGTATAGCAACCATCTGGAGACTTTCGCATAGTCTTGGTGAGTGTCCACGTCTCACATCCGTATGTGAGAATGGACCCTATGACTGCTATGAAGATCCTCTTTTTAAGCCCTCTGGTTAGGTTCGACTTCCAGATTTCCTTCATGTCGTTCATGGCCCACCATGCCAGCACCTTCCGTATCTTTGTGTCCTCCGAACTCATCACTCTTGGCCCGAGGTACTTGTAGTCAAGGACTTTCTTAATGGTATCATTCTTTACGGTCTTGAGAGTACCTTCATCGCAGTTAAACGCCATGTGCTCTGTCTTTTTAGCGTTTAGGTGAAGTCCAATTTTACTGCACTCAATTTCCACTTTTGTCAGTAGCTGCTGTGCTTCCTCCATCTGGTCAGAGAGCAGGACTATCTGCAAAATCGAGATCTGTGAGCGTAACTGGTCTGACCCTTTTGGTTCATCCTGGTTTTATGTAAAACCAAGTTTGTCATGATCTTTGGTATCTTGACGCAGAGCGTAATCAAGGACGATTATAAAGATGTAGGGTGCCAGAGTGTCTCCTTGCAGCACTCCAGCTAGGAGCTCGAACACTGCTGTTTCTCCGTCTGCTGATACAGCTTTCGCCATGGTTTTGGTATAGCTGGACTCTATTGCTCTCAGTAGATGGTCTGGCACTCCGTAAGCTTTCAGGATCTTCAGCATTTTACCAGGGTGAATGGAGTCAAGAGCTTCGTGAAAATCAAAGTAAGTAAGCACGACTGGTAGGTTGTTCTTCTTGACTTCCTCGATGATCCTACAGAGAGCGAGTAATTGCATTACTGTTGTGCGCTTCTGCCGAAAACCATTCTGATTGAATCTTCGCTTTAGGTAATTGCGGTGAGAATCCTGTTCAAGATCATCCGATTGTATAGCTTTGCTAAGATGCAGGTCAAGCTGATACCGTGGTAGTTATCTGTCTTCGTGAGGGATCCAGACTTGGGAACTGGGATAATGTTTGACAGTGACCACTGTTCTGGTTTGTCACCTTTCATCAGTGCTGTATTACATATGTCCAGCAAGATGTCGTCCAGGTCGCAGTTCTTCAGGACATCTGGTGGTATCCCATCTGGTCCAGCGCTCCTGCCCTGTTTGAGTGCACATTTGGCCTTCTTCAGTTCCTCAATGGTGAATGGGTCGTCATCGATGTCGACTTGCATTAGTATGGTGGGTATGTCCTCTTCTCCTTCCGTGATTGTTGGAGGGCCTCCTAGCAGGTTCTGAAATGGGGTAAACCATGTCTGGACATGATCCTCTGCTGTTTTACCACTTATTTGATCTGATGGGGACTTCTTCCATCTGCTGATCTCGTTGACTAGGTGCCATGCTTCTCCATGCAGCTTGTCTTCATTAGCAGCCTCTACCTCTCTAATCCTCTCAGCTAGTTCCTCTTCCTTCAGTCGGTCGTAGGTGGCAAAGAGATTCTACTTTGCTGTCACAGCAATGAAGTGTGGAGGTGTGGTCAATGATTATTGTCATGTCTACTCTTCACTGAGCACTTCACGTGAGCAGCGGATTTCATCACATCTTGGTAACATGAGAGTAAATGGAATCAAAATCCAAACCCAAGTCCAATGCTGAATCTGAATCAGAAGAAACAGGCCTGCTGATCTTTAACATTTTTACCCCAGCTTTCAGTTCCCTCTGTGGCTGGTGGTTCCAATCTGGGGTCCACAGACACCTCGGTTACCGGTTGGGAACCCCCGCTCTGTGGCTTTCTTTTCTCACTATTACCCTCAGCCCCCACAACCGTGAGAGCTCCGCGCTCCTCCGTACTAGGTTCATTAGATTATGAAGACATGCAGTCCTCTTTTATTGTCATTTAGTAATGCATGCATTAAGAGATGATACAATATTTCCTCCGGTGTGATATCACAAAACACAGGACAGACCAAGACTGAAAAAACTGACAAAACCACTTAATTATAACATATAGTTACAACAGTGCAACAGTACCATAACTTGATGAAGAAGTCCATGAGCACAGTAAAAAGTTCAAAGTCTCTCAAATGTCCCACATCTCATGCAGACGAGAGAAGGAAGAAAAACTCTCCCTGTCATGCCCGACCACAGTCCGACTCAGAGTCATCCGAAAACTTCGAGCCTCCGATCAGCTCTCTGACACCGAGTACTGAGCGCCATCTCTGTCTGAACGATTTGACCTCAATCTCGGTCGCCAACAGCAGGCAAAGCCGGGGATTTTGAGGCCTTCCCTCTGGAAGATTCCTGACCGCGCAGTAACAACAGCAACGATCTGGCGTTTCAGAAATTTCTCCGGATGTTCCTCTGTGCTTTCATGTCTGTCTCCATCAAATCAGAATTGTCCACGGCCCCTATTTAATGGATACGATATCATTTTTCAGCGGAGGGCTGCGCATGTGCGACGAGCTGCTCTCTCTCCTCCTGCCGATTTACTTCTCTGTACCACCGATTTCCCCCTCCGCGGTATTTCTAAATCTATCTTCACTTCAACTCATCTGCAATTGAAATGCTCAACTGCAGCTTTGTAAATGTTAGGCTTTACTCTCTGAACACATACCTCTCTGGTACTGTGGAGAGCATTCTAATTGGCTGCATCATCCTTTGGTAAAGAGGTCCAATGAACAGAATCAGAAAAGGCTACAAGCTCCATCAAACAACAAATCTCACAACACGTGACAGCGATATTAAACCTGATTTGGATTCTGTGTATAATCTACACATTCTTTGATAATGAATGTGCTTTGAATCTCTAAGCTCCTCCAACTCTATAACCTCCAGAGTTACTTGCAATCATTTAATTCTGGTCTCTTGTTCATCTTTCAGATATTGACAATCATTCCTTGGCTGCTGAAGAACTGAACTCTGTCTCCTTCAAACACGACTGGAGAGTCAGAGACTTTTACCCAGGGTGGAAATGGCTAATGCCAGGGAGCATAATTTTAAGATGCTTGGAGGGAAGTATAGGGAGGATGTCAGAGGTAGGTTTTTGACGGAGTGTGGTGGGTACATGGGATGCCCTGCCGGGGGCAGTGGTAGAAGTAGGTACTTTATGGGCACTTGAGGAACTCTTGGTTAGGCACATGGATGATAGAAAAATGGTGGGCCATGTGAGACAAAGGATTAGAGTAGTTTAAAAGGCTGGCACAACATTGTGGGCCAAAGGGCCTGAACTGTCCTATATTCTGTGTTCTAAACTGGGCTTCTGGTAATTCTGCTCTTAAAACCTGCTTTTTGATCAAGCTTTTAGACATCTCTCCTAACATCTTCGTTCAAGCTCAAATTTTTGTTTTGATTATAGTCCCATGAAGCAACCTGATGTGTGTCATAAGTGGACATTTTGTTTATATTTGAATATATACTGCTAAATCAGCTTTTCAAAAATACCAAACCATGAAGTCATTTAACTGTTTGATTACTCCATTAGTAACATCCCCTAGGGATCGTCATCAGGAGCTTCAGCTGTTGCTGTATTCCGGAGAAGAGATGCTGATGGACCAAAGATTTACACATGTATTGTACTCGGGCACATAGGGTGTCTAGGGCGTTTGCAAAGCGCTGTATTTGTCAACGTGAAGCATAGAGAGTGTGAATCTAGCGGGAGCAAAGCATGTTGGGAATGAAGAGGGTGGAGCCAGAGGGGTGAGGGAGGGGCAGGTGGCAGAGGAGGAGGCTGGGATGGGTGTTGGCATGGGTGCAGATGCACCCAGCTCTGAGACACCAGGCAAGGTCATTAGATTTCTCTCTGGTACTTCCTGTTCTCACCCCTCTCTCTGCCCCTTTTCACAACCATGCTTCAAGATTCCCCTCTCCCTGCCCCTTTCCCACACTCAGTCCACAATAGAGACCCATATCAGAATCAGCTTTATCATCACTCACATATGTCAGGAAATTCTTTTGAGGCAGCAGCACAGTGCAATACATAAAGTTAATACAGTACTGTGCAAAAGTCTTAGATACCCTCGCTAAATACTGTATATGGGCTAAAGACTTTTGCACAGTACTGTATGCAGCACAAAGTGAGGCTTAATTGTAAATACTGTAGATAGAATGGTTCAATTTTACAACTTCCACCTTTGTTACAAACCCTCTCCTGGTCTTGACCCTTCACCTCTAATCTCTCCAACTCTATTATCTTGTCTACTGTAAAGGTACAAAATGATAAGAAGCATTGATTGGGTGGACTTGTAGACATTTAGAAGTCTCTTCCACAAGCTGCTGTTACTGGTGAACTAAGTGTTGGTTTTAATGATACATACGAAGCAAATGAAATCTTATGGAGACATTAACACAGGAGATTCTACAGATGCTGGAACTCCAAAATGCTGGGGGAACTCAGCAGGTCAGGCAGCATCTACGGAGAGGAATAAAAAGTTGATGTCTCAGGTTGAGACCTTTCATCAAAACTGGAAAGGAAAGGGGGAAGGAGCCAGATTAGGAACATCAAGAGGGGAGGACTACAAGCTGACAGATAATAGATGAAGCCTGGTGAAGGGGAAGGTAGGAATTGGGGAAGAGTGATGAAGTCAGAAGTTGGGAGGCGATAAGTAGAGGCTGAAGAAGAAAATCTGATAGGAGAAGAGAGTGGATCATGGGAGAAAGGGAAGAATGAGGGGTACCAGAAGGAGGTGTCCTTATGGAGTTTGGTCTCAATTTAGCCAGGATCTAAATGAGTGAGGTTGATGTTCTGGAGCCATGTTGATATTAAGGGAGAGGAGGTGTTGGAGTTCTTAAAATACATTAGGATGGATAAGTCCCCGGGGCCTGATGGAATATTTTCCAGGCTGCTTCATGAGATGAGGGAAGAGATTGCTAAGCCTCTGGTTAGGATCCTTATGTCCTCATTGTCTATGGGAATGGTACCGGAGGATTGGAGGGAGGCGAATGTTGTTCCCTTGTTCAAAAATGATAGTAGGGATAGTCCGGGTAATTATAGACCAGTGAGCCTTACGTCTGTGGTGGGAAAGCTGTTGGAAAAGATTCTTAGAGATAGGATCTATGGGCATTTAGAGAATCATGGTCTGATCAGTGATAGTCAGCATGGCTTTGTGAAGGGCAGATTGTGTCTAACAAGCCTGGCAGAGTCCTTTGAGGAGGTGACCAGGCATATAGATGAGGGTAGTGCAGTGGATGTGATCTATATGGATTTTAGTAAGGCATTTAACAAGGTTCCACATGGTAGGCTTATTCAGAAAGTCAGAAGGCATGGGATCCAGGGAAGTTTGGCCAGGTAGATTCAGAATTGGCTTGCCTGCAGAAGGCAGAGGGTCGTGGTGGAGGGAGTACATTCGGATTGGAGGGTTGTGACTAGTGGTGTCCCACAAGGATCAGCTCTGGGACCTCTACTTTTCATGATTTTTATTAACAACCTGGATGTGGGGATAGAAAGGTGGGTTGGCAAGTTTGCAGACGACACAGAGGTTGGTGGTGTTGTGAATAGTGTAGAGGATTGTCGAAGATTGCAGAGAGACGTTGATAGGTTGCAGAAGTGGGCTGAGAAGTGGCAGATGGAGTTCAACCAGGAGAAGTGTGAGGTGGTACACTTTGGAAGGACAAACTCCAAGGCAGAGTACAAAGTAAATGGCAGGATACTTAGTAGTGTGGAGGAGCAGAGGGATCTCGGGGTACATGTCCACAGATCCCTGAAAGTTGCCTCACAGGTAGATAGGGTAGTTAAGAAAGCCTATGGGGTGTTAGCTTTCATAAGTCAACGGATAAAGTTTAAGAGTCGCGATGTAATGATGCAGCTCTATAAAACTCTGGTTAGGCCACACTCGGAGTACTGTGTCCAGTTCTGGTCGCCTCCCTATAGGAAGGATGTGGAAGCATTGGAAAGGGTACAGGGGAGATTTACCAGGATGCTACCTGGTTTAGAGAGTATGGATTATGATCAGAGATTAAGGGAGCTCGGGCTTTACTGTTTGGAGAGAAGGAGGATGAGAGGAGACATGATAGAGTATACAAGATATTAAGAGGAATAGATAGAGTGGATAGCCAGCACCTCTTCCCCAGGGCACCACTGCTCAATACAAGGGGACATGACTTTAAGGTAAGGGGTGGGAAGTTCAAGGGGGATATTAGAGGAAGGTTTTTTACTCAGAGAGTGGTTGGTGCGTGGAATGCACTGCCTGAGTCAGTGGTGGAGGCAGATACACTAGTGAAGTTTAAGAGACTACTAGATAGGTATATGGAGGAATTTAAGGCGAGGGGTTATGTGGGAGGCAGGGTTTAAGGGTCGGCACAACAATGTGGGCCGAAGGGCCTGTATTGTGCTGTACTATTCTGTGTTCTACGTTCTATAAATGAATCTTGATTAAGTGCAAGGAGCAAAATTGTCCCATACTATTTCTGTGAACTGAGTCAGTGATCCACCCTAATCCTTCAAGAATACTAATGGTACAGTTTGAGACTTCAATTCCAGATATAAACTCAGAACTCAGGAAACTGCAGGACTAGAAAGTATTTTTTCAGGCAAGTTCCAGGAAATATAAAAATCAACAACCTACAGATGGTGGCAATTCAAAACAGCAGAAAATACCGGGAACACTCGACACAGTCAGGCAGCACCTCTGGACAGAATAACAGTGCCTCTTTCACCTCAGACGGTTGAAGTTTGGTATGGGCCCCCAAATTCTAAGAACTTTCTATAGGGGCACAATTGAGAGCATCCTGACTGGTTGCATCGCTGCCTGGTATGGGAACTGTACCCCCCTCAATCGCAGGACTCTGCAGAGAGTGGTGCAGACAGTCCAGTACATCCGTAGTTGTGAACTTCCCACTATTCAGGACATTTACAAAGACGGGTGTGTAAAAAAGCCTGAAGGATCATTGGAAACCCAAATCACCCCAACCACAAATTGTTCCAGCTGCTACCATCCAGGAAACAGTACCACAGCATAAAAGCCAGGACCAACAGGCTCCAGGACAGCTTCTTCCACTAGGCCATCAGACTGATTAATTCATGCTGATGCAACTGTATTTCTATCCTGTTGTACGTACTATTTATTATAAATTGCTATCATTGCATATTGTACATTTAGACAGAAATGCAATGTAAAGATTTTTACTCCTCGTGTATATGAAGGATGTAAGGAATGAAGTCAATTCAATTCAATTCAGGTTTCGGGTCAAAGATGAAAACTCAATCACCTGAAATATTAACTTGTATCTTTCTCCACAGATGCTGTCTGGCTTGCTGGGTATTTAGAAATTTTATATCTTAGTTATTCATTGGCTTACATATCCATCTCGTTCTCTCTCATTATATTTCACATTGTCCAAACAGAACAATCTTGATCAACACACACAAAATGCTGGCGAAACTCAGCAGGCAAGGCAGCATCTATGGAGATGAATAAACAGTCGACATGACACATCAATAACAACCTACAGATGCTGGAAATCTGAAACAGCTGAAAATACTGGGAACACTTGGCTGGTCCGGCAGCACCTGGGTCTCGGCCCGAAATGTCCATTGATGCTGCCTGATCTGCTGAGTTCCTCCAGCATTTTGTGTGTGTTGCTCTGAATTTCCAGCATCTGCAGAATCTCTTTTATTTACAATCCTGATCATCTGTTTTATTATCCAGCGTATAGTTTATTGACCCATGCAGTAAGAAGCTTAAGAAAGTGCCTTTCACGTAACTAAGCTCGCAAACTTAGAGCAGGAGAAAAAAATAACATCAGCAAATAAATATAAGTGCAAGTAAGACTGGATTGGCAGCGTCACAGACTACTGGATACGTTGGGGGTTGCAAACCACATGCCATTATAGGCTCCAACTTGGATACTACTTTTATTAGTGTTGAAATAGCCCCGGCCCACATCCTCTTTCCATTGGTTGCAGACACTCCTTGCTCCTTAACAAAGATCTACATTACCATTCATGGGAGATGGGCTGCTATTCATTTTGGGAAAGTCAGAGAGATTCAGAGATACCATTGACACAAAAGGAAAAGTGTCCTGATACAGCCAATGAACAAGTCACATCGGGTCAGATCAGTTCCCCGAATTAAGGGAATAACCAAGAACTGTCACCCTGATCTAAAGAGCTTCTTATAAGCATTAGTTTAAAGTATGCAGGATGGGCTTCGTAACTGATCTTGCTGGCCAAAGAACTGAAGCTACACAAACATGTGGACTTAATTTTGGACGTGGAAGGTTGGAAAAAAAGGTGCCATTTAACATTAAGTAGCCAAGTTCAAAGCTAGGCAGACTCAGCAACATCTCCACGAGATGGAATTCTGAAAATGGAATATTCATACCGAGTCAACAAAGTGGTTTTATTGCAGCCTGAAGACTGAACTAGAACAAACTTTACCAGGGCTAGAGGGTCCGCGTTACAGGAAAAGTTGGTCAGGCTAGGGCTTTATTTCATGGTACGTTGGAGAAAGAGGAGAACCTTATAGAAATGTTTAAAATAAGGAGAGGTTTAGGTAAGGTGGATGGTAACACTCTTTTCCCCAGGGTAGGGGAGTCCAAAACTAGGTTGAGGGTGACAGGAGAAAGATTTATAAGGGACCTCAGTGTAAAGGTTTTTCACCAGAAGGTAAAGAAACAATTTTAAAAAGGCCTTATTTGTTTCACGGACATTGAAACAGTGAAATGCATCATTTGCATCAATGACAAACACAGTCCGAGGATGTGCCGGGGGCAGCCCACAAGTGTTGCCATGCTTACGGTGCCAACATAGCATGCCTGCAGCTTACCAACCCTGACCAACCCGTTCGGCTTTGGAATGTGGGAGGAAACCGGATTGCCCTGAGGAATGTACAAACTCCTTACAGACAAGATAGGAATTGAACCCCAGTCACTGGCAATGTAAAACGTTACACTAAACTACCGTGCCACCTTGTGTGTATATGGAATGAGCTACCAGGGAAGTGGTTGAGACAGTTACAATAGTATCATACAGGAAGCACTTGGAGGGGCGAGGCTTAGCAGGTATCCTGAATATAGGAAATTAGGATGTGCTGGGTGGGCTTTGTGGTCAGCATGGAGTCCATCAGACATAGGAGCAGAACTAGGCCATTCATAGTCATAGTCATAGTCATACCTTATTGATCCTGGGGGAAATTGGTTTTTGTTACAGTTGCACCATAAATAATAAATAGTAATAAAATAGTTAAATAGTACTATGTAAATTATGCCAGGAAATAAGTCCAGGACCAGCCTATTGGCTCAGGGTGTCTGACCCTCCAAGGAAGGAGTTGTAAAGTTTGATGGCCACAGGCAGGAATGACTTCCTATGACGCTCTGTGTTACATCTCGGTGGAATGAGTCTCTTGCTGAATGTACTCCTGTGCCCACCCAGTACATTATGTAGTGGATGGGAGACATTGTCCAAGATGGCATGCAACTTGGACAGCATCCTCTTTTCAGACACCACTGTGAGAGAGTCCAGTTCCATCTCCACAACATCACTGGCCTTACGAATGAGTTTGTTGATTCTGTTGGTGTCTGCCACCCTCAGCCTGCTGCCCCAGCAGACAACAGCAAACATGATCACACTGGCCACCACAGACTCGTAGAGCATCCTCAGCATCGTCCAGCAGATGTTAAAGGACCTCAGTCTCCTGAGGGAATAGAGACGGCTCTGACCCTTCTTGTAGACAACCTCAGTGTTCTTTGACCAGTCCAGTTTATTGTCAATTCGTATCCCCAGGTATTTGTAATCCTCCACCATGTCCACACTGACCCCCTGGATGGAAACAGGGGTCACCGGTACCTTAGCTCTCCTCAGGTCTACCACCAGCTCCTTAGTCTTTTTCACATTAAGCTGCAGATAATTCTGCTCACACCATGTGACAAAGTTTCCTACCGTAGCCCTGTACTCAGCCTCATCTCCCTTGCTGATGCATCCAACTATGGCAGAGTCATCCGAAAACTTCTGAAGATGACAAGACTCTGTGCAGTAGTCCGAGGTGTAAATGGTGAAGAGAAAGGGAGACAATTCACCCTATCTAGTCTTCTCCACCATGGCTGATTTATTATACCTCTCAACCCCATTCTCCCTTCTCTCTGTAACTTTTGACGCCCTTGTTAATCAAGAACCTATCAACTTCCACTTTAAATATACCAAATGACTTGGCCTCCTCTGCCGTCTGTGCCAATGAATTCCATGAATTCAGTCATGAGGCCGAAAGACCTGTATCTGTTCAGCACTGCTCTAAGATTATTCTCTCACCAACATTACTGCTTCCAAGCTGACAGACATATAGCAAATAAAACTTACCCACTGTTGTATAGTGTGTGATAAAATACCAGGCAGAGATCTGCAGTTTCAACTGCAACTTTCAAGAGAGAATTGGATAATTAATTTAAAAAGGGAGGCACTTTAGGGCTGAGGTAAGAGCAGGGGAGAGGACACCTCTTGCACAGAGCCAACTTAGAATAAGAATCAGGTTTAATATCGTTGGTGTATGTTGTGAAACTTGTTCATCTGCAGCAGCAGCACAATGCAAAAAGTGTTGGAAAACGCAATGCTTACTCAGGCATGCATCAGCAGCGAGGGAGGTGGGGCTGTCTCTGTGATGATGAAAGGTTTGCTTTCACAGATCCTTCAGGAAGGCAAAACCAACCAAGGGTGTGCTGAAGGGCACCAAGGGGCTTTTCGCGTTAGTCACTGCCGTCAGGTGATGAGTAATTTTAAATAGAGAGTTCTGGTCTCTGCTGCAGCTCACTTCCTGTGAGTCGCTTGTTTCTTTCTTCTGTTTGAATATCCAGTGGTATTATTTAAACTGACTCTCCGTATCATATTTACAATTCCTGCATTCAGATTCAATTGGAGCTACTTGGTTGGTAAAAGATCTTGGAAGTGTAAACACTCAGTGTCCACTTTATGAAGTAACTCTTGTACCTAATAAAGTGGCCAATGAGTGTATGTTCATGGTAACACACATCAAAGTTGCTGGTGAACGCAGCAGGCCAGGCAGCATCTCTAGGAAGAGGTACAGTCGACGTTTCAGGCCGACACCCTTCGTCAGGACTAACTGAAGGAAGAGCTGAAGGAAGAGTTAGTCCTGACGAAGGGTGTCGGCCTGAAACGTCGACTGTACCTCTTCCTAGAGATGCTGCCTGGCCTGCTGTGTTCACCAGCAACTTAGATGTGTGTTGCTTGAATTTCCAGCATCTGCAGAATTCCTGTTGTTGCATATGTTCATGGTCTTCAGCTGTTGTAGCCCATCCATTTCAAGGTTCAATTTGAGCTTTTTTGCACACCACTGTTATAACATTTAAGTTACTGTTGCTTTCCTGTCAGCTTGAACCAATCTGGTAATTCTCCTCTGACCTCTATCATTATGAAGGCATTTTGGCCCTCAGAACTGCTGTTCACTGGAAATTTGTTGTTTTCTGCACCATTCTCTGTAAACTCTAGAGACTGTTGTGCATGAAAATCCCCAGAGATCAATGGTTTCTTAGATACACAATCCACCCTCTCTGGTGCCAACAATCATTCCACAGCCAAAGTCACTTAGATCACATTTCTTCCCCATTCTCATATTTGGTTCAAACAACAACTGAACCTCTTGACCAGGTCTGCATGCTTTTATGCATTGAGTGCTGCCAGCTGATTGGCTGATGATGTATTTGCATTAATGAGGTGTACAGGAGTACCTAATAAAGTGGCCACTAAATGCAAGTTTTAATATAGCAACATGGTTATTTCTGATGTCCTGGCAAACTGTGTTGCTTCAGATAACAACAAAAGAGCAGATGATCTGGTCATGTCTGCAGTGCTTTCTGAGGGAAAGTGCTGTACACAAAGTGCCCGGCAGCTTCTGCCTTTCACCAGTTGGTCAAAGCTCAAGAAGTCCCTGCTTCAGTTGTAAAGAGGGTTGGAGAAGTGACAGGTGTTATTGAAATGCTGTCCTTCCTTTCTTTAATAATCTCTCACTGTCTGCCTTCTAATCAGCTCTGCATTTTCTTAGTTACCCATTTGCTGACGACGGCAATTGCCAATGGTGCCTCTGATCCCACACCACCAGTGCTGTGCGCACACAGCAAAGTTCTTCAGACAGACCTGATATTTGGCACCGGTGAAGGAAAGATAAGCAATGGTCAGGTCAGCTGGAATGTTTCGCTGTTCCACAAATAGTGCCAAGGGATTCTTTATCCCATAGCTTAGTCTGCAGAAATTGGTGCATACAGTCCAGTCCATCTCAGGCAAAGGCCTCGCCACCATTGAGCACTGCTACAAGAAAGCAGCATCCATCATCCAGGACCCCCACCATCCAGGCCAAGTTCTCTTCTTGCTACTACCATCAGGCAGGAGGTACAGGAGTCTTAGGTCCCAAATCACCAAGTTCAGGAACAGATTTTACCCTACAACCATCAGCAGACATCCCACCCTGCAAAAACTCATTTCAGGGAGGTAGCACCATCAATTTGCGGGAAACTCCCGGAACTTCCGGGAGAGGTGGGATGTCTGCAATAGAGCAGCTCCTTAGCAGCTGGCCAGCTAGTTTAAATAACGTTAGCTACGCTAATGAACGAATAACACCTGTTAAACTCACCTCAACATGTATTTTACATTTTAACTCACCATGGGCAATAGAAAAGTCACTGTTGCAAACATGTGCAGCGAGCAACACTGTCATTATTTTTGACCCCTATTAGGCAGGGGTACACGTTAGTGTAGTCTGCGGTGACGTATGTTTTATATTTTCTTTTTTTGGAACACTCTGCCATGGCGCTCTTGCGCTCTCTCTCTCTCTCATGGTCACTCTCACGCTCACTCTCTCTCACGCATTCTCTCTCTCTCTCGCTCTCAAAAAAATTGATTTCCGGGACATTGTATATAATTTGCAGGCATCAGGGGGCCACTATTAATATGAGGGAGACTCCGGGAACTTCCAGGAGAGGTGGGATGTCTGCATCAGGCTCCTGACAAGCATGGATAACTTCACTCAACACTGAACTGATTCCACAACCTATGGACTCACTTGTATAGAACATGACTCTATAACTCATGTTTTCCATATTATTTATCTACCTATCTGTTTATTTATTTGCACATTTTGCCTTATTTTACACATTTGTTGTTTGTCTGTCTTTATTTGTGTTTGGTTGTTTATTGACTCTATTGTATTTTTTTTGTTTTCCTGTGAATTCTTGAAAGAAGATGAATCTCAGGTATAACTTCCGGTTTAAGATGGTGCTAGTGGGCCGGATTGAAAAGGCAGGGTGTTGGGACCAGAGACGAGGGTCAGGCCGGTTCTGCTCACTGTTCTGCTATGACGTTTTCTCAGCTCTGCGCTGACCTGAGGCATCACTGTTCCAGCTGCAGTGATGCCTGACTATCTGTCTGTAGACTCATTTTCGGCCTGAGTGCTCTTTGCTTGCTTTTGTTTGCATAATTTGTCTTTTCTTCTCCCTGAACGTCAGGGGTTTGGCTGTCTTTTTTTTAATGTGTTCTTTTAGGTTTCTGTTTTGTGGTTGCCTGTAAGGAGATGAATCTCAAGGTTCTATAATGTACATGCTTTGAACTTTGAACTATACAGTGACATATACATACTTTGACAAATAAATTAATTGAACTTTGTACTTTAAAGACATTTCAATTTGAACCCAATTAATCGTGAAAGAGAATGATCCCTCTTTAGCTACTAAGATAGTTAGGGAGAGTGGACGTCACTGCACCAATGATATACCTGCTTGAGGCCTTGGCTGGAGATATGGTGACCTTCAGCACAAAAAAAGTATGATGCACACCGCTACTCCCAAACTGTGATTAGATTGGGAATGTCTGCCTTAGCAGAGGAAGGTAAACAGCATAGGTTTCCTGCAGGCAATGTAAACGAGACATTCTGTAGATTCCTGTTTTGTTTCAGTTCAATCTCACTCAATTTCATTTCAAAGTAAATTTATTATCAAAGTGCAATATGTCAACATATACAACCCTGAGATTCATTTTCTTGTGGGCCTATTCAATAATTCGATAGAATAATAGCCATAACAGATTCCTTCTTCAGCCCAAACACGAGGAATTCTGCAGATGCTGGAAATTCAAGCAACACACATCAATGTTGCAGGTGAACGCAGCAGGCCAGGCAGCATCTCTAGGAAGAGGTGCAGTCGACGTTTCAGGCCGAGACCCTTCGTCAGGACTAACTGAAGGAAGAGTTAGTAAGAGATTTGAAAGTGGGAGGGGGAGGGGGAGATACAAAATGATAGGAAAAGACAGGAGGGGGAGGGATGGAGCCAAGAGCTGGACAGGTGATTGGCAAAAGGGATATGAGAGGATCATGGGACAGGAGGCCCAGGGAGAAGGAAAAGGGGGAGGGAGGAAAAAAGCCCAGAGGATGGGCAAGGGGTATAGTCAGAGGGACAGAGGGAGAAAAAGGAGAGAGAGAGAGAAAGAATGTGTGTATATAAATAAATAACGGATGGGGTACGAGGGACATTAGTGGAAGTTTGAGAAGTCAATGTTCATGCCATCAGTTTGGAGGCTACCCAGACGGAATATAAGGTGTTGTTCCTCCAACCTGAGTGTGGCTTCATCTTTACAGTAGAGGAGGCCGTGGATAGACATATCAGAATGGGAATGAGACGTGGAATTAAAATGTGTGGCCACTGGGAGATCCTGCTTTCTCTGGCGGACAGAGCGTAGTTGTTCCTTCTTTAGCCCTTTACTTTTTCCACTTATCGCTTCCCAGCTTCTCACATTAACCCCACACACCTTCTCTCTCGCCTGGTCTCAACTATCACCTGCCGGCTTGTACTCAATCCCTTCCTCCCACCTTCTTGTTCTGACTACTGCCTCTTCCTTTACAGTCCTGATAAAGGATCTCAGCCTGAAACGTCGACTGTTCATTCTTCTCCGTGGATGCTGCCTGACTTGATGAGTTCCTCTAGCAATTTATGTATGTTGCTTGAGAAAATTAAAGTTCAAACTCCCTCAGTTAATTCTCACAGATAGACTAAAATTCAATTGGCTTCTAATGTACCCAAATTAGTTAGAAGTCTTCAATAAAGTATCAAATGAAATTGAAGAAGCCATTGAAACTCTCCTGGTGTGCAAAGCTGTGAATTTATACAGATAAGCCTGCTTCAAGTTCCGCATCCATCTGTACTGGTACACACAAGTCCCTGGGAGGTGACTCGGATTCTGAAAGTGATGTGCCTTCGATATCTGATCCCCTTCACCTTATTCATGAGATTTGCAAGTTTCTCGCGAGCTCTAACTCATGTGGCCACAGTAACCAACCCGTATGGAAGGAGGGGACAGAATAGGTTGGAGGCAATTAGGCTATCAGATTAGTCAAATGTTAAACATGTAACTTCTTTTTCTTTTCCAATATTTTTATTAAATTTAAATTTCATATACATAAATACAGAATTCATAAGGATATTATAAATCAGAATGAGGTAGCACATAATACACTATATATAAATCACACTGATACAATCATGGTATCCCATATTCATGATCAATCAAATAAAATAAATTGAATTATGAAATAAGTGACTTCCAGTAATATTTTCTGCTTTATACCAACATTCAGAGTCAAAATTAACCCCACCCACAGTCCCACTGCTATGAGTCCTAATAAGGAAGCCTTGAATGTGAGATAATCGCAATGACCTGGGGTCGATACCCAAAGCTTGGTGAGCCTGCAGTACAAAACCCCAAGGTTGAAAACCAAAGTTGGTGAGACCAGAGGTCACGGACCAGCATCTAGGAGTCTAAGAGTCCACGGCTAAGGACTGGAGGCCTGGAGACTGTGTGAGAGAGTGGGAGCATGGGAAAGGGACTTGTTTGCTGCCGTTTTCTCGCACTGTTGTCGCTGTCATCATCGCCGCCTGCTTGTGCTGCTGCTCTGAACATTGCGGGCACGCGACGTTGGTGCCAGAATGTGTGACAACTCTTGATGGCTGCCCCCAGTACATCCTGGGGAGTGTTGCAAGCAACACATTTCACTGTATGTTTCAATGTACTTGTGTTAAATAAATCTGAATGGGTAAAGACATAAAGTACTGGGGGATCTGACAGGTCAGGCAGCACCTACAGAAAAGAATAAAGAGTTGACATTTTGGATCAAGACCCCTTATCAGGTCCCGCAGATGCTGCCTGACCTGCTGAGTTCCTCCAGCATTTTGTGTGCATTACTCTGGATTTCTAGCATCTGCAGAATCTCTTGTGTTTCTGAATCGGGTCCAATGTTTGTGAGCTTAACAGAGGAAAAAGGTGTTTTATGCACAAATCCAACACCTACGGGCTGCCCTTCATAAGCATCATAAGTAAAAGTACTTGATGCTCAATTAAAGGTAAAACAAAACTCCATCAAATAATTCCCCTGTCCTGTGACCATATCCCAGTGAGTGGCAGTTCTGCAGGCAAAAATGACTTGTTGAGGAGAGAGATCAAAAGAGAACGGCCAGACTAGTTCAAACTGACAGGAAGGTGACAGTAACTCAAATAACCACATGTTACCACAGTGGTGTGTAGAAGAACATCTCTGAATGCACATCATGTTGAACCGTGAAGTGAACGGACTGCAACGGAAGACGACCACAAATGTACAGAAATACATCGGTGGCCACAGTCTATGTGGCTAGACATTGCACCGAATAATGAAGTTCATGTTATAATCTCTGGGTCAAATCTGGTTCATCTCCGTTCTTGACCCAACAGCTGCTGTGGGGAGAGAAACAGAGGTGACATTTCAGGTTGAAGGTCCTTCTTCAGAATTGGGAAAGGGAGGAGGTCAGAGAGAGTGGAAGAAGGATGAGAAGGAGAATGCAAACAAGTTTGATGGGATGAGGTCTGGTTTGCTGTGGAGATAAGCAATTGAAGTACCATGTTGCCACATCATGTAGACATCAATTCACTGCCCTGTACACCCTTCAAGACCGACATCATCATTATGTGCCACGTTGTACAACTTGGGCAATCACGGTCTTTCCGTGACCATGAATGTTCTCGGCAAATTTTTCTACAGAAGTGGTTTGCCATTGCCTTCTTCAGGGCAGTGTCTTTACAAGATGGGTGACCCCAGCCATGATCGATACTCTTCAGAGATTGTCTGCCTGGTGTCAGTGGTAGCATAATCAGGGCGTGATATGCACCAGCTGCTCATATGACCATCTGCCACCTGATCCTGACTAAGCAGGTGCCACACCTTGCCCGAGGGTGACCAGTGGGCTAGCAGAGAGAAGGAGTGCCTTACACGTCCTTTGGTAGAGATGCATTTCCACCCTGCCAGACACAAGATTGGCATGACACTGGTTAAACTTATATGGCCACAAAGTATGATCTGGGTTCCAATGGTCACAACCACTGTACCATTGACAAGAAGAACTTTGAAATTAATCTGTAATTTAGTAACTTTTTTTTTTAAGAGGACAGTGAACCATAGAAATAAGCCATTGGTTGGTGCTGAGCCTGTCCATCTTCTGAAGTGAGCTGAACTGGTTCTTGGCTGAGGCACACATCACCCATTAACCTCAAGTAAAAACAATCTCATCTCCTGCATCAAGTTCACTTCCCTCTGGTGGGTGGGGAGAAATTTTCCAGAAATCATCTTATCTCTGGATTTTTCCCTCATTGAAAAAATAAGGTTCCTTAGTGGGTCCCATAGTGTAGGTAATATTTAATCCTAGAATAAAAGAGCACAGAAGCAGCATCTGTAGCCTAAGTTATCCATGTCAACCATGGTGCCCGCCTACCTAGTTTTATTTGCCTGTGATTGGCCCATATCCTTGTTGGAAACCACTTTTTAAAAAAAAAATAATACTTTTTATAAGGTTTGTACTTATGTGTAAACTCATGTATTTTTTCTCATTCACTGGCAGAAAGCGGTATAGCAGCTCAACTAACGGTTTATCACCCTTCTCATTTTTCATTTGCACATTACCCACGTGTTTTAATTATGAAGCCTATCAGCTAGTTTATTCTCTATCTAAGGAATTTTTCTTATCTTATCTATAAATGTGATGGATTTTCTTAAAAGAAGCACCACCTTGGCTTCTTGGCCCTCTATTATTTTGTTCCTTTTTAACATCGTTTCTCAGCTCTTTATTTAGTTTGCTTTGTATCTGTATGGTTGTTTGCTCTCTAAAATAAATCAAAATACCATATTGGAATAAAGGCTACTCATCATTCCTGACTTCCAGAAAAACCCTACGGATCAGAAATTAAACAGAGATCCAACGTCCCTTTACACCTCTTCTCTCCGTGTACCCATCCAAAATGCTGCTCCTAGTACTTCCTCTGGAAACTTATTCCACATACACTGTATATATGTGCTAATACTGAGCCTCAGTGTAAACAGTTACCCCTCTAGATCCTTTTAAATCTTTCGCCTCTCACCCCAAATGTTTGTCCCATAGATTTTGTTCTCCCCTACCCTGAGGAAGTTATACATGCTAAAAGAGCATCCAGTCAGAGAAAGGGAACTTCTCACAGCTGGAAAAACGGTTCTGAAGATTACTTCTGGTGACAGACCCCAAAGCCCAGAGAAGCTTAGCTATCTAAATATTTCAAGATTCAAAGATTTAAAGTAAATTTATTATCAAACTATTTATACAGAATACAACTCGGAGGTTTGTCCTCCTGCAGGCAGCCACAAAACAAAGAAACGTGTTCAAGGAAACATCAAACACCCAACACACAAAAATAGAAAAAATTGTGCAAATGGCAAAAAGCGATCAAGCAATGCATAGAATATCAAACATAAACCAGGAATCCAGTTGTATTTGTTGAGTTCATTCCAGCACCACTAGCCTCTGGCCCAGTCCACATTGATCGCCCCAATCAAGCTGTTCAAAAACAGCTAAAGAAGTAACCAGGATCCAGGAGCGCACGTAACACGAACCTCAAAGTCTCCCATACCGAGTCCACAGCCTTGCCTATCAATCCGAGACTTCTGTACTTTCCTCCAACAGTAGCTAGTGAGAGGGAGGGGAAACCTGGTCAAACACATGAGACGTGCCGAACACAGACTGCACTCCACTCTTGTCCTCATCGACTTCAACCTTGCCCAGCACCTCAGTTGGAGAGAAGCAATGGGGTTGATCATGGGCACGTGACATCACCAGTCTTCCAGTCCTCACACCCTGCTCCAAACCCCACCAAACTCCCTTGCAGGCAGCGAAGTGTCAGATCACTTAATCGTCCCAAAAATACACCATCAAAATATAAATCCCAGGTTCCAATTGCCTGCGGCTTAGTAGCAGAATCATATTTGAAAGAAGTAAAAGTAGTTGTTTCATGTACTGTGCGCAGGATGTGGTCATGTTATTTGCTGGTGCCATCTTTGCATTAGTGTGTTTTGGGATGCCCACAAAGCATGAACGGAAGGGTTGAGACTCTTCCTAATTATTGTAGCCAAGTGAATTCATCGAACTTCATGTGATGGGCACTGCAGTGGTTCAGCTGGTGGAGCTGCTGCCTCACAGTGCCAGAGACCCTTGGGGCAATCCTGACCCTCTAATTCCTGTCTGTGTGGGGTTTACACATTCTCCTTGTAACCCTGTGCTGGGTGCTCTGGTTTCCTCTCAAAAGTGTGCCGGCTGGCAGGCCAGCTGTAATTTGCCCCTAGTGTGCAGGTGAACTCTAAAATGACTCCACTGTAGGGTGACCTAATTGGGAGAAATGTACCTAATTCACAACCACCGACATTGAGTTGCAGTTTCACTTTAAGAGGCTGTTCTGACATGATGATGCTTCTACAGAGAGTTTTTAAGCATACCTTTGAGTTCAATAGAATGTGTTAGTGGTTTCATTAAACATAAACGCCTCACTTCATTTTATTTGCGAAAACCTACAGTATAACCTACAGATTTATTTTCAAGCACTCTTTACAACTCATGTTCTCACTGTTATTTGCACAGTGTGTCTCTTTTACAGATTGGTTGCTTGTCAGTCATTGTTCATGTATAGTTCTTTGTAAATTCTATTGTATTTACTTTCCTAGCAACAAAATGAATCTCAGGATAGCACATGGTAACTTAAGACCATAAGACACAGGAGCATATTTAGGCCATTCTGCCCATTTGGTCTGCTGCATCATTCAATCATGGCTGATTTAATGAACAGGTATGCATATATGGATGATAAATTTTACTTTGACTTTGAGGTGAGCAATAGAGATGGGTTGAGTTCATTGGAATTTAAAATAAAAGGATTTATTTCGATTTGGTGTAAATGGGCAGTTGGGTTTTGCCCTGAATTAGGTGGGCTGTAACTCCATAGTTCTAAGCAGAGTTCAGTTTTCATGCTTTACTACACAAGTTTATGTACAACAGAAGTTGAATTTATGCCTTTCAGACTTTGTTTCCTTCCTCCAAATGATGGATGAACTTGGGCAGAAAGTGGACCAGTCGAATTACAATCAGTGGCCACTACGTTATGTGCACCTGCTCATTAACGCAAATATCTAATCAGACAATCACATGGAAGCAACCCGATGTATAAAAGCACGCAGACATGGTCAAGGGGTTCAGTTGTTGCCTAGACCAAACATCAGAATGGAGAAGAAATGTGATCTAAGTGACTTTGACCATGGAATGATTGTTGGTGCCAGATGGGGTGGTTTGAGTATCTCAGAAACTGCTGATCTCCTGGGATTTTCATGTTACAGAGAATGGTGCAAAAAAACCCCCCAAAAAACAAAAAATCCAGTGACCATCAGCTCCGTGGGCAAAGAAGCCTTGTTAAATGAGACAGGTCAGAGTGGCTCAAGCTGGCAAGAGGACAGTAACTCAAATAGCCACGTGTTTCAACTGAAGACCATCTCTGAGCGCATAACATGTTGAACCTTGAAGTGGCCTTTATTAGTTAAAGGAGGTACCTCAAAGCGACCGAGGAGTGTAATTTAGGGCTTGTCTTGCTAAATGCCAGGTCAGACCCGATGGGCCGAACGGTCTGCCTCTGCTCTTCCATGGTGCAATTCCTGTAAAACCCTGCGCTGCACACGATGTAACCAAAATCACGGAGGAAAACAAGCTTGTCAAAAAAAGTTACATTTTAAAATAACGATAACCTTTAATCCCATTCTCCAGCAAATCACAAGCAGGTTGGCTCACACAGGCAGGAAACGGGGAATTGTTTTGAGGTTGTATCTCTGCTCAGATGATACAAAGAACGCAGGCGAGGAGCAAGAAACCGAACATTATTTTTAAGGAGGAGCTTGGAACTACCACCTCAGTAGCTTTCACAGGACTTTAAAAAAACTGAAATGTATCCCTTCTCTACATAAACAAGTGTAGCACAAAGTTCCCTTGTGGCATCTTAATTCAGGCAGAAGTATGCATGATTTATATGTGAAGGCCAAACAAGGACAAAAATGTTGCAAACAACCACTGGTAAGGTCAGCCGGGGGTGAAGACAGCACCATTCGCCGCTGACTATTATCTGCTTCTCCTCATGTTCTCACCTGCTGTGAGTAAAGCTAATCAGCGCAAACATCTGCTTTTACCAGGAGCCGAGAGTGTTGATAACTCTCCGCAAGGGCCAACAGTGAGGAGCAAGAGCTCAGTTACAACGCTGTAATCTCTAGCCCCGCCGAATAAATGCTCGTTTCGTCGGCTGTGAGCGAACAACGGCGTGGCGGGTTTCATAGCCACAAATCGCTTTAATAGTTTCCAGTTTAACCCTTTCCCCTTGCTGCAGAGGAAAGCACCCCCCCGCCCCCTCAGAAAGCTGCACAAACTGGTTGATCTCTGCATAAAGAAGGGGTTAAGTAGGTTTCTGGGCGGTAACTCTATCTCTGCTCTCTTCCTCCCGACTTTTGTGGAGCATTTGCCGCTGATTATGTATAAAAATAGTAACATTCCAAGCAGCTAGAAGAATGTACTGCAAGCGACACCCAGGCCCTGCTAATCACATCGTTTGCTCCTGTCATGTACTGGACTCGATTTTATTTAGGCAGCTTGGCCCAGTGAGACTTCTCCAAGAATTTCTGATATGCTCCCAGCCATTGTTCCACCCCAATCTCCTCTACCCTCTGCTTTCTGGTGTTATGTGGAAGGAGCTGGCTCCTCCTGGTGCCCATGTCCAAGGGAACCAGCCTTCTGCCATCCACCTCCTCCCAGTATTACCCTACAGACAGCAGTCAGCGGGCAATGCAACACTTTCCAACCCATGCCAAGGTTAATGCGAATCATTAAGGCAAGGGATTCTGCAGATGCTGGAAATCTCGAGCAACAGATTAATGCAAGAGTTACGACAATTGACAACAATTTTTCCCTTTCCCAAACTTAAGGCATCAAAGTTCGATAAAAATTATCAAAGTACAAGCATGTCACCATATACAGCCCTGAATTCATTTTATTGTAAGCATTTACAATAGAATCAATGAAAAACTGCACAAAGATTGGCAAATAACCAATGTGGCAAAGAACACAATCTATGCAAATACAAAAAAACAAATAATAATAAAAGATAAGTAAATCAATAAGTACTGAGAGTATGAACCCTAGAGTGCCAGATAACGCAGAGCTGGCTTGACCCAAGAGCAGAAAGCAGAGTAGTGGAGCGGCGAGTGATAATAGACCACAAAATAACAAGCCATGAGCGGCCACAAAACAAGAGAGAACAGAAATTAAACACAATGGGCAACAATGTAAACTTTAGCCAGGGAGAGTGAAAGTTAGGAGCAACTGGTTGGGGCTGGCTGGTTCGATGAGTGAACAAGGACTGTGGGTGAGAACAGGGGGGTTAAATAGGTTGCCGGTGATGAGTCTGGAACAAGTGGCAGGGGAATGTGAATCCACTTCGCTGGGTGGAGACAGGGAGGTGCCTGACATGGAATCCTTCAGAGTGAGTCCATAGGTTGTGGAATCAGTTCAGATGTGTGGTGAATTAAGTTATCCACTCTGGTTCAGAAGCCTGATGGCTGAAGGGTAACAACTGTCGCTGACAACAAAACACAATCTGCTGGAGGAACTTAGTGGGTTGAGCAGCATCTTTTTTTTGGGGGGGGGAGGAATTTGAGTGATATGATGGCAGAAGGTTCGACATTTTGATTTGAAATCAAACCTTATAAGGGAATCAGACCTTCATTTAAATCTTTCTTTTACATTCTTCATCCATGCAATGTTTTTCAGGTCACCTTGGCTCTGTGACTGCAGACTGGGAGCTTTATGTACAGCTCTGAAGTTACTGCTGTTCTGCAGAGGAACAGACACAGGGACATGCTGTCCCAGCAAGAACACCCATAATGAAGAAATGGGGCTGGGCAGCCTGCCCAGGGTGCTGCCTAGATAACAAGTGAATTTTTAACACAAGCAGCTGGCACAGTGTCTGCAGATTTCCTTGCACTACCATTCCCCAGGTTTTACCATTTAGTTAACCTGCGTTACTCCATTATCTCTGCAGCCTTCTTCAAGATCTTAGCATCTTCCAACACGGACTCACGAATATCTGAATTTAGTCACTTCACCATTGTGGCTATACCTTCATCTGCCAAAGCCCTAACTTCCAGAATATCTTTTCTAAATCACAAGCCACCAGGTTCAGGGTTAACTTCTATCCCACCCCTATAATCTGTTGTCCATCAGGATGGATTCTTCACCTCACAATTAGAATCAGAATCAAGCCTATTATCACTGATGTATGTTGTGAAATTTGTTCCTTCGTGGCAGCCGTACAGTGCAATCATAAAATCATGTTACAGTAGGAAATATGGTAAATAAATATTGTAAAAAGAGCAAATATAGTGTTCATGGGTTAGTTCATTGTCCAATCAGAAATCTGATGGTGAAGAGGGAAGAAGCTGTTCCTAAAATGTTAATGTGTGCGTTCAGGCTCCCATACCTCCTCCTTGAGGGTAGCAATATGAAGAGAGCATGCCCTGGGTGACGGGGGTCGATCACCTTTCGAAGATGTCCTCGATGCTGGGGAGGCTTGTGCTCATGGAGATGACTGAGTTTGCAACTCTCAGTGGCTTTTTCCAGTCCTGTGCAGTGACCCCCTTCACATCAGATGGTGCTGCATTCATTTAGAATGTTCTCCACAGTACATGTGTAAACATTGGCTGAAGTCTTTGGTGACGTACCGTATATCTCCACAAACTCCTAACGAAATATAGCTGGTGGTGTGCCGTCTTCAGAATTGCTCCTGTATGTTGGGCCCAGGATCGGTGTTCAGAGATGTTGACACTCAGGAATTTACTCACCCTCTCCACCGCCGATCTGCCAATGAGTACTGGTGCATGTTCCCTCGACTTCCCTTTTCTGAAGTCGACAATCAATTCCTTGGTCTTACTGATGCTGAATGGAAGGTCAGTGTTGTGACACCGCTCATCCAGCTGATCTATCTCACTCCTGTATGCCTCCTCTTCACCATCTGACGCTTTGCCAACAGCTGTGTCATTGACACATTCATAGGTGACAATCTATCTTGTCATGACCTTGCACCTTCTTGTCTATCTACACTACACTTTCTCTGTAAGTCTAATACAATTGTCTATCTGCACTTTCTCTGTAACTGTAATGCTATATCCTGTATCTTGTTATGGCTTTCCCTCGTACAATCTAATGTATTTATTTACTAAGTGATAAAGCAGAGTAACAGGCAGTTCCTTTCCCAGGAGCCTGCACTACCCAATAACGTCCACGTGACCAATGAACCTCTAACCCGTACACCTTTGGGGGTGTAGTAGGGATATCACTACCTACATCCAACAAACAGTGGGATGCAAGTTCACTCCTCCAGGCCTCCGTAAATACAGTCCTAATCATATTCCTAATTGGAGTCCGAGATCGGTCCTTCATAAATATGGACAATGGGGGTGGGGGCAGAAATGAATTTCTTAACAAATCTTGCCAATTCGTTTAACGGAACAGCTTTTATTTTGTGCCGCGTCTTCTCACGGTGAAAGGATCGAAGTGGAGGCTGCAAACTGCTGACTTCATTATTTTTTTTAAATTTAGAGATACAGCATGGTAAAACAGGCCTTTCCAGCCACACCGCCCAGTTACACCATGTGACCAATTAACCTACGAACCCGTACGTCTTTGGACTGTGGGAGGAAACTGGAGCACCCGGAGGAAACCCACGTGGTCAAAGGGAGAAGGTACAAACTCCTTACAGACTGTGGGGGCGGGGAGGAGAATTGAACCCTGGTGTTGTAATAGCATTACACTGTGCTTCCCATTGGACTATAATGGTGGAGTTCAGAAGAATGTTGGGGGATCTCATTGAAACCTATCAAGTATTGATAGGCCTAGACTGAGTGGATGTGGAGAGAATGTTTCCTCTGTTGGGAGAGCCTAGAGCCAGAGGACTCAGCCTAGGATATCCTTTCAAAAAAGAGATGAGGAGGAACTTCTTTAGCCTGAAGATGGTGAATCTATGGAATTCATTGTCATAGGCAGCTGTGGAGACCAAGCATCAGGTATATTTAAACTGGAGGCTAATAGGTTTTTGATTAGTCAGGGTGTTGAAGGTTACGGGGTGAAGATTAAGGCAGCAGTTGATAGTTTCTGGATTGATCAGGGCATCAAAGGATATGGTGAGAAGGCAGGTGTATGGGGTTGAGTGGGAACCAGGATCAGCCCTGATGGAATTACAGAACAGACTCAATGGGCTGAATGGCCTAATTCTGCTCCGATGTCTTATGGTCTATGTTCTATGGCCTTATATTCTAATGTCCTCCTATGTTCTATGGCGTTATATTCTAATTTACATTTTGCAAAAGGCAGAGTCTAAAGTCGTTGTTCAACACAGTTCCGAGTGAGTGCTATGTTGTTAGAAGTGCTATCTTTTGGTGGGGTTTTAAACTGGAATTCCATCTGCCCTGCTCGGACAAAGTGAAAAGTACTGTGGAACTTTCAGAAAGGGCACCGGAATTCTCCTGTTTTCCTGGTACCAAACCTCATTCAAATATAGTTATTTGAAGAACTAGCCGTCCACTAATTGACTGCTATATCTGCCTATATTGTTATATACAGAGTCCACTTTTGTTATATACAAATCCAAGATTGGCCATGTACTACTTTTGGTCTGGTCTGAGGCTGTGAAAGTGATTACATAATTGGCTGTCCTAAAGATAAAATAGGTTTAGATGTTCACTCACTCGCCGTTCGCACCTCAAGCATCGTAAAATACTAATTGTCAATTAAATGCCTCAGTCTAGTATTCGGCGGGCCGACTGATTTACAACTGTCCCAGGGAAGACGGCCTGAATCTGCAAGGTGACAATTTATTACGGAGTACAAAGACTGCTTGCAACTGATGACTGAGTGGCAAGTTGCTGAACAGGTTTCCGCCAATTCAAGGCTGAACTCCTGTTTACCAGGCTGTACATCATGGCTAAGCACTACAAATCCCTGCGACCCAGGCAATGTCAAATGTGCTCTTTACAAGCGTTCTAAAGCCCAGTGCCATTTGATGCTTCGGCAGCATGTTATTAAAGGTCGATAAGGTGATGTCACACAGATCACCGTGATACTTGAAGCTTTTTAGCCACAATCTGATAAGATGCCACCGAAATGTACAGATATTTCCTCTGGACGTGACCTATGCCACAGTAAGAAAGAATAACTCTCAACTGTTTCAAGTAATGTGCATCACCATTTACAAATTTGACCAATAATCATTTCTGACAATAATAGTCATTCTTGATGTTCAAGATCTGCATGCTGAAGCTGTTTTTCATAGCCAGTGACTTACAAATATAGGCTCTGTATCAATAACCTTGTAAATACTAACTGATGCTAATTAACACAGCTCGAGACGTGCTGGTTCCGGCGCCAACCCATGCCCATGACCCACTAACCCTAATAAGTGTGTCTTTGGAACTTGATAGTGATTTGAAAAATGGCAGGTTATTTAGCGATTTGCGATTACATCTTACTCCTTGATTCTGTCTCACTCACTAAGTTCAGGGCATCTTCATACGTCATGTTTCTTTGGATCAGTTGATGCATCTATGAAGGGGATTTTTCATTTCACTTCCAGTTGTCTTTCCCCCAGCTGTAGAAACTGCAGAAGGAAATGCCCTTATTGCATCACCTCCACAGTGGTGGCAGACTGGCATAAGCAATTTAAGATCCATTTGCAGCTCCTAAGTTAAATAAACATTCTGGGCTGCAAGCAACAAGACTCAGGCAAATAAGCTTCTTCCACACTTGTCATAGAGCACTACAGCACAGAAACAGACCCTTCAGCCTATCTCGTCCATGCCAAACCATAATCCTGCTGAGTCCCATCGACCTGCACCTGGACCACAGCCCTTGATACCTCTCCCATCCATGTACCTATCCAAGCTTCTCTTAAACGTTGATATCGAGACCCCACCTACACTTCCTCTGGTATCTCATTCCACACTCGCACCACCCTGAGCGAAAAAGATCCACCTCATGTTCCCCTTAAACATTTCACCTTTCACCCTTAACCTATGACCTCTAGTTCTAGTATCACCCAACCTTAATGGACAAAGTTTGTTTGCATTTTACCCTGTCTATACCCCTCGTAATCTTGTGTACCTCCTCTCATTCTCCTATGCTCCAGGGAGTAAAATCCAAACCTATTCAGTCTTTCACTCATGTCTTTGCATGCTGGCAACATCTTTGTAAATTTTCTCCACACTCTTTCAATCTTGTTGATATTTTTCCTTAGGTATGTGACTGGAACTGCATACAATACTCCAAATCAGGCCTCACCTACTCTGTCATTAAACACCTGTTGACAGATTGTTTATTTAAATGTGCTGTTGATTATTAATCATCAAAACAAGTTCCTGGGTGTCAATATGTCTGAGGATCTATCCTGGACCTAACATATCGGTGCAGCTACCAAGGCGGCACGACAGCGGCTATATTTCATTAGGAGTTTGAGGAGTCACCAAAGGCACTCAGAAATTTCTACAGATGTACCATGGAGAACATTCTAACTGACTGCATCACCAACTTGGGGCGGGGGGAGTCACTACAGAAGACTGAAATAAGCTGCAGAGAGTTTGTAAATTTAGTCAGCTCTATCGTGGGCACTTGTCTCCATAGTATGCAGGATGTTATCAGGGAGTGACGCCTCAAAATGGCGGCATCCATCATTAAGGAGCCCCTTCACCCAGGTTATGTCTTGTTCGCGTTGTTACCATCAGGGAGGAGGTACAGAAGCCTGAAGGCACACACTCAACAATTCAGGAACAGCATCTTCCCCTCTGCCATCTTAATGAATCCATGAACACTACCTCACTGCATTTTATTTCTATTTTTGCACTACTTATTTAATTTAATTATTTTATATATATTTACTGTAATGCAGGTTTTTTCCTATAATTATGTTTTGCATTGAACTGGTGCCACAAAGACAACACATTTCACGATATACGCTGCTGTATTAAACCCGATTCTGATTCTGAAAGGTAGCCGCGAGGGCTTTTCCTCGGAGGTGGGCACTGGCTGCCACAGATTGTACACGCAGTCCTTTCCCGAATGTTGGCTAGGTTTTGCTACATGCAGTTAAAGCTTCCCTTTAATTATCAAGCAATTTCAGTAAGTTTCAAGAATTCCATTATGTCATTCCTCATATGACCAAGATAAAACCACAGACAGTGCAACCTTCCAAAAGGGACCAGCCCTCAACCTGTGTTGTCGGTGAGGCTTACTAAAAGATGCTTGTGGGCTGGGGGGGGGTGAATGAATTTCCAAGTATTGCTATGTGCTTGGATTGAATGAAGGGGAGGAGAAGGCCCTTGTGGAACATAAATAATGCACGAGCACTTTGGACTGAGTGACCCACTTCTGTGCTGTAATACTATACATTTATTGCTCTGAAAAGTCATTCTTGACATTCAAGGAAGAGAGGTACATTACCTGGAAATCATTACCATTTCTTGTGTATTTCCTGCATATTGATTTGCTGCTGCGCTTGCTTGCAATGCTGGATTATGATTATGCCTCTGAAGCATTTGCTTACTGTTCTGAGAAATAAGCTGAGATATCCTGACGTGATTTTTTGATCAATGCAAGACTCTCGATACCTCAGGTTTGCTGGTACCGCAGGTATGTAGCTCACAGCCTCGAAAATGCACAGAAAGTTGTCAGGAGCTAATGGTAAAAAAGAGTTAACTCACTGGTCACGCCCTCTGAGTGCAAGGAGTGTGTGGATTAGACAACCAGCCCATCTCCCCTCCTTCCACCTTTCTCCATCTGCATCCCACTAATTTTTCCTCTTTGCTTGCCACCATCTATCATCCACCTGCCCCCCCATCTTCCTACTCCACCTTCCTCCACACCCCTACCCGGCACAACATGCCTGCCATTGTTCACCCCTCCTCAGTCCACCCATCACCTTGGGCTTCTGTCACACTTTTCTCCCCTTCCCCCCCCCCATACCATCCTTCTCCCCTCTCCGCTCCCAGTCCTGATGTAATCTTGACTCAAAATATGGACAATTCCTTTCCTTCCCCCCCTCCACAGATGCTGCCTGACCCACTTGAGTTCCTCCATTAGTGCACCCACTGCTCCAGTTTCCAGCATTTCCTGTCCCGTGTTCAGATTAGACAATTGTTCCTGTGAAGTTTCAGCCATATCTCTGGACTGGTTAACCTGTGATTCCCTGGAATCGGAATGTGCTTCATTATGAAAAAGTGAGGTGGTAGAAGGATTTCTTGGTGGTTCAGTTTATTCTAGTGTAGCGTGAGCATTCAAGTCAACATGTTCTCCCACAGGGTCCTCAGGTGGCTGCATCTGAGAGAAGCACAGCCTTGTCATGGTTTGGAGGCTTGCGTACCCCAACCACCCAGAGAGCTATGCTGGCTTGAATCAGGGCCTTATGCTTTTGCTCAAGGTAGGCCCACCCATACCAAACAGGTCAAAGGGTAGAGGTCAGACTAAGGGTGGTCCACCGGTCCTCCTGGTTCAGGGGCTCAGCTCAGGGCTAACAACCCTGACTGGTCAAAGTATAAATTGTTACGGAAACAGCGACGAGGAATTCTTCTACATTTGTGTGGGACGGTATTCCCGAGTCTCCACCCGGCATTCGCATGGGGCCCCAAGGCCAGGCAGAGGTGGAGGACTTTCACTGCTGTCCTAAGCACCAGCAGGCATAACGGGCAGCAAGTCAGGTGGCCGTAGAGGCTGATCTGACATTGTATTCTGGTACAATGTGCGAAAGAGCAAGTAGTAACTGTGGTTAATAGTTGGGTCCTTTGGCAGTTCCATCTCTCCTTTTCCCCTTCAAAATATTCTAAACAGGATGTATAGTACTGTGCAAATATTTTAAGCAGATATATTATATATATGGCTTGGGTGCCTAAGATTTTTGCACAGTACTGTAGTAATTTTATGTATACCACTGTACTGACGCCACAAAAATAAAATAAATTTCAGGACATAAGACCATAAGATATAGGAGCAGAATTAGGCCATTTGGCCCATCGAATCTGCTCCACCATTTCAGTATAGCTGATCCATTTCCCCCTCAGCCCCAATCTCCTGCCTTCTCCCCGTATCCCTTCATGCCCTGACCAGTTAAGAACCTCTCAACCTCTGCCTTAAATATACCCAATGACTTGGCCTCCACAGTCCTGCTGGTCTGTGGCAATTTCACCCACCTCTGGCTAAAGCATGTGGGTGATGAACTTGTTTCTGATATGGATCTCTAGCGTGGATAGAGAGTGCAAGGGGGGGCAGGATTAGGGGAATCGCGGTCGGGGGAAAGAGGAAGGGAGAGGGGAGAGAGCAGGAGGCACCAGAGGGACATGACGTACGATCAATAAACCAATTGTTTGGAATCAAGTGACCTTGCCTGGAGTCTCAGGGCTGGGAGTGTCTGCACCCGCACCAACCCCCAAGCCAGGCACTCCTTCACTGCCACCTGTCCCTCACTTCACCCGCGGCATTGCACCCTCACCATTCCCAACACCCTCTGCTCCCGCCATATTTACAAACTCGCTCACCGTTCCACATAAACAAATACAAAAGAGCAAAAGTCTCAGGCACCCTAGATGTGTGCCTAAGACTTTTCAACAGCATGTATTGCAACCTCGCAACTTTACAGAAAAAGACTTTGAGAGATTTGACCCCTGGGAATGGTGTGTTGATTAATATTTGTTGCAGTGGCATTCATTATTGGTTGCTGACAGGAAACGGTGTATTAGTACAGACCAGTAGTGATCCCTGAAAATGACAAAGGAGGCCTAGTTTAACAGTTCACTGCTTGTTATGGATTGCGAGCTTCCGCGGTGTTGTTACAAATATAGAGCAAATCACGAACTGCAAGGAATTTGGCAACAAGTTAGATGTAATAAAGCACTCTCCAGGTTGAATCAGACAAGTTACACTCTCACACAACAGGGCAACCCAGACAAATAGCTGGGACAGAGATCAGATTGAGTTCACTTATTGATTATTGCACTCGGTGAAATGGACTGAAGCTTCTAAAATGAGAAGGGGTCAGGAGTGACTCAAAATGGAATGCAATTCTCTGCAGATCTCTTAAGCCTGGTGGAGCCTGGATTGAGGGGATGGTTCACAAGGCAAAACATGTTCTGAAAACCCTGTATCAGCATGATCTTAATGTAATGTCATAAGTGATTCAATTTCTACTAGAGTGTAAATGTTTCCATGTACACAGATAGAGTTTGGCTTATATTTCTCAGTTGCTATGCAATTAAATAGCTTTTTTTTCCATAGTCAGACATCCAGCTCTATGGTAATATCTAACATCATTAGGACATCGTTGAGTAGATGTTAAATTGGGGGTCGATTTCAGATCAGAGAGCTAAATGTTGCAGGGCTCTTGTTTATCATGAAGTTACAGCAACAGCCAGAATCAGGACCATCATTGCTGCTGTTGCTGCTTAAAGCCAGCCTCCACCTCTTAAAGGGGGCGTGCACTTTGACTGCTCCTCAGATATTTATGGTTAAAGATTAACTTTTTTTGTTGCATGTACATGGAAACATGCAGCGAAATGCTTAGCTTGGTATTAATGACCAACACGGTCTGAGGATGCGCTGGGCCCAGCTCGCAAGTGTCACCATGTTTCCAGCGCCAGCTGAGCATGCCCACAACTTACCAGCTTGGAACGTGGAGGGAGATCTCAGCAACTGGAAGAAAGCTACATCGGTGGGAGTTCAATCTGGATTGCTGGCACAGTAATGTGTTAAGCTAACTACCATGTTACCATGCTGCCCTTCCGCAGCCCAGTGTGCCCCACCTAACACCCATCTCATCCAACCTTCAATCAGGCACACAAGACAGCTCAGAGTTACTGAACAATGCCCTCACTACTTAGCAAATTACCCTAACTGGTTTGCATTAAGAACATAAGAACACAAGAAATAAGAGCAGGAGTAGGCCATCTGGCCCGTCGAGCCTGCTCCGCCTTCAATAAGATCATGGCTGATCTGGCCATGGACTCATCTCCACCTATTAACCTTTTCCCCATAACCCTTAATTCCCCTTCTATGCAAAAATCTTTCCAACCTTGTCTTAAATATATTTACTGAGGTAGCCTCCATTGCTTCATTGGGCAGAAAATTCCACAGATTCACCACTCTCTGTGAAAAGCAGTTCCTCCTCATCTCCGTCCTAAATCTACTCTCCCGAATCTTGAGGCTATGTCCCCTAGTTCTAGTCTGACCTACCAGTGGAAACAACTTTCCTAACTCTATCTTATCTATCTTTTTCATAATTTGTTAATGTTTCTATAAGTCTGTTACAGCAATTCAAATGTGCAGGATCGTAAGAAACTGCAGAGAGCACTGGACTCGGCCCAGTTCATCCCGGGCACATTCCTCCCCGCTGTCGGTCGCACCTTCATGAGGTGCTGCTTCAGGAAAGCAATATTCACCTTCAGCAACGACTAGGCAGGAGGTACAAGAGCCTATGACCCACATCACCAAGTTTAAGAACAGCTGCTTCCCTTCGACCAGCAGAATCGTAATCATAGCAACACTACGATCATCTCAAACACAAGAGATTCTGCAGATGCTGGAAATGCAGAGCAACCGGAGGAACTCAGCGTCTATGGAAATGAACAAGCAGTTGACAATTCGAATCAGGATCAGGACTGGTAAGCAAGGGGGAGATGGCAGAATAGAAAGATGAGGGGAGGGGAAGGAGGACAAGCTAGAAGCTAGGTGGGGGATGAAGTTAGAAGCTGGGTTGAAGTAAGATAGGTGCAGAAGGAATCTGATAGGAGAGGAGCGTGGACCATGGGAGAAAAGGAAGGAGGAGAGGCTCCAGGAGGAGGTGATGGGTAGTTGTGGAAAAGAGGTAAGAGGGCAGAGTGGAGAATAGGAGAAGAGGGAAAAATTGCCAGAAATTGGAGAAATTGATGTTCATGCCATTAGGCTGGAGGCAACTTAGACGGATTATGAAGAGCTGCTCTTCCAACCTGACAGTGGCCTCATCATGGCCATGGACCAATGTGTCAGAATGGAAATGGGGATAGGATTTAAAATGGGTGGCTATCAGAAAATCCTGCTCTTTTCAGACAGAGTGGGGGTGCTCGACAAAGCGGTCCTCCAACCTACTTCTCCTCTACAAGGTAGGGGAGGCAGCATCGGGAGTAAATGACCCCGACAGGTTCACAGTTGAAGTGTGTCTCGCCTTGTAGGGCTGTTTGGGGCCCTGATTTGGAGGCAAGGGAGGTGGCGAATAGGCAGGGGTAGCACTTCTGTCACTTGCAAGGATACATCCCTGGAGGGAGGGTAGTGGGGAGGGACGAGTGGACAAGGGAATGACAGAGTGAGCAATCCCTACAGAAAGCAGAGAGAAGAGGGAGGTGAAGATGCGCTTGGTAGAAGGACCCCTTTGGAGATGGCAGAAGTTGTGGAGAACGATGTGCTGGATGTTGAGGCTCATGGAGCGGTAGGTGAGGACAAGAGGAACTCTATCTATGTTAAGACCATAAGACAATAAGATATAGGAGCTGAATTAGGCTATTTTATGTTGGATGTTTGATGTTTTCTTGAACAGGTTCCACTGTGTTTCTTTGTTTTGTGACTGCCTACGGGAGGATGAATCTTAGAGTCGTGTTCTGTATACATACATTGATAAAAAATGCACTTTGTAATGTTTGTTTTTTGCCTATTGGCTGTTTGTCATTCTCTTGTTCATGTATAGTTTTTCATAAATGCTTTTGTATTTTTTTTATTTTCCTATCAATGCCTACAAGAAAATGTTGAAATACATGTACTTTGATAATAAATTTGCTTTGACTAATTACTTTGACTTTGGCGCTTGCGGCCAATACCAGCTCATCCTCTGATCCTGTTAGCTATTGACACAAACAACGCATTTCACTATATCTTTCAATGTGCATGTGACAAATAAAGCTAATCTTTAATCTTTGATCTGATGTCTCATTTACTGTCTCAAACAGCACAGAATAGCCACTTACGATGGATGGGAAATGAACGCTCAATTTGAAACTAAAAGTTGGGAAAGCCTGAATGAATTTCTACCCAATGTGCTTATTAACATTCAACCCTGTGGTAAACTTTTCTTTTTTTCAAAAAACAGCAGTGATGTCAGACGTGGGCCCGAATATCCTTCCTCATTGCATTTTCTAATGACACCAGCAGTCCTCCCACGGAATGGAGAGGTTCCGGCGCTATTGCATCAACACTTTTACTCCATATCATGCAGAGTTATGCATATAGCTTGCTGTAACTTGGGGAAAGTTTTGTCGCGTCTGTTTGTGACTCCAGAGGGCTAGGCCGAGTTTGCTCCAGAATTTCATTCATAATTCTTGTATCAACAATTCCTTTCCCTCCACAGATGACCTCTCCATTAGAGGAAAAGCCCTCCCTGCCACTGAGCACGTGTATAAGAGCACTGCCTCAGGAAAGTAACGTCCATCGTCAGGAGCCCCCACCGTCCAGTCCATGCTCTCTTCTTGCTGCTGTCATTCAGAAGGAGGTACAGGAACCTTAGGTCCCACATCACCAGGTTTAGGAACAGTTATTACCGTACAACCATCTGGCTCCTGGATCAGTGTGGATAACCTCACTCACCTCAGCAATGAACTATTGCACAATCTATGGATGTAAACATGAGGAATTCTGCAGATGCTGGAAATTCAAGCAACACACATAAAAGTTGCTGGTGAACGCAGCAGGCCAGGCAGCATCTCTAGGAAGAGGTACAGTCAACGTTTCAGGCCGAGACCCCTCCTGTCTTCTCCTATCATTTTGGATCTCCCCCTCCTCCTTCCACTTTCAAATCTCTTACTAGCTCTTCTTTCAGTTAGGCCTGACGAAGGGTCTCGGCCCGAAACGTCGACTGTACCTCTTCCTAGAGATGCTGCCTGGCCTGCTGTGTTCACCAGTAACTTTGATGTGTGTTGCACAATCTATGGACTTGCTTTCAAGAACTCTACAACTCAATGTTACTTGTCTATCCTTTCACTATTTACTTATTATCTTTTTAAAAAAAAATTACATATTTTGCCTTCTTTTGCACATTGGTTGTTTGTCAGTCTTTGTGTATAGTTCTTCATTGATTCTACTGTGTTTCTTTATATCTACTGTGAATGCCTGCAACAAAATGAGTCTCAAGGTAGAATATGGTGACATATCCATACTTTGATAATAAATTTACCTTGAACTTGAAACCTAACAGAAAGGCTACTGTCAGCCCATGTGGGCAGCAATGTCTCGCCCCATTACGCTGAGCACCGGCGCTCCCCAAGGCTGTGTGCTCAGTCCGCTGCTGTTCACACTGCTGACGCGTGACTGTCTGGCAGGACTCAGCTCAAACTGTATCAAGTTTGCAGATGACACGACAGTGGTTAGCCTCATCAATAACGATGATCAGCCGGGGTACGGAGGGGAAGTGGAGTGGCTGGTGGATTGGTGTCAGGACAATGACCCAAGTCTGAATGTGGAGAAGACCAAGGAGTAGATTGTAGACTTCAGCATGGTGCTAATGAACCATCCCCCACCTCCGTACATACATGGCTTCTCTGTAGAGAGAGATAAGTGCTCCAGTTCCAGGAAGTTCACATCACCGATGACCTCACCTGGTCCCTCAATATCCCCTCCCTGAATGCGAAGGCACAGCAGCACCACACACAACTTCCTGAGCAGATTGAGGCTCTCCCCACGTTCTCCATCTTGACTGACTTTTACAGGAAAACTATTGAGAGTCCTGACAAGCTGCATCTCCATCTGGTATGGCAGCAGCCGAGCACTGGACTGGAAGTCCCTACAAAGGACAGTGAGAACAGCTGAGAGGATCATAGGGGTCTCCCTACCATGCATCGCGGACATTTATCAGGAGCGCTGTGTATCCCACCCATTCATCCAGCATCCTCTTTGAAATTCTACCATCAGGCAAGAGACTCTGATGCATAAAGACAAGATTGGCCAGGATGGGAAACAGTTTCTTCCTTCAGTCCATTAGGCTGCTGAATTCCCTGCCACTGCGCATTAGAAGTGTCATCAGATAATTTGCACTGTACCCTACACTATTTGATTTATGCACGTTACTTCGTTTATCTCTCTGTAATTCTGACTTCCCTAAGTTATTGTGTGTTATATGTATGTTAAGTGTACTGCTGCGCTTTACACCCTGGTCTGGAGAAACATTGTCTCATTTGGTGATATACACATACATAGTTAAATGACAATAAACTCGACTTAATGCTTCTCAATCTGCTGTGTTTCTCCAGCAGATTATTTTGCTCCGGGTATACATATAAAAATAAATAGACAGCGTTTGCAACGCACATACTCAAAACACTGGGGGAACTCAGCAAACCAGGCAGCATCCACGGAGGGGAATAAATAGTAAACGTTTCGGGCTGAGACCCTTCATCAGGGCTGGAGAGGAAGGGAATACAAACTTATGGGTGATAGGTGAGACCAGGTAAGGGGAAGGGTGGAGGGGGGGAAATAAGATAAAAAGCTGGGAGGTGATAGGTGGAAGAGGTGAAGGGCTGAAGAAACAGAAATCTTTTAGGGGAGGACAGTGGCCACGGAAGAAAGGGAAGGAGGGGAATGAAAGGGAGGTGATGGGCAGGTGAGGAGAAGAGAAGGGCAGGGCACAAGGAGAACCAGAATGGCACCTGACCTGCTGAGTTCCTCCAGCATTTTGTGTGTGTTGCTCAACATTCCCAGCATCTGCAGACTCTGATGTTTATGACAGCATTTCCAGTCTCTTATACCTCCGGTTTGCTCACTGCTAAGTTTCTACAAAGCCCGCCAACTTTGAACAAGCTGAGAGACGAGTTCTGTGGGATTCTCTCTCACTGTTTCCCCTCTGTGGTTTCTAAAGTTGTCCTGACCTTCCAGCACGTTCGCTAACTGGCTCCTGTCCCACCCCTCCCCCTCTCCTTTATTTTCAGCTGTCTTCCCTCTTCACTCTGAGTCGTGATGCACGGCCGTGACCCAAAACGTCAACAATTCCTCCCCCCACGGATACTGCTCAACCTGCTGAGTTCCTCAAACAGTTTATATTTTCCTCCAGATTTTTGCATCTGTGGTCTCTCGCGTCCCCAAAGTTAATTCAACTTGACAGCTTTTAAGTGCAGCTGAATTTCTCCTTGCGTTTAGAATTTATTTGTCTTCCACTTCCGGCAAATGTAATTCTGCTAAATCCTACCTCCATATTAGAAGGGTAAAGGACAGTTGAGGGTGATGAGTTGCAAAGGTTCTGACAGTATTTGCAACATTTAAAATACATCCACACTCACTGGCCACTTTATTAGGTATACTTGTACATCAACATCATCAATGTGCCGTATTGTATGACATGGGCAATCATGGTCTTCCCTCTGTATTTGACCATGATTGTTCCTGGCAAATTATTTCTTGCACCAATTGTTTGCCATAGTCTTCTTCTGGGCAGTGCCTTTACAAGATGGGTGACCCCAGCCATTATCCATACTCTACAGAGATTGTCTGCCTGGCATTAGTGGTCACATCATCAGGACTTGTCACATGCACCAGCTGCTCGTACGACCGTCCACCACCTGCTCTCATGGCTTCATGTGATCCTGATCAGGGGTGGGAGGCTAAGCAAGTGCTACACCTTAACAAGCAGGCTAGTAGAGAGAAGCAGCATCCTACACCTCCTTTGGTGGAGACATATACATTAATGCAAATATCTGATCAGCCAGTCATGTGACAGCAACTCAATGCAGACATGCTCAAGAGGTTCAGTTGTTGTTCAGACCAAACATCAGAATGGGGAAGAAACGTGACCCAAGTGACTTTGACCATGGAGTGATTGTTGGTGCCGGACAAGGTGGTTCAAATATCTCGGAAACTGGTGATCTCATGGGATTTTCATGCAGTCTCTAGGTAGGGGTTCTCAACCTTTTGTGCCATGGACCCCTACCATTAACCAAGGGGTCCGTGTACCCCAGGTTGGGAACCCCTGCTCTAGACTGCAGAAACCAAAAAACCAAAAACAAAATCCAGTGAGTGGCAGTTCTGTGGGTGACAATACCTTGGTAATGAGATCAGAGGAGAATAGCCAGGCAAACCACATGTTACAACAGTGACGTGCAGAAGAGCATCTCTGAAAGCACAGCATATAGAACCTTTACGTGGATGGGCTACAGTAGCAGAAGGCCACAAGCACACTCAATATCTACAGGAGGTACCTAATAAAGTGGCCACTAAGTGTAAAGACAAAAGTTGAGGTAAAGACTAGTGTTATTGGTCACACATACATCAAAACAGCAAGATGCATCGTTTGTAGCAAATCAAATCAGTGAGGCTTGTGCTGGGCAGCCCACAAATATCTCCACACTTCCAACACCAACCACAGCATGTCCACAACTTACTCGCCCCAACTAGGTCTTTGGACTGTGGGAGGAAGCTGGAACATCCAGTAGTCCATGTGATCACGGTGAGAACGTACAAACTCCTTACTGAGAGCGGCTGGAATTAAACCTGAGTCAGTGATAGCTGGCACTGAAACACAATTATGCTAACCTGTGTTACCATGCTGCCTGGTGCCTAACTATGAATACAATTTCTTTCAGTTTTAGTTAAGGTTCTTCAGTCGGCATCACCAGTACAACGTGTGGTCTGCTCATTGTTTGTCAATAAAAAATGACATCGGCTTTAATAAATATTCCATTTGTAACTACTGGGAAACATAGAGGCTTTGTCACTGCTGTGTCTGGTCAATTATCCACTGGTATTCCACTATACAGATTGAATGACTAATCCTCTACTTTTTTATTTAGTAAAATGTGAGGTTTGACCGAGTTTTGATTGCATTCAGATTTATTCATCTCTGCATTTTACACACTGTACGTTCCTTTGGCGGCTGGTTTTTCTTCCTGTTCCTTCTGCTTACAAGCAATGGTCTTCAGCTTGGAAAGGAGCAACAGATCAGAAAACGAGGGTTAGTCATTTGTTACAATTGCGGCTTGATCCCTGCGATTACCCGATAGGTTTCACATACATATGTATTTATTGAGAGATACGGCATGGAACAAGCCCTTCCTATCCGACCCACACTGGTCAACAGCCCACCCATTTAACACTAACCTAATTTTTTATTATAAAGAAAAGTCTCTTAAAAGACCCTATCGTATCCACCTCCACCACTGTTGCCGGCAGCCCATTCCACACACTCACCACTCTGTAAAAAAAAACTTACCCCTGACATCTCCTCTGTACCTACTCCCCAGCACCTTAAACCTATGTCCTCTTGTTGCAACCATTTCAGGCCTGGGAAAAAGCCTCTGACTATGCACACAATCAATGCCTCTCATCATCTTATACACCTCTTATCAGGTCACCTCTCATCCTCCGTCGCTCCAAGGAGAAAAGGCCGAGTTCACTCAACCTGTTTTCATAAGGCATGCTCCCCAATCCAGGTAACATCCTTGCAAATCTCCTCTGCACCCTTTCTATGGCTTCCACATCTTTCCTGTAGTGAGGTGACCAGAACTGAGCACAGTACACCAAGTGGGGTCTGACCAGGGTCCTATATAGCTGCAACATTACCTCTTGGCTCCTAAGTTCAATTCCACGATTGATGAAGGCCAATGCACTGTATGCCTTCTTAACCACAGAGTCAACCTGCGCAGCTGCTTTGAGCGTCCTATGGACTTGGACCCCAAGGTCCCTCTGATCCTCCACACTGCCAAGAGTCTTACCATTAATACTATATTCTGCCATCATATTTCACCTACCAAAATGAACCACTTCACACTTCTCTGGGTTGAACTCCATCTGCCAGTTCTCAGCCCAGTTTTGCATCCTATCGATGTCCCGCTGTAACCTCTGACAGCCCTACACACTATCCATAGTGCCTCCACCCTTTGTGTCATCAGCAAACTTTCTAACCCATCCCTCCACTTCCTCATCCAGGTCATTTATAAAAATCATGAAGAGTAAGGGTCCCAGAACAGAACCCTGAGGCACATCACTTGTCACCTACCTCCATGCAGAAAATGACCCATCTACATCCACTCTTTGCCTTCTGTGGGCAGGCCAGTTCTGGATCCACAAAGCAATGTCCTCCTGGATCTGATTCCTCCTTACTTTCTCAATAAGCCTTGCATGGGGTACCTTATCAAATGCCTTGCTGAAATCCATATACACACTACATCTACTGCTCTACATTCATCAATGTGTTTAGTCACAGCCTCAAAAAATTCAATCAGGCTCATAAGGCACGACCTGCCCTTGACAAAGCCATGTCGACTATTCCTAATCGTATTATACCTCTCCAATATTCATAAATCCTGTCTCTCAGGATCTTCTCCATCAACTTACCAACCACTGAAGTAAGACTCACTGATAATTTCCTGGGCTATCTCTACTCCCTTTCTTGAATAAAGGAACAATATCCACAAACCTCCAATCCTCCGGAACCTCTCCCGTCCCCATTGATAATGCAAAGATCATCACCAGAGGCTCTGCAATCTCCTCCCTTGCCTCCCACGGTAGCCTGGGGTGCATCTCATCTGGTCCTGGCAACTTATCCAACTTGGTGCTTTCCAAAAGCTCCAGCACATCCTCTTTCTTAATATCTACATGCTCAAGCTTTTCAGTCTGCTGCAAGTCATCACTACAATCACCAAGATCCTTTTCCGTAGTGAATACTGAAGTAAAGTATTCATTAAATACCTCTGCCAGGATTCACAGTCAATCAAAAGACAAAGTAAATTTATTATCAAAGTATGTATATGTCACCATATACAACATCAAATAATTAATAAATAAATCTTATTCATCGTTCTTTATAGAGTATGTGTATAACTCACCCCTGACATCTCCTCTGTTTACAGCACCTTAAACCTGTGTCCTCTTGTGGCAACCAGTTCAGTCCTGGGAAAAAGCCTCTGACTATTCCTAACTTCCACCCACAGAGACTCCGTAGACAATCCCTCCATGACGTCCACCTTTTCTGCAGCCGAGACTATCTCTGATCAGTGCCACCCCCCATCTCTTTTGTAAACACAAAATACTCTGCAGATGCTGGGGTCAAAGTAACACTCACAAAACTCTGGAGGAACTCAGCAGGTCGGGCAGCATCTATGGAAACAAACAGTCAACATTTCAGGCCGGAACCCTTCGTCAGGACCTCTTCGTCCCACCTCTTTTGCCTCTCTCCCTGTCCTTTCTGAAACATCTAAAACCCGGCACTTGAAGTAACAATTCCTACCCCTGAGCCATCCAAGTCTCTGTAATGGCCACCACATCATAGCTCCATGTACTGGTCCACACTTTAAGCTCATCCACTTTGTTCACAATACTCCTTGCGTTAAAATGGACACATCTCAAACCGTCAGTCTGAGCACGTGCCTTCTCTGTCACCTGCCTATCCTCCCTCATACACTGTCTTTAAGCTTTCTCTATTTGTGAGCCAACTGCCTCTTCCCCAGTCTCTTCAGTTCGGTTCCCACCCCACCAACAATTCCAGTTTAAACTCTCCTCAGTAGCCCTAGCAAACCCCCCGCCAGGATATTGGTCCCCTGGGATTCAAGTGCAACCCGTCCTTTTTGTACAGGTCACACCTGCCCCAAAAGAGGTCCCAATGATCCAGAAATCTAAATCCCTGCCCCCTGCTCCAATCCCTCAGCCACGCATTTATCCTCCGCCTCATTCTATTCCTATACTCACTGTCGCGTGGCACAGGCAGTAATCCCAAGATTACTACCTTTGCGTCCTGCTTCTCAACTTCAGTGTCCTGAACTGTAATTACATTGCGCTAACAGCTACGCTATTGTGGATTTTTGATCTCCTCTGAGTACCAGAAGACACATGAACACTATCCATGATTATTTGATGAGCTACAGTATGTTGTTTCAATCTTCCATTTCATCTTAAAGTCTTTTGGCTTTGTGATATCCATTCTCCTTGACAATGCATTAAGTATTGAGATAGAACATAATAGCAGAGTACAGGTGCTTCAGCCATCGATGTTGTTTCGAACTTTTAACTTTCTCTAAGATCAATCTAACCCTTCCCTCCTACATAGTCCTCTTACCCATGTGACCATCTATGTCCCTAATGTGTTTGCATCCACCACCGCGTCAGTAGACTCCATTCACCCACCACTAAAATCTTACCCCTAACATTCCCCTGCACTTTTTCCCCAATCACCTTAACATTATGCCCCCGTGTATTAGCCATCTCCCCACCCCACTTCCCGAAAAAAAAAGTCTCTAGCTATCTGCTCAATCTATGCCTCTTATCTTGTATACCTCTATCAACTCACCTCTCATCCTCCTTTTCTCCAAAAATTTCCAGTTTATTCAACCTTTCCTGTAATCCAGGAAGCATCTTGGTAAATCTCCTCTGCTTCCTCTAAAGCTTCCACATCCTTCCTATAATAAGGGGACCAGAATGGAATATTGGACTAAGAAAATGTTTTGTAGAGCTGCAGCATTGAGTTCAAGAGCAGTGAGGTAATTTCCCAACTACTGAAGGTCAACACTATATGCCTTCTTCACCATCCTGTCAACTTTTGAGGCAACTTTGAGGGATCCATCGATGTAGCTGTCAACATCCCTCAGTTCCTTTATTCTTGAGATTCATGGAGGGATATTTGTTGCTGTTATTGTGTCTGGCCAAAGTATAACTCCAGTCCTGCCTGGTTTAGAAATCAAGAAGATCGCTGTAAAGAGTTTATACGCTCTCCCCATAACCACATGGGTTTCTGATGGGTGCTCTGGTTTCCTCCCACAGCCCAAAGACGTACTGGGTTGTTGGGTCAACTGGTCATTGAAAATTGTCCTATGATTAGGCTAGGGATTGCTGGGTGGTGCGGCTTGAATGTCTGGAAGGGCCAATTCCGTGCTGTGTCTCTAGAAATAGAGAGTAGAAACTGATGCTCCTACATCAGTGGTCCCCAACCACCGGGCCGCAAAGCACGTGTTACCAGGCTGCGAAGAAACGATATGATTTGTTGATATGAAACAATACGAGTCAGCTGCACCTTTCCTCATTCCCTGTCATGCACTGCTGAACTTGAACACCTGCCCCCCGCCGGTCGGCCGGTCCGCAAGAGTACTGTCAATATTAAACCAGTCCGCGGTGCAAAAATGTTGGGGACCCCTGTCCTAGTTGGCAACCTCAGGATTGAACGTGAAACCTCTGGCTCATTACCTCTAAACCAGGGCACCCTTCTCAACCCGTCGGTTATTGGCTTAAACCCTGTTACACCTACTTGAGAGCAATAGCCTAGATAGATACACCAGTGGGTCTACTGGGAGACTGGTGTATTGACAGAGAACGTTGAGGCAGTATGGTTGCATAGCGGCTAACGTTGCAGCACCAGCAACCCAGGCTCAACTCCTGCCATTGTAGTTGCTCTCTGTGTATCAGAGGCATGTTATTGAGGTGTCAGGTAAACTGCTCCTGAAGGTAGTACATAAAAAGAAAAGACAGTGACACACACACATACACATGTACGAGAACCTGAGGTGCTTCCTATCCGATATTCCAAACTGCATTTTGTAAACGCAAAGCTTTTATTAGTGTACGCTAGTCTGAACTGTGAAGTGAGGAGAACCTTTAATTGAAGGTTCAATGTCAACTATTTTTCCCAGATTTTCCCCATCCCCTTCAGCCGAGATTCCTGCTTCCTCTCCCTGCCCAGCAAACTGCCAGGATTCACAGTCAATCAAAAGCCAAAGTAAATTTACTATCAAAGTACGTATCTGTCACCATGTACAACATCAAGATACATTTTCTTGCAGGCGTTCACAGGAAAATAAAGAAATAGTGGAGTTTGTGAAAACTATGAATAATAAAGACTGACAAACATCCAATGTGCAGAAGGCAACCTGAGCCAATAATAAATAATAACTTAAAAATAATACAGAGAACACAAGTTGTAGAGTCCTTGAAAGAGTCAACAGATTGTGGAGTCAGTTCATTGCTGAGGTGAGTGAAGTTATCCATACTGGTTCAGGAGTCTGATGGTTTCAGGGCAACAATTGTTCCTGAACATGAAGGTATGGGACCCAGGGCTCCTGTACCTCCTTCCCAATGGTAGTAATGAGAAGACAGCATGGCCTGGATGGTGGCTGTCCTTGATGATGGATGATGCTTTCTTGGATAAACTTACTACTACTCAGGTGAGTCTCCCTCGTGGCTCAGGACTCTTACTACAATCAGGCCTTTGATTTACTCCTCAAGCCAACGAAGCTCCTTTTGCATGTTATTTCATGACTGGAACTTCAAAATGGATTTGTGAAGCCTTGATTTGAAGCGTCTCTCCCTCTGACCGTACTGAATTTTGGGAGCCTGGCTCAGAAGGCCAGAGGCAACCAGAAAGCATGAATTTAATTGGAGACTCTCAGGGAAAGCAAGGGCGAACCACTTACCTGCATGAGAAGTGGTCACCATCCATCAGACTGGTGAGCACCTGTGAGGGTGATAGTCCTGTCAGCGTGATGACTGATAGACAATTTCCTACACTCACCACTAGCCATCCTGAAGGCAAATGCAATAAAACTGAGGGCAAAACAAAGGCGCTTCTTGGCTATAAAATTCGCAATTTTAAACTCGAGTTTGGTTACCATAAAAATTTATTTTAAATAAATATTCCTGAATCCATCAGAACCTTTCAAATTGGATTGGCTTTGTTTATTCCCCTTGTAATGTTGATGGGATTAAAGTCCAGTTGTCAAACGTCTGTGCTTTAGCCAGTGACACTTGAAATTTGAGTCTAAAATGGCTTAAAGTCATGCCTGACCTTCAACTAATAGTTTAAACTGAACGGCCTGCATGCCCAGACTGAGCTGCGGAGGAAAAAATCCACACACAGCAGTGAACTCTGGTCCCCTGGGTATAGTCAGGCTTCTTCACTTCATGGCTGATGTCTGTGTTTCCAACTGTCAAGGCCACAAGCTCTGGAGACCCTCCTTGCCTCTCAGCCTCCCCCTCTCTGTTCTCCCTTAAGACCCCCTTTAAACTCTCCCTTTGGACAGTGCTTTGTTCTAAATGCTTTCTTGTTTGACATGGAGGCTAATAACACAAAATGCCTTGGGGTGTTCCATGTTTGGGGTGCTACTCTGAATTCACTATTAAACTAAAGAGACAATGCCTTGAAAGAGAACCTGTGCATGAAAGAGTACACCAGACAGTCTCTGTTCCCGAGTTGATCACTCTTGGAGAGATAACAGTGTTTTAACAGATCACGTCTGGTTGCCTATGTGTTTGTTCAGTCAACGGGTAACTCTAGCTATTTTTAGCAATGCGTTGCAATGCATTAACCTCATTTTCATAGCAGTAATCCAATGATTAAAAGCTCAAACTGCTTTGATTAATCGGCTTGTTTTTTTTTAGTTATGGAGAATGTGCAGGAGAAACCTCCACAGAACAGAACTGTGCAAAAGGATTAACAGCAAGTGTTCCAACAACACTGTGAACGCCAGTGTAATCTTCAAGATCGGTAACAGGAAAGCATCCAGAACGGAAGGAAACTAGATTCAGTATGGATACATTTATAATGGCAGTTCCAAACATAACATCCATTCATGTTACCATATTCAATGCTGACAGTTCAGGGAGTGGCGGGGTTAAACATAGGAAATAGGTGGAATAGGCCATTCGGCCCTTTGAGCCTGCACCGCCATTCAGTACGATCATGGCTGATCATCCAACTCAGAACCCTGTACCTGCCTTCTCTCCATACCCCCAACCCCTTTAGCCACAAGGGCCATATCTAACTCCCTCTTAAATATAGCCAATGAACTGGCCTCAACTGTTTCCTGTGGCAGAGAATTCCACAGATTCACCACTCCCTGTGTGAAGTTTATCCTCATCTCGGCCCTAAAAGGGGAGAGGAGGGTAGAGTGGGGATGGAGAAGAGGGGAGCGAGTTAACACTGACTTTGATGGTAACAGAATGGTGACTTGACAGCTCCTTTCCAATGTATAAAATCACCCTCGTGTCCTGACTGCTCGTTCAACTGGACAGCAGTTCTTGAAGAAGGGCTGAGTTGTTCTATGTTAAGGGTACTAACTATATTCAACTTGAATTTGAAATTATGCTAAAGGTGACATTATATGAAAAAGTGAAGTATTTTCAGATGTGACTGAAGCAAAAACATGTTATTATATCACTGGTAAGATCTTACGGTGTGAAATTTGGCAGTTATAGAACCCTTAGGCCCACAATGGTGTGCTGATCATTTTACCTACTCCAAGAACAATCTAAAGCTTCCTTCCTTTGGGTGGCAGGGTGGAGATACGTCTCTACCACAGGAGGTGTAAGGCACTCCTTCCCTCTGCTAGCCTGCAGCTCACCCTCGGGTAAGGTTAGCCCCGACTGGGGTCATGTGAAGTCGTGGGAGCAGGTGGTGGACGGTCCTACGAGTAGCTGGAACACATCACAAATCCTGGTTATGTACCACTGACACCAAGCAGACAGTATTGATAATGGCGGGAGTCACGTCTTGTAAAGATGTGTCCCAGAAGGTGGCAATGGCAAACCACTTTTGCAGAGAAAAAATTGCCAAGAGTTATCACGGTCATGGATAAGACCATGATCGCCTAGGTCATGGGACACGGCACATAACAAACAAACAGACCTACATAGCCCTCCAATTTCCTATCATCCATGTGCCTACCTAACAGCTTAGATGCCCCTAATATATCTGCCTTTACCACCACCCCTGGAAGTGCATTCCCTGCACCCATCAATCTCTGTGGAAAAAAAAACCACTTCCCTCTGATGTCATACTGGGGCTACTAACTAAATGCAGGTTGAATTTGTAGCTAAGCTAAAAACAACATGTCAAGTATAAGTAAAGTATTTTCAGCTGGGACTGAAACAAAAACATGTAATCATGTCATGATCACATGACTGTAGAATCTTTTTGAGTGAAAATTGGCAACTTTCCTTCCTAACATCATAGCTGAATCAGTATCAGATATATGATCACTGACCTATGCTGTGAAATTAGCTGTTTTATAGCATCAGCCCAGTGCAATAGGAAAAATTAATTACTATAAGAAATATATATTAACAAATAAATATATAGTTCAAAAAGAGAGCTAAATAGTATTGTTCAAAATGTGCAAAGTAGTGAGGTTGTGTTTTTGGATTCAAAGACCATTCAAAAACCTGATGGAGGGAAAGAAGCTGTTTCTAAAACTTTGAGTGTGTTTTCTCAAGCTCCTGTACCTCCTCCCTGATGGTAGGAAGGAGAGAGGGCATCTTCTAGATGGATGCTGCCTTCTTGAGGTACTGCCTTTTGAAGACGTCCCTGACGGTGTGGCATCTTCAGGACAGTGTCTACCCTTCAAAAGTACTTCAATTTTAAAGGGCATTTTACTAAATTTTAATAAAACAAAATATTTAATAAAATAGCCCTAGGGTGTAAATTTGGATATCAGGGGGTTTCCCTCCTTCCTTAAAGAACTTCTCAAGTGAATAAATCAGTTTAAAGAGTCCAGAACTTTTGCCAGACCCAAGTACTAGGAAAGTGTAATGGTTAAATATACCTTCCCTTCTGATGTGGTTTTAAGTTCTTATTCTTGCTACAAAACATAGGAGCAGAAGTTAGGCCATTTGGTCCATCAAGTCTGCTCAGCCATTCCTCCATGGCTTATTTATTATCTCCATCAACTTGGGTGCTATGGTAGTGTAGTGGTTGGTGAGACCCTATCATAGCGGACCGCTCCAGAGCATGGAGTTCAGTTTTGGTGCTGTTCTGTAAGGAGTCCTCCCTGTGGAATGCATGGGGTTTTCTCCTTGGTGCTCTGGTTTCCTCTCACAGTCTGAATTTGTAGCAGATAAGTTAATTGGTCATTGTTGAATCATTGTGGCTGGAGCCAACGACTGCAAGGGTAAAAAGACCCTGATGGGAGTTGTATACAGACCCCCAAACAGTAGTAAGGATGTTGTCTACAAATTACAATGGGAGATAGAAAATGCATGCCAAAAGGACAATATTACAATAGTCATGGGGGACTTCAATATGCAGGTAGATTGGGAAAATCAGGTTGGTGCTGGATTACAGGAAGGGCATTTTCTAGAGTGTCTACAAGATGGCTTTTTAGAGCGGCTTGTGATTGAGCCCACCAGTGGATCAGCTATTCTGGATTGAGTGTTGTGCAATGAACCAGAATTTATTAGAGAGCTTGAGGTAAAATGACCCTTAGGGGAGAGTGATCATAATATGATCAAACTCATCCTGAAATTTCAGAAGGAGAAGCTAAAGTCAGATGTATCAGTATTACAGTGGAGTAAAGGGAATTACAGAGGCTGAGAGAGGAGTTGGTCAGAAATGATTGGCAAAGAACACTGGCAGGGGTGATGGCAGAGAAGCAATGGCTGGAATTTCTGGAAGCAATTCACTAGGTACAGGATATATACATCCCAAAGAGGAAGAAGTACTCTAAAGGAAAGATGACAACCTTGGTTAACAAAAGTCAAAGCCAAAGAGAGGACATGTAATAGAGCAAAAATTAATGAGAAGTTAGAGGATTGGGAAGCTTTATAAACCAACAGAAGGCAACTAAAAAGTCATTAAGGTAAACATGGGATACAAAGGTAAGCTAGCCAATAATATTAAAGAAGATACCAAAAATTTCTTCAGATATATATCACTAGAATTCAGAAGAATGAGAGGTGACCTCAGTGAAACATATTGAATGGTGAAAGGACTTGATAGAGTGGATGTTTCCTATGGTGGGAGAGTCCATGACCAGAGGACATAGCCTCAGAATAGAGGGATGTCCTTTTAGAATGGAGATGAGGAGGAATTTTTTAGTCAGAGATTGGTAAATCTGTGGAATTCTTTGCCACAGGTGGCTGTAGAGGCAAAGTCTTATGTACATTTAAGGCAGAGGTAGATAGATTCCTGATTGATAAGGGTATGAAGGGATACGGAGAGAAGGCAATAAACTGGGGCTGAGAGGAAAATTGGATCAGCCATGATGTAATGACGGAGTAGACTCAATGATCCAAGTGTCCCAATTCTGCTCCTATATCTTATCTTGTACCTTATTGCAAATTGTTCCGTGATTAGATTAGGGTTAATCAGGCTTGTTAGGGGTTGCTGGGGTGATGTGGCTCAAAAGGGTTGGAAAGGCCGACTCCACACTGCATCACTAAATCCATAAATAAACTCCATTTTCTTGCCTCCTCCTCATAAACTTTCATGACCTGGCTGATCAGGAACCTATCAACCTCCGCTTTAAATACACCCAATTACTTGGCCTCCACGGGCGTCTGTGACAATGAATTCCACAGATTCACTAGCCTCTGGTCCTAGACTCTCCCACTACAGGAAACATCCTCTTCACGTCCACTCTATCTAGGCCTTTCAATATTTGATAGGTTTCGGACCAGAACTTAGACCCAGCACCAACGTGAGGGTGTATTCCACATGGAAAAACTACAGCAGTATCTTAGCTTCTTGTTTGGGGGATAAGATTATTAGTGGATTTCTGCATGGGGTTAGTACACATCTGGCCAAAAGTAAAATTCCCCACAAGTTTACTACTGAAATAGAAAGAGGAAGAAGAAAGTCACTAGAGCACTGACTATTCACCATAACAGGAATATAATGTAGCCTGATCGCTGATGAGCCTTGCGATGCTTATGACTTCCTCATTCGCAAAGATACCATGGAAAGTTTCTGAAAAATGTAAACTGAGCAACAGTGGTGGTTTTAGAAAGACAAGGGCACATCTGTGCAGATAGGGCTCCAGCTGTTCTACTTTACAACATTGCTCCTGTACCTAATAAAGTGGCCCCTGAGTGTATGTCCGTGGTCATCTGCTGTTGTAGCCCGTTCACTACAGAATGTGACATTCTGTGCATTCAGAGATACTCTTCTGTACACCACTGTTGTAACACGTGGTTATCTCAAGTTCAAGTTGATTGTCATATGACTGAACATATATTCAACGTTACTCCAGACCACAGAGCACCCACACAACATGCAACATGTGCAGCACATACACTAAAGTATTATACTATAATTAACTTCAAGTATCATTTAAAATGCATGTAGTAAAGTGCAGCACCAGTAAAATAGTAAACAACTCACTGACCTAGTGATGTGACCTCCGTGATCGCAGGGTATTCGTCAGTCTCACAGCCTGGCAGAAGAACCTGTTCACCAGTCCGGCAGTCCTTGTCCTGATGCTCCTGTACCTCCTTCCTGACGGTAGTGGGTCAAAGAGATCGTGGGATGGGTGGTAGGGAGTTGTCAACATTGCTTTGGGCCTTTCATCTGCAACACTCCCAGTAAATGTCACAAATAGGGGAGAAGGAGACACTGACGATCCTCTCAGTGGTTTTTACCGTCCTCTGTAGGGTCTTGCGATCCAATGCCTTGCACTTGAGTTACTGTCACCTTCCTGTCAGCTTGATTCAGTCTGGTCATTGTCCTCTGAACCCTCTCATTAATAAGGCACTTTCACCCATAAAACTGCCACTCTCTAGATGTTTTATTTATTTTTCACATCATCCTCTTGTCAACTGTAGAGACTGTTGTGCAGGTAAACCCCAGGAGATCAGCAGTTTCTGAGATACTCAAATCACCCCATCTGGCACCAACAACCATTCCACAGTCAAAGTCTTAGATCACATTTCATCCCCACTCTGATGTTTGGTCTGAACAACAACTGAACCTCTTAACCATGTCTGCATGCCTTTATGCATTGAGTTGCTGCCACATGATTGGTTGAATGGATATTTGCATTAACGAGCAGGTGTGCAGGTGTACAGGTGCACCTGATAATGTGGCCAATGAGGGAGGATTAAGCAGTGATCACCTTTCAGTCACTGGCAAGAGGGATAGATGAAGCAGCAAATGTATGATGAGGGATGGTTGAGGTCAGGGATGGGTAGAGTGAGTGATGGGAGGGAACAGATGGAGTGTGGAATCTGTTGGATCTGGAGACGATACTTTCCAAAGTTTTCTTCAGAAGTTATTAACGAGGCACATATCTTATGGTTTCAGCCATTTTAGAGCATAGAACACAGAGTACTACTGTACAATACAGGCCCTTTGGCCCAAAGTGTTGTGCCAACCTTTTAACCTACTCTGAGATCTATTTAACCCTTCCCTCCCACATGGCCCTCCATTTTCTGTCATCCATATGCCTATCTGAGAGTTTCTTAAATTCCCCTAATGTAATTTTTTAGAAATTCTTTGCAGTAAAGGTCAGAAATGGTCAGCTTGTAAGAGCAAGCAAGGCAGAGGCTAACAAAGGATAGGCACAAGAGATGTTGGAAATCTGTGCTGTAACTACCAAACTAAGTGGCTGTACCTGGCTATAACAGTAAATGCCTGTAAGTAACTGGCTGTAACAAAGTTTCCTTTTCAAATTCAATGTTCCAAATAATTTCATTACTAAAGGATGTACGTGTCACCACGAACTGCCCTGAATCTCACTTTCTTGTGGGTGTTTGCAGTAGAATATAGAAATACAATAGAATCAATGAAAAATGACACAAAAACAAAGACTGTCACATAACCAAAGCGAAAAAGACAAACTGTGATGATATATTATAAAAATACAATAATATTGAGAAGATAAGATGTAGAGCCTTTGAAAGTGAGTCATAGGTTGTGGAATCAGTTCAGTGTTGAGGTGAGTGACGTTATCCACAATGGTTTAGGATGCTGATGGATGTAGGGTAATAACTGTTTCTGAACCTGGTGGTGTGGGACCTAAGGCTCTTGTCCCTCTGTCCTGATGGGAGCATGGCATGGATGGTAGGGGTCCTTGATGATTGGTGCTGCTTTCTTTATGACAGTGCTCCTTGCAGATGTGCTCAGTGGTGGGGTGGGCTTTTTCTGTGTTGGACTGGGCCGCATCCACCACTTTCTGTAGACTTTTCCAATTTTATACCACAGGCCAGTTTGAGCCGATTTACATGAGAAACCCATTTTTGCAGGTATTGAGTGAATCAGAGACACCAGAGATTCTGCAAGATACCAGATATCCTAAGCCACACATGAAGCACTGGAAGAACTCAGCAACTAAGGCAGCATCTATGGAGGAGATAAACTGTCAATGTTTAGAGCTGAGACCCTTCATCAGGACTGAATCACATACAGCTTTGCAGGCAAAGAAATTACAGGTTTAGAACCAAATATACTACAAACTATTACAAGTCTGTAGACAAACAGGTGATTATACAAACATATGAGCAGATGTAAGGAAAGTTAAAACTACAAGATCTGGGCACTGTTGTGGCAGGAAAGCATCATTCGTTATCAAGGACACCCCCATCAGGCTCTTGAACCAGAGGGGATAACTTCACTCACCCCATCATTGAAATGTCCCCACAACCTATGGATTCACTTTCAAGGACTCTTCATCTCATGATCTTGATATTTATTGCTTACTTATTTATTATTATTATTACTTATTTATTTTTGTATTTGCAGTTTGTTGACTTTTGCACTTTGGTTGAAGGCCCAAGTTAGTGTGGTTATTGTTCTATTATGGATTTATTGAGCATGTCTGCAAGAAAATGAATCCCAGCGTTGTATATGGTGACATGTATGTACTTTGATGATAAATTTATTTTGAACTTTCAACAACAAAAATAACAATCTGGACGCTAATCCAAAAATAGATGGAATGAGGGGTGGGTGGATGTTGGAATAGTTGAATGAAGGTTGGATGGATTCGGCAATGGGTGGGTGAGAGATGATCGGAGTGGGGGACGGGATGGTGGAATGGGGAATGGTGAAGGATGAGTGGAACAAACTTTGGGTGGGGTAAAGAAGAAATGGAGGGGTAAATGAATGGATGAGGTTTGTGAGGAGTGAGAGAAGGCTACCTCGAGGATGGAGGTGGGGTGGGGATAAGATACACGAGCAGAGCAATAGAGAAATCAAGGGTTAGGTGATGGGCAGACCACTAGGCCTGGGTGAGTGGTAGTTTAAAGGATGAAGATGCTGAGTGGGGTCATTGGTTAAAAGATTTTAAAGATTAACCTTATTTGTCACATGTATGTGAAAACATACAGTGAAATGCATCACTTGCGTCAATGACCAACACGGTTGAAGATACGCTGGGGGCAAACCGCAAATGCCACCGTGCTTTCAGAGCCAATATAGCATGCTGACAACTCGCTAAACGGCAAGTCTCTGGAACGTGGGGGGAAATCGGAGTGTCTGGGGGATAACTACACTGTCAGAAAGAGAGTGTACATACTCCTAACAGAGAGCAGCGGGAATCAGTCCCCTGATCGCTGGCGCTGGAAAGTGTTACGCCAACTGCTACACTGCCGTGCAGTTAGATGCTAGGTGAAGCAATGGATTAAATAATCGTAGGAACCACGATGAGTGGGGCACAATTTGGCAGCAAGAGAATTTGTTGAATAATAATAGTTGTCTGAGGTGGTGGGAAATGGGTAGTACATCAGGTGTTGGGGTAGCCTCTATTACCTTCTGTAAGGATTAGCCACAATTATTCTCAGCTCATTCCCAGGGTGGAGGCTTGGGTTAAAGGCAGATTGTGTGAAAAGCCCCCAACCTGATTTACATCTTTAAATAATCTGCCACCTCTTCCAACCAGTCTGCTGACCATTCATCTCAAGATCCATTTGAAAAATTCAAGTACATTCAAAGTTCAAATTTCAGACTGGTAGAGCAAAAGACTCAAATAAAAAATAACAAGCAAACAATGTGATGAAGAATACAAAACTGTGCAAATACAAAAACATCAAAACAATAAATAACTAAATAAACAAACAAACAAATAAATAAATGGACAAACTAACTGAGAATATGAGATGCAGAGTCCTTGACAGAGAGCCCACAGGTAGTGTTCAGTGATCAGTTCAGTGTTGAGGTGAGTGAAGTTATCCACGCTCGTAGAACCTTTCAAAATTAAATGATTGCTTGCCTCTCACCTACGTATCAGTGCTCTGTCGGAACTGCAGGTGCTATTCATTCAGCATCTCTGTCTTTATCTCTCCAAGGATTGTCCTACATGGGCCAAAGACCCAAAGGTCTTCCCCTAAGCCTTTCACTGTACGTTTTCACATACATGTGACCAATAAAACTAACCTTTAAAAATCATCATCATTATTATGTAGATATCCCACCATGCAAAAACTCATTTCAGGGAGGTCTCAACCTCATTTCTCAGGAGGTCTCAGCTGGAAGTCTCAACCTCATAGCAGTCTGAGCCAATAAATTTGTTAATTTTGCAAGACATCAGAATTTGGCAGCACCAAAAGCAGCTCCATCAACTGGCAGAGCTCTTTGAACCACAACTGCCCTGAGCTCACCGATGTTACTTTGGACAGCTTCCCCCAGAACTCAACAACTGGCAAACTTTTGTAGTTTGGCACCAGTCCTTCAAGGTTAGTTGAGACATAATCCGGGAATCACTTCAACAAGTCTTTTACGGTCATTCAACCCACCATGGGCAATAGAAAAGTCACTGTTGCAAACAGTGCAGTGAGCAACACTGTCATTATTTTGACCCCTATCAGGCAGGGGTACACTTTAGTGTAGTCTGGGGTGACGTATGTTTTATATTTTCTTTTTTTGGAACACTCTGCCATGGCGCTGCAGGACACTAAACTGAACTCATGGACAATGAAAGAGAGAGAGAGGTCAACTGTAAAGCCCACCCACAGAGAATACTGATAGGCTCTCTCTCTCTCACTCTCGCTCACTTGCTCTCAAAAAAATCCATTTCTGGGATATTGCATATAATTTGCGGGCGTCAGGGAGCCACTATCAATATGCAGGAGACTCCCGGAACTTCCGGGAGAGGTGGGATGTCTGATTATGTGCCATGTCATATGACGTGGGCGATCTTCTACCTGACTTTAATTGCATGTGGGGAAGACCCCCTTCATGCCATTGTTCTTATTTTTTCTCTTTCCATGACCATGACTGTTCTTGGCAAATTTGTCTACAGAAGTTGTTTGCCATTGCCTTCTTCTGGGCCGTGTCTATACAAGGCGGGTGACCCCAGCCATTATCAATACTCTTCAGAGGTTGTCCGCCTGGCGTCAGTGGTCACATAACCAGGACTTGTGATATGCACCGGCTGCTCATACGACCATCCATCACCTGCTCCCGTGCCTTTACATGACCCTAGATGGGGTAAGCAGGGGGGCTAAACAAGTACAACACCTTGTCCAAAGGTGACCTGCAGGCTGGCAGAGGGAAGGAGCACATTACACCTCCTTTGGTAGAGACCTATCTCCACTCTGCCACCCTTTTTCTGCATTTAACCCCTGTTTTAACACAGTTGTTGCTCATTCATTGTCACCTCTCCTCCCAAAACAGTTCCATGTCAAATTAGCTTGACAATAAAATCCGTAAAGTGGCTGGATGTTTTGCCACATTTAAAGTATTTCAGAAGACGCTGTAATCGGTGCATTAGTTGTGACTTCCTGTACAATACTCACATTCAAATAAATGAGCAAAGCTAAATAAAGTTTAATTACCAAATTAATGCTACTGATTAAGGCACATTTCCTGAGACAGTATTTAGAAGGCACAGTGCCAAGATGAAAATATGTTATCCCCTATAGTCTGTACTGGGTGTGTTGGTCAGTAACATGGGTTCAGATGCAATAACTGAATGGAAACGATGCATTTCACTGTGTGTTTCAATGTACATGTGATACATGGATCTGAAAAACTGATTGAAGAAGTTACTGAGTCAATAAATTTATTTAACTCCTACACCTCCTACACCTCCTCCCTCAACATTGTTCAGGACACCAAATAAATGAGACAAAACTTCTCCCGCGAGTCTGTTAGAGTCATCTACTGTGTTAAGTGCTCCTGGTGCAGCCTCCTCTACATTAGTGAGACCCGATGCAGATTGGGGGACCGCTTCATTGAGTACCTTCACTCTGTCTGCCGCAACAGGTGGGATTTCTCGGTTGCCACTTTGTTGGGTAACTTCGAGTCTGCCACAAAAAGGCAGAGTTCTATGTTGCTACCTATTTCAGTTTGCTTCCCATTCCCATTCTGACATGTTGGCCCATGATCTCCGCGATGAGGCCACTCTCAGGTTGGAGGAGCAACGCCTCATGATCTGTCTGGGTAGCCTCCAACCTGATGGCATGAGCATCAGTTTCTCAAACTTCTGGTAATTTCTCCTCCCTCCCATTTCTCTCTCTTTCCATTTCCTATTCTGGTTCACCTCTCATTTCTTCTCTTCTCATCTGCCTAGCGCCTACCTCCGGTGCCTCTCCTCCTTCTCTTTCTCTCATGGTCCACTCTCCTCTCCTATCAGATTCCTTCTTCTTCAGCCCTTTACCTCTTCCACCAATCACCTCCCAGCTTCCTACTCCATCCCCCTTCCCCACCCACCCATCTTCCCCCTTAACTGGTTTCACCTATGACCTGCCAGCTTGTATTCTCCCTTCACCCCACCGACCCCCTTCCCAGCTCGTCCTGATGAAGGCTCTTGACATGAGACGTTGACTGTTCATTCCTTCCTGACCTGCTGAGCTCCTCCAGCACCCTGTTCATGTTGTTCAAGATTTCCAACATCTGCAGAACCCCTTGTGTTTATGATTTAACTTCACCACCCAGGTTTATATATTTTCTACAGTGTAGGCAAAGGTCAAACCTCCAAATTCACTTACTGCCTTTAAGCACAGGTTATAACTTAAACTTTGATTGTCACAGTTTGTGTAATCACCTGAGGCCCATGTATGCAATAGCTCATAGGCATAATATTCTAGTCAATAATAGATGTTTTGCGGTTATTCAGGAAGTGCATTGTTTAGCAAGTCTTTATGCTACACAATGAATTAACATTATTCCACTGGCAAGACTAAATGCTTAAGGCCATTCAAAGTTTAAATTCTGATACATTAGGAACTTTTCAAATTGAAAAACAAGGTTTTTGCAATTCCTAATTCCGGGAACTTTGCCAGTTAGATTTTAGTAGTCTTTGAACTCCTGAGTATTGGAGAGTGCGTTTGTTTTGGGAACATTGGGATCTGAGATCACAGTCAGAAAGTCTTGAAATCTAGAATTATTGCCTGAAGCTAGATCATTCGAAGTAACAAAACTGGTGCGTGCTGTAGAGATCAGAGCTCACTTCTGCAGGGAGTCTGTAGAAAGTCTAGGGCATATTAGGAGAATGGGCAAAGAAATGGCAGAGTTACAAAATACACATGGACTAAGATGTTAACTGTCCTGTGCTATCACCAGTGGGATCATCAGTTGATCTGCCACCTGTCTTCAGGAGTTTCGGCCCGCTTATGATCAAGACTCTTTCGAGGTGGGGGGCCAGCAGTGCTAAAGCACCACCTCCCACTGGTGAGCTTAAAAACTTGGCATCTGCCTCTATCAGAGTTGTTGGTCACTTCCATCCAACAGATAGTCTACTCTTCAGGTGTCTATACAACTACTGAAGGGTTTGCAAGATATGTATACACTGTCTGACTATCTGCCCCTCTGGACATACTTGGTCCACACCCATGCTGATCCTTTCTCTGCTACCTCAGCTACAGCCCTGCTGGTTGACTTGATCTCTCTTCTAGTGAAGCCAAGGTCACGCAGCCACTTCTGGAGAGTGAGCGCAATAAACCCACGGCAGCCTACTTCGAATGGATAGCATGAGACCTTCCACCCTCTGCCTCTGCACTCTGATCTTAATTCTGCATACTTGGTTAACTTGCGCTCATGGGCTTCATCGATGTTGTCTTCCCAGGGGACTGTGAGTTCACCAATAACCGCTTCTCTACTGGTGTCAGACCATACGATTATATCTGGACGCAATGTTGTGAAAGCTATTTGCTCTGGGAAACTGCCTTTCCCGCCCAGGTCAGCCTTGACACACCAATCATTGGCTGAAGAAAGTATGCTTGATCGTGAGCCTGCGCTGTACACCCTTGACTTGGAGGCTTCTTTCACAAATGATATGCGATGTTCTGTGCAGCATGGGACATGAGATAAGTTGTGCTGCAGTACTCTCTGCTCAACCGCTTCTCTTACAACTTTGAGAACGTTGTTATGTCTCCAAGTGTACATGTTGCTGGAAAGATTGACTATGCATGCACTCAAGATATGTTGAAGTGTTCCCTTCTCGCCACAAGCAGCACACCTGTCTGTCTTATCTTCATACCAGGTGCTGAGGTTGGCAAGTGTTGGGAGCAGATCGTATGCTGCTCTGCATAGAAAAGAAATGCGGAGCGGTTCCATCTGCCACAGAACATTCCAAGATAGGTGTCGTTCTTCAACACTTTCCCACCGGGTCCAAGCCCCTTGTTTGGCCAGGCCAGCTGTTTTAGTTAACCTCTTCTCCTCTTCTACCTCTCGTATTTCTTGTGTTACAAGCTCACGGTGCTCCTTACCTGTAGAAGATGACCATCACTTGTGGGTTGTCCATCCCAGTCCCTGGCGGCCTAGCTGGATGGCCCCAACCGTCTCCTTGTGCTTCAATCTGGACTCTGCCTCATCAACTGCTACACAGGCTGACCACTTCCTGCCTGATCTCACATCCAGCTAGGTGTTCTTGATGACAGGGTCTTTTGAGTCTCGAAGCATTAAGAATGATCTTACCTTGGCTACATTGACCTCCTCAACAAGGGATTGCACTGGGATGGTAAGCTTTGTCTGGCTACTGTGGATTGCAACATTGGTGAGGCTGCTCAGTACTCCAAGCCACTTCTTCACATACTTGTTGATCTTCCGTTCCATTGCCTCAACGTGGGACATTGCCACTTCATAGACAGTTAGTGGCCACATTATCCATGGCATCAGTCTGTACTGCAAACACCATAACTTCAACTTGCCAGGCAAGCCACACTCGTCAACAGACATCAGACCTCTGCTGATCTGTTCTCCTGTCTCTTGAACCCTCTTGGTGTCTCTCAGCTCCTCTGTGTACCGTCGCCCGAGGCTCATAACTGGTTGGTCCTGAATGTATGGAATCTCCTCTCCACAAAGGGTGAAATGAAAGTCAACCAGCTTTCCTCTCCTAAGAACAAGGCTCCTTGACTTCTTGGTCTTGAACTTCATTTTTCCCTAATCCATTAGCTCCTCGAGTCTAGATACTACATTTTCCACTGCCTCCGTGCTGGGACCCAAAAGGGTAAGATCATCCATGAACGCTCGTATTGGTGGTAACTCCTCTCCGCCATCAAGTGCGACACCTGGTCCCACTGGTTCTGCAGCCCTCACAATGACCTCCATGGCTAACACAAAAAGGATGGGTGAAATTGCACATCCCATTGGGATTCCAACATCCAAGCTCTGCCACCTAGTTGTAAACTGCTGAGTGGAAAACCTCATCCGGAAATCGTTGTAGTACTGCATAACAAAGTTCCTCACCTTAGCAGGAATCCATAGGAATTGCATCGCAAACTCAATCAGGACATGGGGAACAGAACCATACGCATTTGCCAGGTCAAGCCAAACTACAGCCAGATTTCTTCTCAACCTTTTTCATTCCTGGATGGTATGCCATATCATACGAATGTTCAAGGCATCCTGGGAAGCCTGGTATTCCTGCCTTCTGCACAGATGTATTTACTAATCCATTTTGTAATATAGATGTAATATAGTGTAGGGAAGAGTATGTTCACGCACTTTGATAGAAGGAATAAAGACGCAGGCTATTTTCTAAATGGGGAACAAATTCAGGAATCAGAAATGCAAGGGGTATTGGGAGTCCTCATGTAGGACTCTGTAAAGGTTAATTTGCAGGCCGAGTCTGCGGTAAGAAAGACAATCTCAATACTAGCATTCATTTCAAGAAGACTAAAATATAAAATCAAGGATGTAATGTTGAGGTTCTATAAGGCATTGGCCACACTGCATTTGGAGTACTGTAAGCAGTTTTGGGCTCCTCATCAAAGAAAAGATTTGGTGGCATTGGAAAGGATCAAGAGAAGGCTCACAAGAATGATACTGGCATTGAAAGAGTAAATATATGAGGAGTGTTTGAAGGTTCTGAGCCTCTATATGCTGGTGTTTAGCAGAATGAGGGGGGAATCTCATTGAAACCTATCAATGAGATAAATGGCCTGGATGGAGTGGATGTGGAGAGGATATTTCCAGTAGCAGGGAAGTCTAGGAGCAGAGGGTACAGCCTCAGAATAGAAGGATGTCAATTTAGAACAGAGGTGAGGAGGAATTTCTTCAGCCACTGGGTGTTGAATCTGTGGAAATCATTTCCACAGACAGCTGTGGAGGCCAAGTCATTGCATATATCTAAAGTGGGGGTTGATAGGTTCTTGATTATTAAGGACATCAAAGGTTGCAGGGAGAAGGCAGAAGAATGGGGTCAATGATGGATGCTGACTTTCCAGCGACAACGTTTTGTGTAGATGTGTTCCTGGTGGAAGGGTTTTACCTGTGATGGACTGGGTCATATTCATTACTTTTTGCAGGATTTTCCGTTCAAGAGCATTGGTGTTTCCATACAAGACCATGATGCAATCAGCCAATATATCCTCCACCACACATCTATAAAAGTGTGTCAAAGTTTTAGACATCATGCAGAATTTTCACAAACTTCTAAGGAAGGTGAGGCACTGGCCTGCTTTCTTCATAATTACACTTGGGCCCAGGACTAGACCTCTAAACTGATAACACTGAGGAACTTAAAGTTGCTGACCCTCTCCATCTCTGGTTCCCCAGTGAGGATTAGCTTGTGGACTTCGGTTTCCTGCTCTTGAAGTCAATAGTCATCTCCTTGGTCTTCCCCCCGTTTGGTCTTCCCCTGTTTAGAGTGTCTAGAACCATGGATCACAGTCGTAGAATTGTAGAACTATCCATTCAGGAATGAAATGAGAAGGAATTTCTTCAGCAGAGGGCAGCGAGTCTCTAGAGACACAAAAGATTCCAGAAGATGGAATCTGTTGTAACAGATAATCTGCTAGAGAAATTTGGCAGTTCAGGCAGCAAGTATAGTGGGTGGCAGGTAGAGCCTGTGGACATTTCGGGTCGAACTCCTGCACCAGGTCTGAGAGTGGGGAGGGCAGTTGGTAAGTAGAAGGAAGAGAAGGAGTTGTTGAGTCAGGAGCCTTTGGAATTCTTTAACCATGAAGGCCGTGGAGGCTTTGTGGCTTGGCGCATTGAGAACTGGAATAAAAAGGAAAAAAAATAAAGATTGTTCCTAGAAAGTGGGGGAGATTTAAAGACCAGCCATGATTTTGTAGAATAGTAGAGTAGTCAGGAGGGACCAAAGAAGCCAACTTAGTTAGTGTGATGGAGTCATGCAGCACAGAAACGGGGTCCTCGGCTCAACTGGCCCATGCCAGCCAAAATTCCCACCTCAGCTAGTCCCAATTGCATTAATGTACCTGTCTCAGCCGCTTCCTCTGGCAAGTTTACTCATTAAATAATTGCTACTACATGATGATGCCATTAGGTACATGGCTGGCACCAGGGAAGTGCCAACCACATTAAGGTGCCCTAGAAACATAGAAACATAGACAACCTACAGCACAATACAGGCCCTTCGGCCCACAAAGCTGTGCCGAACATGTCCTTACCTTAGAAATTACCTAGGCTTCCCCATAGCCCTCTATTTTTCCAAGTTCCATGTATCTTTCCAAGAGTTTGTTAAAAGACCCTATTGTTTCCACCTCCACCACCACTTCTCAGCCCAGTTTTGCATCCTATTGATGTCCCGCTGTAACATCTGACAGCCCTCCACACTATCCACAATACACCCAACCCTTACGTCATCAGCAAATTTACTAACCCATCCCTCCACTTCCTCATCCAGGTCATTTATAAAAATCATAAAGAGTAGGGGCTCCAGAACAGATCCCTGAGGCACACCACTGGTCACCGACCTCCATGCAGAATATGACCCATCTACAACCACTCTTTGCCTTCTGTGGGCAAGCCAGTTCTGGATCCACAAAGCAATGTCCCCTTGAATCCCATGCCGCCTTACTTTCTCAATAAGCCTTGTATGGGGTACCTTATCAAATGCCTCGCTGAAATCCATATACACTACATTTACTGCTCTACTTTCATCAATATGTTTTCACATCCTCAAAAAATTCAATCAGGCTTGTAAGGCATGACCTGCCTTTGACAAAGCCATGCTGACTATTCCTAATCATATTATGCCTCTCCAAATGTTCATAAATCCTGCCTCTCAGGATCTTCTCCATCAACTTACCAACTACTGAAGTAAGTCTCACTGGTCTATAATTTCCTGGGCTATCCCTACTCCCTTTCTTGAATAAGGGAACAACATCCACAACCCTCCAATCCTCCAGAACCTCTCCTGTCCTTATTGATGATGCAAAGATCATCGCCAGAGGATCAGCAATCTCCTCCCTCACTTCCCACTGTAGCCTGGGGTACATCCCATGTGGTCCTGGTGACTTATCCAACTTATTGCTTTCAAAAACTCCAGCACATCCTCTTCCTTAATAGCTACATGCTCAAGCTTTTCAGTCCACTGCAAGTCATCCCTACAATCGCCAAGAACCTTTCCCGTAGTGAATTCCGTATTAAGTACCTCTGTCATCTCCTCTGGTTCCATACACACTTTTGTACTGTCACACTTGATTGGTCCTCTTCTCTCATGTCCTATCCTCTTACTTGTAGAATGTCATGGGGTTTTCCTTAATCCTGTCCGCCAAGTCCTTTTCATGGCCCCTTCTGGCTCTCCTAATTTCATTCTTAAGCTCCTTCCTGCTAGCCTTATAATCTCCTAGATCTCTATCATTACCTAGTCTTCTGAACCTTTCGTAAACTCTACTCCTTCTTGACTAGGTTTACAACAGCCTTTGTACACCATGGTTCCTGTACCCTACCATTCTTTCCCTGTCTCATTGGAATGCATCTACGCAGAACCCCACACAAATATCCCCTGAATACTTGCCACATTTCTTCCATACGTTTCCCTGAGAACATCTGTTTCCAATTTATGCTTCCAAGTTCCTGCCTGATAGCCTCATATTTCCCCTTATTCCAATTAAATGTTTCCCTAACTTATCTGTTCCTATCCCTCTCCACTGCTATGGTAAAGGAGATAGAATTGTGATCACTATCTCCAAAATGCTCTCCCACTGAGAGACCTGACACCTGACCAGGTTCATTTCCCAATACCAGATCAAGTACAGCCTCGCCTCTTGTAGGCTTATCTACATATTGTGTCAAGAAACCTTCCTGAACAAACCTAACAAACTCCACCCCTTCTAAACCCCTCACTCTAGGGAAATGCCAATCAATATTTGGGAAATTAAAATCTCCCACCACAGCATCCCTGTTATTATTACACCCTTCCAGAATCTGTCTCCCTATCTGCTCCTCGATGTCTGCACCTTGTGCATGGAAGTGTGGCAATTGCCCAATGGAATTCAATTTGCCCCAGCAATGTTTGCTCGGATAGTCTAAATTGCAAAATTGGTTTTGTGTATGATATATAGAACATTGCACAGTACAGGCCCTTCAGCCCATAATGTTGTGCCTACATTTCAACCTACTCTGAGATCAATCTAACCCTTCCTTCCTACATAGTAATTTTTCTATCAGCCATGTGCCTATCTAAAAATCTAACAGCCTCTTAAATGTATCTACCTTGACCACCACCCCTGCGAATGTGTTCCATGCACCCAACCTCTCTCTGTGTAAAAGCCCTTCCTCTGACACTCCCCCTAAACTTTCCTCCGATCACCTTAAAATCATGCTTCCTGGTGTTAGCCCTCTCTGCCCTGGGAAAAGTCTCTGATCTATGCTTCTTATCATCTTCTCCACCTCTAGCAAGTCACTTCTCATTTTCCTTTGCTCCAAAGCTCCTTCGCTCCTATCTCATTCAACCTATTCTTATGAGACACACTCTCTAATCCAGGCCAGATCTTGATGAATTCCCTCTGCACAAATCCCCATGTATTAATCAGAAATTTACACTTAAATTAAATGGATGACAAGGTGGAGCTACATCTCTACCAAAGAAGGTGTAAGCCACTCTTTTCCTCTGCTAACCTGTAGGTCACCCTTGGGCAAAGTGATGTACCTGCTTAGCCCCTTGATCAGGGCCACATGAAGCCATGGGAGCAGGTGGTGGATGGTCGTATGAGCAGCTGGTGCATATCACCAGTCCTGGTTATGTGACCACTGATGCCAAGTAGGCAAACTCTGAAGAGATTTGATAACGGCGGGGGTCACCCGTCTTGTAAAGGCACTGCCCTGAAGAAGGTGATGGCAAACGACTTCTGTTGAAAAATTTGTCCAGAACAAGCATGATCATGGATAGACCATGATCGTCCACGTCATACAACAGGGCATATAATGATGATGACTCTTAAATTCAATTACTTGGAACATAAAAATGAAATCCACTATACAACAGGTGTTGGAATAATGGGGCCACTATGTTAGACTCTGGATTTGTGTGTTAATACGGGATGCTAAGTCGGATGTTTGCATATTAATGCTGCTTGCTAAGCAATTGAGATGAGCTTTGCAGCACTGGCACAGTACAGAACTATGAAGCTGCACTGTTGGTAGGTGGAATTAGAATCTCACACTCACTAACTTCTTGGGAAATGATGAGAGGTTATGAGCGCTTTTGAAGAAGTTTGAAAACAGGCAAACAATACCAGAAATGTTTTTCTTGAGAAAAATGAGTCATTATTACTGTTAGCCACAGATATGGAAGGAATTCTACCTCAAGTCAAGGATCAAGGATCAACTTTATTTGCCATATACATTTACACACACACTCAGTAGTGACTTTATTTGTACCTCCTGTACTTAATAAAGTGGCCACTGAGTGTATGTTCATGGTCTTCTGCTGCTGTAGCCCATCCTCTTCAAAGTTCAATGATGCTCTTCAATATACCACTGTTGTAATGCATGGTTATTTGAGTTACTGTCAATTTCCTGTCAGTTTTGAAACAGTCTGGCCATTCTCCTTTGATCTCATCATTAACGCCCTCAGAATTGCCACTCACTGGATTTTTTTTTGCTCCTTGCACCATTGGCTGTAAACTCTAGAGACTTCCGTGTGAAAATCCCAGGAGATCAGCAGTTTCTGAGATACAACGCTCAGACCTCTCCATCTGGCACCAACAATCGTTCCACGGCCAAAGTCATTTAGATCACGTTTCTCCCGCTATCCTGATGTTTGGTCTGAATAACAACTGAACTTTGTTGGCCCTGTCTGTGTGCTTTTATGCATTGAGTTGCTGCCACATGAATGGCTGATTAGATATTTGCATTAACAAGCAGGTGTAAAGGTGTACCTAATAAAATGGCCACTGAACACATTAGGAATTTGGGGTGGTTTGTTGGTACAACATACAGTAATAAACAACAACTATCAACAATTATAAAGTATAAAAAATTATATAAAAATAAAGTTACAAGTATAGATATGGAATAAAATGAGCATAAATGCATAAATACCAGCATGTATTTCCTTTGTAAACACCATTATAAAAAGTAGTTTAAAATGTTTACAGTTCGGTGCAGTGACAGGATAATACATAGAGGGGGTGGGGAAGGGCTAACTGGAATGGTTGATCAGATAAATTGCCTCGGGGAAGAAACTTTCAAGATGATGTGAAGTTTTTGTTTTAATATTCTGATAAGCGCTTTCCAGAAACCATAGCAAAAACTTAGTGAGGAAGATTTTTTTTTACCGAGTATATCAGGCAATACTCAAGCCCGCAGGTCAATCAGAGGTGAAGCCCAATGGGGCTTGTTTTGCTGCTGCAGTTTTGTTGTTTGTTGTATCTTGTTCTGCCAAGCATTGAGGGCACGCTATGTTGGCACCGGATTTGCATGGTGACTCTTGCGGGCTGTACTCAGCTCATATTTAGGTTCTGTTGGTTGCTAACACAAATGACGCATTTCACTGTATGTTTTGATGTGCGGGTGATACATAAACGAGTCAGGTTCTGAATCTGAAAATAATATCACTTACAGACCGCCTGAGCCAACTGGGTCTGTCTGTGCAGTAGGCAGACAATGGAATTTGTTCCTGTCTGGGAAGTTCCCTTTCTGACAAAAACAACACAGCAGCGAAGGCAGTTTCATTTGGTGGGTTCATTCAGATAGGTCACTTCTCCGAGAGTTGTCACCCCGCCATGGCAGAGGGGCTTGTGAATTCCTCTGATCCCTACAGAGATGCCATCTGGAGTTTAGCCATCTGGCACTTAACTCCTGGTAGGGTCACCCACGGTGATAAAGTCAAGCGGGGGGGGAGGGGTACCAGACAGAGAACAATCCAACCAAGACCTCAGTAGTGGAGCTGGTGGACGATGATGACGCACCTCAATGGCAGTGAAGGCTGAGGAAGCCTGCGGCAGTGAAGGGTCCCCAGTTGTCTTGAATCAGAATCAGAATCAGGTTAAATATCATCGGCATGTGTCATGGAGTTTGATGTATTGCAATTTCATGCTTTGCAGCACAATGCAATACATTTTAATAGAAAAGATAGTGAATTGAGCTAAGTGTATATATATTAAATAGTTAAATAAGTAATGCAAACGTAGAAATTTTAAAAAAGTAGTGAGATAGTGTCCATATGGTTTAATGTCCATTCAGGAATCAGATGTCATGCCACAGCACTCGGATCCTGATCTGCCAAGGACCGTGTGTTGTCTGCCCGTGCGTCGGCCTCCCCATGTCAAACAAGGTCATGCACAGGCGTCCCCCATTAAGGGAACCCACCCTACCAGAATATGTGGGTCCTGGATCGGCTTCTCCGACCACCTGAGGAGCCACCAATAGACCGCCCCTGAGGAGAACATTGTACCTGACTTGAGTGAGTCACTAGTACTACTACTATCACCGAAAAACCAAAAGTTACCGAAGCAGCTGAGGACTCTCTGTTTATAAAGGGGATGTTATTGCTGCCAACTCCCTGGGAATTCCAGCGTTAGAAACAAACTGTGTGCTGTGGCGTCTGAGCAAAGGATTAAACTGGTGCATCAGTGTTCATTTACAGCAACTTCTAATCACAGCACAGGCATATGAAATAGCCCTTCCTGTTCGTGTTATTTATACTCTTTGAAGGCTCTGTAATGTTGGCTCCGGTTGAAAGTTAGTGGTCTGACTTTGCTTGCGCTGAGCACTCCACTTGGATGTGTTTTGCATTTTGCGTAGTCGTGAGGCTAAATCCACCTCACTGCATCTGTAAGGTCTTGTACATTAGCACACATTACACAGAGTGTTGTTACTCCTGCCCACTGCAATGGCTAATCAGGACATCCACCCAGTGGCCCCTTGGTTAGCTACAACAGCCTGTGTAGAGACAGGCCCGGCTCCGCAATTTGGCGGATTGTAAATGATATTATTTTCAGATTTAAATTCATTTGTTTATCACAAGTACATTACATATTTTTATATTTGATCCCTGTGTATGAGGAATGAGGGCCATCCCTGATCGCTTATGGATCTCGACCATGAAATCAAATGTTTGCAGTGTTAGAACTCTGACTGCGAATGCTTTGGAAGCCTAGCCAAGAGAGAGCAGTTTTCAACAATCCCAAGTGGGTGTGGAGGCTGGGCTCTGAAATACGTCAGGATTTTGGCTCAAGTCCCTTCAGCATTTCTGTGTCTCCCAAAACTCCTGCTGCCCACTTATACGTTGTGAAGTTTGTACCATCTCCTGCAGTTACTTTTATGATTTTATCCAAATGAACCAAGGGCTAATCAGGACATAGTGGCTACTTTATTAGGTACAGCAGTCTCTAGAATTTACAGACACTGGAGTGAAAAACAAAAACCATCCAGTGAGAGGCAATTCTGTGGGTGAAAACATGTTGTTAAAGAAAGTGGTCAGAAGAGAGGTACCGGACAGGTTCAAGCTGACAGGAAAGCAACAGTAAACGGTAAACAGTAGGGCGCATCACAACCTGGTAGGGAAATTGTCCTGTCCAAGACCGGAAGAGGCTGCAGAAGATTGTGAACACGACACAGCACATCACACAAACCAATCTTCCGTCCTTGGACTCAGTTTACACCGCACACTGTCGGAGCAGTTCTGCCAGGATAATCAAGGACACAACCCACCCAGCCAACACACTTTTCGTCCCTCGTCCCTCCGGGAGAAGGCTCAGGAGCTTGAAGACTCGTACGGCCAGATTTGGGAACAGCTTCTTTCCAACTGTGATAAGACTGCTGAACAGATCCTGACCCGGATCTGGGCCGTACCCTCCAAATATCCACACCTGCCTCTCGGTTTTTTTGCACTACCTTACTTTCCATTTTTATATTTTCTATTTATGATTCATAATTTAAATTTTTAATACTTATCCAGGGAGCGGGAAGCGCAGAATCAAATATCGCTATGATGATTGTAAGCTCTAGTATTAATTGTTTGGTGACAATAAAGTATAAAGTATAAAGTATAATTGAAATAACCACACATTACAACAGTGGTGTGCAGAAGAGCATCTCTCAACACACTGCATGTTGAACCTTGAAGTGGATGGGCTACAGCAGCAGAAAACCACTAGGTGTAATTTCAAGTCAAGTTAAATCAAGTTTATTATCATATGCCAAGGTACAGTGAGGTTCAGAGTTACAATGAAGGACTTGCACTGGCATCTCAACACACAGATACACACCTATTTTATCTGACTTCATATAGCAGAATATTTTCTAAACCAGTTTTATGGTAAAATGCTGATTACTTTAATTCATTGATGATCTATCGCTACCTTGTGCAAGATGGTGGTTAGCAATCTGCCAGCTACTAAAGCTGTGTTAAGAAACCAATCTTGGCAGGGCAGCATGCCAAATGCAAAGAGAGACTGAAACCATTGAGGTATTCAAAAACTGCATTTACAAAAATTCCAGTTTCCTTACGAACAAAAACTGAGATTGCTAATGGAAAAATATTAGAAGTTTTAAATATGAAAAAACGATGATCAAGATTGAACTGTTGTTTTGGTTAGATTAAATTTATCCAATTAATTCAATTTTGGTGGTCTCGGTCTGGTGTAGGTTTCAAGTATTTTTGGGAAGGTGTCGCCACAAATGCTTGTGCATTCTAAGAATTTGCATTTTAAAAAAATGGGTGTAGGTTTTGCTGACAAAGCCGGAAATTTTGTTAATTCTGTTGCCTTTGAAGCCATGTGGTGAGCTGCCTTCTTGGACTGTCTCATTCCTTCTGGTGAAGGTATTCCCGCACTGTTGGCTGAGAAGTGATTCCAGGATTTAGACGAGGTGACAATAAAGATTAGCTTTATTTGTCACATGTACACCAAAAGAGTGTGGAGATACGTCTCTACCAAAGGAGGTGAAAGGCACTTCGCCTGCAGGTCACTCATGGGCAAAGTGTAGCACCTGCTTTGCCCCCTCCCCCCAAATAAGGGTCACGTGAAGCCATGGGAGCAGGTGGTGGATGGTCGTACGAGCAGCTGGTGCATATCATAAGTCCTGGTTATGCGACCACTGACACCAGCCAGACAACCTCCGAAGAGTATTGATAATGGCTGGAGTCACCTGTCTTGTAAAGACACTGCTCAGAAGAAGGCAACGGCAAACCACTTCTGCAGAAAAATTTGCCAAGAACAATCATGGTCATGGGAAGACCATGACCGTCTGCCTCATAGGGCACGGCAGATCACAAAGGAACAAACATCAAAACATCCAGTGAAATGCTCTGTTTGTGTCAGTGACCAACACAGCCCAACAATGTGCTGGGTGCAGCCCACAATTGTCACCATACTCGCTAACGGTACTAACATAGCATGCCCACAACTCACTAACACCAAATGTACAGTACCTTTTTTCCTCATGTGGGAGGACTGGAGGATACCACGCAGTCACGGGCAGAACGTATAAAGTCCTTACAAGCAGCTATGGGAATTGAACCCCAACATTCCAATTGCTGGCACAGTAAAGTGTTAGGCTAACCACTATGCCACCGTGCCACGCTGAAGGAACGTGCTGGTACATGGCCTGTCAGCGGCGTCAACAGAGCTTTACCAAGAGGGATTTCTTGCAGGTCGGCGGCAGTTATTTAAAAAGGGAGCTTCGAGAGTGTTAGTCCATAGTACGTGGCCAATCAGCGGCTATAACCGGAGCGCCAATCATGAGTTAGATAGCAGGCAAGGTTCAGGCATGAAAGGGAGACACTACCCAGCGGAGCGGTCATCAAAGGAGCGGTCATTGACGGAGTGGTCCGAGGCAGAGTGGTAGGGCTTTGGCTCATTTGGGCTTCAGTGAGGTAAGTGGGTAAGTGGACTTCATTTTTTTTTTCTTTCCTTTTTCTTAGAGGAATAAAGAGCATGTCTGTAGGGTTAGTACTTTGCTCTGGGTGTCAGATATGGGAATCCTGGGAATCTTTCAGTCTCCCTGATGGCCATTCTGCGCCAGGTGCACCAAGATGCAGCTCCTGAGAGACTGTGCTAGGGATCTGGAGCTGCGGCTTGATGACCTGCAGCTTATTAGGGAGAGTGAACAGGAGATAGATAGGAGCTACAGGGAGTTGGTCACCCCGAGGATGCAGGACGTAGATAAGTTTGTGACTGTCAGGGAAGCGAAGGGAAGAGCTCAGATAATCGGGACCACCCCTGTGGCCACCCCCTCAGTAATTGTTATCTCATTTTGGATGTTGTTGAGGGGGTGACCTGACAGAGGATGACCATGGCAATCGGGTCTCTGGCACTGAGCCTGGTTCCGTGGTGCAGAAGGGAAAGAGGAAGATGAGGAATGTGGTAGTCATCGGGGACTGCACAGTAAGGGGAACAGACAGGAGGTTCTGTCAGCCTGACAGAGATACCCGCACTGTGTGTTGCCTCCCAGGTGCCAGGGTACAGGATGTCTTGGATCGGGTGCAGTATTCCGAAGGGAGAGGGTGAACAGCCAGAAGTCTCGGTACACGTTGGTACCAATGACATAGGTAGAAAAAGGGAGGAGGTCCTGAAGAGAGAATTCAGGGAGTTGGGAAGGAAGCTGAAAAGCAGGACCTCCAGGGTAGTAATCTCAGGATTGCTGCCTGTGCCACGTGCTAACGAACGGAAGAATAGCATGATCAGGCATATTAATGCGTGGCTGAGAGACTGGTATAGGGGGCAGGGTTTCAGATTCCTGGATCATTGGGGCATCTTCTGGGGGAGGTACGACCTGTACAAAAAGGATAGGTTACACCTGAACCCAAAGGGGTCCAATATCCTACCAGGCAGGTTTAATAGAGCTGTTAGGGAGGGTTTAAACTAATTTGGCGGGGGGATGGGAACTGGAATGATAGGGCTGAGGAAGGGTAAAATAATCAAAGATACCATGCAGCAGAGATGATAGAAAGGACAGGGAGGAGATGAGGCATAATCACAGCCAGTGGGATGAGTTACAGGACGTGAGATGCATGGTGCAGTTAAAACAGAAAGCAACAAATACTGGACTGAAAGTGTTGTATTTGAATGCAGGCAGCATAAGAAAGAGAATTTGTAGAATGTCTAAGGGATGGCTTTTTAGAACAGCTTGTTGCTGAGCCCATTAGGGAATCTGCTGTGCTCGATTGGGTGTTGTGCATTGATCCAGAGGTGATAAGAGAGCTTAAGGTCAAAGAACCCTAGGAAACAGTGATCACAATATGCTCGAGTTCACTTTGCAATTTGGGAAGGAGAAATTAAATTCCAATGTTTTGGTATTTCAGTGAAATAAAGGAAATTACAATGGCATGAAAGGGGAACTGGCCGAGATTGACTGGAAAGGGATACTAGCAGGAAGGACAGCAGAGCAGCAGTGGCTGGAGTTTCTGTGAAAAACGAGGGAAGTACAAGACAGGTATATTCCAAATAAGAAGAAATTTTCAAAGGGAAGAAGGACACTACCATAGCTGACAAGTGAAGTCAGAGCCAAAGTAAAAGCAAAAGAGAGGGCATGCAAGAAATCAAAAGCTAGTGGGAAGGTAGAGGACTGGGGAGCTTTTAAAAACTTGCAGAAGGAAACTAAGAAGGTCATTAGGAAGAAAAAGATGAATTATGAGAGGAAGCTGGTGACTAATATCAAAGAGGATACTAAAGGTTTTTTTAAGTATATAAAGGGTAAAAGAGAGTTGAGGGTAGATATAGGATCAATAGAAAATGACGCTGGAGATATTGTAATGAGAGATGCAGAGATGGCAGAGGAACTGAATGCGTATTTTGCATCAGTCTTCACAGTGGAAGACGTCTGCAGTATACTGGACATTCAAGAGTGTCAGTGAAGTGAAGTTTGTGCAGTGAAAATTACGACTGAGAAGGTGCTCAGGAAGCTTAATGGTCTGAGGGTGGATAAGTGTCCTGGACCAGATGGAGTGCACCCTCAGGTTCTGAAGGAAGTAGCTGGAGAGACTGCAGAAGCATTAACAATGATCTTTTAAGAATAAATAGATTCTGGCATTGTCTGGAAAATTGCAGATGTTACTCCACTATTTAAGGAGGGTGGGAAGCAGCAGAAAGGAAACTATAGACCTGTTAGCCTGAAATCAGTGGTTGGGAAGTTGTTGGAGTCGATTGTTAGGGATGAGATCACAGAACATCTGGAGGCACATGACAAGATAGGCCAAAGCCAGCATGGTTTCCTGAAAGGAAAATCCTACCTGACAAACCTACTGTAAATTTTTGAGGAAATTACAAGCAGGGTAGACAAAGGAGATGCAGTAGATGTTTGGATTTTCAGAAGGCCTTTGACAATGTGCCGCACATGAGGCTGCTTAGAAAGATAAGAGCCCATGGAACTACAGGGAAGTTACTAGCATTGCCTGATGGGCAGAAAACAGAGAGTGGGAATAAAGGGATCCTATTCTGGCTGGCTGCTGGTTACCAGTGGAGTTCCACAGGCGTTGGTGTTGGGACTGCTGCTTTTTGTGATATATGACAATGACTTGGACTATGGGATTAATGGATTTGTGGCTAAGTTTGCCAATGATACGATGATAGGTGGAGGAGCAGGTAGTGTTGAGGAAACAGAGAGCCTGCAGAGAGACTTAGGTAGTTCAGGGGAATGGGCAAAGAAGTGGCAAATGAAATACAATGTTGGAAAGTGTATGGTCATGCACTTTGGTGGAAGAAATATATGGGCAGTCTATAATTTAGATGGGGAGAGAATTCAAAATGGAGAGATGCAAAGGGACTGGAGAGTCCTTGTGTAGGATACCCTAAGGGTTAACCTCCAAGTTGAGTCGGTAGTGAAGAAGGCGAATGCAACATTGGCATTCATTTCTAGAGGTATAGAATATAAGAGCAGGGATGTGATGTTGAGGCTCTATAAGGCACTCATGAGACCACACTTGGAGTATTGTGTGCAGTTTTGGGCTCCTTATTTTAGAAAGGATTCACTGACATTGGAGAGAGTTCAGAGAAGATTCATGAGAACGATTCTTCTTGGGCTGTATTCCCTGGAGTTCAGGATAATGAGGGGGTATCTCATAGAAACATTCCGAATGTGAAAAGGCCTGAACAGATTAGATATGGCAAAGTTATTTCTCATGGTAGGGGAGACTAGGACAAGAGGGCATGATTTCAGGATTGATTGACATCCATTTAGAACAGAGATGCGGAGAAATTACTTTAGTCTTCGGGTGGTAAACCTGTGGAATTTGTTGCCACGAGCAGCTGTGGAGGCCAAGTCATTTGGTGCATTTAAGGCAGAGATAGATAGATTCTTGATTATCCAAGGCATCATAGGGCATGGGGACAAGGCAGGGGAGTGGGGATGACTGGAAGAATTGGATTAGCCCATGATTGAATGGCGGAGCAGACGCAATGGGCCGAATGGCCTACTTCTGCTCCAATATCTTATGGTCTTATTTCCTACTTCAGCATGATGTGCAATTTGAAGGGTAACCTGCAGTAAGGTGCCCCATGGATTTGGTGTCCTTGACCTTCTTTGGGATAGATGTCATGTGTTGGCAATAAGATGCTGAGCTTGCCTTGGACACTAACTACACTGCATTTTGAAATTAGCTCAAAGTGGATCAGATCCACAGAGACATTGACTTGGTTGCTGATTATCTGGCAAAGAGCTGAAACCACATTCATTTTTATCTAAAAAAGACCTCAAAACTTGAATGCTTAAATCTTCCTCGAACAAAAGAGAATCTGCATATGTTGGAAATCCGAGCAACACACACAAAATGCTGGAGCAACTCAGCAGGTCAGGCAGCATCTATGGAAAAAAGTACAGCTGACATTTCGGCCGAAACCCTTTAGCTCAAATCTTTCTATCATGTTTCACACTCAAAATAGGACCTGTCTCATTCTATCCAGCCACTAACACCATATGATTTCTCGAGGTTGGCATTTTCACTGTAATACAGGTTGAGTACCCCTTATGGGTCAGAAGTGTTTCGGATTTCAAATTTTTTCAGCTTTTGGAGTATATAGTGAGACAGCTTGGGATCACCATTATTTCAGACTCTGAATTTATGTGCTACTGGTAAGCAGTCTTTGTCTTTCACTGGTTCATTACATAAATGTACTGATGCAGACATTCAGCATACTGGATTTTCATCAGTGATGATCTTGGCAAACTCATCAATGAACTTGTTTGCTGCTTCATGATCAGCAGATGCTTTATCACCGCAAGCCTTTAAAAAATTACTGCTGTGCCTTTTAAAAAATTTCTCCAACCAGCTCGTTGGATATTCACAATTATGTTCAATTTTCAGTTTGTCGTGACAGATCTTAGCTTGTTTCATGATCAACATACTGCTAAGCGGCATATGTTCACACTGGTGGTGAGAATCCACTCTTTCAATACACATTCCAGATCTTCATTTTGCGCTTCATTTTTGGTAACTTCTGTTCATTACATATGTGAGGTCTCTTCTCCGAGCTGCTTGTGGTGTGCAGAGACCTGCATATCGCTTGGGAACCTTCCCAGCTCCTTGTGGGATTTTCCATTGACAACATCACGTCAGTGCTCAAAAAAATTTTGGATTCTGAAGGGTTTTGGATTTTGGAATTTCAAATAAGGGGTACTCAGCCTGCATTAGAAGTGCTTCGTAAGCATTCATTTCTTTTCAGTGGAAATTTTAATAATGTTTCCACTTCTTTATCAAAGTGAATTCCAAGCTTTGACCTCCTTTGAGGCTGTGGTTCAGTTTTAGTTGTTTTTTAGTGCTGTTTTGGGTTTGTGGGATGGTTTTGGGAACAGAGAGTTAGGGATCAGGTCAGAGTTTAGGACAGGTATGTGGGGGGAATTAGAGGACAGGCTGGAGTCTTGAGTTGTTGATCCATGTTCAAAGATCAGAGGTTCAGACATGGGACATCCATGGGCTGGGTTAGGATGTCTGGCCAGATGTTGGGCTGGCAGACCAGCATGGGTGAAGGCTCATGGCCTCCACCCAGGGACAAGGAGTTGTGGGCAGGCTCCAGAGTCAGAGTTTCATGAGGGCAGGAGGAACAAGATCCAATGTCCCCTGGGTTCACGGATCGGCGAGACCAGAGTTCAGGGTCCTGTCATCAGTGAGTCCGGAGCCTGAGGCCTGGTGTTTGCTCATTGGTGGTTCCTGGGTTCGATGCCGAGGATCAAGAATTGAAAGTCTGAAAGTCAAGGGCTGCTGGCTGGAGCCCAGGTCTGCGAATCTTTGCAAGTACACCAGGGTAGTTGAAAACCCAGTGTCTGTGTCCAAATCTGAGTGCACTGGTGGCTGAATAAGAATCCAGATCTGAAAATCTTTGCAAGTACACGAGGGTCATCGAAGACCTAATGTCTGTGTGTCTGTGTCCAAATCCGAGTGCACTGGAGGCTGAAGGCTGAAGAAGATGGCCCATTTTGGGGTTAGATGATTGTATGTGTGTGTAGGTAAGAGGACAAATGGGGCTTGTTTTGCTGTTGTTGCTTGTTGTGTTCTGTCTTGTTCTGCCAGGCATTGTGTGTATGATATGTTGGCACTGCAATGTGTGGCGACACTTGGGGACAGCCCCCAGCAGGGCCGTCGGGTGTGTTGCTTGTTAATATAAATGAAGAATTTCATTGTATGTTTGGAAGGACATGTGATAAATAAACTGGAATCTTGAATCCTGAATTATATTGGCAGGAAAAATCAATTACGAACCACTTGATATGCCTGATAAGCCGCTGCACGTGCCAATAACATCAAACCAATTGTCTTGTTATTTTGCCATCCAATCCACTTGAAACATTATTGCCTAGAAATTGGTCACGAAGTGCCAGATTTTCACACATCACGTGATTCAATTTTACTGAAAATTCGAATATAGTTGAAATCAGTGACGTCATGATAAATAACACAGGCCTATAATTTCATAAATCAGTTCATAAATAGAGTTAGAAAATCATCACCCAGGACATGCCCTCTTCTCATGGTTACCATCAGGGAGGAGGTACAGGAGCCTGAAGACACACACTCAACGATTTAGGAACAGCTTCTTTCCTTCCACCATGAATGACCCATGAACCCATGAGCACAGCCTTGCTGCTCCTATTTTGTAGTATTTGTGTGTTTGTTTGGTTGTTTATTTATTATTTTAACTTACAGTAATTTTATATCTTGCCCCGTACTGTGGACACAAGACGTATTTCCTGATATATGTGATAATAAACCTGATTCTGATTCTGATCCTAAATTTTTGCAGGTAAGCCAATTGGATTTTATCTTATGTTATTTTTATTTATTAGATGAGATCAATGATGCAGCTCTATAAAACTCTGGTTAGACCATACTTGGAGTACTGTGTCCAGTTCTGATCACCTCACTATAGGAAGGATGTCGAAGCATTGGAAAGGGTACAGAGGAGATTCACCAGGATGCTGCCTGGTTTAGAGAGTATGCATTATGAACAGAGATTAAGGGAGCTAGGGCTTTATTCTTTGGAGAGAAGGAGGATGAGAGGAGACATGATAGAGGTGTACAAGATAATAAGGGGAATAGATAGAGTGGACAGCCGGTGCCTCTTCCCCAGGGCACCACTGCTCAATACAAGAGGACGTGGCTTTAAGGTAAGGGGTGGGAAGTTCAAGGGGGATATTAGAGGAAGGTTTTTTACTCAGAGAGTGGTTGGTGCGTGGAATGCACTGCCTGAGTCAGTGGTGGAGGCAGATACACTAGTGAAATTTCAGAGACTACTAGACAGGTATATGGAGGAATTTAAGGTCGGGGGGGTCATATGGGAGGCAGGGTTTGAGGGTTGGCACAGCATTGTGGGCTGAAGGGCCTGTACTGTGCTGTACTATTCTATGTTCTATGTTTATTTATTAGTGACACGGCGCAGTGTTGAGCCTTCGAGCCATGCAGCCCCAACAACCCCCCTGACAGACCCGATTAACCCCAATCTAATCACGGGGCAGTTTACCAACCTGGTACGCCTTTGGACTGTGGGAGGAAAGCAGAGCACCCGGAGAAAAGCCCATTCATTCCACGGGGAGCATGTACTGAGACCCCTTACAGGAAGGCACCGGAAATGAACTCTGAACTCTGGAGTGCTCCTAGCAGGAATAGTATCGTGCTACCTACTATGTTACCACGGTGCACACACCATGCCTGCATAGCACACTGTATAAGGGCGAATATAATTACTAGGCATTTGACTATACAGCGAATCTTAAACGTGAGTCTTCCACCTGCATAAGAAATTTTGGGTGCAGAGCAACGATACCCATCATCGTGCCATGCTCTTCATATAGTGGAGCTGCAACTTTAGACTACGGATCCACTGGAAGGACCCAGCAAGGAGAAAACCAGGGGCTAACAATAGGGAAAAAAGTGCAGCCATTAGAAATCTTGAAATGACAACAGAACATGTTGGGAAAACTCAGCAGGGCAGGCAGCATCTGAGAAAGAGAAACAGTTAACGTTTAGGCAGAAACAAACGGAAGGTGTACTGTTCGCACACAGATAAGGTCTGTTCCCTTTTCAGTGAGGCTTCCAGTGGGGTGTCATGGTAGGGTAGCAGTTAGCACGATGCTATTGGAACGCCAGCGGCCGGGGTTCAATTCCCGCTGCTGTCTGTAAGGAGGTTGTACATTCTCCCTGTGACTGTATGGTTTCCTCTGGTTTCCTTCCCACATTTCAAATATGTATGTGTTGGTAGGTTAGTTGGTCAAGTGGGTGTAACTGGGCAGAGTGTGCTCGTTGCACCTGTTACTGTGTTGTATCAATATCAGGTTTGTTGTGAAATTTGTTGTTTTGTGGCAGTAAAGAGCTATACATTAATTTAGTGTTATCTCTAAAGTTAAATCTAAATCTTTCTTAAAGAGACATGTATAATTATTGTACAGACAATGTATAGACTCTGCAGTACTAATGAACTTGTCTCAAATCCAAGATAGTGTGGGGTTCAAAGTTTAGGTGACACCTTTGAGACTGAGGCTGGCTGCTCTGATCTTCTCTTTGGACGTGACCTTCATGATCTACAATATCAGAGTAGTGGACTGCCTGAGAAAAATTGCTGGGCATTATCATTTCAGAGGATCCGTCCTGGTTCCAACCCATAAGTGCCATTACAAAGAAGGCACGGCAGCACCTCCACTTCCTTAGAAGTTTGCACAGATTTGGCATGACATCTAAAACTTTGACTAACCTCTATGGATGCACAGTGGAGCTTATCCTGACGGGTTACATCATGGCCTGGTCTGGAAACACCAAGGCCCTAGAATGGAAAAGCCTACAAACTTAGTGGATAATTCCCCCCCTCCCCACCATTAAGCATATCTACAAAGAGTGCTCCCCAAGGAAACAACATGTATCATCAAGGACCCACACCATCCAGCCCATGCTCTCTTCTCGCCGCTGCCATTGGGAAGGAGGTACAGGGGTCTACAGTCCCACATCACCAAGTTCAGTTACAGTTGTTACCCTTCAACCATCAGGTTCCTGAACCAGCGTGGATAACCTTGCTCACCCGAACGCTGAACTGATTTCAGACCCTCTGGAGTCATTTTCAAGGACCCTATAACTCGGTATTATTTATTTATTTATTATCAGTAGCGTAGTGGTTGATGCGACGATATTACAGCTCAGGGTACTTGGGGTTCATGCTGCTGTCTGTCAGGAGTTTGTACGTTCTCCCCGTGGGTTTCTTCCAGGTGCTCCAGCGTCCTCCCTCAGTCCAAAGGCCTACTGATTGGTAGGTTATTGGTGATTGTAAATCGTCCTGCGATTAGGCCCGTATTAAGTAGGTGGGTTGCTGGGTGTGTGGCTCATTGGGGTGGATGAGCCGTTCCATGCTGTATCTCTAAATAAATAAATATCTTTGGGGCACTTGTAGAGTTTGTCTTCTTTTGCATGTTGGTTGTTCGTCCATCTTTGCTTGTTGGTTGGTTTCATTGATTCTATTGTGCTGCTTTGCACCTACTGTGAACCTCAGGGTAGTATATGGTGACTTGGATGTACTCTGACAATAAGTTCACTTTGAACTTTGAGGTTGCCTCAGTTACATTGTCAGTTGACCCTCGCTGAGGACCCAGGCTGTAAGAACTCCAGGTTTCACATCCCAGTGACTGGATCAAAATCCCAATTCATTGTTTGATGCTGTTTATGGACACACAATGTGCTTTGTTTAGCACAGAGCTTCAATATACTAACCCGTTATCTGGCACAGAACTCCAACACTGAAACTCACTCACTTTTGGCATTCTACAATACAATATGTCAACTCAAACACTGCAGTCTGGCACTCGAACACTAATTAACTCCACCACCATTTATTTATATTTTCAGCAGTTATACAGAGGGAAGCAGGGAGTTACAAAGAGCAAAACTGTGATAAATTCACTTAGAAATTAGATCACATGTTTATTGTCAGTAATGCCAAATAAAAATTATATTTGGCATGGACTAGTAAGTAACAGTGATCATTTCTGAGGTACTTTTGGTTACAGTGCGAGCCATTCTATTTGCCGCTGTGTAATCTTCTCTTTCCGATGGGTGTAAGAGATTGGGTGGCATCATTCTGAAGAAGGCCAGAGAAACAGCCAAGCCAAGATATTTCCCGCCATTACCTCACGAACTTCTACAGAATGGAGAGCATGTAACAGGAAGATTCTCTGATCCAATGATCCCCAGGTCACAGACGTTGCAGAGAGTGTCACAGCCGGATATGGAGGCTCTAATGCCACGAGCGCAAGTAGGGGAGGAGGGTTACAGAGTCTGCCAGCCCCAGCACAGGGACGTCCCTCCTCACCACTGAGGATGTTGTCAAGAGGAGGGGCCTGAAGAAGGTGGCATCCATCACCACTCAGGGTTTGCTTCTTCTCATTGCTACTATCAGGGTGGGGTCACAGGAGCCCAAAGACCCACACTCAACGATTTAGGACTGACTTCCTTCCCTCCGCCATCAGAATTTCGACCATGCCATGAACCCATGAACACCATCTCAGTATCCCTATTTGCCAGCCTGTCTTGGAGGGCTGTGTGTGTGTGTGTGTGTGTGTGTGTGTATGAGAGAGTGTGTATCTGTGTATGTGTGTGTGTGTGTGAGACAGAGTGTGTGTGTGTGTGTGTGTGTGTCTGCCTGTGTGTGCATATGTGTGTGAGTGTGCATTTGTGTCATTGCGTGTGTGTGCATGTGTGTATTTGTGTCTCTGTGTGTGTGTGTGTGTGTGTGTGTGTGTGTGTGTGTGTGTGTGTCTGTGCGTGTGTGTGTGTGTGGGGGGGGGCTGGGGCACGTGATAAGGATGCCCTCATGTCGGCTACCCCGCAGAGTGTTATACGGCCAGCTACATCATGGTCGACGCTCAGCTGGAGGGCCAAAGAAGCGCTATAAGGATCAGATGAAGAATACTTTAAGGAAGTGCAAGATCAGATCTGAGGACCTGGAGGATGTTGCTGCTGACCGTACCACTTGGCGACCGTTGTGTAGGGATGGGGTTCGTATTCTGGAGATGGAAAGAACAACCAGAAGACAGCAGAAGAGAGCCAGGAGAAATGCAGCCATGGCTTCCACCACTACTACATATACATGTCCCACCTGCAATAGAGCTTGTGGGTCCAGGATAGGACTGTACAGTCATCAAAGATCTCACCGTTAAAGGAGTGGACGTTGTCATCGGATTTCAATGGACAACCAAAGATTGTGTGTGGTGTCTCTGTGTGTGTGTGTGTGTGTGTGTGTGTGTGTGTGTGTGTGTGTGTGTGTGCGTCTGTGTGTGTGTCTGTGCATGTGTGTGTGTCTGTGTGTGTGCGTCTGTGTGTGTGTCTGTGCGTGTGTGTGTGTCTGTGTGTGTGCCTCTGTGTGTGTGTGTCTGTGTGTGTGTGCATCTGTGTATGTGTGTCTGTACATGTGTGTCTGTGTGTATGTGTCTGTGTGCGTGCATGCATCTGTGTGTGTGTGTGTGTGAGTGTGTGTGTGTGTGTGCGTGTGAGTGTGCATCTGTGTGTGTGTGTCTGTATGTGTGTGTGTGTCTGTGTGTGTGCAACTGTGTGTATGTGTGTGTCTGTGTGTGTGTGCATGTGAGTGTGTGGGTGTGTATGTGTGTACATGTGTGTGTGTGTCTGTGAGTGAGTGTGTCTGTGAGTGTGTGTGTGTGTGAGTGTGTGTGTGTGTCTGTGAGTGTCTGTGTGTGAGTGTGTGTGTGTGTCTGTGAGTGAGTGTGTCTGTGTGTGTGTGTGTGTGTGAGTGTGTGTCTGTGAGTGTGTGTGTCTGTGTGTGAGTGTGTGTGTGTGTCTGTGAGTGAGTGTGTCTGTGTGTGTGTGTGTGTCTGTGAGTGAGTGTGTGTGTGTGTCTGTGTGTGAGTGTGTGTGTGTCTGCGTGTGTGAGTGTGTGCGTGTGTGCATGTGAGTGTGTGTGTGAGTGTGTGAGTGTGTGTGTCTGAGTGTGTGTGTGTGAGTGTGTGTGAGTGTCTGTGTGTGTGTGTCTGAGTGTGTGTCTGTGTGTGTGTGAGTGTGTGTGAGTGTGTGTAAGTGTGTGTGAGTGTGTGTCTGTATGTGTGTGTGTCTGTGTGTGTGAGTGTGTGTGTGAGTGTGTGTGAGTGTGTGTGTGTCTGTGTGTGAGTGTGTGCGTGTGTGTGTGTGTGAGTGTGTGTGTGTCTGTGTGTGAGTGTGTGTGTGTGAGTGTGTGTGTGTGAGTGTGTGAGTGTGTGTGTCTGAGTGTGTGTCTGTGTGTGTGTGTCTGTGTGTGTGTGAGTGTGTGTGTGTCTGTGTGTGTGTGAGTGTGTGTGTGTGAGAGTGTGTGTGTGAGTGTGTGTGTGTGTGTGTGTGAGTGTGTGTGTGTCTGTGTGTGTGTGTGAGTGTGTGTGTGTGAGTGTGTGAGTGTGTGTGTGTCTGAGTGTGTGTCTGTGTGTGTGTGAGTGTGTGTGTGAGTGTAAGTGTGTGTGAGTGTGTGTGTATGTGTGTGTGTCTGTGTATGTGTGAGTGTGTGTGTGAGTGTGTGTGTGTCTGTGTGTGAGTGTGTGCGTGTGTGTGTGTGTGAGTGTGTGTGTGTGAGTGTGTGTGTGTCTGTGTGTGAGTGTGAGTGTGTGTGTGAGTGTGTGTGTGTGTCTGAGTGTGTGTCTGTGTGTGTGTGAGTGTGTGTGTGTGTCTGTGTGTGTGTGTCTGTGTGTGTGTGTGTGTGTGTGAGTGTGTGTGTCTGTGTGTGAGTGTGTGTGAGTGTGTGTGTGTGAGTGTGTTTGTCTGTGTGTGTCTGTGTGTGAGTGTGTGCGTGTGTGTCTGTGTGTGAGTGTGTGTGTGAGTGTGTGTGAGTGAGTGTGTGAGTGAGTGTGTGAGTGTGTGTGAGTGTGTGAGTGTGTGCGAGTGTGTGCGTGTGTGTGTGAGTGAGTGTGTGAGTGTGTGTGAGTGTGTGAGTGTGTGTGAGTGTGTGTGTGAGTGTGTGAGAGTGAGTGTGTGAGTGTGTGTGAGTGTGTGAGTGAGTGTGTGAGTGTGTGTGAGTGTGTGTGTGTACACGCAGTATCACTGACGACTGCTCTGTGACATCTGAGCAAAACAGCAGCAGCTCGCACCTTACTGTATTCCCGCTAATAGCAAAGTCAACAGTTGATGTGTTTGAACTCTAGCTGCAGTAATCAGTGAGCAAACGTCTTTCACAACACCCATTTAAGGCACTTCCTTTTCTAGTCAATGGAAAATGACTTCCTTCAGCCCTTCAACTTCTGGCTTATTCATCGATACCACCTGATTTCGAATGAGCAGCCACTTGGACAAGACAACAGAGGGTCACTGCGGTCCACCAATGCTGGCAACGTTATTCGTGAAAACGAGAGAGGGCAAAGAGAGAGATCTCCCAGAGTCTCCTGTCACTGCACACAAATTAGTTAAATTTGTGTAAAAGCTTGATAGAAGAATACAGCACCATACTGGCCCATCGGCTCACAATCCTGTGCAATCTTTTAACCTAATCCAAGATCAATCCAAGCCCTTCCCTACTACATAACTAGTTTTTTTCACCAAACCTTCTTATCTAAGAGTTTCTTAAGTGTCTGGAATATATCTGCTTCCGGCACCACCCCGGCAGTGTGTTCCACATACCCACCACTCTCTGTGTAAAGTAGAACTACCCCTGACCTTTATAGTTTTCTCCAGTCACCTTAAAATTATTGCCCCTTGTATTAGCCATTTCTGTTCCGGGAGAAAGTCTGTGACTATCCACTCAGTGTAGGCTCCTATTATTTGTACACCACTATCAAGTCACCTCCTTCACTGCAAACAGAAAACTCCTAGTTTTTCTCTTTACTTCCTTTACCGGTCTATTTACTTTGAGAATACAGTATTTCTAAAAGGATGATACCTGAGGACATGTTAACGTTAAGTAACAAAATAACAACACTGGTTAAGAACACCGTCAGATGTACTCGCACAGATTTGGCTCATTGTGTCTGCAATTGCAAGGCATCCGACTGCAAGACTTACAAAGGATTGCGAGGACTGCTGAAAGGATCACTGAGTCCCTCTTCGACTCTTCAGGAGCGCTGTGTATGCAGGGCCCTTAGTATTGTCAATGATGCATCCAACAATCTCTTTGACCCCCTACCATCAGGCAGGAGGTACCGAAGCATTAGGACAAGGACTGTTAGAATGGGAAACAGCTTCTTCCCCCAGGCCGTGAGACCACTGAAGTCCCGGCCACCACCAGGTCTCATCGCGTATGAAGCACCAGAAGCGTTACCCTGCTTACTTTGTAACTCAAATCATAAATGCAGCTTATGCTAATTGTCAACCTCCCGGAATTTGTTTTGTTACTTGTTAATTTATTTGCGGTAAAGTTACATGATGTGTTGTTGTGTGAGTTACATGTTCTGAGTTGTGTACCTCGGTCCAGACCTGAGCTTGAGATCTCAGAACCGACACAGGGACCACCCGATGGGAGTTTCGGGCACCTCAATAGAACGGTTTACGTATCAGAATCAGACTAATTTACACACAAATCCATTGCACCCCATTGCTCTGAGCTTATCTCCGAAGGACGTTAAAATAGCTAAGGGGAAATCGCACCTGTTACAGGGTTTGAAGGAGCTTCAGGAGCCTGAAAGCTCACACTCAAGGATTCAGGAACAGCTTCTTCCCCTCTGCCATCAGATTTCTGAATGAGCACTGAAGCAATGAACACTATCTCTCTAATTTTTAGTTTTATTTTTTCACTATTTATTTAACTTAACTATTTAATGTGTACTATATATACTTACTGTAACTCACATTTTTTCTATTATTATGTATTGCATTGTACTGCTGCCACAAAGACAACAAATTTCACGACATATGCCGCTGATATTAAACCAGATTCCAATTCCTGGCAGGTTTGAAATGGCATTTCACTTGGCAATTAAAGCAATAGCTGAGCTTGATGCCTTTGGTCATCTACAAGTCTCAGTGCACAGAGGCTAATACGCCACAAAAACAGCAACGTTAATGTAGAGGACACCCTCAAGGAGATGCGTGGAGCTTAATCTGATCCGAATATAACACACGAGGGAAAACTAGGGAGCAAGTGGCCAAAATCCTGCTCAGAGAGGCTTTAAGGAGCATCCAGGAAAGGCGTATGTGGTCGTACAATTAGATCTGTAATGAGGGGTATGTCTTGTGATGATAGGTTGAACGAGCTAAGGTTTCTCTCTTTGGAGCAAAGGAGGATGAGAGGGAGCTTGATACAGGTGCACAAATAGTATGAGGCTTAGATCGAGTGGACAGTCAGAGATTTTTTTCCCAGGGCAGAAATGCCGAATACAAAGGGGCATAATTTTAAAGTGATTGGAGTAAAATGTAGTGGGAGGGAGTAGATATCTAAGAAAGGTTCTTTATACAGAGGGTGGTGGGTGTGTGGAACGCCCTGCCTGGGGTGGGGGTAGACGCAAATCCATTAGGAGCAGTTACGAGACTTTTAGATAGGCACATAGATGATTATAAAGTAGAGGGTTATATGGAAGAGGAGGGCTAGATTGATCTTGAAGTAGGGCAAAAGGTTAGCATTACATCATGGGCTGAAGGGCCTGTTATATGTTCTGTGAATTTATTTTGAGCTTATTCAGAATGAAAATGTTACTTAAAAGTTTCTGTTGATTAAGGATCTCACGCTTTCCCGGCATATGTGATGAATAAACTCTTCTTGGGCTTCTGGCTGATGAGGATGGCAGAGTTTGTCAGTGAGACATTGGTTAAAATCGAGACCTGTACCCAGCTGGAAGCCCGAGAGAGTTCATTCATTTCTGTTGATTCTTTTCTCTTCCAGAAAATAAAAATTGAACCACCACTTTATCCTGCAATGTTATTGTTTTACCTTATTCTAGCTCAGTGCACTGTGTAATGATTTGATCTGAAATGGTATGAAAGGCAAGCTTTTAACGGTACGAAAGACGGGCTTTTCACTGTATCTTTCTCACTGTGACAATAAGACCAGAAGACATAAGAGCAAGCAATCCAGTCCTTTGACGCTGCTCGACCATGGCTGAGATATTTTCCATCTCAGCCCCAGTATCCTGCCTTCTTCCTGCAACTTTTGACGCCCTGACTAATCATGAACCTATCAACCTCCACTTTAAATATATCCAAATGACTTGGCCTCCACAGTGGGCTGTGGCAATGACTCACCACCCTCTGGCTAAAGAAATTCCTCCTCATCTCTGTTCTAAAGAGACACCCTTCTATTCTGAGGCTGCGCCCTCTGGTCCTCGACTCCCCTACTGTAAGAAACATCCTCTCCACATTCACTCTATCTTTCAATATTCGATAGGTTTCAATGAAATCCCCCCTCATTCTTGTAAACTCCAGTGAGTACAGGCCCAGAGCTATCAAATGCTCCTCATATGTTAATCCTTTCTTTCCCGAGATTATTAGAACATAAGAAATAGGAGCAGGAGTAGGCCATCTGGCCCGCCGAGCCTGCTCCACCATTCAATAAGATCATGGCTGACCTGACCATGGACTCATCTTTACCTACCTGCCTTTTCCCCATAACCCTTAAATCCCCTCCTATTCAAAAATCTATCCACCCTTGTCTTAAATATATTTACTGAGGTAGTCTCCACTGCTTCATTGAGCAGAGAATTCCACAGATTCACCACTCTCTGGGAAAAGCAGTTCCTCCTCATCTCTGTCCTAAATCTACTCCCCTAAATCTTGAGGCTATGTCCTCTAGTTCTAGTCTCACCTACCAGTGGAAACAACTTTCCTGCCTCTATCTTATCTATCTCTTTCATAATTTTGTATGGTTCTATATGATCTCTTCTCATTCTTCTGAATTATTCTTCTAAACCTCCTCTGGATCTTCCCCAATGCTAGCACGTCCTTTTTTAGAGAAGGTACCTAAAACTAAAATTGTGATCTGACCAATAAAGCCTCAGTATTACATCCTTGATTGTAGTAAATCAAAACCAATACCAAATTACTCATAATCTATCCAACAGCCACTATTAGTTTAATGTAACTTAGTCACCATTTAAAAAATAAAAACAAGCTGCTTCTTGCCATTAAGCAAGCAACAGTAACAATCTTAATTAAGGATCAGCTGCTGATTTGGATAGGTATGGAAAACCGTTTCCTCCCATTCTTCAGAGACCTGATGTGGTTGGAGTGATTACGGCTGCCTTACACCACAGTACACAGGGCTGGGCCACGTTTGTCATTTCATAGTGTTGGGGATGGAGCTTCCAATTCAATACAATCAGCATTCATTACCTGTGTCTTCCCCAGGGAACGCAATGCCCTCCAGAGTGCCTGGTGTTCTTTTATAATATTTCAAGTAAGCTTTAAGATTCCATTAAAATATTCAGCAGGAGACATTTCTTTTTAATGCCATAATTTCAAACTCTTGTCAACAATCACATATAAGCTATTTCACTGCTCATTCATATTTCTTAAGATCAAAGTAATTCAAGAAGGAAGAGTGGTCACTAATTCCTCCTGGGTAGCCCAAGGTTGACCTCTGGAAGACGGAATATTTTCGAGCATCCTGGGAGCTCACCACATGGCGGATAGCAGGCACGAACATGTCCCACCACTCATTGCTCTAATTTTTAATCACCCTAATGAGTTCTTCACCGCAGCCGGTGTAGTGGGGTATCGCTGGATGTAAGCAGGTGAACTCTGTGGAGACTCTTGCTGAGGGAAGATGCTAATTGTGAAAAAGGAAACAAAGGTTTGCTTCTTTACAGCGTCCGGTGACCTGAGGACATGCTTACCAGCCAATGAGGTACATATCAAAGTGTAACCACTGCTGTAAAGTAGCAAAGGACATGACCTTTATTAGCTGCGACAGCCCTTTACCTTTTCCACCCCCCCACCCAGCTTCTCGCTTCATCCCCATCTTCCCCCACCCAGCTTTTCACTTCATCCCCCTCTTCCCCCACCCACCTACCTCCTCCCCTCACCTGGCTTCACCCGTTACCTTCGAGCCTTGCCCCCCCCATATTCTTGTTTTGGATTCTTTCCCCCTTCCTTTCCAGTCCTGATGAAGGGTCTCACCGCAAAACTGTTTACCCTCTCCTTCAATGCTGCCTGGACTTGCTGAGTTCCCCCACAATTTTGTGGGTGTTACTAAGGAGATTACCGGTTTATGTACAGTAACTTCCAGAAGCACCAAAGTGATGATAACCAGATAATCAAATTCAACTTCAGTACTATCATATACATTGATGTCATGGCCACACAAACCTACATTACTTAAGTATTTTAGTGTAGCAAAATATTCCAAGGTGGTTAGATTGACGTAAGAAATCCCACAGTGATTTCCCTAAACTTCCACTGTAATTTTAGTGGGAGGCACTTCCGGATTTTGTAGAGGGCAATAGGTGGGAGCAGAAGCATGGACAATGCATGGTATTGCATCAAGCGGAGATGAGGAGGCATACGGAATTGAGGTAGATCAGTTGGGCTGAGTGGTGTCACAGCAGCAACCTTGCACAATGTCAATAAGATAAAGGAACTGATCGTGGACTTCAGAAAGGGGAAGTTGAGGGAACACACACCAGTCCTCATTGAAGGACCATCAGTGGAAAAAGCGAGCAGCTTCAAGTTCCTGGGTAAGACATATCAAAGGTGCTGGTGAATGCAGCAGGCCAGGCAGCATCTGTAGGAAGAGGTGCAGTCGACGTTTCAGTCCTGACGAAGGGTCTCGGCCTGAAACGTCGACTGCACCTCTTCCTACAGATGCTGCCTGGCCTGCTGCGTTCACCAGCAACTTTGATGTGTGTTGCTTGAATTTCCAGCATCTGCAGAATTCCTGTTGTTCAAGTTCCTGGGTGACAGCATCTCTGAAGATCTATTCTGGGACTAGCACAGTGATGCAATTATGAACAACGCACACCAGTGTCTATATTTCATTAGGAGTTTGAGGAGATTTGGTACATCACCAAAGACTAATTTCTACAGATGTACAATGGAAGGCATTCTAACTGGTTCTAGCACTGTCTGGTATGGAGGGGAGACTCAGGATCAGAAAAAACTCCAGAAGGTTGCAAACTCAGCCAGTTCCATTATGGCCACTAGTAGCATCTGTCATTAAGGACCCCTATCACCCAGGATGTGGTTTCTTCTCATTGCTACAATCAAAGAGACAGTACAGGAACGTGAAGACACAAACTCAATGTTTTAGGGACAGCTTCTTCCCCTCTGTCATCAGACTTCGGAACGGACAATGAACCCACCCATGAACACTACCTCACTATTCTTGCTCTCATTTTGCACTATTTATTTAATTTAATTATATGTATGTAATCTAAAGTATTCCTAAGTATTGCACTGTACTGCTGCTGCAAAGCAACAAATTTCACCCCCTACTCGTTAATGCGACTGCAGTGGATTCCAGTTAACAGGGACAACTCGAGACCAGTACTTTTTGGCCCAATTATGCAGTTGATCCAATTAGCTGAAGTTTTATGAAAATAGTTAACAGGTATTAAAAAGACATACTGAGTAGCAAACTATGTATTTCAATGAAATATATAATAAATTAGAACACTACCATTACTACTGCCATACTATAAAACTGTGTATTAGTTCTTAATACTTATTGATGGAGGAATTCATCTGTGGCACGTGCTTTTGACTGTAAATGAACATAATCAAGCTCAGGCACCTAGTGCAGATAATGGACTGGTTCATACAATGCTGTCAATGATTGCATCCTCAAAATCTTCATTTTCATTGTAACATTCAAGATGATTGCCGATACCTTAAAATTCTTGGCAGTTTATGATTTGTTAAAGTAGTGAAATCGTTTCATTTCATTTTCACTCCTGACCATTTCTGGCATCGCTGAACCTGAATACTGAAACTGCAGCGAGCAAAACTGTTCCCGGTGGCCACACGTTTTAATTCCACGTCCCATTCCCATTCTGACATGTTTATCCACGGCCTCCTCTACTGTAAAGCTGAAGCCACACTCGGGTTGGAGGAACACCTTATATTCCATCTGGGTAGCCTCCAACCTGATGGCATGAACATTGACTTCTCTAGCTTCCGCCAATGCCCCACCTCCCCCTCGTACCCCATCCGTTATTTATTTATATACACACATTCTTTCTCTTTCTCTCCTTTTTCTCCCTCTGTCCCTCTGACTATACCCCTTGCCCATCCTCTGGGTTTTCCCCCCTCCCCCTTTTCCTTTTCCCTGGGCCTCCTGTCCCATGATCCTCTCATCTCCTTTTTGCCAATCACCCGTCCAGCTCTTGGCTCCATCCCTCCACCTCCTGTCGTCTCCTATCATTTCGGATCTCCCCCTCCCCCTCCCACTTTCAAATCTCTTACTAACTCTTCCTTCAGTTAGTCCTGACGAAGGGTCTCGGCCCGAAACGTTGACTGTACCTCTTCCTAGAGATGCTGCCCGGCCTGCTGCGTTCACCAGGAACTTTGATGTGTGTTGCCTTAATTGTCTTATGGCTTGTTTCTTGCCAAATATCAGTGTCGAAAATCTTTGCATTTTGAACACAAACACATGCAATTGAAGCTATTTAAAAACTGTTTGTTTGAAGCATGGTGTTAGGTCTAACGGCAAAGCAATTGAATACGACTCAAGCCCTATTTAAGCAGCATAATGTCCAATATAAATAAAAGGGAATCCAAGCAATTTTCTCAATTAGTTTTTGGTCTTTAAGAGTTGTCCCAAATTAGCAGTTGCCCTGATTAACTGATGGCCCAATTAAACAGAATCTACCTAATCAGTCAATCGATTGGCAGCAATACAATGCATGAAAGCATACAGAAATGGTCAAGGGGTTCGGTTATTGTTCAGACCAAATATCAGAACGGGGAAGAAATGTGATCTGAATGATCTAGACAGTGGAATGATTTTTTGGTGCTAAACGTGCTGGTTTGAAATTCCTGATCTCCTGCGATTTCCATACACCCCAGTCTCTAGTATTTATAAAGAATTAAACAAAAAATCCAAAAAACATCCAGTGAGCAGCAGTTCAGTGGCCGAAAAGGCCTTGATAATGAGAGAGGTCAGAGGAGAATGGCCAGATGAGTTCAAACTGATGGAAGGTGACAGTAACTCAAATAACCACACATACTGTAGTGTTAGCACAACGCTTTACAGTACAGGTGACCTGGGTTCATTTCCTGTTGCTGCCTGCAAGGCACTTGTACACTCTCCCCAAGTTCGAGAGCCGTGAAGTATTGTTACCGTTATATAAGACCTTAGTCAGACCCCTTGGAGTACCGTATTCAGTTCTGGTCACCACACTACAGGAAAGATGTGGATACTACAGAGAGAGTGCAGAAGAAATTTACAAGAACGTTGCCTGGATTGGAGAGCATGGTTTATGAGAAGAGGTTGAGTGAACTTGGCCTCTTCTCCTTGGAGCGACGAAGGATGAGAGGTGACCTGATAGAGGTGTATAAGATGATGAGAGGCATTGATCGTGTGGATAGTCTGAGGCTTTTTCCAAGGGCTGAAATGGCTAACACGAGGGGGCACAGTTTTAAGGTGCTTGGAAGTAGGTACAAGGGGGATGTCCGGGGTAAGTTTTTCACACAGAGTGGTGGGTGTATGGAAAGCACTGCCAGCAATGGTGGTGGAAGCAGATACAATAGGGTCTTTTACCAGACTCTTAGGCAGGTAAAGGGCTATGCGGTAGGGAAATTCTAGACAGTTTCTAGAGTAGTTTACATGGTCGGCACAACATTGTGGGCCGAAGGGCCTGTAGTGTGCTGTAGATTTCTATGTTCTATGTTCTGTGAGTCTGCATGGGTTTTTTTTGAGTGCTCCTGTTCCCCCTGTGCCCCCCCCCACAGTCCAAATACGTACCAGTTGGTAAGTTAATTTGTCATTGTAAATTGACCCGTGTTGAGGCTAGGATTAAATCGGGGGATTGGTGAGCAGTGCAGCTCAAAAGGCCGGAGAGGCCTGTTCCACGCTGTATCTCGAAATAAAAAGCTACAACAGTGAAGTGCGGAAGAATGTCTCCGAACACACAGCACATCAAACCCTGAAGTGGATGGGCTACAGCAGCAGAAACATACACCCAGTGGCCACTTTATTAGGTACAGGAGATTCCTAATAATGTGCTCACCGAGTGTATGTCAGTGATATTAAACCTTACTTTGATTCTTATTCTCATTCTAAACACACAGGACACTAAGCGATATCAAAAGTATTGCACAGTAATTAGTTTACAAACATCCATGTTTGCTGCATTGCCTTTTCTTCTAATAGTTCGTTCTCAGAAAGCGTCTTGTTTTCTCCACTAACAAGTGAATCAACTTTATTCACCGCATATATTTACATGTATTAGGAACTTGGTTTGACATGCAACAAAAAATAAATAGTTAACAATTTAACAGAACAAAGAATTATATAAAAATAAAGCTAGAAGTATGGATATGGCATAAATGTGCATAAATACATAAATATCATTATGTATTTACAATGTAAACAGCAGTCTTAAAAAAAAGTGTAAACACAAGAGATCCTGCAGACGCTGGAAATCCAGAGCAACACTCAGAACGTGCTGGAGGAACTCAGCAGGTCAGGCAGCATCTATGGAAGTGAATAAACAGTCGACATTTTGGGCTGAGACCCTTCTTCAGGACTGAAAAGGAAGCCAGAATAAAAAGGTGGGAGTAAGGCAAGGAGGACGAGCTAAAAAATGATAGGTGAAGCCAGGAGGGTGGGAAAGGTAAAGGGCTGGAGAGGAAGGAATCTGGGAGGAGAGGAGAGTGGAACATAGGAGGGGTTGATTAGTGTGGCTTAAAGTGTTTACAGTGTATTGTAAACATAGAGGGTTGAGGGAAGGCTAAATGGAATGGTTGATCAGGTTAAATGCTTGTGGGGAAGAAACTTTTAATATGGTGTGAAGTTTTTGTTTTAATAAGCCTATAGCAGTTTGCAGAAGGCTGCTTTTGGAAAACGCAGTTTTCAGGGTGGGTAGTGCCGGCAATGTTTTTTGCTTCCTGCTCCTTTGTCCTGGGCACATACAAGCCCTGCAGTGAAGGTGGGCTACAGCCAATGACCTTTGCAGAATGCATTGTAATTCCTTTCAACACAGACAGTCATTCCCTGTTCCCTAGGCTGGATTACAGAAGTCACATTTCGTGCTCAACATGTCCCGGTGAAGCGTCTCAGCCTGAAACGTCAGCTCTTTATTCCTCTCCATGCCTGACCCGCTGAGTTCCTCCAGCATTTTGTGTGTGTTACTTTGGTAGTAAAAGTCTGTGAGAAGCACCATCATCCCTCTGATCCGAGGAGATTTTTGTAAGAGCTTTAATTCACCGGCAGGGTATCTTTCTCACTAACCCTGTAGCTACAGTCTCTCAGGCACAAGAAGCTTCCTTTCCCTGGTCAAAATCAGATTTACAGTAGAGGATGACTCAAGGATACAGTACTGCTGTGTAAATACACTTCAATAATCTTGAAAGGTTTAATCAGTTTTTAATATACTCTTGCTGTAGTTAATGTACTCTTTTTGTACTTCACTCGTATTCCCTGAAGGCGGTCAAGGGGCAGGCAGTCAGCATGGGGCTTTGAGCACTGTTAACCAGCAGGCTAGTAAATCAAGAGTTGTAGTACTTCTTGATTTAATATGAGCTCCAAGGGACAACTGACAAGGAGATAAAGCTTGGACAATCAGAATTACCAACTATCCTAGAGTAGGCTGAAAACTCCCAGAATCAAAGATTAATCTGGAGACCGATGCAACAGGAGAGCAAGTATCACCCGGTGGAAATTCAGCTGTTGGCTTAAACTGGAGAAACTGGGGCTGTTCTCCTTCGAGCGCAAAGACTTGAAAGAGGCGCACAATAACGTGACTCATGCAGATAGGTAAATATGGAGAAGCTGCTCCCAATAGCAATACTTTTAAACAGCAGATGATTTGACATTTTGGAGGAAAGGTGTAAAGGGGATGTGAGTCTAAGGTTTTCTCATCAGACACTGGTTGTGAGCTGGGAGACACTGAGGCTGTCTACAAGAAGGGGCAGAGCCGTCTCTATTTCCTGAGGAGACTGAGGTCCTTTAACATCTGTCGGACGATGCTGAGGATGTTCTACGAATCTGTGGTGGCCAGTGCGTTCATGTTTGCTGTTGTGTGCTGGGGCAGCAGGCTGAGAGTAGCAGACACCAACAGAATCAACAAACTCATTCGTAAGGCCAGTGATGTTATGGGGATGGAACTGGACTCTCTCATGGTGGTGTCTGAAAAGAGGATGCTGTCTAAGTTGCATGCCATCTTGGTCAATGTCTCCCATCCACTACATAATGGACTGGTTGGCCACAGGAGTACATTCAGCCAGAGACTCATTCCACCGAGATGCAACACAGAGTGTCATAGGAAGTCATTCCTGCCTGTGGCCATCAAATTTTACAACTCCTCCCTTGGAGGGTCAGACACCCTGAGCCAATAGGCTGGTCCTGGACTTATTTCATAATTTACGTATTACTATTTAACTATTTATGGTTCTATTACTATCTATTATTTATGGTGCAACTGTAACGAAAACCAATTTACCCCAGGATCAATAAAGTATGACTATGACTATGACTATAGTCTGCAGGGACATGGGAACTGCAACTAATGGGGCCTTCAGAGGAGAACTGGATAAGCAGTTGACATCACTGGACACAGGGATTCAGCATGGCATTGAAAACTTTGACAAATTCCTATCGTTGTACAGTGGAGGGTATCCTGATTCGTTGTGTCACAGGCTGAGAACAGAAAAACCTACAAGAAGTGGTGGATACAAGCCAGGCCATCACAGGAAAAGCCCTCCTCGCCTTTCAGCACATACACAAGGACTGCTGCCAAAGGAAAGCAGCATCCATCACCAACCTGGTCATGCTCCCTTCTCGCTGCTTCTATCAGGAAGGAGGTACAGGAGCCTTGGGTCCCATACCAGCTGGTTCAGAAACAGTTATTACCCCTCAACCATCAAGCTCCTGAATCAGCGTGGATGACTTCTCACACCACAACACTGAACACAATTTATGGACTCACTTTCAAGGACTCTACAACTCATGTTCGCATTATTATTTAATCTAATAATCTAATAATAATCTATTTATTTACTTGTTTGTTTATTTATTTATTATTTTGTATTTGTGCAGTTTATCTTCTTTTGCACATTAGCTGCTTGTCAGTCTTCATTGCATGCAGTTTTTCATTGAATCTGTTGGACTGTATTTCTTTGTTCTACTGCAAATGCCTGCAAGAAAGTGAATCTCACAGTGAGTTATATGTACCTTGATAATAAATTTACTTGGAACTTTGAACATTTGAGCAGCGGGAGGGGGGTGGGGTGGTAAAGGGATCAGGAGGGAATAAATTTTACCAGATTACAAAGGAAGAGTTATTTGACCAGGTGTTAGCACAGACTCAATGAGCCGAATGGCCTTCTCAGCCTTAACCATTCTTGATGAAATTCTCTTGTGTGGCATGTTGCTTGCTGTGTACAAGGAAAGTTCAAAGTAAATGTGTTAATTATAGTATGTATATGCCACCATATTCTTGCGGGCATTTGCAAATGTTACACAAAGATCTGAATGGAAAATTCTGACGCCTTTGTGGCACACTTTGTAAATTCAGTGTTTTGCTTTCCACATGTGTTAAACATGTATGGTCAGAGGATGTGGATATGCAAATTTTCTCTAGGCTGCTGATTTGTGTTTTTTTTTTCGTTTGCAAGGTCAGCATCTACTGCCTGTCCTTAATTGCAGTTCAAAGGAGTCACTTGTTGGGATGTTTCAGAGGCAACCCCATCCACGTGCAGACGAAGCTGGGAAAGAATGGCGAATTTCCTTCCCTAAACGAGGTTGGGGGTGGGGGAGGGTGGCTGATTCCAACAGTTCAGTAGTTTTGTGGCCACCGTTACTAAGGCCAGCCTTTTGTGAATTATAAATTCTTTATCTGATTTTAAACATGCACAGCTGCTGTCATGAGATTTTAGATTTTTTTTAGATAGGGTAGCTTTATTTGTACATAAACATTGAAACATACAGTGAAATGCATCATTTGCATCAAAGCAAATCTGTGTGGAATGTGCTGGGGCAGCCCACGAGTGTCACTGTGCTTCTGCCACTAACGTAGCAGCCCCACAACTCACTAACCCTAACTCAAACAACTTTGGAATTTGGGAGGAAACTGGAGCACCTGGAGGAAACTCACGCAGTCACAGGAGAACACACAAATTCCTTACAGACAGCAGCGGGAACTGAACAAAAATCGAACAGAATCTTGCAGTCCAGACACCCGTCAATCTACATACACCTAACACCCAGCATTCTAGATCCCTGGTTCTCAAAGGTCAAGACCTTCAATCCTAGACCTCTGGACCTGATGCTCTGCACCAGGAAAGCTCCAGAAATCCAAATCAAAATCCTCAAGATCCCTGCATGTCAGTTCTCCGGAACCTGTGTCTCGGATGCACTAAAACATTAATTACTGATGCTCTGCACCGTTAATTCCCAATTTTCCTGGCCTCTGATTTCTGAGGGAGTAGATCTTCAATTCTAGTGGCTCCTGTTATTGTCCCCAAGCCCCAATTCTCAAAGCTCCAATCACTGTTGTCCCTTATCATTGATTCTCCTCCATGCTCCAGATCCCTGACACCCCTCCTACTCCACACAACCCCTCCCATTTCCAATGCTTCAGGTTCAGAATTCCTGGACCCTTGGTTCCCTCAGTTACATTGGTTGTGACCCTGGGCCTAATAGTGCCTCCATTCCTTCCCCACCCTCCAAAACCTGGCCTCTTTCCTCCATGAGCCCACAATTACAGGGCCAGGAGAGGAATGGCACTTCGTCGTTCAGACTGTATAACCACGTTCTTTCACACTGGGAGCCAGGGGTCCGATGTGCGATGGAACTCCAGCTACAGGGGTCTCAAACAAAAGGCATACTGCAAAACTCATAGGTCACTCTACGAGCTTCGTTCCAGAAAAATAAACTCTTCAAGCAGCAAGCCAGTACCATTAAGACGTCACCGGTCTGAAAGGCTCAACTTTTTCTCTTTCCACAGAATTTTTCCTGCTTTGTTTTTTGAGTTTTTCTCCTTTTATTTTAGATTTTCAGCAGCTCCTGTACTTGCGTTGATGCTAGAATCATTGTCATCGAGAGGTACTACAAAAACAGGTCCTTTGTCCCGTCTAGTCTGTTTTGACCCTCAAGAACCTACTTTCATACTAATCCTACTCCAACCCAAGGCATTAACCTATCACCAACCAGCTTGTCCTCCATCCCCTCCCTCCACTTTCCTATTCTGCCTTCTGTCCCCTTCCTTTCCAGTCCTGACAAAGGGTCTCGGCCCGAAACGTCGACTGTTTATTCACCTCCATAGATGCTGCCTGATCTGCTGAGTTCCTCCAGCACTTTGTGTGTGTTGCTCAAGATTCCCAGCGTCTGCAGAATCTTGTGTTTAAGACAGGTGGCAGAGATCGTTCTTCCTGTCACTTCTAGAATGTTCTGGACTAAACCACATTGAGGCAAGGAGAGTAGTTTGCATTGGGACAACCAGCATCACAGATATTACAGAGATCTCAGTGACCTGCAAATCAAAAGTGAGGCCATTTCATTAAAAGAACAATAATTTGGGATGTTTGGAAGGGATTTGAAAGATGCTACAGAAACTAAAGCTTTTTACATTTTAATCTTAATCGAGAAGTTATTTGCTCTAAGATAGACTACCTTGGTTTTAATATTCTTGGTGTTTTCTGATTGAATGTCATGCTAGCACCCCTGCAGGCACTGAATAAATGAACCTTTCATTGAGGCTGCATTCTTCAGCACTTGAAATAGCAGTTAAAGCACAAGAAATACGAAATAGGAGCAAGGTTAGGCCATTTGACCCGTCAAGCCTGGACTACCACTCAATACAATCATGGCCGATTGTACCTCAACTCCTTCTTGCTGCTTGCTTTTCCACACTGGAGCTTTATTCACAGGCATGCAGGTGAATGAGGAGAGAGCTTATAGGGGTACACAAAATTATGAGGGGTGTACACTCAGTGACTACGCTATTGGTACAGCAGGTACCTAATGAAGTAGCTATTGAGTGTATATTTGAAGTGTAGAGAACAGTGTGGCCAAGTGGTTAAGGCTTTCGTCTAGTGATCTGAAGGTCGCTAGTTCAAGCCCTGGCTGAGGCAGTGTGTTGTGTCCTTGAGCAAGGCACTTAACCACACATTGCTCTGCGACGACACAATGCCCTTTCCTTGGACAACATCGGTGGCGTGGAGAGGGGAGACTTGCAGCATGGGCAACTGCTGGTCTTCCATACAACCTTGCCCAGGCCTGCACCCTGGAAACCTTGCAAAGCGCAAATCCATGGTCTCACGAGACTAACAGATGCCTAGAGAGAACAATTTCAGCCAAAGTCACAATTGGCAAATATGATGCTACTAGCAAGTCTTTTATGACTGTTCATATTTCATATTCATAGTTCATAGTTCATATTAAGTCTGTTCATATTTCAAACAAAGGAAATTTACGTAACCTTACAGATCGGTTGGCTCTCTCTACAGTCTTGTACTGCTGGGGGAAGATACTGATTGGGTAGGAGGCCCTAAATAGCACAAAATCTGCCTGCTGTCACACTTTACATTTAATTGCACATTAGATAATTGCACCACCCGTTTAACTGCATGTTGGATAATAGCATATTTGCAAAATGTCTCAGAGTCATCATTTTTCTGCCATTATTGCTTATATAAATGTGGCCCACTTAAAAGAGCAGTGAACCTCATCTGTTTACTAGAGACACATCTCTGGTCCAGTAGCAGAAACAGAATCCACCAAAAATATGGAGTTTGTCCACTGAACATCTGAACCAAGATCATTGCAGTGCCTCACAAGGATGGCATCCGTCATTAGAGACCCCCAACACTTAGGACATGCCATTTTCTCCTTACCACCATCAGGGAGGAGGTACAGGAGCCTGAAGACATACACTCAATATGTTAGGAATACTTTCTTCCCCTCCACCATCAAATGTTATGAACCCACGAACACAACCTCGTTATTTTTTGCATTAATTATTACACATATATATATATATATATATATATATATATATTATAAGTTGTAGTATATTTTATGTATTGCACTGTACGTCTGCCACAAAACAACAACTTTCATGACATAGGTCAGTGATAATAAACCTGATTCTGATTCTGGAGTGATTCAGAATCTAAATCACGTGTGCATGGAAACATACAGTGAAATGTGTCGTTTCCGTTACAATCTATAGACGAGCTGGGGCAGACAGCAAGTGCTACCACATTTCCGGTGCCTGCGTAGCTTGCCCATGACTTACTAACATGTGTCCTTTGGAGTGTGGGAGGAAAGTGGAGCGGACAGAGGATGGTGGCTATGGTTGGAATGGGCAAATTGGACCAAAAGGCCCGCTTCCATGCTGTATTATTCTCTGAATCTCGGCCTCCACTGAAATGAAAATTTAGGACCAAGTGGAATAGTGAAGTGTTGACTGAAAGTCCCAGAAACAACCAGGAAAGGAACAAACTTTAATGTTCTCTGTGTTCACAGAACACCCCAGGTTGATTCATAATTCTCTGGTCACTCTTACGGAGCAGCACTTTCTCAGAGTTTCGTTCTGGTGTCAGCCCAGATAACAACAGGGAAGATCCTTGAACTTTAGCAGACACTATGAAAGATTTCCTGGCTTACATACAGAAATGCAGTTTAAATCCATGAAGTGAGATTTTCACACTTAACACAAGTCATTGAGCCAAACACAGTCTCTCATACGTTGAGAAACATGAGAGACTGCAGATTGTTTAATGTCATTTCCAGTTCACAAGTGTATAGGAGAGTTTAAATAATCATTACCCGATCTGATGCTGCCCAAAAAAAAGCACACAATAAGATAAAGAACTCCAGAAAAATTTTAAAAAAACACACAATGAATGTAAATTCATGAGATAGCTTATATACATAGATTGATTGTATGTCCATAAAGTGATGCTCGGCACAAACGTATCTATACATATGGTGACTCTGACAGGAAATGATAAAGTAGTGGTGGTTGGGGGTGTGGAGGGGTGGATTAATGGGTGGAGGTGTTGATCAGCCTTACTGCTTGGGGAAAGTATCTGTTTTATGAGTCTGGTGGTCCTGGTGTGGATGCTGTGTAGCCTCCTCCCCAGTGGGAGTGGGACAAACAGTCCATGAGCAGGGTGGAATCTGCAGTAACAAATAATCTGCAGGGGGCCCAGCAGTGTCTGTGGAGGGAAAGGAACTGAGGCTGGAGATCCTGCCCTGGGTTTAACGGACAGTCCGTGTCCTTGGGTGGGAGGGAGGAGCAGGGTTTGTTTTGCCGAGGCTGTTTTGTTGCTTGCTCTGTTCTGAGTTGCTCTGCTGAGTACTGTTGGCACGCTATGTTGGCACTGGAATGTGTGATGACACTTGCAGGCTGCCCGCAGCACGCCCTCAGGTGAATCTTGGATCGTGGTGATCCACCTGCTGAAAGGACTGGAGGGTTTCTGGTGAAGGTGCTCCCGCAGGCCAGTAGGGAAGGCCCAGGACATGGGCCTAGTAATGATGAAGGAGCAGCAATATACAGCATTTCCAAGGAAGGATGCAGTATATCATAAACACAAGAGGTTTTGCAGGTGCTGAGCAACATAAACAAAATGCTGGAGGAACTCAGTAAGTAAAGCATCTTCCATGGAGAGGAACAAACGGTCTGTTACGGCGAGCCAAAAGCAACCGATGCCTGTGCGGTGGGGAAATTCTAGACAGTTTCTAGAGTAGGTTACACGGTCAGCACAACTCTGTAGGCCGAAGGGCCTGTAATGTGCTGTAGATTTCTATGTTCTATGTTCTATTGGTTACCTATCAACCAATCCCAGGCTGACTTTCTCTGATTGGTCATTGCTCCTGACAACATCTCGAATGCTCATCGTGACCTTTCAATTGTCGTGCTCTGGTTGAACTGTCATTTTTTTGCTGCGTGGTTTGTTAAATAAAAGTTTATTCCACACCCTGGCTTTGTTCTATCTCCAGACTCAATGCCTCATCAGCAGCTACGGGCGAACCAACACAGCACAGACAATTTTTCGGGCTGAGACCTTAATTCCAAAACATCATCTGTTTATTCCCCTCCCTAAATGCTGCCCAACTTGCTGAGTTCCTGTAGCATTTTGTGAAGCATACTTGGAGGGGGAGCTGCATGTAATGTTGTCCCCTAAAATGCGCCGTTCTTGTCCTTCTTGTTGAGTGTCTTGGGTTACTAGGCTCTGTAAGAACTGTGGTGCATTTGAAGCTGTAGTCTGGCCTGTACCTACTGTGCATGGTGGTGAGGAACTGAATGTTTGGTGTGGTGAATCCATGGCTAGTCTAAAGGGCTGCTGTGTTCTGGTAGGTGACGACTTGTTGCGTTCAGCCAAGCAAATGGAAAACATTCAATCACAATCCCAACTTGTGGAAAAGCTTTGGATACCAGTGCTTGAGTTACTCATTGCAGGATACTCAACTTCTGACCTCTTTACTGGAGCTCACTGTGGTTCCTGTTTGTACACTAACAGAATGACTCAAGTTATATATTAAAAAAATCATGTCTAAACACAAGAGGTTCTGCACATGCTGGAAATCTTGAGCAACACACACAAAAACTGGCGGAACTCAGCAAGACCTGAGGAAGGGTCTCAGCCCAAAATTCACACCAGAGGGTAGGGAATCTGTGGAATTCTTTGCCACAAGCTGCTGTGGAAGCTAAGTCATCAGATGTATTCAGACATCCCACCTCTCCCAGAAGTTCTGGGAGTCTCCCGCATATTGATAGTGGCTCCCTGATGCCTACAAATTATATACAATATCCCGGAAATCGATTTTTTTGAGAGCGAGAGGAAGAGTGAGAGCGAGTATCCTGATTGGTCTCTCTTCGTGCTAAGTAGACCTATCAGTTTTCTCTGTGGGTGGGCTTTACAGTCGACCTCAAAAATAATGACAGTGTTGCTCTCTGCACTGTTTGCAACAGTGACTTTTCTATTGCCCATGGTGGGTTAAAATGTAAAAGGTGAGTTTAATAGGTGTCATTCGATCATCAGCGTAGCTAACGTTATTTAAACTAGCTGGCTAGATGCTAAGGAACTACTCCATTGATCTCCTACGTGATGAGGCCAAACTCCCTGTAGACTTGCTTAAAGTTGTAATGGAATAAACATGATAATAGAAGTACATATTTTAATGTCACATTTTCTGCATATACCCAACTTGGTTTACAGATTAGACAAAATCACTAAACAAAGTATTACATACATGATACACCCTTGGAGGTCGACCAGGGTCGGGGGTGCTACCTCCCTGAAATAAGTTTTTGCAGGTTGGGATGTCTGTATATTTAAAGTAGAGATTGATAGATTCTAGATTGGTCAGGTCATGAAGGGATACATGGAGAAGGCAGGGGAATGGGGCAGAGAGGAAAATTGGATCAACCATGATGAAATGGCGAAGCTGATTGGTGGGCCAAATGGCCTAATCCTGCTCCTATATCTTATGGCCTTATAGTCTTATATAGCACAGGAACAGGCCCTTTGGCCCACAGTGTTGTGCAGAACTAAACAAGCCTATGACACCTATCTAAGTAATCCCTTCTGTACATATCCCACCATTCTCTTCGTTTTCATGTGCCTATCTAAGAGACTCTCCAAGAGGAGTGCGACCTTGTCGTAGGGTTTGGAAGCTTTCTTGCCTCAATGACCTGGAGAACTATGTTGGCTGGAGTCAGGGCTTTGCGCTTCGGCTCTTGGTCGGGTCACCCATGCCAAACAGGTCAAAGGTTAGAGGCCAGACTAAGAGTGGTCCACCAGTCCTCCTGGTTCAGGGGTTCAGCCCAGGGCTAACAACCCTGATTGGTAAAACAAAACTGTAACGGAAACAGCAATGAAGAATCCTTCTACGTCTGAGCACAACGGTATTCCTGAGTGTCCACCCAGACTTGCACGACTGACAGTAGTGAAAACCAAGCTACTGACATGATGAAGGAAGGCCTGAACAACACCAGAGATGGAGGACCTTCATTGCTTCCCTAAACTCCAGTGGCATAACAGGCAGTAGGTATCTAAGAGCCTCAGAAAAGCCTAGATTGTATCTGCCTCCACCACCTGCCCTAGAAGTGATTCCAGCCACCACCACTCTCTCTGTACAAAAAAACCTGCTGCATTTCAAATGTGTCTTTCCCTCTATAGATGCTGCCTGGCTTGCTGAGTTCCTCCAGCGCTTTGTGTGTGTAATTCATGTCTAAAAGATCTCTTTGAGATATCAGGACCATGTAAATACAAGTTGTTTTGCCTTTTTAAGATGGGGCCAGGACTCCTGTGGTATTTTAGTAACTGCGTGCGAAGATTATGTGATGCAGCCAATGGAATCTCTCCTGTTAGGTTTCTGCCAAGGCACAGTCCTCTAACACAAGATGCCAAAGTGAGTGAGATTATTCCATGCACACTGACCATCCCATCAACACACACAGGACTTTAGTTTCTTCCGTGCACTATATATAGTGCCCTGGGTGATGTTTTATACACAATTCCTGTCTCATTCTAAAACAACCATTAACCCCAAAAAGGTTACTGGCTGCATTCAAATTGTTCAGACAGGATTTAAACACACATACCTTAATCAGAGCACCAAAAATAGCAGGCAGAGCAAACATATCTCTCCGTATGTTTATTTAAACGTGCTGTCTGGCCACGTGAAAGTACATGTCGATCAGGCACATGCTGTTGTAATTTAGCAGCCACTCTTAACAACAGGTTTAAACATCTCCGAATTAATAGCACATTTGGGCTTGGCTGCTGTGCGAGTGTTCAAAGCACAGCGAACTTTGTGTTTACATTCAGGACTGGGGTTTTCCAGCCGTCAGTTTCAGCCCGATCTCCACTCCTACATAAACAAGATGTTATAAACTGATTCCAGGTCAAACTTCCCTACAACTCAGGCCCAAGCCTCTGCAAGTGTTTTCAGATTCAGTTTCATTTGTTTATCACAAGTGCAGTGAAGTACGTCGTCAGTGTGAACAGCCAGAACAATCTGCGGATGGGCAGGGGGCAGCCCACAAATGTCACCACACATTCTGGCACCAACATAGCGTGCCCACTATGCTCAGCAGGAACAACACAGGTAACAACAACAACGAAACAAAATAACAACAGGAAAACAAGACTTTTTCCTCCCCGCCACCCACCCACCCACTCACACACACGTACCGGCCTCCTCCGGGCTTCCAGCCTCCACTGGACTCACAGGCATCAGGCCTGCAACTTCTCTCCTGGACTTGCAGACCCGTAGGGCCCAGAGTTTTGGCCAGCAGGCCTGAACCTCCAGAGGCACTGGCTTCAGTCTTCAATCTTCGTTATCGACCCCAGGACTCGGCATGGACTAGATGGTCAGCATGAGTAGATAGGCCGAAGAGCCTGTTTCTGTGCTGTATTTCTCTATGACTTCATAACTCGCCTGTGATGGCATCCCCAAAGTGTTGCTGAACAAAAGAATTCTACTAAATCGTTCCACAGAGCGAAAAAAAATGCTCAGTGGTTGCTTCATTAGATACGGAAGGTACATAATAAAGTGGCCGCTGTGTGAATGTTCGAGGACTTCTGCTGCTGTAGCCCAACCACTTCAAGGTTTGACGTGTTGTGTGTCCAGAGATGCCCTTCTGCACATCACTGTTGAAAAGTGTGATTATTTGAGTTACTGTTGCCTTCCTGTCAGCTTGAACCAGTCTGGCCATTCTCCTCTGACCTCTCTCATTAACAGGGTGCTTTTCACCCACAGAACTGCCACTCACTGGATGCTTTTTTTGTTTTTCACACCATTTTCTGTAAACTCTAGTTCTGCTGTGCCAGAAAATCGCAGGAGATCAGCAGTTTCTGAGATACTCAAACTACCCCGTATGGCGCAACTATCAGTCAAAGTCACTTAAATCACTTTTGTTCCCCATTTGGTCTAAACAACAACTGAACCTCTTGACCATGCCTGCATGCTTTTATGCATTGAGATGCTGCTACATGATTGGCTGATCAGATATTTGCATTAACCAGGTGTACTTCATAAGGTGGTTACTGAGTTTACAAACGTTTGTACATCTTGATTTTACTCTAACCTGCATTTTCAAAATGAGACTGATTTAGTTGGGAAGTGAAAAAAACACTCGATCAATTGTAAACCTGCTCTGCTCCCATCAGGCTGACTGAGTTTTACCAAAGCAGACAATGGGCAGGTCAGTTACAGAGAAAGGTTAAATAGGTTAGGATTTTATTCCCTGGAGCGTAGAAGAATGAGGGGAGGTTTGATAGAGGTATATGAAATTATGATGGGTATAGATAGAGTGAATGCAAGCAGGCTTTTTCCACTGAGGCAAGGGGAGAAAAAAACCAGAGGACATGGGTTAAGGGTGAGGGGGGAAAAGTTTAAAGGGAACATTAGGGGGGGCTTCTTCACACAGAGAGTGGTGGGAGTATGGAATGAGCTGCCAGACGAGGTGGTAAATGTGGGTTCTTTTTTAACATTTAAGAATAAATTGGACAGATACATGGATGGGAGGTGTATGGAGGGATATGGTCCGTGTGCAGGTCAGTGGGACTAGGCAGAAAATGGTTCGGCACAGCCAAGAAGGGCCAAAAGTCCTGTTTCTGTGCTGTAGTTTCTATGGTTCTATGGTTCTAAATACCACTTGAACTTAGTAGGATCCGGACTTAATTGTAGGCCAAGTGAAATGTTAAATTTTTAAAAATATATTCTTTGATGAGGTGCAGATGCTTTGTTGGGGTTGTAGGGTTTTGCAAATAAAATGAAGAGGGGCATTTTATGTTTAAGAAAAACCTTAGCACATTTATTGAACTCCAAAACCTGAACACAAAAGCGTGCCAAAAGCCCTTCATATAATTACTACATCATGTCAGACCAGCCTCTTAAAGTGAAACCTCATCTCAATGTCAGTGGTTGTGAATTATGTACATTTCCACCAGCTACATTACCCTACAAGTTGTAATTGGTGGCGGGGTGGAGTAAAGACTGATTTATACTTCTGCGTCAAATGTACGCCGTAGGTACCGCGTACCCTACGCCGTAGGGTGACGTGCACCTCCCCAAAAATGTAACTCACGTGTTGCGGCGACGCAGACCGCAACAACTGTGATTGGTCCGCTTGGTAGCATCACGTTACCTCCTACGTATTTCCGATTGCTTTTCTCCGCCACGTCTGTACACTGATGCGAAATAAATGGTTGGAGACGATGAACCAAATCGTCAAATCTACCTGCCGACATCCAAAAATGTTTGAAATGCATTTCCTCGTCCATGTGTCTCACGAAGAAACTCAACACAGTGGCATAGAAACCCCACCGCCAACTAGCGTTTTGGCGGTGAATTGCAGAGCAACACAGAAACAACTACACATGCTCGCTACGGCGTAGGGCTATGCAAAAGTATAAATCAGGCCTACGGTGTAGCCCGTACACACAAGTATAAATCAGCCTTTACGTCTCTACCAAAGAAGGTGTAAAGTGCTCCTTCCCTCTGCTGGCCTGTAGGTCACCCTTGGGCAAGGTGTAGCACCTGCTTAGTCCCCAGATCAGAGTCATGTGAAGCCACGGGAGAAGGTGGTGGATAGTTGTATGAGCAACTGGTGCAGATCACAAGTCCTGGTTATGTGACCCCGGACATCAGACAGACAATCTCTGAAGAGTATTGATAATGGCTGGGGTCACCATTCTTGTAAAGGCACTGCCCAGACAAAGGGAGTGAAAAGGAAATTATTTCAACAAGTTAGAAACTACAAAGAATTTGAAGGTATCTACAATCATCTTGAATGCTACAATGAAAATGAAGACTTGGAGGATGCAATAATCCAAAGCATTGTATGAAGGCAGTCCCGTTATTTGCGCTGGGTGTCTGCACTGATTTTGTTCATTTACAGTCAATCAAAAGAACATGGCAGCGTACACTGCATTAATTCCTCCATCAATAACTATTAGGAACTAATACACAGTTTTATAGTATTGGTAGAGTTCTAATTTGTTCTGTATTTCATTTAAATATATATATACACTGGATAAATTCCTCCATCGATAACTATTAGGAACTAATACACAGTTTTATAGTATTGGTAGTGTTCTAATTATAATTATATATATATATATATTACTCAGTTAAACAGTGGTTTGTATTTTTCTATCTTTTAATTATTTCCTTGAAACTTCGATTAATTGGGGCAGCCGCTTAATTGGGCCAAAATATACTGGTGCCAATGAGTCCCAATTAACTAGAATGCACTGTATTAGGAGAAGGAGATGTTCACTGATGGCTGGTCATGAATTCACAGAAACACCATTTTCAGGTACTGTATCCCTCATTGTCTACTGAATCTCACAATAGCCATGACTATGTTAATCTCTTAGCTGAATAAACCCAGCAACAGTCTCTGCAGCCCTCCGTGGTAAAAAAAAGTCCATGTTAATCTTTTTCTCTTTTTTTTTGCCAGAGTATAGTGAATCTGTGGAATGCTCTGCCACAGACTGCGGTGGAGGAAAAGTCCGTGGGTATATTTAAGGCGGAAGTTGATCGTTTCCCGATCAGTCAGGCCATCAAAGGATATGGCGAGAAGGCAGGTGTATGGGGTTGAGTGGGATCTGGGATCAGCCATGATGGATTGGTGAGGCAGACTTGATCGGCTGAATGGCCTAATTCTGCTCCTATGTCTATGTCTTATGGCCTAAGTCTAAACTTCAGCATCATACAAGGGAGGAAAGTTCTTCTCATCTCTGTCTTTTAAGGCCCAGTCCTTATCTGAGATGGTTGTTCACATTTCAAACCTTGTAAGAAGTTAGTAAGTTGCAATCAAGGCACACTGAATATTTGCAGTTCAATGTGAAACTCCACAATTTCAGGTAACCCACTTTCTCTCCTTGCATCAAAATTGGCCAGTTTAGTTTAAGTCACTAGTCTATAGTATTGACTCACTCTTTCTCTCCCCACTACAACAGCCCAACAACTTTATACTTCATTGTCGCCAAACAATTGGTACTAGAACGTACAATCATCACAGCAATATTTGATTCTGTGCTTCACACTCCCTGGATTACAAATACTAAGTATTAAAGATATTAAAAATAGTTAAAATTAATAAATATTAAAAATTTAAATTATAAATCATAAATAGAAAATAGAAAAATGGGAAGTAAAGCAGTGCAAAAAAAAAAACCGAGAGACAGGTCCGGATATTTGGAGGGTACGGCCCAGATCTGGGTCAGGATCCGTTCAGCAGTCTTATGACAGTTGGAAAGAAGCTGTTTCCAAATCTGGCCGTACGAGTCTTCAAGCTCCGGAACCTTCTCCTGGAGGGAAGAGGGACAAAAAGTCCCTTCTCTGCAGCTCTAGTAGTTCACATTGTTATATCTCTTTATTTACATTTTTCATCACTAACTTCCTTCATTAACCTATTAACCAAATCGACTGGCCATTGGGGTGGAGATACGTCTCTACCAAAGGAGGGATAAAGCGCTCCTCCCCTCCGCTAGCCTGCAGGTCACCCTTGGGCAAGGTGTAGCACCTGCTTAGCCCCCCCCCCCGTCACCCCAATCAGGGTCACATGAAGCCATGGGAGCTGGTGGTGGTGGTGGTGGATGTTCATACGAGCAGCTGGTGCATATCACAAGTCCTGGTTATGCGACCACTGACGCAAGGCAGGCAATGTCTGAAGAGTATTGATAATGGCTGGGGTCACCTGCCTTGTAAAGACACTACCCAGAAGAAGGCAATGGCAAACCACTTCTGTAGAAAAATTTGCCAAGAGCAATCACTGTCATGATTGCATGATTGCCCACGTCATATGACATGGCACATAATAATGATGACGAGTGTTCTACCTCGTTCTGCCTCAATGAACTGTGTAATGATTTGATCTGTGCAAACAATATGCAACACGGCACATAATGAATGAATGAACCTTCATTGACAGCTTGTCATCAGAGCAACCCTGGTCTCACCCTATCACAGATATTCCTTTTATTCTATCTGCCTTTCCCTCGCCTTCTCCAAAGCCTAAAACTAACTTTTCCCCCTTTGTCTATTTCTGATGAAGTGTCTTCAGACAGAACCATTAACATTTTTTTCTCTTGCCACAGATACTGCCCAACCTGCTGTTTCTAAGATATTCTATTTTTATATTATAGTTTTATTTTAGAAATACTATTAATTATTTTTTAATTTATAAATTATAATTTTTAAATGTATAAATTATAAGATTATAATTTAGTTTATACCATTTACCCTCCAGATCATGTTAACCTTCAGTGACATGAAATCCTTTGAATATCAACATTTCCCCATATGTCACCTTTTAAAAAATATACAGCTTTATTATTTTGTATAAAAGAATAGATGACCTCATACTTTCCATAATAAAATGCATCTGCCATTTTGTCACCCACTTATTTAATTTGTCCATATCCTCTTGTATCGTCTTTACATCCTCCTCACTGCTTACAATCCCATCTAGTTTATCAAAAGCAAATTTGGATGTAATATATTTGATCCCATCTGCCTTAAGGTTGATATGGATCATGAGTAACCAGAGCAGAAGGATTGATCCATGTAGTACCCACTAGTCAGAATCGGGTTTATTATCACTGTTTTATATGACGTGACATCTCTTAGTCACAGCCTATAAAGCTACGACCATCTTCTTCCCAATCTTTGCTTTCTCTCTGTTAACTAATTCTCAAACAATACTAGTACATTATTGTCATTCCATATTCTCTAAACTTGTTGATCAACCTCTCACATGGGAACTTCCTGATCATCTAAGAACACCACTATTTACCCCTTATCAATTCTATTAGTCACAATCACAAAGAACACCCATAGATTAGGGAACATGTTTTCCCTTCCATAAGTGTAATAATGAGTCTTCAATATCAACACAGGACCAGGCTATTTGGCCCACAGTGTCTGTGCTGACCAACTTAAATCAATCTCGTCTGTCTGCATGTGGCATCTATCCCTCCATTCCCTTCCTGTTCATGTGCCTGTCTTAATGCTCTTCAAGCACATCTTACGTGCTTATATCACTACCATGGTAGCAAGTTCCAGACACCTATCACCTATCACACTCTGTGCAAAAATAATACCACATAAATCTCCTTTAACATTCCTCATTGTACTTTAATTCTATGCTCTCTGGTATTTGATGTTCCACTTTGGGAAGAAGTCTCTGACCATAATAATTTGGATGATGGAATTGATGGCTTTGTGGCTGAGTTTACAGGCGATAGGTTGAGTGACAAGTAGCATTGAGGAAGCAGGGAGCCTGCAGAAGGACCTGGGATTGGGAGAAGGGGAAAGAAGTGGCAGGTAGAATACAGTGTAGGGGAAGTGTATGGAAGGAATAAAGGCATTGATTACTTCAGTAGAAGGAATAAAGGCATTGATTTTCTACTAATCAGGGAGAGAATTCAAAAATCTGAGGGGCAAGGATGTGCTGACATTGGGAAGAGTTCAAAGGAGGCTGATGAAAATGATTCCAGAATTGAAAGGTTTATCATATGAGGAGCGTTTGATGGCTCTGGGCCTGTACTCGCTAGAGTTTAGAAGAATGAGAAAGGATCTCATTGAAACCTTTCGAATGTTGAAAGGCCTAGATAGAGTTGATGTGGAGAGGATGTTTCCTATGGTGGGGGAATCTAGGACCAGAGGGCACAGCCTCAGAATAGAGGGACATCCATTTGGAATAGAGATGTGGAGGAATTTCTTTAGCCAGAGAGTGGTGAATCTGTGGAATTCATTGCCTCAGGCAGCTCTGCAGACCAGATCACTGGGTGGATTTAAGGCAGAGTTAATAGATCCTTGATAAGCCGGGTCATGAAAGCTTACAGAGAGAAGGCAGAAGAGGGAAACGAATCAGCCATAATGAAATGGCAAAGCAGACTCGATGGACCAAATGGCCTAGTTATGATCTTATATGTTCTACCTATGCCTCTCATCATTCTTATATACATCAATTAGGCCCCTCAACCTCCAGCACTCCAGAGAAAACAATTCAAGTTTGTCCAACCTTTCCTTATAGCTAAAACTCTCTAATCCAGGCAACATCCTGGTGAACCTCTTCTACACCGTCCCCAAATCCTCCACATCCCTCCTGTTACGCAGCAACCAGAGCTGTACACAATCCTCCAAAAGTAGTCTAACCAAAGTTTTATACAACTGTGACATAATTTCCCCATGCTTGTACTCAATGTCCAAACCAATAAACATTATTATTCTTTTCCATATTGCTCTGTCATTACACTTTCCATTATAGATGCCAGCCTTTGTGGAAGGAAAAGAACAATCAACATTTCAGGTTGAAACCTTTCATCACTGTCATTTCTGTTATTCAAGGCATACTGCATATCTTAAATCCAAAATGAACACTCAGTGGCCATTTTATTTGATATCTCCCATACCAATAGAGTGGTCATTGAATGTAGTTTGTGGCCTTCTGCTGCTGTAGCCCATTCATTTCAAGGTTCAACGGATTGTGCATTCAGAGATCTTCTTCTGCACACAATGTTGTTACGCATGTTTAAAGTAACAGCTCAGTAGTTTCCCACTTTCTTTTTTCCCTCATTTCTAAGATGTCGGTGTTACGTCTGCTGTTCTCGTATTTACAGGAGGCATTCTGGAATCTATAGAAGATAAAAGACAATGCAGATGCTGGAATCCAGAGCAACATCCAAACACTGGAGGAACTCTGAGTCAATGGAAGAAAATGGACTCTTGGTGCTTTGGGTGGAGACTCTTCAGGGAATATGTAGAATTTTGAAAGATGTTGACTGATACACCCACTGTGTCTATACCAACACCTCCAAAACTCTGTAAGTTAGATGACCAGGCTGTTGGAAATCATCAACTTACAGTTTCACTAACTTCACTAGTTCTTTCTTTCTTTCTTTATCAAGCTGCACTGCCCAGCAATCCGACAATTTAACCCTAGCCTAATCACAGGACAATTTACAATGACCAATTAACCTACCAACCACTACATCTTTGGACTGTGGGAGGAAACTGGAGCATCTGGAGGAAACCCATGCAGTCACAGAGAGAACGTAGAAACCCCTTACGGGGTTTGAATTGAACCTTAGTGGTGGGAATTGAACCCAGGTCACTGGTACTGTAAAGTGTTGTGCTAACCACTAGGCAACTACATCATCCTAAAATTCTCCACTTTTACTCACAATAATTTTAATAATTCAACAATAAATTGTGGTTGCTGTTTGGAGGTATGTCCCTACCAAAGGAGGTGTAAGGCGCTCCTTCCCTCTGCCGGCTTGCAGGTCACCCTTGGCCAAGGTGTAGCACCTGCTTAGACCCCCCCCCCCCAACGGCTTCCTCCCCCCCACCTCCCTCTCCGATCAGGGTCACGTGAAGTCTCGGGAGCAGGTGGTGGATGGTCGTATGAGCAGCTGGTGCATATCACAAGTCCTGGTTATGTGACCACCGACGCCAGGCGGACTGTCTCTGAGGAGTATTGATAATGGCTGCCGTCTTGTAAAGACACTGCCCAGAAGAAGGCAAAGGTAAAACATTTCTGCAGAAAAATGTGCCAAGAGCAATCATGGTCTCCATGGTTACCTGTGTCGTACGACACAGCACATTAATGATGATGTTGATGAAATTCCTTGGCTTTCTCACTGAAGGATAGTCTTTTTAAAAAGATTAGATTTATTTGTCATATGTTAATCAAAACATACAGTGAAATATGCTACTTGTGCTAAGATCTAACACAGAAGTATGGAAATACACTGGAGGTAGCATGCCCACAACTAACTAACCTAACTTGTAATGTGGGAGGAGACCGAAGGAAATGGACGTGCTCACAGGGAGTATATACAAACACCTTACAGAGAGCAGCGGGAATTGAAACCTGATCATACAGCAGGCACTATAAAACACTACCCTAACTGCTACACTACTGTGCCACCTACAGTATTGGTGAACGGGATGGGTTTTCAGTAATGACATCCTTACCTACAGGCATTAATCAGCCATTTGAAGATTTAAATATTAACTTGGAGTTTTACAATCACTGTTGCTGAGCAGTGGGAATGTTTTTCTCGTTTATTTATTCACTGTAGGTATAGAGTCACAGCATCATAGGGTCATAGCACAGAAACAGGGCCTTAGGCTGATCCAGTCCATGCCAAACTTACTCCGCCTGATTGCAACAACCTGCACCTGGACCATTGCCCTCCGTACCCCTCCCATCCATGGATTTATCCAAACTTCTCTTAGATATTCCAATGGAATCAGCATCCACCACTTCTGCTGGCAGCTCGTGTCACACTCTCACCACCCTGAGAGAAGAAGCTCCCCCTCATCACACACAAGATGCTAGGGGAACTCAGCAGGCCAGGCAGTATCTATGGAAAAAAATCGTGTCGATGTTTCAGGCCGAGATCGTTCGGCAGGTCCTGTACTTTTTCCCATAGATGCTGCCTGGCCTGCTGAGTTCCTCCAGCATTTTGTGTGTGTTGCTTGGATTTCCAGCATCTGCAGACTTCCTCTTGTTTGTGAAGTTCCCCCTCATGTTCTTCTTTAGCATTTCATCTTTCACCCTTAACCCATGACTTCAAGTTCTAGTCTCACCCAATCTCAGTGAAAAAAAGCCCACTTATCTTTACCCTGTCTATCCCCCTTGTACTTTTGTTTACAAATGTTAATAATTAAATTCCTATGCTTAGATTTGTCCATGCTTCTGGATTCTGAAATTACTGGTAGATACTCCAGGAAACAAAGATGCTAATCTCCTTGCCCAAGGTAGCACCAGTCAGCCGAAGAAGAGATAATGGCCAAATAGGGGTAAAAATTCACCCACAATACTGACTATACCCTCATCTAGTCTTATCCAAAATAGACGCCACAAGACACATTGAAACCAAGCAAGTTAGAAATCGACAGGATTGTTGTTTAGGATTCCTGACAACTGATTTGGAACCAGTCTGGGTGCCAAGGTAACATCAGAGTGTGCACATGTTCAAATGTATTATTCAGAGATTACAGAGCTAAGGCTGCTCTTATTTAACTAAGTGTGCTTGGCCTTATTTCATTTTGGGCTAACGATACGCACTTAATTAAAGGCAGCAGGCAATAATTCAATGCACAGTATGGAATGCTGGAAAAAGAATGTATGTGTTTTTTTCTGCACAGAAACAAAGAGGCTTTAAGTCACCAGCACCAGAAACCAGGCACATGGACGGTGATGTGGGAGTAAGGCACCTCCTTTATCTCAGAGGCAAGCAGCATGCGGCCCGATAATAACCATAACTGCTGCAAGCGGCCAGTGCTAATCACATTGCACCTCTCAATGAGAGACTGACATGGTGAGCGGTTAGCACTGCTCCAGCTTGCCCACGGTGCTTTAAGCCAGATTGCTTCTCTTAAAGGGAAAGGGGGAGGGCGGAGTTTCCATCCAAGGGCCCGAGGCATTGACTGGGATAGAGGTGGCAAAATGTAGGGAGCGTAGACCCACCAAATGGTGGAGAAAGTGAAGGGAAGGTGACATTATCTTCATTCATAGGCTTGCAGGAGGCTAGAGCAGGTAACCGCAAGCCGTGTAAATGGATGGCAGTGCAGGCCAAAGCCAGGAGCCAGATACCAGATGCTGCAGGTGTTTGAGTTAACCTTGTCCCTCTGCCTTCAGGTTGGACCTTCCAAAGTGAATCACTTCCCACTGTCCCGTATTTATCACCATCTGCCACTTCTCAGCCCAGCTCTGCATCCTGTCAATGTCCCACTGTAACCTACGACAGCCTTCTGCACTATGCACAGCACCACCCACCTTTGCGACATCTGCAGACCTCCTAGTACAACATTACTTTCTTGTCGAAGTCACTTATAAAAATCACAAAGAGCAAGGGTCCCAGAATAGATCTCTGCGGAATACTACCAGTCACGGGCTTCTGCTGCCACCCTCTGCTTTCTGCGGGCAAGCCAATTCCGAATCCACACAGCCAGGTTTCTTTGGATCTCATGCTGCCTGACTTTCCAGAACAGCCTACTGTGGGGAACCTTGTCAAAGACCTTATTAAATCCACAAACACCACAATAACTTCTCTACCTTCATTCATCTTGTTTTGTGTCTTCTTCAAAAAAGCCAATGAGTCTGCAACGTTGAGGGATCTATGGACGTTAACCTCAAGATCCATCTTTTCCTCCACGCTGCCCAAGAATCCTGCCTTTGCCCCTGTATTTTGCCTTCAAGTTTGACCTCCAAAGTGGATCGCTTCATACTTTTGTGGATTGAGCTCCATCTGCCATGTCTCAGGCCAGCTCTACATCTCGTCAATGACCTGTTGTAACCTGAGATGTCCTACACCATCCACAACACCACCAACCTAAGACCTGTCACGCGCCTCACAATCTAGGGATTGTTCTAGCCATACACACCCATCTCATAGTCCACTGTTCAACTGGAACAGCCAGAAACTACAAGGAAAAAGCATTTTCACTTTTCCTCATCCGCCCATCAGCTCCATCTGATGCCCCTCCTCCTTCCCTTTCTCCTGTCATCCACTCTCTTCACCTATCAAATTCCTTCTTCTTCAGCCCTTCACCTTTCACCTCCCACCTTCGTCATTCCCCTCCCCCAGCCACTCACCTACCCCTTCAGCTGGTCTCCCCTACCACCGGTCAGCTTGTGGTCCTTCCCCTCCCCCCACCTTCTTATTCTGGCTTCTGACCCCTTCCTTTCCAGCCCTGATGACCCAAAATGTTGACTGCTTATTCCTCTCCAAAGTTGCTGCCTGACCTGCTGAGTTCCTCCAGCACTTTGTGTGCATTGCTCAGGTACACAAGAGAATGCAGAGGTTGGAATCTGAATTTAAAAAGAAAAACTGCCAAAGGAACTCAGTGGATCAGGCCCCATTTGTGGAGGGAAATGGGCAATTAACCTTTCATCACTCTGTCCGTTCTGATATTCAAGACAATAGAAAGGCATACTGCATATCTTAAATCTAAAATGTACATTCAAAAATCTAAAATGTACATTCAATGGCCACTTTATTAGGTATCTAGTAGAGTGACCTTGAGCATATGTTCATGGTCATCTGCTGCTGTATCCCATCCACTTCAAGGTTTGACGTGTTGTGCATTCGGAGATGTTCTTCTGCACACCTCTGTTGTAACAGGTGGTTATTTGACTTACCCTCTCCTTCCTGTCAGCTTGAACCAATTTGGCCATTTTCCTCTGACCTTTGGCCATTTTCCTCTTTCCTCTGATGTTTTCTTCCACTGAACTGCCACTCACTGGATTTCTTTTTGTGTTTTTCACACCATTCTCTGTAAACTCTAGAGACTGTTGTGCATGAAAATCCCAGGAGATCAGCAGTTTCTAAAATTCTCAAAGCACCCCATTTGGCACCAACAATCATTCCATGGTCAAAGTCACTTAGATCACAATTCTTCCCTATTATGATGTTTGATCTGAACAACAACTGAATCTCTTGACCATGTCTGCATGCTTGTATATATTGAGTTGCTGCCACATGATTGGTTGATTGGATATTTGCACTAACGAGCAGTTGTACAGATGTACTTGATAAAGTGGCCTCTGGGGGTAGATAATGCTCAGTATTGTAAGAATTCAGAATATCTCCTAATTTCTGGCCCTTTTCCCTTTCAAATCTGCTGTAGCTGGAATGGAGCTAGTCACTGGTGGAAGGGTGATGTGGTGATGTAACAGTCATGTAACACTCCACAGTGCCAGCAATTGTGGTTCATTTCTCGCAACTGTCTGTAAAGAGTTTGTACACCTTCCCAATGACCATGTGGGTTTCCTTAGTATACTCCAGTTTCCGTTATTCATTAAGTACCTCCGCTCTCTCCTCCAGTTCCACACACACTTTTCTACTGTCACACTTGATTGATCCTATTCTCTCACGTCTTATCCTCTTGCTATTCACATACTTGTAGAATGCCTTGGGGTTTTCCCTAATCCTGTCTGCCAAGGCCCCTTCTGGCTCTCCTAATTTCATTCTTAAACTCCATTCTGCTGGCCTTATAATTAAACCATTTGTAGATTAGATTATGAGAACACTCAGTCCTGGTTTATTGTCATTCAGAAATGCATGCATGCATTAAGAAATGATACAATGTTCCTCCAGAGTGATATCACAGAAAAACAGGACAAACCAAAGACTAACACTGACAGAACCACATAATTATAACATATAGTTACAGCAGTGCAAAGCAATACCATAATGTGATAAAGAACAGACCATGGGCACGGTAAAAAAAAAGTCTCAAAATCCTAAGTTGATCGACTCCCAAGTCCCCGACAGCAGGTGGCAAAAGGAAGAAACTCCCTGCCATAAACCTCCAGGCACCGACAACTGCCGATGCATTGGAAGCACCCAACCACAGCCGACATTGAGTCCGTCCATCCGAAAGCTTCGAACCTTTGACCAGCCCCTCCGATACAGCCTCCCGAGCGCCATCCTCTGCTGAGCGCCTTCGACCTCGTCCCGGCCGCCGAAGCAAGCAAAGCCGAGGATTCGGGGCCTTCTCCTCCGGAGATTCCGGACCACACAGTAACAGCGGCAGCAAAGCGGACACTTCAGAGGTTTCTCCAGATGTTCCTCCGTACTCTCACATCTGTCTCCATCAAATCAGAATTGTGTACGGTCCCCTACTTGACAAATAACAGACATCACCACCGAAGTGGCAGCGCGCGCTGCGTCACGTCACCATTTTCCCCTCCTCCTCTAGATCTTTTAGATCTCTACCATGACCCAGTTTTTTGAACCTTTCATAAGCTCTTCTTTTCTTCTTGACTAAATTTACAACAGACTTTGTACACCATGGTTCCTGTACCCTACCATCCTTTCCCTGTCTGATTGGAAAGTACCTATGCAGAACTCCACGCAGATATCCCCTGAACATTTGCCACATTTCTTCTGTACTTTTCCCTGAGAACATCTGTTCCAAATTTATGCTTCCAAGTTCCTGCCTGATAGCCTCGTATTTCCCCATACTCCAATTAAACACTTTCCTAACTTGTCTGTTCCTATCCTTCTCCAATGCTATGGTAAAGGAGATAGAATTATGATCAAAATGCTCTCCTACTGAGAGATCTGACACCTGACCAGGTTCATTTCCCAATACCAGATCAAGTACAGCCTCTCCTCTTATAGGCTTATCTGCATACTGTGTCAAGAAACCTACCTGAACACACCTAACAAATTCCACCCCATCTAAACCCCTTGCTCTAGGAAGATCCCAATTGATATTTGGGAAATTAAAATCTCCCACTACGCCAACCCTTTATTATTACACCTTTCCAGAATCTGTCTCCCTACCTGCTCCTCGATGTCCCTGTTCTTATTGGGTGGTCTATAAAAAACACCCTGTAGAGTTATTGATCCCTTCCTGTTCCTACCTTCCACCACAGAGACTCCATAGACAATCCCTCCATGACTTCCTCCTTTTCTGCAGCCGTGATACTATCTCTGATCAACAGTGCCACGCCCCCACCTCTCTTGTCTCCCTCCCTGTCCTTTCTAAAGCCTGGCACTCGAAGTAGCCATTCCTGCCCCTGAGCCATCCAGGTCTCTGTAATGGCCACAACATCATAGCTTTATGATCCATTTAGAAATCTGATGGCAAAGAGGAAGAAGCCATTTCTAAAACATTGATTGTGTGTCTTCAGGCTTCTATACCTCCTCCCTGATGTTGGCAATGAAAAAAGGGCATGTCCTGAGTGGTCAGTGTTCTTAGTGAAGGATGCCAGTCTTGAGACATCACCTTTTGAAGACGTCATTGATGGTGTGGAGGCTAGTGCTCATGATGGAGCTGGTGGGGTTTACAACTCTCTGCATCTTCTTCTGATCCTGCAGATTGGAGCTTCCATAGCAGACAGTGATGCAACCCGTCAGAATGCTCTCTATGGTACGTCCGCAAAAATTTACTAGAGTCTTTGATGACATACCAACTCTCCTCGAACTGTTCATCACATATAGCCGATGGCATGCTTCCTTGTAATTACATCAGTGTGTTGGGCCCAGGACAGATCTTTGGAGATGTTGACACCCAGATGTCGTGTATCAAACAGCAGGCCACTAAAGAATCGTAGTGTTTGTCCCATCAATTACTGTATTACCAAAGACAGCTGCCATTTTGTCCCAACTTGCTAAGTGTCTGCTCTACTCTATTTTGTGTGGCACCATGTAGAGACCACTGTCTACATGCTGCATATAGTGGATCAGTGTCATAAGTTATTTGTCCAGCAGGTATTCCTGATTGCCTGGTATGCTTGCTATGGTGATCTAAATACAGGAGACCAAGGCATCAAGACACTTGGTATTGTCCTCTGTGATCCACGTTTATAGTCACACACCAAGCAATGAAATCTTGACAGATAAGATCATAAGACATAGGAGCATAGTCAAGCCACTTGGCCCATCAAGTCTACTCTGCCATTGTATCATGGCTGATTTATTATCCCTCTCAATCCCATTCTCCCACTTCCCCCCCATTAACTTTGATGCCCTTACTAATCAGGAAACTATCAACCTCCACTTTAAATATACCAAATGACTTGGCCTCCACAGCCATCTGTGGGAACAAATTCCACAAATTCACCACACTCTGGCTAAAGGTTATTCCTCCTCATCTCTGTTCAAAAGAGACATCCTTGTATTCTGGGGCTGTGCCCTCTGGTTAATGACTTCCCAATTATTGGAAGTATCCTCTGCTTGTCCACTCTATTTAGGCCCTTCAATATTTGATAGGTTTCGATGAGATCACCCCACCAAATTCTTCTGAAGTCCAACAAGTATAGGGCCAGAGCCGTCAAATGCTCCTCATACATTAACCCTATCATTCCCAGGATCCTTCTTGTGAACCTCCTCTGGACCCACTTCAATGCCATCATGTCCTCTCTAGGGCTCTGCACATTGTCAATGGGATCCTGTGCCACATGGAAGTCTATAAATTCTCAAGAGCTTATCCTGCTGTTCACAACCGAGTAACACATGTCACTGAGAAGATGCAATGACATGGCTGCGGATGACACCAAGGTTGCTGGAGTTGTGGGCAGTGTAAAGGACTATCAAAGAACATAGCAGGATTTAAATCATTTATAGATATGGGAAGAGAAGTGACAGATAGAAGTGTGAGGTATGGCACTTTGGTTGGTAAAAAAAGTTGGTAAACAAATATCCGGACCTGCCTCTGGGTTTTTTTGCACTACCTTACTTTCCATTTTTCTATTTTCTATTTATGATTTATAATTTAAATTTTTAATATTTACTATTGATTTGTAATCCAGGGAGTGGGAAGCGCAGAATCAAATATCGCTGTGATGATTGTACGTTCTAGTATCAATTGTTTGGCGACAATAAAGTATAAAGTATATAAAAAAAGGAAAAAGTATGTGGTTAATGGCAGACCCCTCAATATCACTGAGGTACAGAAGGACCTTGGGGCCCAGTCCAAAGTGGCTACACAAGTGGGAAAGGTGGTAAAGAAGGTGTTGGCAAAATTTCCTTTACAGATAGTGGTGCCAAGCATTAGAGTAAGGAGGCCATGCTGCAGCTCTGTAAAAGTTTAGTCTGACTATATTTGGAGTATTGTGTGCATTTCTGGTCCTCTGATATAGGAAGGATATGGAGACTGTGGAGATGCTGCCTGGATTAGAGGGTTTCACCTATAAGCAAAGCTTGGACAAGTGTGGGTTGTTCTCCTTTGTAAAGTGGAGACAGATTCGAGGATCCAATGAGAGAAACAGAAGACACATTGTGAATGGGCATATTAACTAAGTATTTATAAATGAACAGTGAAACACATAAACCGGGCATCTAGCTAAACAACAGCACACATAAACAACAACAAACTACAATACTCAACATTCAGTCACCCTTTAACTTAACTGTATTAAATCTCCCCACATTATAAATGAGCAACTAAGCATGCTACAAATTAATACTTAGCTAAACAAACACAGGGGGTCTGTCTACGTCTGCAGTGCTGGTCATGACCTCAGATTGAAGCGGCCCCTGGAGACAAAGGAGAGAAGCTGAGTCTCTTGCACACGCTACTCTTCTACCCGCAAGGTTCCCGGAACCAGAAACCGGCACCGTGGCGTGCAAAGCAACCAATGGGAAAAAGCGAGCGCATCCTTTAAACGGACCAATCAATGACTGACTGGCAAAAAAGCCAACATGACACCTCTAGAGGGCCAGAAGCTGAGGAGAGACTTGAAGGAGGTTTGTAAAACTATGAGAAGCATAAATAGGGTAGAAGGTCAGAACCTTCTCCCCAGGATAGATATGTCAAACACCGGAGGACATGTTTTTAAGGTTAGAGGGGTTATGTTTAAAGGCGACGTGTGAAGCAGGTTTTTTATGCAGAAAGTTGTAGATTAGGCAGCTTGTTAAAGTTTAAAAGGCTTTTAGATAGACACATGGTTATGGATCGATATGGATGATACACAGGAGGAGGACATTTAGTTTAAATTATAGGCACAAGTGTAGGCCAAATGGCCTGTCCTGTGCTGTACTGTTCTGTGCCTTTTGTTCTAAGACAAGATGACTAACTTTGACTTAGCCAACAATGGATTACAAACTGTAAGGTGTTGCTACTGGTTCCGCCTCTATCTTGGACAGAGCTCAATCTGTTGAGGTTCATGGCCACAACCGTTTTGACAGGCAATGCACTCCTTGCCCTGTAGGTACAAGAGGCGCACATCTCAACAGGACTTCCTTCCTACAACATAGACTGCTTCCTGCTAAGGTTCATGCCAAACTTCTTCCTGAGTACCCTGTTTATCACGGTCCTCCCACTCATTATCCAGCAGGTTGTCTGCCCAGAGCGACACACACAGCAGGTCGGGCAGCATCTATGGAGAGGAATAAATAGTTGGCATTTCGGGCCGAGACCCTTCATCAAGACTGGAAAGGAAGCAGGGGAAAGCTAGAATAAGTAGGTGGGGAGGAGAGGGAGGAGCACAAGCTGATTGTCTGCAGGGAGCTTTCCATTTACATCTGGCAGGCTTCAAGAGAGAGGTCAGCTAACAGACCGATCTTTCAGATTAGTTGGTTTAAGACACCTTTAAGCTATCCGATACCCCACAGACTTGAATAACTTCAAGGAACTCTACAAAGCACGAAACAATTTAAGAATCAAAATTACAACCAGTTAAAGCCAACAAGTGAATAGCCTGAAAGTAGTTGCTTATTGTTTTAACAGAACTAAACGCGTTCAGCTGTATAAGATTATAACGCGGCATTAAGTCAGCCTCCAAAATGGCAAGACTACCACAGACCAGCATGCAACCTGTCATTGTACCTACCTCATTCACCAATACAACATCTACTTCTGCACGTCTGATGACATTGAACAATATCAAAAAGCCCAGGCAATAAAGGAATTTTTTTTCTCCCCCATGGCTATACAAAACCAGGATATTATTCAGGATCTAAAATAAAATTAAAAAATGCAAAAATGAACTCAATCATAGGAGGGCAAACATCGATAACAAGCTTGTTATGGACTGCCCATTACCTGCGAAAGATGGTGGCTAGAGACATTGGAACCCTGCTGTCTCCATGGTAACAGCGCAACCCGGGCCTTATTGCTTGGCAAGTGCTAGAACAACAATGAAAGAACAGCGATATACACTCAATGGCTACTTTGAGGTACACCTGTACACTTGCTTGTTAATGCAAATATCTAATCGGCGTATCATGTGGGAGCAACTCAATGCATAAAAGCATGCAGACATGGTCAAGAAGTTCAGCTGTTGTTCAGACTAAACATCAGAATGGGGAAGAAATGTGATCTAAGGGACTTTGACTGTGGGATGACTGTTGGTGCCAGATGGGGTTGTTTGAGTATCTCAGAAACTGCTGATCTCCTGGGATTTTCATGCACGGCATTTCTAGAGGTTACAGAGAGCGGTGCGAGAAACAAAAAAAAAACATCCAGTGAGCTAAGGTGCCTTATAGATGAGAGAGGTCGGAGGAGAACGGCCAGACTGGTTCAAGCTGACAGGAAGGCGACAGTAACTCAAATAACCACAGCGGTGTGCAGATGAGCACCTCCAAATGTACAACAAGTCAAACCTTGAGGTGGATGGGCTAAAGCAGCAGAAGTCCATGAACATTGATAAATATGCTCGGTGGCCACTTCATTAGCTACTTCGTGTACCTAACAAAGTGGCCACTGAATGTATCCCCAGGAAGAGGGACATGTGACTTGGAAAGAAACTTACCGGTGGAGTTGTTCCCATTTGTGGAGAGAAAAACAGTTAACGTTCCAGGTCAATGGTTTTGATTAAATGGAGTTGTATAGGAATGAGAAAATAAACACTATCTGCCCTGAGCTCAACTTGATATACCCAGGCGGCATAAGAAATTAACCTTCTAATTATTCCTGGGCAACTTTATTAGTAATAACACAATGGTGTTTTAGCGGTTGGGATGATGAACAATGGGTGTGGTTTAATTAGCTTTCCTTCGGATTCTGCGCTTTGAGCTCAGAGCGTTGAGGGTTGACATTTGCAAACAGGCTCCTGCGTAGCATCGTCTCCATTGGTTATTGGTGTCAGGGTATATTAGCATTCAAGGTTAATTGAATATTTCAGGACTTTATCAAGAAGCTCAAAATTAAAAAAAAATAATTGTAATTATAGGTTCTAATTGGATGCTAATGATGCCTGAGTGGCAGGAATTTTTGTGTGGGTGTATTTTGCAAATGGTTCATGTCACAAACTTTGAAGAGCCTATTTCATTTGCTCCAAAGAGCAAAAAGGTGGCTTCCTTGATTTAATTAGCAGCATTATTCTTTTGATATCAAGAAACTGTTTGATTGCATAGGCGACACAGAAATGGAAAGCGTTCCAATTTAGGCCATTGTTTTCTTGACGTTCATTCTGATCCTGGTATTTGCAAGTGCTCTTGCAATGCTGTTAAAATTGCCCGAGAATTTATATCAGAGGCAAGGTGCAGAATCTACCGTTTAAAAGTTTAAAAGATTACTTGTGAGATAATAGTCATGGCTTCTGTTCAAAAATACCAGAAGTCTTGAGGTGCCTGACCTGTTTGGCAATAAATTATTTAAGTAGAAAAGTATGAAAATAAACTGATTTTCACACTGAGAAGCGATACTCAAATATCCACACTCGATCCAAGCACATTCTTATGGAAGGTAATTGACCCATTAGGGACTTTTCTGACTGAATGTATATTTATATGTGTTATAGCTTTAGGCAATGCATTCTCTATGGGTGTGAGTATCACAGTAGCTGTCCCTTTCTTATTGTGTACCTGGGTGGTATTCGTGGGCTAATTGATCAAGAAGACATCATGCCCAGACAAGCTTTGCACAACAGTAATTGTCCCCCCTCTTTCAGGAGTCTGAGAACAGCAGCTCTTGTTCAATGTGGTCTGATCAATGCCTTCTATGGCCTCAGCATTATATCCTTGCTTTTATGTTTTATTCCTCTGGAAATGAAGGTTAACATTGCATTTGCCTTCTTTACTACTGACTCAATATGCAGGTTAACCTTTAGTGTATCCTGCAGTAGGACTTCACATTCTCTTTGCACCTCCAATTTCTGAATTTGGCCCTCCCCATTTAGAAAATAGTCAATACCTTTACTCCATCTACCTAAGTGCATGACCATACACTTCCCTACGCCTTATTCCATCTACCACTTCTTTGACTACTGTCCCAATCATAGTCATAGTCAAACTTTATTGATCCCGAGGGAAATTGGTCTCCGTTACAGTTTCACCATAAATAATTAAATAGTAATATGTAAATTATGCCAGGAAATAAGTCCAGGACCAGCCTATTGGCTCAGGTGTCTGACCCTCCAAGGGAGGAATTGTAAAGTTTGATGGCCACAGGCAGGAATGACTTCCTATGACACTTTGTGTTGCATCTTGGTGGAATGAGTCTCTGGCTGAATGTACTGTGCCCAACCAGTACATTATGTAGTGGATGGGAGACATTGTCCAAGATGGCATGCAACTTGGACAGCATCCTCTTTTCAGACACCACCGTCAGAGAGTCCAGTTCCATCCCCACAACATCACTGGCCTTACCAATGAGTTTGTTGATTCTGTTGGTGTCTGCTACCCTCAGCCTGCTGCCCCAGCACACAACAGCAAATATGATAGCACTGGCCACCACAGACTCGTAGAACATGCTCAGCATCGTCTGGCAGATGTTAAAGGACCTCAGTCTCCTCAGGAAATAGAGACGGCTCTGACCCTTCTTGTAGACAGTCTCAGTGTTCTTTGACCAGTCCAGTTTATTGTCAATTCATATCCCCAGGTATTTGTAATCCTCCACCATGTCCACACTGACCCCCTGGATGGAAACAGGGGTCACCGGTGCCTTAGCTCTCCTCAGGTCTACCACCAGCTCTTGAGTCTTTTTCACATTAAGCTGCAGATAATTCTGCTCACACCATGTGACAAAATTTCCTACCGTAGCCCTGTATTCAGCCTCATCTCCCCTGCTGATACATCCATCTATGGCAGAGTCATCAGAAAACTTCTGAAGATGACAAGACTCTGTGCAGTAGTTGAAGTCTGAGGTGTAAATGGTGAAGAGAAAGGGAGACAAGACAGTCCCCTGTGGAGCCCCAGTGCTGCTGATCACTCTGTTGGACCCTCAATCTATCTAATGTAAGTCCTTCTGCAACGCTACCTGCTCTTCCAACTATCTTTGTACCATCTGCAAACTTGACAACAAAGCCACCAATTCTGACATCCAAATCATTAACAAAAGCATGAAAAGTAGTGGTCCCAACACCGACCCTGCGAAATACTACTAGTCACCATCAGCCAACCATAAAAGGCCCTCCTTATTGCCATTCTTTTCCTCCTGCCTCCTCTATCTTTACTATAATACCATGGGCTCTTAACTTGTTCAGCAGCCTCATGTATGACACCTCATCAAAGGCCTCTGAAAATCCAGGCAAATAACATTCACTGGGTCTCCCTTATCTTTCCTGCTTGTTATTTCCTCAACGAATTCCAACAGATTTGTCAGGCAAGATTTTTCCCTTAAGGAAACTATGCTGACTTTGGCCTATTTTATCATGTGCTTCCCAGTCCCCAAAACCTCACTCTTAATAATGGATTCCAACATCTTTCCAACCAATGAAATCAGGCTAACTGGCTTACTATTTCTTGTCTTTTATCTCCTTCCCTATTTATAGAGTGGAGTGACATTTGCAAATTTCCAGTCCTCTGGAACCATTCCATAATCTAGTGATTATTGAAAGATCATTACTAATGCCTCCACAAACTCTTCAGCTACCGCTTTCAGAACCCTGGAGTTAGTCCATCTGGTCCAGGTGACGTATCTACCATCAGATTTTTCAGGTTCCCAAGCGCTTCCTCCTTAGTAATAATCAGAACTAGAATCAGATTTAATGTCACTGGCATATGTCATGAGGTTTGTTAATTTTGCAACAGCAGTACAATGAAATGATACAAAAATATAGCAAAAAAACACTGCTACATTAGGTATATATATGTCTATTAAATAATTAAGTTAAAATAGGTTGTGCAAAAATATAGAAATTAGTTAGTGAGGTGGTGTCCATGGGTTTAATGTGCATTTAAAAATCGGATGGCAGAGGGGAAGAAGCTGTTCCTGAGTCGCTGAATGTGTGCCTTCAGGCTTCTGTACCTCCTTCCTGACGGTAACAACGAGAAGAGAGCGTGTCCTGGTTGGTGGAGATCCTTAATGATGGACACTACCTTCCTAAGGCACCATGCCTTGAAGATGTCTTGGATACTACAGAGGCTAGTACAGAACCCATGATAAAGTTGACTAATTTTACAAGTTTCTGCAATTTATTTTGATCTTGTGCAGTAGCCCCCCTCCCACCCACCCCCATACCAGACAGTGATGCAGCCAGTCAGAATGCTCTCCACGGTACATTTGTAATAGTGACTACACTCACTTCCGCCCCCGATTCTGTCAAATTTCTGGCATGCTGTTGGTGTCTTCCACAGGAAAGAATGAAGCAGAATAATTATTCAGTTCATCTGCTATTTCTTTGTCCCGCAATACTACCTCTCCAGCATCATTCTCCAGTCATCCAATATCCAGTCTTGCCTCTCTTTTACTCTTCATATATCTGAAAATAATTTTTGGTACCCTCTTTTATACTGTTGGCTGGATTTCATATTTAATCTGTTCTCTCCTTACTGTTTTTCTGTTATTTTTAAAAGTTTTCCAATCTTCTGCCTTCCCACTCATTTTTGCTCTATTATATGCCCTCTCTTTTGTTTTTACATTGCATTTGATTCCCCTTGTCAGCCGTGGTTGCCTCATCCTCTCTTTAGAATGCTTCTTCTTCTTTGGGATGTACTGAATCTGCATCTTGTGGGTTTAATGGAGCAATATTATTGGTATTCACTATATCAATGTGTGGTAATACATTTGTAAAGGAGACACAAAAGACTACAGATGCTAGAGTCTTAAGCAAAAATCGAATTGCTGGACGAACTCAGTGGATCAGGAGCTGGCAGAGAGGTCTGCTTTCTTATCAATTCCTCATGGTGCTCAGACGTGGAGGTGTTAGTAAGTTCTTGCTTATCAAACTCATAATATCTAAAGGTGAAGTGCTGTCCATACTCCCTGCTGGGAATTGACTCCAGCTTTCCCAGCAGCAGTTTACCCTTCCATACCAGGTGGATGTGAAGATTGAACAATGAACTATCCTTTATCAATAGCCTTGAAACAGAGTCTCTAAGGCATTGCCGATCATAGAAACATAGGACATAGAAATCTACAACACCTTACAGGCCCTTCGGCCCACAATGTTGTGCCGACCATGTAACCTACTCTAGAAACTGTCTAGAATTTCCCTTCGGCACAGCCCTCTATTTTTCTAAGCTCCATGTACCTATCTAAGAGTCTCTTAAAAGACCCTATTGTATCCGCTTCCACCACCACCACCACTGGCAGTGCATTCCACACACCCACCGCTCTCTGTGTGAAAAACTTATCTCTGACATCCCCTCGGTACCTATTTCCAAGCACCTTCAAACTGTGCCCTCACATGCTAGCCATTTCGGCCCTGGGAAAAAGCCTCTGGCTATCCACACAATCAATGCCCCTCATCATCTTACACACCCCTATCAGGTCACCTCTCATCCTCCGTCGCTCCAAGGAGGAAAGGCCAAGATCACTCAACCATAGTCAAAGATGTGAGCCAGGCCAACCTCAAGAGTGTGGGACCAAAGTACTATCAACACGTCTCCAGTCCCACCAGGAGCCCAAACACTCTTGATCGCTGCCAGTATGTACCACCCGATCCAAGGGCAGCTTCTGCCCCAGTGATGGCAGAGTCTTGAACGGACCTTTTGTACTCTAAATCTTCAAATCTTGATTTCCCTGCCTTCCTCATCATAGCCCTGGCATATTATTTGTCTATTTGCACTTTCCTTTGTCCATAACTGCAACATTCTATCTTTTATTTTACTGTCTTGATGTAATTATTATGGCATGATCTGTCAGCATGATATATGGAACGACGGGTTTTCTCTACACCTCAGTCCATGTGACAATGGTACACCAATACAAATAAACAGACAGTCGATGATTCAGGTCAAGACCCTTCTGCACTGGGACTCTTGTAACTTAATTTTCTAAGTTTAGTGGGAAATATAGTTAGTTATGAGAGCTTCAATTGAGCAATAGGAGCATAACTTGCAGATAATCTTAATCTCAAAGATATTAAAGATTAGCTTTATTTGTTACATCAAAACATTGAACAATACAGTGAAAAGTGATGCTCGCGTCGATGCCCAATACAGTCCAAGGATGCGCAGGCGGGTGGCAGCAGCCTACAAGAGTCGTCATGCTTTCCAGCACCAGCATAGCATGACCACAACTGACTAAACATTTTTGAATAGTTAACTTGATTAGTTGGATTCAAAATCATTTCATGACATTTCCAGTACTGAAAGGTACTTAACACAAGTCATTGAGTTAAACACAGTCTCTTGTATATTTGGAGACATGAGAGACTGCAGATTATTCAGGAATCAGGATTTAAGGTTATTTAATGTCATTTACAGCACACAAGTGTAAAGAATAATGAAATAATTGTTACTCCAGATCCCATGCAGCACAGAAAAAGATTTTTAAAAATCACTATATACTGTATATAAATACATAAGATAGCTTACTTGGTAGATACATTGGTTGTATGTCCATAACGTGGTGCTAGGCACAGGAGTGTCTATAAACAAAATGACTGACAGGAAATGATAAAATCATGGTGGTGGAGGGTGTGGAGTGGTGGGTTAGCGGGTGGAGGTGTTGATCAGCCTTACTGCTTGGGGAAAGTAACTGTTTTTGAGTCTAGTGGTCCTAGTGCAGATGCTACGTAGCCCTCTCCCTGATGGGAGTGGGACAAACAGTCCATGATCAGGTTGGGTGGGATCCTTCATGATGTTACTGGCCCTTTTCTGGCACCTGTCTCTATATATGTCCTTGATGGTGGGTAGGCTAGTGCCAGTGACACGTTGGGCAGTTTTGAGGATCTGCAATAGAGCCTTCCTGTCCGCCGCAATGCAGTTTCTGTACCATACAGTGGTGCAGCATGTTAGGATGCTCTCCACCGCACATCTGTAGAATATTGTGAGCACAGATATGCGTAGTTAAGTTGGCATAGAGTGAAACATGTTTGCTATATCCAGTTCCCTGTTAAAGCTCGGCGGGAGGAGAGAGAGCAGCACGCCACGCGTGCTCAGCCGTCGGTGAAAAATGATATCGTATCCATTAAATAGGGGCCATGGACAATTCTGATTTGATGGAGATGGACGTGAAAGCACAGAGGAACATCTGGAAAAATTTCTGAAACGCTCGTTTGCTGCTGTCATTACTGCACGGTCAGGAATCTTTCGGAGGGAAGACCTCAAAATCCCCGGTTTTGCCCGCTGTTGGCGACCAAGATGGAGGTCGAATTGTTTGGACAGAGATGGCGCTCAGTACTCGGTGTCGGAGAGCTGATCAGAGCTTGAAGTTTTCGGATGACTCAGAGTCGGACCGTGGTTGGGTATGGCAGGGAGAGTTTTTCTTCCTTCTCCCATCTGCGTGAGATGTGGGACATTTGAGAGACTTTGAACTTTTACTGTGCTCATGGACTTCATCAAGTTATGGTATTGTTGCACTACTGTAACTATATGTTATAATGATGTGGTTTTGTTAGTTTTTTTCAGTCTTGGTCTGTCCTGTGTTTTGTGATATCACACCGGAGGAAATATTTATTAATGCATGCATTACTAAATGACAATAAAGGAGGACTGCTTGTGTTCATAATCTAATATAACAGATTTGGACCGGGGAAAGTAACACCGATGATGTGAATGGATAAAATGCAGCTAATGGCGAATGTAAACATGTACTGAAGGGAAGTGTGAGAATGAGGGAGAGAAACAAAAATACTTGGAGAAGACCCGGAGCTTTTCAGCCAAACTGTGGCCGTTACTCAGCCGAAAATCACAAGGTCAAAATAGAAACAGCCAAATCTCCGACAAAAATTTGTGACCACAAGTCCCTACAGAGGATTGTGAGAACTGCTGAGAGAATCACTCGGGTCTCTCTTCCACCCATCAGAGATATTTACCAGGAGCACTGCTAATGCAGGGCCCTTAACATTGTCAATGAGCCTTCCCATCTGCCCAACAATCCATCAGGCAGGAGGTACCAGAGCATTAGGACAAGGACTGCTCGGATGGGAAACAACTTCTTCCCCCAGGCTGTGGGATTACTGAGCTCCCTGCCGCCACCCAGGTCTCATCACTTATGAAGCACCAGCAGTGTTATGCTGTTTACTTTGTATCTCGTATCATAAATGCACCTTAGGCTAACTGTCAATCTTCTGGAATATATTTTATTATTTGTTAATTTATTTACTGTAATATTACTTTATGTGTTGTGTGTGAGTTATGTGTACTGCATTGTGCACCTTGGCCCGGAGGAACTTTGCTTTGTTTGGTGGTATACACGTACGTGGTTGAATGACAATAATCTTGAACTTGGATTTGATGTATCTCAGGAAGTCCTGAAGCACTTTACAAACCAATGAAGTATAATTGAAATGTAATTAATTCCACGATATGAGGAACACAGCAACTGATCTGAGCATAACATGCTGTAACGTGCTTAGCTCCCTTATACCTATCACCGTGTGAAGTACAGCTCCAATGCCATTTTTAAATTTGCTGACGACAGCACTGTGTTGATCAAATCAGAAGTGGTGACAAATAGGAAGAAGCTGGAGGTCCGTCAGCCAATCCTCATCAGGGGACCAGAGGTGGAGAGAGTCAGTAACTTAAAATTCCTTGGCTTTATCACATCATAGGATCTGCCCTGGGGTCAGCATGTAAGCGGCATCACTAAGTAGACAGCATCCTACTTTCTTAAAAGTTTACACAGATTCAGCAAGTCATCTAAACCTTTGACAAACCTCTATAGATGCCCAGTGGAGAGAATCCTGGCTGGTTACGTCACGGACTGATATGGAAGCACCAATACCCAGCAATGAAAAGGCCTAACAAAGCACAGGCCAGTTCACCACAGGCAAAACCTCCCCCCCCCCCCATTGAGCACATCGACAAGGAGCACTGGCACAAGAAAACAGCATCCATCATCAAGGAGTTCCACCTTCTCGGCCATGCTGCTGTCAGTAGGGAGGTACAGGAGTTTTAAGTCCTACATCACCAAGCTCAGGAACAGTTATTACCCCACAACTATCAGGCTTCTGAAGCAGCATAACTTCATTCATCTCAACTCTGAACTGATTCCACAACCTATGGACTCACTTTCAAGGACTCATGTTCTCGGTATTATTTATTTACTTATTTATGTTTTTATTCGCTCAGTTTGTCTTCTTTAGCACATTGGTTGTTTGTCTTTGTGTGTAGCTTTTCGCTGATTCTATTGTACTTCTCTGTTCTACTGGGAATGCCCGCAAGAAAATGAATCTCAGGGTAGCATATGGTGACATATACGTACTTTGATAAGAAATTTATATTGAACTTTGAGCTATGAACTACTGACAATGAGAACATTTTTGGTAATGGAGGTTAACAAGTCGATCTTGATTGTGATATTTCTGAGACTGAAACACCAGCATTAATGTAGATCTCGCCTTTGTGAAGTACCAGTTGCAGGCAAGTTGGGGTATAATGAACAAAGCAATATTAAAGTTTCAAGGATTAATTAACTTTATTTACTTACTTATTTTATTTAGAGATGAAGTGCAGAACAGACCTTCTGGCCCAACGAGCCACACCACCCAGCAACCCGCCTATTAACCCTAGCCTAATCACAGGGTCATTTACAATGACCAATTAACCTGCTAACCAGAACGCCTTTGAACAGTGAGAGGAAATCGGGGCCCCCAGCGGAACCTCGTGCGCTCGCAGGAAAAACGTGTGAAATGTCCTACAGAAGATGCCAGAACTGAGCTCCAAACTCCAACACTCTGACAGTGTCACGCTCACTGCCACATTTTACTGTGGTGCTCAGATTTTCGGCAGATTCCGGTGAATCATTCATAGGATGATAAATCAGTTGCTGGAGAAGCTTTGACTTCACATTCACTGGGACTAATGCAAAAAAGGCCTCTAATGAGCAATTATTGGTTCACTGTCTCACCCTCAAGCTTTACGTGTATGTGGAGATATGTAGCTGATTGTGTAGGCCGTAGGTACCTACGTCACATTGTTCACCTCATTTTTTTGCCGGCCTCCCTCGCTGCATCGCTGATGTAAGCTGCTTCTGCTCTCCAAGACACGACACAGACCACGAACCTCTGCCCACTTGCGGGCAGGTACGGCTGCAAATCACCCGGCAGCAACGATCTCATATTACACATCGAAGAAGCTTGGAGAGATACAACCGCCGAGGGCCTGTAAAGCTTTATTAGACACAAACCACCGAGAGGCAATCACTTCCGCAAGCACCGTCACACATTTAAGATTTTTGAGGAAATCAGACGGAGCTGAGAAGCCTGCGCACAGCTGTTGAGGAGAACAATCACTTGGGAAGTTTGTGTGGGGGGAGCATCCGTAGGCGGAGAATTATTCCTGATGGGAATGCAATGCTCATTAAGTAATTGAGATGTAGCACAGCAGCAGTAGAGAGAGGGAAGAGAGAGAGAGAGACTGAGAAACAGATGGACTGAGATAGAGGGATGAGAGGGGAGAGAGAGTGAGACAGACAGGCAGATGGATAGAGATAGAGAAGGGTGAGAGGAGAGCTGAGAGAGAGACACACACACACACACACATACTGAGAGAGACAGTGTGAGAAGGGAGAGAGAGAGAAGGACAGACAGACAGAGGGGGACAGAGACAAAGAGGGGTGAGAAAGACAGACAGACAGACAGACAGAGAGAGACAGAGACAAAGGAGTGAGTGGCGACAGAGAGATAGAGAGACTGAGACAGACAGGGTGAGAAGAGAAAGAAAGAGAGAGAAGAGAGGAGGGAGAGAAGGGAAGAGGAGAGAAGATCAAAGACAATAGTTCTCTTAAAGTTGAGTAGAGACAGTTAATGGCAATTAACAGTGACACCAGTTATTGAGAAAGAGAGAGTGGAGAGGGAGAGAAAGAGAGAGAGAGAGAGAGAGAGAGAGAGAAAGGAGAGGGAGGGGGAGGGAGAGAGGAGTGACAAACAAAATTGTTCTTTTAAATTGAAGTAAATAATATTAGTGTACAACTGTGGTGCCAGTTCTTGGGGGAGAGAGAGAGGGAGAAAGAGCGAGAGAGAGAGAGAGAGAGAGAGAGAGAGAGAGAGAGAGAGAGAGGGTGAGAGAGAGGGAGGGAGGGAGACAGAGAAGAGAAGGTCAGAGAGCTCATTACTGGGGTGCTATTTACCAGGAGCTGGGGGTCGGGCGGGAGGTAACGGACACTGTAATGCCCAAAAAGTGAACGGGTGTGAGGAATAATGTGTAAAACAGCGTCAGGAAAGTGATAATAGTTTGTAGCCATAACAGGATCATTGGAATGGAAATGACACGTGGAACCCTTGTCTGTTACAGAGCAACCTGTGCCCATCTCCTGCCCTCGCAGTACAAGATGCATCTGGCGGAGTTGGAACTGTCCTCCTCCAGTAATCCCCGAGCAATTCATACCAAGTTGTTCACCTTTTCACTCAGTGCGAAAGGCCCGTGCCCTAAGGATAACTGGCATTCTTCCGAACCTCCTGCTATGCACTTCCAGTGCTTTCTGAGTCCTTTCAAATTTGTATTATGAGCTGCGTTTTCTGCCTGTAAATAAACCGCTGACAAGGAATCTCAGTGAGCAGCTGACAGGTGCAGTATGCTGTAAAACTGAAATGTAATGGATGATATATAACAGCCATCTCCGCAAGGCAATGAAAAGGCACTAAAAACAGAAAGAGTATGAAACACTTGTATCTAATGCACTCCTTCACCCTCTCGTGTTGTTCAGTCCTATAAAAGAGCTCACTTATCTTCCCGCTTCCCAGAGCTGTAACCAAAACATTAAATCTGTCTTTTCTGTTTACAACTGTGTGTGTGTGTGTGTGTATGTGTGTGTGTGTGTGTGTGTGTGTGTGTGTGTGTGTGTGTGTGTGTGTGTGTGTGTTTCAAGCCTTTTCTGGTTTTATTGAAGATTACCAGCGATTGCTACCCTGTATTCTGCTTAAAGCTGAGCGTATCTGTTGTAACATCTGAAAAGGGTTTTGTTTGTACAATGAGGGCAGTGTTACGCCGTAACCGCCCGTGTGGAGAGGAGGAATGCGTACAGAGGGGAGGAGTGAGTGTGGGGTGGAGGAGGGTGTGTGAGGAGGAGGAGGTTGTGTGAGGAGGAGGACGAGGAGGGTGTGTGAGGAGGAAGAGGTTGTACAATGAGGGGGAGGCTGTATGAAGAAGAGGTTGCATGAGTTGGAGGAGCGTGTGAGGAGCAGGAGGTTGTGTGAGGAGGAGGTTGAGTGAAGAGGAGGTTATGTGAGGAGAAGGAGGATGAGGAGTGTATGAAGAGGAGGAGGATTGTGTGAGGAGGAGGTTCTGTGAGGAGAAGGAGGTTGTGTGAAGAGAAGGAGGAGATCGTGTGAGGAGGAGAGAGTGTGTGAGAGATGTGTGTATGTGGAGAGGTGGAGAGTGTGTGGAGGGGAGGCGAGTGTGTCACGAGGAGGTGGCTCTATATTTTCTGTGACAAGGTAGAGCCCGATGAGTACTGTAAAGCTGACCGCCAGCTCCACATCGCCCAGAATGTGCCACAGGTTGAGGTAGAGTGCACTCACAACTCCACACAAACAAAGACAAAAGGCTTGCATTCCTGAATCATCTTTTACATCCCCTTCAGAACGCCCTCAAGCACCTGCAGCCATTAGCATGCTTTAGAAGGAGAGTTCGCCACTGTAGTGCGGAAATCTGATCGTAAACACAAGAGATTCTGCAGATGCTGGAAATCCAGAGCAACTCACACAGAATGCTGGAGCAACTCAGCAGGTCAGGCAGCATCTATGGAGAGGAATAAAGAGTCGACGATTTGGGCCGAGACGTTTCGTCAGGACTCTGATCATTTGATGATATCAGAAATCTAATAATGGTTAGATGAGCTGATCTACAGGAATTATTTTAATTAACCGAAATAAATATATTTACAAGAATAAACACAACATCCTTTCAATCTTACTTTCATTGACAATACATTCAGTGTTAAATTACCTAGTTTAAAACCAATCGAACCATTGCCACTCATGTGGCCTCCTGGGGTGGTACACTACCACAGTAACTGAGGATCTTCCTCATCCAACCCAGCCTCCCCCTGTCCAGTAGTGGAAGAACCCTATATATTGGGCTTTCCCCACCGAGTCCTCATGGTGGCTGTACTGGGCTTACAGGAGTATTGAATGAGGGACCAATATTGACCAGGCCACTGGAGTGAATTCCTACTCCCCTATTCAAGTAGGTCCTTGGGCCTACTAACCTTAAATCAATATTGACCAGGTCCCTCGTTTCATGTAGATCCTTGGGCCTAATAACCCTAAATCAGTATACCAATATTGACCAGGTCCCTCGTTTCATGTAGATCCTTGGGCCTAATAACCCTAAACCAGTATACCAATATTGACCAGGTCCCTCGTTTCATGTAGATCCTTGGGCCTACTAACCCTAAACCAGTATTGGCCAGGCCCCTAGTTTCAAGTAGGTCCTTGGGCCTGCAAACCCTAAACCAATATTGACCAGACTCCTCGTTTGAAGTAGGTCCTTGGGCCTACTAACTCTAAACCTACTGCAGATAACTACTATCATGCCATGGAGTCATAGAGCTACACAGCATGGAAAATAGGCCCTTTGGCCCAACTTGTTTGTACTACCACTACTTACTAATAAATCTAACCCTACCCCTGATCTTTTATGTCCCCCGACAGTCATGTGGATTGATCGTGTGGATAGCCAGAGTCTTTTCCCCAGGGCTGAAATGGCTAACATGAGGGGTATAGTTTTAAGGTGCTTGGAAATAGGTACTGAGGGGGTGTCAGGGGTAAGTTTTTCACACAGAGAGCGGTGGGTGTGTGGAATGCACTGCCGGCGGCGGCGGTGGAAGCAGATACAATAGGGTCTTTTAAGAGCCTCTTAGATAGGTACATGGAGCTTAGGAAAATAGAGGGCTAAGCAGTAGTGTAATTCCAGGCACTTTCTAGAGTAGGTTACATGGTCGGCACAACATTGTGGGCCAAAGGGCCTGTAATGTGCTGTAGATTTTCTATGTTCTATGTTCTCTGACAGTCATGAAGAAATACAGCAGAGATACAGGCCCATTGGTCAAAATCTTCCATGCCAACCAGCTTCCTCTACATTTGGCCCATATCATTCTAATCCTTACCTATCCATGTAGATGCACAGGTACAGGGATAGAAAAGGTTTAGAGGAAAATGGGCCAAGTGTAGGAACAGGAACAAGCTTGAGTGGGCATTCTGATCAGCATGGTTGAGTTGGGTTGAAGGGCCTCTTCCTTTGGTGTATTACTCAGATTCTGTCTAGCTCTCCAAATGTCTTTTTTAAATATTTTAATTGTAATCCTTTCTACCACTTGCCTGGCAGTTTGTTCCACATACCAACTAACCTCCATGTGAAAAGTTGCCCCTCAGGTCCCCTTTAAATTTCTCCCACCTCACCTTAATCTTATGCCCTTTAGTCCTAGACTCCTCTACCTTAGGCCAAGGACAGCGGCCATCCATCTTATCTATGTCCCTCATGATGAGAGGAAGGATAGGGATTCACGCTGCTTACTCAGTCAAAGGAGAGCATGCCTGAAGCAGCCCTGCCTCAGTGCTGGATACGCAGGAGCAGTTATCTGCTCTTGAGTAGTTTGTTCGTCTGATTTTCCTCGTCCTCCTTCCTGCTCCTCGTGGATGGTGAAAGAGGGAGATTTCAGTCAACCAAGTGCTGCACGAAGAATTCTGCCCCTCTACTTCACAAAGAGAGCGTCTGCCACATTGACCCTCAAAAATCAAAGTATTGAGTACAGGAGTTGTGATGTTATGTCGAAGTTCCATTGAGGCCTAATTTGGAGTATTGGGTGCAGTTCTGGTCACCTACCTACAGGAAAGATGTCAATGAGATTGCAAGAGTGCAGAAAAAATTTGCAATAATGTTGCCAGGACGTGAGGACCTGAGTTATAGGGGAAGGTTGAACAGGTTTGGACTTGATCCCCTGAAGTGTAGGAGAATGAGGGAGATTTGATGGAGGAGTACAAAATTATGAGGGGTAAAGACAGGGTAAATGCAAGCAGGCCCTTTCCACTGAGGTCGGGTGAGACTAGAACTAGAGGCCATGGGTTAAGGGTGAAAGGTAAAATGTCTAAGGTGACATGAGAGGGAACTTCTTCACTCAGAGGGCGGTGAGAGTGTGGAACCAGCTGCCAGTGGAAGTGGTGGGTGCGGGTTTAATGTCAGCATTTAAGAAAAATATGGATAGGTACACGGATGGGAGGAGTATGGAGGGCGATGGTCTGGGACTAGGCAGAATACTAGCTTGGCACAGACTGGATGGGCCAATGAGCCTGTTTCTGTACTGTAGTGTTCTATGACTGTTTCCTATAAAGAGTTTCTCAGCAAGAACATGGAGTCATAGAGCTGGACAGCATGGATAACAGATCCTTTAGCCTAAAGGCCAATTTATACTTCTGCGTCGAATCTACGCTGTAGGTACAGCATAGCTGCGTACCCCACACCGTAGCCTGACGAGCACCTCCCCAAAAATGTAACTACGCGTCACGGCAACGCAGACCGCAACAACTGTGATTGGTCGGCTTGGTAGCATTGCATTTCCAGTTGCTTCTTCTAGTCAAGTCGTCAAATCTAGCTGCCGACATTCGAAAATATTTGAAATGCATTTCCTCGTCCATGTCTCTCCGTGGCCGGACAAGCACAGAAAATTCACCCTCCTTCTGCCTCGATCCGTTCAATGGTCGTACACACCATCTCCTCCGACGTCTTCTCTCTTTCCTGTGTTGCAGTAATTTCAATAAAAGTAACTCTTGTCCAACATTTATTAGCTCCAACTCCAACATGATGCGCTCAGTTTTGGTCGCCATTGTTTAAAGTACACAAAGAAACTCAACACGAAGAAACTCAGCACAGTGGCATAGAAACCCCACTGCTAACTACCGTTTTGGCAGTGAATTGCTGAGCGACGCAGACACACCAACGCACAAGTATAGATGCTCACGAGGGTGTAGGCCACTTGCGTAGGCTACGGCATAGCGCCTAAGCAGAAGTATAAATCAGCCTTAACTCATTTGTTCCAATCAAATTATCTAACTGTGCCAGTCCCACTTGCCTTCGCTAGCCCATATCCTGTAAACCTTTCCCATCCAGGTACCAGTCCAAATATTTTCTTAAATATCACAATTCAACCCACCCTACCACTTCTCACCCACCCCACTGAATGGGGTCACCCCCTTTAATAACTTTCTTGGCCCTCGGACACACAGGGGTCTAGACCATGAACATTGTGTGGCTTGACCAGGGGTCTCCCAACTACACAATGCTCAGCATAGCTTTTGGGATGAATGATCTGTGACTTAAAGGTTGTCACGAGGCCTGGAGAGGCATGACAAGGTCCTGATATCCCGCATCCTGTAATGATCACTTCCCTCTACTCCCCTCCACTCTCTGCAGAAATTAGCTCAGTCGTCACCCAATCAGTCCACTTCCCGCCCCCCAGCTCCAAGTATCACGTAAAAACCGCGAAGGTGTGAACTTGGTAAGCTGACAGGGTGGAAGCAATAGCAGCTTTAATATCTGCTCATCGCTCAGTCTACCCTAACCACAATTTATTGGCAATGTCAATTGGCACAACTTTGGGAGAAGGTGGGATTGCTAAACTTAACCCTAGGAGTGTTGAAATGTCATCACTATACAGACAGGAAGTGTTCGCTCTTTGAAAGACGGCCCAAGAGAAATAACCCAAGGAATAAAAGGGCAGAAGCTAAAATTATAAACCATAACATGAATCATTGCTTACGGAATGTGTGATTAGCAGTGATTCGGAGTGAGGTCATCTCAATGACTTGGACTTTGTGGGAGAGGACAGCCTCTCTGCTGCTGGGCTCAAAACCAATGACTTCGCTGGGACTCAATTTTGTTTTAATTTTCATTTTGACCATGGGACAGAGGGGAATGTAGAACAGTACAGTACAGGAAAAGGCTTTTCAACCCACTAGATGGTGCCAAACTAATTAAACTAGTAATTAAACACCTAACTAAACTAATCTCTTCTGCCTACACATATCCATATCCCTCCATTCTCTGCAAATCATCTGCCAATCTAAGGGTCTCTTAACACCTCTATTATACCTGTCTCCACCACCACCCTCGGCAGTGCATTCCAGACACCCACTACTCTCCGTGAAAAAATATTGAGCCACACATCTCCTTTGAGCTTATCTCTGCTCGACTTAAATTCATGTCTTCTAGTTCAAGACATATTGACCCTAGGAATAAGGTATTGACTGTTACCCTGTCCTTGCCTCTCATAATCTTATAAACTTGTATCACGTCTTCCTTTGGTCTCAGCCGCTCCAGAGAATCCAACCCAACATTGTCCAACCTTCCCCTTACGACACATACCTTCTATCCCGGTGAACCTATTCTGCACCCTTTCCAAAGCCTCCACATCCCTTCCGGTAGTGACCTGACCAGAACTGAATACAATACTCAGCTCTGTAGCAGAACACATCTCAGGTTTGTCGCGTCATCAGAGAAGGAGTTAGCTATCAGCTTGGTTAACATGCCAGTAATGGTTTGGTTGACTGCCCAATTAGTCATAAAGGAATTGTGGCATAATGATTTTCTTAAGGGTATTAAGATCCTCACTGCCTGCCCTTGAGATGTCTATCCTGGGCCAAAGCAGCAATGAGAGCCTGAGGCCCAGAAACAGTTATAATGTCATAACAGAGTGACATTTTCATCAATATTATAATTATCAGACACTGCACAACATATTTGTCATTTCTCTGTCTCCCTTTGTGCTGTGCTGTGTCCAGCTGTTTCCCTGAAAATATTCAAGTGGGCTTATGTTTGTTTGTGTGAGTGTTTGGTGAGTTTCCACGCCAAGACTGCCCAGTATGGACGATCTACTATGTTTCTCCATTGTCATTCTTGCTCAAAAGCAGTAACCCTTGCTGGTTAACAGTTCCCTAGGTGAGGGACAGATCACCCACATTGCTATTCTTCATTCAAGAGTATAAGCAGCATCTCACTGTAGACATTTTGATGCTGATCCAGATCTGGTCAGGATGTAACCCCTCCAGCCTATACACCACTCCCAATCTTTGTAACCCCATCTAATCCTGACATCTCCCCCTATCTTTCCAGTTGTCCCTTGAGATGTTTATTATTATATGTTTTTGGTATCTTCTACCAAATAAATCTCAGACATCTCTCTATTTTCTTATTATTAAATCCTTAAAAATAAAGAAGGGGTAACCAGAATGAGGAATGGAAAAGGAGACAAGTGGGAAGGGGGAGTGGGTTGGAAAGTTGGAGAAGTCAATGTTCGTGCTATCAGGTTGGAGGCTATCCAGATGGAATATGATGTCTTGCTCCTCATTTAGGCTTTAGGACATGGAAAGTGACTGTTCTGTTTTCCACAGTGCAGGAGTAATGCAATGTCTCTCAGGAGAGCACCCTAAAGTTATACAAAGCTCTCTATATCTTTGCGTTTCACCCCCCTCTCTCTCTCCCACTCTTACACTCCCTATCTCTCTTCCTCTCCTTCCATCTTTATATCTCTATCTCCCCCCTCTCTCCTTCTCTATCTTCCCCTTTCTCCCTCTCCCTCCCTCTCTATCTCTCTCTCCTCTCTCCCTCTTCTTTCTCCCTTCCTCCCTCTCACTCACTCACTCTCTCCCCCCCTCTTTTCCCTCCATCTTTCCTTCTCCCTCCCTCCTTCTCTTTTTCTCTCTCACGCACACCCACACCGTCGCTCTAACTCTTTCTCTCTCATTAACTTCTAAAAGGCAGGCCCAGGATTCCCAGGGACACAAGGGAGTATAGATGCTGCAATCTGGAGCAGCACAAAAAGCGGAAAGAACTCAGTGGGCATGGCGGGAAATGGGTGATCAACGTTTCAGGTCGAGATCCTTCATTGGGCTGGTCCAGGCTTCCTGGACTTTCCTGTCATTCAGATTCCAGCCCAAACTTGCTACAATTGCAGAACGTTCCTCACCAACACCATCCATGCATCCAAATACATCTCTGGAGGAATGAACAGAAACTTAGTAAAAGATTCTGTCATGTTTTTGAAGTCCCCATTTGTTAGATGCATTTAATTTTCCACCCAGAGAACTGAGATTTCAGACTCTAATGCTCTCAGTGTTTTAGGATGCTTTTGTGAAATAAATGCAAGAATTACTGTATTTTCCTGTCTAATGGAACTAATTTTAAAATCTGTTCATAAGCCAGATTCATTTATCCAGACAGTTTAGCAAATATCCCAGTTTAAACAAGTGAGTTGTCTGAGTAATAGTTTATTAATTCCCATATTGTACACAACATCTTTTTCAGCACAGCAGTTAAGATAATGACATAATGGCTCTGGACATGAGGAGATGATTAGCTGATCAGTTCAAACAAGTCACTTTCAACTGTGCAGTGCTTATATTTTAAAAAGGGAAATTCTTCAGTGCTAAGTATGGAGAGAGAGAGAATCAGAATCTTAGATATCCTGATCCACCAAGTTCATTGAACCTCCAAAGAAGGTGTTTCCCACTGATAATAAATTAAAATAAAAATTAATACTTAACGACCTCATTTGGGAGATTTGGCTAGATGTGTGTTACAGTGCTTTTGCCACTACAACTAGAGGTCATGGGTTAAGGGTGAAAGGTGAAATGTTTAAGGGGAACATGAGGGGAAACTTCTTCATTCAGAGGGTGGTGAAAGTGTGGAATCTACACCACACTCCAGTCCAGTTGGTGGCAGTAATGCACCTTTAAGTTGGACTGCCAGTCGCCATTAAAAGTCAGAAGAAGAGAGTGTTGAACCAATGGATGCAATTTTGATTTCAACGTTTAAGAGAAGTTTGGATAGGAGGACTATGGTCAGAGTGCAGGTCGCTGGAACTAAGCAATTTAAATGATTTGGCACAGACTAGAAGGGCCAAAGGGCCTGTTTCCGTGCTGTAGTGTTTTATGACTCTCTGACCCTGTGACATGAATTGGCGTGAAGAGGCTGTAGTTGTTCATAACCTACATTTGTTTTTTTGGATGAGGGCACCATGTTTAACAATTACAGATCTGCTGATGATGATGTTGGTGACATTGTGAGTTATGAAGTGTCCAGAGAAAAGCTTCAGAGGGATACAGACAGGCTGAGTAAATTGGCAGGGACATGGTAAATGGATTAGCCTAAGGAAAAATATTGAGGTTTGGCAGAAAAATCTGAAAGGCAGACTGATGGCGTAGAAGGGTTTTGGCATTAAGAGGGAGTTGGGTGGTCTGGTACACCAGTCAATGAATGATAACAGGCAGGATCAGCAAGCAATTCAGAAAGAAAATGGTATGTCAAACTTTCTTGCAAGAAGCCAGGAATTCAAGAGTAAAGACATTTTACTACAAATATAGAGGATCCCTGTGAGGTAGTCTTACGTTTACTGTAGGGAGCTCTGTAATTTTTACCTTAGGAAAGACATTTATGCAATTGAGGAAATGCACTAGAGTCATCACATTGATTCCTCAGAAGGGGAGGTGATCATATGAAGAGAGAATAAGTACGAATAAGCCTTCCATGTGAAGGGACACTTCAACCGTGAATCTGTTGGAGTCATCTATTGCATCCTGTGATCCCGGTCCAGCCCTTCTACACCATTGAGACCCGATGCTGACTGAGGGACTGCTTTGTCAAGCAGTTTCACACTGTCCACCGCGAAAGGCAGAATCTCCTTGTGGCCACCCATTTCAATTCGACCTCCCATTCCCATTCTGACATGTCTGACCACAGCCCCCTCTACTGCCACAAGGAGGCCACACTCGGGCTGGAGGAGAAACATCTCATATTCGGTCAGAGTAGCCTCCAACCTGATGGTATGAACATTGACTTCACCAACTTCAAGCAATTTCCCATCTCTCTCCTTCTCCTTTCTTTCATTCCCTGTTCTGGTTACTCTCTTAGCCCTTCTTATGGTCTTATGGTTGTCTCTTCTCCTCACCTGCCCATCACCTCCCACTGGTTCCCCTCCTCCTTCCCTTTGCCATATAGTCACTGTCGTTTCCTAGCAGATTCCTTCTTCATCAGGCATTTATCTCTTCCACAATCCCTCCCAGATTCTTACTCCCCAACCCGCCCACCTTCTCCCTCACCTGGTGTCACCTATCACCTGCCAGTTTGTACTCCTTCCTCTCTCCACCTTCTTATTCTGACCTCTGCCCTCTTCCTTCCCAGTCCTGATGAAGGCACTCAGCCCAAAACATTCTGTTTATTTCACTCCGTAGATGCTGCCTGACCTGCTGAGTTCTTCCAGCATTTTGTGTGTGTTGCTCAAGATGTCTACATCTGTGGAATCTCTTGTGGTTTATTAATTGTGTTGCTACTTGTGGATAAATCTTCTTCTGAGGCAGTAGTGATTTGTTTCCACTCCAGTTTTGTGAGGCCAGGGACGGCTGATATTCAGATTCATCTACAGGTGGAGCAGGTGATGGACATGTGAGAAGTTTGTGAGTTGGACCTATTTACACAGTGCTCTTTGGTACCTAGGTTTGAAGTTCTCATTAAGGCAGGTACATGGAGTAGGGGTTATGGAGGACTATGATCCAGGTGCAGGTCAATGGGATGAGGCAGAAGCCCGGGGTAGCACGGTCTAGATGAGCTGAAGGACCTATTGCTCTGCTGTAGTGCTCTATGACTCTGTGAATCCACGTGGACCAAAGATTTTCAGGTGATGTGACAGATTTTTAAGGAAGCTCTGAACACATCCTTGATTTTTTTTCAACTACCAGATAATCTCTTTGTGTGACTGGTCTCAGAATAGAGGGTCTACTTTGCGAGACCATAAGACCATAAGACATAGGAGCTGAACTAGGCCATCTGGCCCACCGAGTCTGCTCTGCCATTCAATCACGGCTGATCCTTTTTTTCTCCTCCTCAACCCCAGTACCCGGCCTTCTCCCCGTAACCTTTGATGCCATGTCCAGTCAAGAATCTATCAGTCTCTGCCTTAAATACACCTACAACCTGGCCTCCACAGCTGAATGTGGCAACAAATTCCACAAATTCACCACCTTTTGGCTAAAGAAATTTCTCCGCATCTCTGTTTTGAAAGGGCGCCCCTCTATCTTGAGGCTGTGCCCTCTTGTCCTAGACTCTCCCACCATGGGAAACATCCTTTCCACATCTACTCTGCCTAGGCCTTTCAACATTAGAAAGGTTTCAATGAGATTCTCCCTCATCCTTCTGAATTTCTGTGAGTACAGACCCAGAGCCATCAAATGTTCTTCGTATGATAACCCTTTCATTCCTGGAATCATCCTTGCGAACCTCCTCTGGACTCCCCTCCAATGCCAGCACATCTCTTCTGAGATGAGGGGCCCAAAACTGTTCACAGTACTCTGAGTCTGATGTTGGACATGCATAGGCGATGGTCTGCCCAAAGGAGCCAGAGGAGGTTTTTAATGCTGGTGATATTAGCCTAGAGGGAGGATAATGACATTGGTTCACTTCTCCTTTCCGTGAATTCTGAGAATCTTCCGGAGGCAGTGTTTGTGGCACCCGTCCATTGCCTTGAGGTGCTTCCTGTAGGAGGTCCAGGTCATTGTTGATAAATACTGTCAACATATTAGGGATAACTACTGTTCGATACTCTGTTATAGTATCTTCCAAAAAAGCTAATACACCATATCAGCTGATTGTTTATAGAGTTAAATAGCTTGGAAACTGGTCAATGCTGAATCAGATTCCCATCTAAGCTAGTTCCATTTGCCCGCATTAGGCCCATATCCCTCTATTCCTTTCCTGTCCAAATGTCTTTTAAACATTGTTAATGTATCTGCCTTAACCACTTCATCTGGCAGCTCGTTCCATATACTAACCATTCTCTGGGTAAAAAAGCTTCCTAGGTTCCTGAAGAGCAACTTTACAAGCCTGAGGTTCTCTTCCCTCTCAGCTTAACCCAATGTCCTCTGTTTCTTGATTCTCTGAACCTGGGAAAGAGACTGTCCTCATTCACCCTATCTATGGCCCTCATGACTTTCACTCAGAGCCATAGAGTCATAGAGCATTACAGCACAGAAAAAGGCCCTTTAGCCCATCTAACAATAGAGGTAGGACAACATTTTATAATACAGAGGACCCGGGTTCAATTCCTGCCACTGTATGTAATGAGTTTGTACCCATGACCACATGGGTTTCCTCCAGGTGCTCCAGTTTCCTCCCACAGTCCAAAGACCTATTGTTTGGTAGGTTAATTGGTCATTGTAAATTGTCCCCTGATTAGGCTCAGATTAAATCAGGGGTTGCTGGGCAACGTGACACAAAGGGTTGGAAGGGAGTATTTTGCACTGTATTTCAATCAATCTATTAACAGTCCATGCCAATCTAAAATTCTGTCTGGTCCCAACAACTTGCATCTGAACCATAGACCTCCATACCCCTCCCATCCATGTACCTATCCAAACTTCTCTTAAATGCTGACATCCACCACTTCTGCTGGCAGCTCGTTCCACCCTCCACCACCCTCTGAGGGAAGAAGATCCCCCCGTTCCCCTTAGAGGACTCTACAGCCCATGGTCTCAGTACTTATTGCTTATATGCTTATCAATATTATTATTTTGTCTTTATTGTATTTGCAAAGTCTTTCATCTTAAGCACATTGGTTGTTTATTCATCTTCGCTGCGTGTGATTTTTCAATGATTCTATCGTGTTTCTTCGTATTTACTGAGTATGCCTGCAAGGAAGTGAATCTCTGGGTAGTATATGGTGACATAAATGTACTTTGAAAATAAATTTGCTTTGAAATCTGAACCTTAATCATCTTTCACCCTTAACCCATAACCTGGTCTCATCCAACCTCAGTGGAAAAACATTTGAGAGGGGATATTATACTCCTCTCTAATATCACACTTCATTCTCCTACATCCAGTGAATAAAGCCCCAGCCTGGTGAACCACTCTTATAACTCGGTCCCTCAAGTCCTGGCGACATCCTTGTAAACCCACCCTGCACTATTTCCAGTAACGCTCCACAGCGCTCGCAATCTGTAGTCAGGATTCAATTCCCACCGTTGACTGTAAGGAATTTTTACATCCTCCCTGTGAGCCTGTGGGTTTCCTCTGGGTTCTCCAGTTTCCTCCCACATTCCAAACATGTACAGGTTGGAGTTAGGGTGAGTAAGTTGTGGGTGTGCTATGTTGGCGCCAGAAGCATGGCTGCCTCCAAGACGTCCTCGGACTGCGTTGGTCACTGACGCAAACTGCACGGTTCACTGTATGTCTCGATGTACATGTAACAAATAAAGCAAATCTTTAATCCTTGCCCTAATGTCCCAGTTACTGCCTCAATCAGCACAGAGTGGCCACACACAATGGACGGGAAATTAATGCTCAATTTGAAGATAGAAGTTGGGAAAATGTAAATGAATGTCTACCCAATGTGCTTTTTAAGTTAACATTCACCCCTGTGGTAAACTTTTCTTTTTTTAAATACTGTAGTGATGTCAACTCTGCCACGGACGGTCCCAGCCCGGCTGTGAAAGGAGGAGGATTTTGAACAAGGGGCTTGCAACCCCATCCCATAAAAAAACAGTGCTACAGAAATGCCAGCTGAAGCTCTAATGAACTCACTCCCTGGGAGAGGAAGGCTACACCAAGAAGATGGGCTGCAGCTGGAGACGATGTGAAAGACTGACGCGGGACAGAGGACTCCGGCAAGATGGTGTCAGCAGCCGATGCTCCAGTAGGGGTGCTGGGTTTGAGAAGATGAAGATTTAGTGATGTCAGATGTGGGTCCTAATATCTTCCTCATTGCAGGACATCAGGAGTCCTCTCACCAACTGAAGAGGCTCTCTCATCTCTTAATCTCTTAAACACATATCAATGAAAAGTTGGAGTGCAGGATTCCCTCTGCCATTTCCCCAACACAATTTTTTTTAAAGAAGGATTTGTTTCTCAGCTTGGAGACTTCAAAAGAGCAACTTGTTACACTAAGGTTCATTACCTCTAGCCCTATTTTGGTTGTACACAGTGAAAATTGAAACCATGACAACAGATGGTCAATATTGACCATGCACATGGAAGCTGAGAGTGGAGTATGTAAAGTCTATGTTTATTGTAGAGATGCAGATGGGACCAATAGGTGGGAACCTAGAGCAGCCAGCATAGATCTGAGTGACTCATTCACTTGGCCAAAGGATATAAAGATTCATCAACCAGGTTTAAATGCAGAGGGAGATAGTCAACTGCAAGGAAATAAAAATTCATGGAGCATAATTAGTGTGCAATTGTTGCAAGGCAATGATTATTCTGTGTTAATGCTTTATACGTGGTAAAATGAGTATTCATAAGACTTCATAATTCAAAGTACTGAGTACAGAAGACACTGGTGAGGCTTAATTTGGAGTATTGTGTGCAGTTTTGGTCACTTACCTACAGGAAAGGTGTAAATAAGGTTGAAAGAATACAGAGAAATTTTACAAGGTTGTTGCCGGGTCTGGAGGACCTGAGTTATAAGGAAAGATTGAATAGATTAGGACTTTATTCCTTGGAATGTAGATGATTGAGAAGAGATTTTATAGAGGTATATAGAATTATAAGGGTAAATACAAGCAGGATTTTTCCACCAAAGTTGGGAGGGACTAAACTAGAGGTCTTCAGTTAAAGGTGGAAGGTGAGAAGTTTAAGGGGAACATGAAGGGAAACGTCACTCAGAGGGTTGTGAAAGTGTGGAACGAGCTGTCAGCACTAGTGGTGCATGCGGGCTCGATTTCAACGTTTAAGCAAAGTTTGGATAGGTACATGGATGGTAGAGGTATGAAGGGCTATGGTCCCGGTGGAGGTCTATGGGAGTAGGTAGTTTAAATGGCACAGTATGGACTAGATGGGCTGAAAGGCCTGTTTGTGTGCTGTACTTTTCTATGACTTTAGATTTCAGATTTCCAAAGAGGAGATAATTGAACTCTCAGTATACTTTTGGCATAATGTCATAAATTATTTCAGAATTTTTGAACAGTACAGTGCAGGAATAGGCCCCTTGGCCCACAGTGTCTTTCTGTGACAGGGAAAAAGGATCAAAAATCTGAGGGCATATGGTAAAGGTGAGAGGGAATGATTTACAAGGTACCTGAGGGACAGCTTCTTCACACAGAACATGGTGCATATATGGAACGAGTTGCCAGGAAAAGTGGTCATGGGTTAAGGGTGAAAGGTGAACATTTTAAGGGAAATATGAGGGAAAGCCTCTGCACTCAGAAATTCAAAATACAAAGTAAATTTGTTGTCAAAGTACACATACGTCACTAAGATTCATTTTCCTGCAGGCACTCACAGTAGAATGAGGAAGTACAACAGTATCGATGAAGAAGTACACACTAAGACTAACAAATTAGGCAAATACAAAAAGAAGCAAGTAATAATATATAAGTAAACAAAAAAATAATACTGAAAACTTGAGTTGCTGAGTCAATTGGTTTGAATTCTATGATCTGTGGTGGGGAGTGAAGATGTCCCCACTGGTTCAAGCAATTACAAAAGCAATATTTAAAGGACATTTGGATAACCAACACAAACAAAATGCTGGAGGAACTCAGCAGTCAGGCGGCATCTGTGGAGGGAAATAAACAGTCGAGGGCTGGAATGGAAGGGATCTGAGTAGATTGCCCTGCAATAACCACAGCCATCTTCCTTTGGACAAAGTGTGACTCCAATTGGTGGGAGTTTTCACCCCTTTTCCCATTTACATTTTGATCAGAGTTTCCTAATGCCATTCGGGTCAAACGTTGTCTTGATATCAAGAGTAGTCACTGACATGGCAGGTCTGGATTTATTTAAAGGATCCAGTTTTATTAAAGCAACACTCACAACACGCTGGAGGAACTCAGCAGGTCGGGCAGCATCCGTGGAAAAGATCGGTCGACGTTTCCGGCCGGAACCCTTTGTCCTGACCCCAGCATCTTCAGGTTATTCTGTGTTTACCAGTTTTGTTAAAGATAGCTACAGGTGACCTTCATTTGTTTTGTTTACAGCTATTACACAACATTGCTCATCCAAACCATTGTGTCATCATATTATCCTGGGATTGATATGAGAAGCTTTTCCTCCCAGGAGAAATTCCACATATAGAAAGTGTTCCATTAATGCTTCTAAGGATTTCATTTTCCTCTCCTTGACTAGTGGTACATATCTGATAGCTCAGAAGTGCTACCATAGGAAAGCAACATCCATCAGCAAAGACTTTCCTTCGAGAAGGAGGTACAGGAACCTTAGGTCCCACACAACCAGGTTCAAAAACAGTTATTATCCTTCAACAATCGGGTTCCTGAACCAGCATGGATAACTTCACTCACCCCAACACTGAACTGATTCCACAACCTATGGACTTCACTTTCAAGGACTCTACAACTCATGTTCTCGGTATTATTTATTTATTTATCTATCTATGTATCTGTTTATTCATCTATTATTAGTTATTTTGTCTTCTTTGTCACATTAATTATTTGTCAGTCTGTGTGTAGTTTTCCATTGATTCTGTTGTACTTCTTTGTTCTACCATGAGTGCCTGCAAGAAAATAAATCTTGGGGTAGTATATGTTGACAGATACGTACTTTGATAATAAATTTACTTTGAACTTTGAACCTTGAAGAGAGAAATAAAGCCCTGTATTGACAGGGTTACCTCACTGAAGTCGCAATCCCCCTCATCCATTTCTGGTGAGCCATATACTGATTGGTCTTGCCTTCAAATCCATGACCCATGCATAAACTTTGGTTTAGTGTTAGTAAGTGATTTGAGTGCAGGGACATCACAGCTAAGTTCAATTCTTCCCTCACTTGGCACACATAGCCTCACAGTGCCGTGAGAGTCAATATCTGGTAGGTATATTTTTCTGTGCCATAAGACTCTATATAAAGAACGCTTTGTCACAAAAGGCAGGTTTTCTCAGTGGCCACCCATTTTAATTCTACTTCCCATTCCCATTCCCATTCTGACCTGTCAATCCAGGGCCTCTTCTACCACCACGAGGAGGCTACAGCTGGAAAAGTAACACCTCAGCCTGATGGCATGAACATCAATTTCTCTACTTCTCATAATTTTTCACCTCTCCCCTTTCTCTCTTTTCCCACTCCCCAGTTTGGTTCCACTCTTCTCCTCCCTATCTAATCACCTCCCTCTGGTGCCCCTCCTCCTTCCCTTTCTCCCATGGTCCACACTCCTCTCCTATCAGATTCCTTATTCTTCAGCCCCTTAACTCTTCCACTTATCACCTCCCAGCTTCTTACTTCATCACTTCTTGCCCATCCACCCATGTGCCCCCTCACCTGGTTTTACCTATCACCTGGCAGCTTCACCCCAACCCCCCAACTATCCATCTATCTTCTTTCCAATTCCCCCCTTGGATTTAACTAATTTCCCCCGGGATCAATAAAGTATGACTATGACTATGAATATGACTATTTATCTGGCTTCTTTCCCCCTTCCTTTCCAGTCTTAAGGTCTCGGCCCAAAATGTCGACTGTTTATTCCTCTCCATAAATGCTGCCTGACCTGCTGAGTTCCTCCATCATTGTGTGTGTGTGTGTGTGTGTGTGTGTGTGTGTGTGTGTGTGTGGTTCACTGGATTTCCAGCATCTACATTATCTCTTGTGTTTATGACCTCTGTGTGTTTATTTAATTGTCCCAGTTCAGTCCAGCTCTTGTACAAGTCTGGGTACTGAGCCAAAGTGAATTTCTATTGCTTGCCTTCCTAAAGGCAAAGGCTATCTGAAGTTATAAAGGACAGGGTGCAATAATGTGAGTCAAGAACACAGGGAGAAGGAATCTGCAACAAAAAACATTTTTCAAGTTGATCTTAAGCTCCCAATAGACCTTGAAAGAAGGTAACTACATCACTGAGATTTTCTTGCTTCCATCTTGTAGGAATTGTATCAAGTTACCCTCTAACTTAATGAGCATAGATTTATTAAAGTAACAAAGCTTGTGCTCTGTCATTGGACTGCTTTTAATAGGTTTACTCACACGCTGAGTCATTGGAGTTTAACCTTTAACTGCAGATAGAGTTATACAGATTGTCATTCTGCATGATTGGTTCAATATTGAAAATTATATAGTAATAAAATATTGATTTCTAATTTTGATTTCACATTGCTCCTTCTATGCTTGTCCCCAGGTGGATGATAATGAGACTCGTGTGGGACTGGCTTTAACGATGGAGTGACTATAACCATGAGCTCTAAACAGATCCTCTCCCCCCTGTCAGATCAGCGACGCTCTGGATACGCAATCCATTTTGATAAGAGCTAGTCATGCGGGAACTTACTACCTAAATGTCTTTCTGTGCTCCACAATTCCCTGTGGGTTTGTGCAATTTTTTTTCCCTGCGTGTCAGTTTATCAAAAGGCTGAGAGCATCGGGTTTCAGCTTCAGACTGTCAGGTCTGAGCCCAGCTTCCTTTGAAAGTCCAGCATTGTGACCTCGCCCCTGAAGTTCACTATATCAGAGAGCCCGTCTGTCTGTGTGCCCGTCTGTCGACTTCCAGCTCTGCCTTTCCTGGTTTGGTAGCCGTGTTATTAATTGCTTCTAAATATATGTTAAAACATATAACTAATTGCTCACTGCTGACCCAAATCATCTCCCTTTTTATGATAATAATATAAAGTTTTTCCTGACATTTTAGATCTCACAGCACTGTGGCATTTAATGGCTTGAATTCAATCCAAAGTGCATATGGCTGCCAATAGTATGCTTACACCAGGTGCAGAAGTGTGCCCGGAGCAGTTTTCCATTGAGTGGTTGGTGCTGTTTCGTACCAAGTCTGGGAAGCACAAAGGAGTCTGCAGATAATATTTTCCCATCTAAACATTCTTATTAACTCATGTCGTCTTTTCTATTTTGGAAAGTTCCACTCGAACAGCAAGTATACTTGGATTGGATAGCATGCGGTTTGAAGTATGCGGCAGTATGTAGATGAGACCCAGAATGTTTGGAGCAAGGGAATTAAACAGAAAATACTGGACCGAGAAGTGTTTTGTTTTATAGTGGCGGAGGTCAGAGAGTGCTGCCTGTTGAGCTGCCCCATTTTTTTTGTCTGTTAGATCTGAGTAATGTGGTAATTAAAGGCAGACCGTCCCTATTTAGAGAGAGCAAGAGATCCCCTTCCCTTTCTCCTATAGTCCACCCTCCTCTCCTTGCAGATTCCTTCCCCTCCAGCCTTTTACCTTTCCTACTCACCAGGCTTCGTCTATCACCTTCCTTCCCCTCCCCCACGCCTTTTTATTCTGGCATCTACCCTCTTCCTTTCTGGTCCTTGGCCCGAAACGTCGACTGTACATTCATTTCCACTGCTGCTGCCTTGACCTGTTGAGTTCCTCCGGCATTTTGTGCGTCTTGCTTCGGATTTCCAGCTTCTGCAGAACCTCTCGTGTTTAAGAGATCCCAGGAGTATTTACATCTAATTTTTGACCTAGTGGCAGCCGTGACGGTAGGCGCAGCGGGAAGGAGTCCTGCTTTCGGCAGTGTACGGTCCAATTCAGTCCCTGGGATGCGAGCATGATCCAGTCCCTGGTATGGGGTTGTTAGGGTGTTTCATCTCCATTCAGATGACCAGGGTCCTCCCTGCCCTCTCAGTAGAAGCATTATCTGGAGATGCAGGAGAGATGGAGTAGGCCTGATTTGTTTCTTCCTTATCGCTAAATGAATTATACCTCCTTCCTGTCTCTCTTCTTCCAGTCCCAGTTCGACCCCTTTCCCATACACCCCTCCAGATCCCCGTCACCCGCCTCTCCCTTCCTGGTTCCATCTACCTACTACCCCTCCATTTTACCCACCAGATTGCTCCTACCCCTGTCTGTTTCCTCTGTCTACCTCTCCCTTAATGGTTCACAAAACCACCTTCCTTCAGAATCACAATCACTGGCGTATGTCATGAAATTTGTTGTTTTGTGGCGGCCCCACATTGCAATATATAGTAATTTTAAGAACTATAAATTACATTAAGAAATATATATACAAAATTAAATCAGTAGCGCAAAAAGAGGGCAAAACAAAAATATGGCTCCAATAAGTGGCGACTCTTTGCATGCAGCTCTGATGGGAATCATGGAATATCCTCGCTTATCCTGGTTGAAATCTGCAGACCTGTATCCTCCAAATACACCCTCCCCACACCTGGCTCCACCTGCCTGGCATGGGTTAGACGGGCCGAAGGGCCTGTTCCTGTGCCACAGGGCTCTGAGTTATTCGATGCTCTGAGCCCAGGAAGAGCCAGGGTCCTGGTCACTGGTTACAAGTGAGTTGCAGTAACTCCTCCAACAACATTCCTCAATGTGTTGTGGGTCCTGAGATCAAAGGAAATGGCTTTGGATTATAATCATCACAATCACACCATTATTTAACTTTCCACACCGAAGGGTGGATCAACCTGTCCTTGCCAATTAACATTCTCATTATAGAAAGCTGTTGGCAGAGGCATTTCATCCATTTGCTCCCTGTGTGGATCAGGACACTGGAAAAGGCTTTACAAATAAACATGGTGCAAGTAAAAAAACAATGTTGGCCACTAATGAGTGTTCTAACCACCTTTACAATGCGCAGTAATTAAGGATGAATCTTTCCTTCTGAGAGTAAGAATCCCTTTGGATTACCCAGTGGCAAACCAGGTAAAAAATGATTCCTCCTTGCCCAGCAAAATCAGGGATCTCACAGCCTTCGGTGCTGGATTTTAAACTAGTTTCCGGCTCTCAGGGTAACACGGTCTTGCAGCTCCAGAAACTACTGTTGAACCCAAAAAGACAAAGGTGCAGACAAAATGCTGGAGGAACTCAGCAGGTCAGACAGCACTTATGGAGAGGAATGAACAGTTGCCCTTTCAGGCCGAGACACTTTGTCAGCACTTTAAGGGTGATGGCCTGAAACGTTGACTCTTTATTCCTCTCCGTAGATGTGGCCTGACCTACTGATTTCCTCCAGCATTTTGTGTTACTCTGGGGTGGCAGGGTGGAGACTTGTCCCTACCAAAGGAGGTGTAAGGCGATTCTTCCCTAAGCACCTGCTTAGCCCCGGATTAGGGTTACACGTAGCCACGGGAGCAGGTGGTGGATGGTCGTATGAACATCCAGCCAGTACTGCTTACACGACCATTGATGCCAGGCAGACAATCTCTGAAGAGTATTGATAATAGCGGGGCTTCGCCTGCCTTGTAAAGATGCTGGCCAGAAGAAGGCAATGGCAAACCATTTCTGCAGAAAAACTTGTCAAGACAATCGTGGATAAGAACAGCAGTGTGTAGGGGGTCTTCCCACAGGCAACAATCCCTTGCTCAGTAGAGACACTCATGTACGACGGGTGAAGCTCGACGGTCATCAGGCTACTGACCTTAACAAGGATACCATCAAAATCGCAGCATGGAATGTGAGAACTCTTTATCAAGCCAGAAAGCTAGAGAATGGGAAGCAAGAAATGGAACATTTGAAAGTGAACATCATGGGACTGTGTCGGACCAAGTGGAAAGGGACCCACACTGGATTCTGATGAATACAAACTGATCTATTCAGGTGGTGATAAAAAGCAATGAAGTGTGGGCATAATGTTCGATGCTGAAAGAAACAAAAGCCTTATGGGATACTGGGCATTATGTTGAGGCTTTATAAAGCATAGGTGAGGCCACACTTGGAGTATTGTGAGCAGTTTTTGGCCCCTTGCCTTAGAAAGGATGTGCTGACACTGGAGAGGGTTCAAAGGAGGTTCACAAAAATGATTCCAGGATTGAATGGCTTGTCATATGAAGAACGTCTGATGGCTCTGGGTCTGTATTCACTAGAATTCAGAACCTAATTGAAACCTATTGAATGATGAAAGGCCTCGATAGAGTGGGTGTGGAGAGAATGTTTCCTATGGTGGGAGAGTCTAGGACTAGAGGACACAGCCTCAGAATAGAAGGGTGTCCTTTTAGAATGGAGATGAAGAGAAATTTCTTTATCTAGAGAGTGCTGAATCTGTGGAATTCGTTACCACAGGCCCCTGTGGAGGCCAAGTCTTTACATATATTTAAAGCAAAGGTTGATAGATCCTTGATTGATCAAGGCATAAAGGGGATACAGGGAAAAGGCGGGAGAATGGGGCTGAGAGGGAAAATGGATCAGCCATGATGAAATGACAGAGCAGACTCGATGGGCCAAATGGCCTAATTCTGCTCCTATATATATACTAAATAGGAAGAAATTTTCGAAGGGAAGAAGGTCATTACCAAGGCTGACAAGTGAAGTCAGAGCGAAAGTAAAAGCAAAAGTGAGGGCTTACAAGGAAGCCAGAGCTAGCAGGGAAGATAGAGGATTGGGAAGCTTTTAAAAACTTGCAGAAGGAAACTGGCAACTAATATCAAAGAAGATACTAAAACCTTTTTTAAGTATATAAAGGGTAAAAGAGAGTCAAGGGTAGATATAGGACCAATAGAAAACGACGCTGGAGATATTGCAATGAGAGATGCAGAGATGGTAAAAGAACTGAATGTGTATTTTGCATCAGTGGAAGACATCTGCAATATACCGGACATTCAAGAGTGTCGGGGAAGTGAAGTTTTTGCAGTGAAAATTATTACTGAGAAGGTGCTCAGAAAGCTTAATGGTCTGATGGTGGATAAATCTCTTGGACCTGATGGAATGCACCCTTCGGTTCTGAAGGAAGTAGCTGGAGAGATTGCGGAGGCATTAATGAAGATCTTTCAAGAATAGATATATCATGGCATTGTACTGAATGACTGGAAAATTGCAAATGTTACTCTACTAGTTAAGAAGGGTGGGAGGTAGCAGAAAGTAAACTATAGACCTGTTAGCCTGACATCAGTGGTTGGGAAGTTGTTGGAATCAATTGTCAGGAATGAGATTATGGAGTACCTGCAGGCACATGACAAGATAGGCCAAAGGCAGCATAGTTTCCTGAAAGGAAAATCCTGCCTGACTAACCTACTGCAACTCTTTGAGGAAATTACAAGCAGGGTAGACAAAGGAGATACAGTAAACGTGATGTACTTGGATTTTCAGAAGGCCTTTGATAAGGTGCTGCACATGAGGCTGCTTAGCAGGATAAGAGCCCATGGAATTGCAGGGAAGTTACTAGCATGGGTGGAGTACTGGCTGGTCAGCAGAAAACAGAGAGTGGGAATAAAGGGATCCTATTCTGGCTGGCTGCCGGTTACCAGTGGTGTTCCACAAGGGTCAGTGTTTGGACCGCTGCATTTCACAATGTATGTTAATGATTAATGGATTTGTGGCTAAATTTGCCAATGATACAAAGATAGGTGGAGGAGCGGGTAGTGTTGAGGAAACAAAGAGCTTGCAGAGAGACTTAGATAGTTTAGGGGAATGGGCAAAGAAGTGGCAAATAGAATACAATGTTGGAAAGTATATGGTCATGCACTTTGGTGGAAGAAATAAACAGGCAGACTATTATTTAGATGGGGAGAGAATTCAAAATGGAGAGATGCAAAGGGACTTGGGAGTCCTTGTGCAGAATACCCTAAAGGTTAACCTGCAGTTTGAGTCGGTTGTGAAGAAGATGAATGCAGTGTTGGCGTTCATTTCTAGAGGTATAGAATTTAAGAGCAGGGATGTGATGTTGAGGCTCGATAAAGCACTCACGAGACCACACTTGGAGTATTACATGCAGTTTTGGGCTCCTTATTATGGAAAGGATATACTGACATAAGACCATAAGACCATAAGACAAAGGAGCAGAAGTAGGCCATTCGGCCCATCGAGTCTGCTCCACCATTTTATCATGAGATGATCCATTTTATCCTATTTAGTCCCACTGCCCCACCTTCTCACCATAACCTTTGATGCCCTGGCTACTCAGATACCTATCAATCTCTGCCTTAAATACACCCAATGACTTGGCCTCCACCGCTGCCCGTGGCAACAAATTCCATAGATACACCACCCTCTGACTAAAAAAATTTTTTCGCATTTCTGTTCTGAAAGGGCGCCCTTCAATCCTGAAGTCATGCCCTCTCGTACTAGACTCCACCATCATGGGAAACAACTTTGCCACATCCACTCTGTCCATGCCTTTTAACATTCGAAATGTTTCTATGAGGTCTCCCCTCATTCTTCTAAACTCCAAGGAATACAGTCCAAGAGCGGACAAACGTTCCTCATATGTTAACCCTCTCATTCCTGGAACCATTCTAGTGAATCTTCTCTGTACCCTCTCCAACATCAGCACATCGTTTCTTAAATAGGGAGACCAAAACTGCCCACAGTCCTCCAAGTGAGGTCTCACCAGCGCCTTATAGAGCCTCAACATCACATCCCTGCTCCTATACTCTATTCCTTTAGAAATGAATGCCAACATTGCATTTACCTTCTTCACTACCGACTCAACCTGGAGGTTAACTTTAAGGGAATCCTGTACGAGGACTCCCAAGTCTTGTTGCATCTCAGAACTTTGAATTCTTTCCCCATTTAAATAATAGTCTGCCCGTACACTTTCCAACATTGTACTTCATTTGCCACTTCTCTGCCCATTCTTCCAATCTATCCAAGTCTCTCTGCAGACTCTCCGTTTCCTCAGCACTACCGGCCCCTCCACCTATCTTTGTATCGTCAGCAAACTTAGCCACAAAGCCATCTATTCCATAATCCAAATCGTTGATGTACAATGTAAAAAGAAGCGGCCCCAACACGGATCCCTGTGGAAAACCACTGGTAACCAGCAGCCAACCAGAATAGGATCCCTTTATTCCCACTCTCTGTTTCCTGCCAATCAGCCAATGCTCTATCCACGTATGTAACTTTCCTGTAATTCCATGGGCTCTTATCTTGTTAAGCAGCCTCATGTGTGGCACCTTGTCAAAGGCCTTCTGAAAATCCAAATATACAACATCCACTACATCTCCCTTGTCTAGCCTACTGGTAATTTCCTCAAAAAATTGTAATAGGTTTGTCAGGCTGGATTTTTCTTTAAGGAATCCATGCTGAGTTCTGCCTATCTTGTCATATGCCTCCAGGTACTCTGTAACCTCATCCTTGACAATCGACTCCAACAACTTCCCAACCACCGATGTCAAGCTAACAGGTCTATAATTTCCTTTTTGCTTCCTTGACCCCTTCTTAAATAGCGGAGTGACATTTGCAATCTTCCAGTCTTCCGGAACCATGCCAGAATCTATCGACTTTTGAAAGATCATCGCTAATGCCTCCACAATCTCCACAGCTACTTCCTTCAGAACACTAGGGTGCATTCCATCTGGTCCAGGAGATTTATCGACCTTTAGCTTATTTAGCTTCCTGAGTACTTTCTCTGTCGTAATTGTGACTGCGCACACTTCTCTTCCCTGCCACCCTTGAGTGTCCGGTATCCTGCTGTCTTCCTCAGTGAAGACTGATGCAAAATACTTGTTCAGTTCCTCTGCCATCTCCTCATCTCCCATTACAATTTCTCCAGTATCATTTTCTATCTGTCCTATATCTACTCTCACCTGTCTTTTACTCTATATATACTTGAAAAAGCTTTTAGTATCCTCTTTGATATTATTTGCCAGTTTCCTTTCATAGTTAATCTTTTCTCTCTTAATGACCTTCTTGGTTTCCTTTTGTAAGGTTTTAAAGACTTCCCAATCCTCTGTCTTCCCACTAATTTTTGCTTCCTTGTATGCCCTCTCCTTAGCTTTAACTTTGGCTTTGACTTCTCTTGTCAACCACGATTGCATCCTTTTTCCACTCGAAAATTTCTTTTTTTTTGGAATATACCTGTCTTGCACCTTCCTCACTTCTCACATAAACTCCAGCCACTGCTGCTCTGCTGTCTTTCCCGCCAGTGTCTCTTTCCAGTCAACTTTGGCCAGTTCCTCTCTCATGCCACTGTAGTTTCCTTTACTCCACTGAAACACCGACACATCAGATTTCGGCTTCTCTTTTTCTAATTTCACAGTGAACTCAATCATGTTATGATCACTGCCTCCTAAGGGTTCCTTCACCTCAATCTCTCCAATCACCTCCGGTTCATTACACAATACCCAATCCTCTACAGCCAATCCCCTAGTGGGCTCAACAACAAGCTGTTCTAAAAAGTCATCTCGCAGACATTCTACAATTCTCTCTCTTGAGATCCAGTGCCGACCTGATTTTTCCAATCTACTCGCGTTAAAATCCCCCACAATTATCATAACACTGCCCTCTGACAAGCCTTTTCTATTTCCAGTTGTAATTTGTAGTCCACATCCCTGCAGCTGTTTGGAGGCCTATAAATAACTGCCATTGGAGAGGGTTCAGAGAAGATTCACGAGAATGATTCCAGGAATGAAAGGGTTATCGTATGAGGAATGTCTGGCAGCTCTTGGGCTGTATTCCCTGGAGTTCAGAAGAATGAGGGGGGATCTCATAGAAACATTCCGAATGGTAAAAGGCCTGAACAGATTAGATATAGCAAAGTTATTTCCCATGGTAGGAGAGTCTAGGACAAGAGGGCACGACTTCAGGATTGAAGGATGTCCTTTTAGAACTGAGATGTGGAGAAATTACTTTAGTCAGAGGGTGGTAAATCTGTGGAATTTGTTGCCATGAGCGACTGTGGAGGCCAAGTCATTGGGTGTATTTAAGGTAGTGATAGATAGATTCTTGATTAGCCAGGGCATCAAAAGGTATGGGGTAAAAGCAGGGGAGTGGGGATGACTGGAAGGATTGGATCAGCCTATGATTGAATGGTAGAGCAGAATCGATGGGCCAAATGGCCTACTTCTGCTCCTATATCTTATGGTCTTATGATCTTATCACCTTATACTCTTATTATCAGACTCTGGACTTCTAGCTTCTGCAGAATCTCTTCTGTTTAAGGTACAGTTTGAAACAGACAGAAGTCATGTTGAGCTTGACAAAGTCAGTACAGAGGCAAAATATACATATGTACTCTGATAATAAATCGACTTTGAACTTGGAACTTTGATATTCCCCCAGAGCCGTGACTTCTGGAACCAGGAGACATAAAAGCACAAAATAAAGAGGTGAGGTGTGAGAGGGGAATCTACCCAAAGTTCAGTTATTGTGCATTCAAGAAATGGAATAATGGAATTTTAGATATGAGGAGAATAAAAAGGCACGTCTAGCATTGGAAAGTACAGCTGAGACCAGCCATGACCATATTGAATGACAGGCTGGCCTCGAGAGGCAGAGCAGTCATTTCTCCCATTTCATACATTCATTGCAAGAGACACTGATTACACACAAAAAGACTTGCATTTCTATAGCAACATACGAAGGGTGATTAATGAGTTCGTGGCCTAACGTAGAAGGAGTCAATTTTAGAAAACCTAGCACATTTATTTTGCCTACATTTACACACTTAGTCCAGCGGTCGTGGAGTATACGGATCCCTTCTTTGTAGAAGTCGGTGTCTTGGACCTCCAGAAGTGGTCCACAGCAGGGCTGATTGATAAGTTCTTGGCCTAAGGTAGAAGGAGATGAGTTATTAACAAACTTTCTGCATTTTCACTCAAAGAGTTGAACTGCACGTGCATGTAACAAGAGCTGTATTAGTCCTGACGAAGGGTCTTGGCCTGAAACGTCGACTGTACCTCTTCCTAGAGATGCTGCCTGGTCTGCTGCGTTCACCAGCAACTTTGATGTGTGTTACTTATCTCCTTCTACCTTAGGCCACCAACTTATCAATCAGCCCTGCAGTGGACCACCTGGAGGTCCAAGACGCTCTCGTTACATGCACGTGCAGTTCAACTCTTTGAGTGATAATGCAGAAAGTTTGAAGTTAATAACTCATCTCCTTCTACCTTAGGCCACAAACTTATCAATCACCCCTGCTGTGGACAATTTCTGGAGGTCCGAGATCCGTATGCTCCACGACCGCTGCATTAAGTGTGTACATGTAGGTGGGGACTTTGTTGAAAAATAAATGTGCTAGGTTTTCTAAAATTGACTCCTTCTACCTTAGGCCACGAACATATCAATCACCCCTCACACATGACCAATGCCTAGGAATGGAAAAGACTACAGCAAGCAGTGGATACGGGTCCGCCCATCGAACATATTTACATGGAGCAGGACAACAGCATCCATCATCAAAGATCCCCACCCTCCAGGCCATGCTCCCTTCTCACTGCTACCATCAGGCAGAAGGTACAGACACCTTAGATCCTACACCTCCATATTCAGGAACAGATATAACCCAACAGCCATCAGGTTCCTGAACCAGCTTGGAGAACTTCAATCACAGCTTCTCTGATTCTACAATCTAAAGACTCACTTTCGAGGAGTACTTACAACGCACATTCTAGGAATTATATAAAAAAAGGATCTTAAGAGCTCATCTGTAGGGATTGTTTGGACCCGTTGATATGAGATTGGATGAGACAAAAGAGCAGGAGCAACATCTTTTTCTTTGGCTTTGGAAAGTGCCGGTAGAAAGGTCTGGAAGAATGAATGAGGGAGGCATGGAGTGAATCTTCCCTTCAGAACTGAATCAGAATCAGGCTTATTATCACCGACATACACTGAGTGGCCACTTTGTTGGGTACTTCCTGCACCTAATAAAGTAGCTACTGCGTGTACATCTGTGAACTTCTGCCATCCACATCAAGATTCAATGTGTTGTGCACTCAGAGATACTCTTCGGCACACCACCGATGTAACACATGATTATTTGAGTGATTGTCATCTTCCTGGCCATTATCCCATGACTCTCTCATTAACTGGGTGTTCTAGGCCACAGAACTGCCACTCACTGGATGTTTTTTGGTTTTCACACCATTCTCTGCGAACTCCAGAAAAATATGAAAATCCCTAGAGATGAGCAATTTCTGAGATATTCAAACTACCTCAACTGGCACCAACAATCATTTCATGGTCAAAGCCACTTAGATCACATTCCTTCCCATTCTGATGTTTGGTCTGAACAACAACCCAACCTCTTGACCATGTCTGCATGCTTATATGCATTGAGTTACTGCCACATGATTGGCTGATGAGATATTTGCATTGACGAAGCGGTGTGCCTACTGGAATAAAGTGGCCACCGAGTGTATGTCATGAAACTTATTGCTTTGCAGAGCAGTACAGTGCAAGTCAAAAAATTATTATAACTTTCAATAAATAAGTAATGCAAAAGATGAAAAGCAAGATAATATTCATGGATCCATGCACCGTTCTGACATTGGAGGGGAAGAGGCTGCTCCTAAAACTATAAGTGTGTGTCTTCAGGCTCCTGTACCTCCTCTCCACAAAATACTCTGCAGATGCTGGTGTCAAAGCAACACGCACAACACACTGGAGGAACTAAGCAGGTCGGGCAGCATCCGTGGAAACGAGCAGTCAACGTTTCGGGCCGGAACCCTTCGTCAGGACTGAAGAGGGAAGGGGCAGAGGCCCTATAAAGAAGGTGGGGGAGGGTGGGCTGGTAGGTTCCAGGTGAAAAACCAGTAAGGGGAAAGATAAAGGGGTGGGGGAGGGAAGCCGGGAGGGGATAGGCAGGAAAGGTGAAGAAGGAACAGGGGAAAACACAATGGGTAGTAGAAGGAGGCGGAACCATGAGGGAGGTGATAGGCAGCTGGGGGAGGGGGCAGAGTGAAATAGGGATAGGGGAAGGGAGGGGGAGGGAATTACCGGAAGTTGGAGAATTTTATGTTCATACCAAGGGGCTGGAGACTAACCAGACGGTATATGAGGTGTTGCTCCTCCAACCTGAATCTAGACTGTATATGAGGTGTTGCTCCTCCAACCTGAACCCTTCAACACCTCATATACCCCTTTATCTTTCCCCTTACTGGTTTTTCACCTGGCACTTACCAGTCTTCTCCTTCCCACCCTTCCCCCACCTTCTTTATAGGGCCTCTGCCCCTTCCCTCTTCAGTCCTGACGAAGGGTTCCGGCCCGAAACATTGACTGATCGTTTCCACGGATGCTGCCCGACCTGCTGAGTTCCTCCAGCGTGTTGTGAGTGCTGCTTTTTACCTCCTCTCTGATGGTAGAAATAAGAAGAGGGCGTGTTCTGGATGGTGAAGGTTCCCAATCAGAGGAGAGGAACAGGAGCCTGAGGACATTCTCGAGGCATCTCCTTTTGAAGGTGTTGTCGATGCTGGGGAGGCTAGTGCCCATGATGGAGCTGGCTGAGTTTACAATGCTCTGTCGCTTTTCCTGACCTCGGGCGTTGGCACCTGCGCACCAGACAGCAACGCAAACAGTTAGAATGCTCTCCACGGTGGGCCTGTAGAAATTTGCTGGAGTGTTTGGTGACATACTAAATCTCTTCAAACTCCTAATGAAAGTTAAGCCACTGGCATGTCTTCTTCATATCACATCAATATGTTGGGTCCAGGATAGATCTTCAGAGATGCTGGAGGATGCTGTGAGTTCCTTGATATTCAGAAAGATTCTGTTCTCGCAGGTTCTGATTCTAAACAAAGGAGGACCAGGGATAATTCCTTTAGATTTGAAGAAGGATTTTCTTGGGCACAGCCTTCTCAGTAGCAATAAAGGAAAACACAACCAGGTTCTGAGACAAGGACAGTTTGCTGCTCAGTGCAAATTAATTGTGATATCCTTTGCGAGGTCGTCCTGACACTATAAAAGACATTACATCAATGTAAGTTTAGGTGGGGACATGGTGAACTTCAATACGATATGAACACAACTCTCTTGTTAACAGGATGATACAATACTGTCAAGCCAAAGATGAACCTGCAGTTCTAAAATGTCTTTTACAGCCTGAGATCAACCTGAGAGGAATGATTTAATGGGCAGTCATCGCAGTAAATTCAGGAGCATGTTTATCATGCATGGAAAGATTCCATAATCTGCAAAAAACATTAGATCACCTACTTCCTGGTGATGTTGATTGAGTGGTAAATATTGCCAAGACAGAGTAAATTATTATCAAAGTACATATATGTCTCCATATACTACCCTGAGATTCATTTTTGTGGGCATTCACAGTAAATAGAAAGGAACAGAATAGAATCTCTATCACTCCTTGTGGAATCTTTCACATTCACCTGAGAGGGTAACTGGAGACTTGGTTTAATATTTGACCTGAAAGGTGTCACTCCCACGAACTCCCAAACCTTCCACTAATTCCTGGCCAATGTTTGTTGGAAAATCTGGTCCAACGCACTGGTCCATCACCTCATTTTATTGGGGAGTCAGCTGGACATTGATCCACATGGCTCTGTTCCCTGTTGCTCTCTCTCCAGATATATATCTCTATATATGCCTGTATATATAGACAGATTTTGTCCCTTCTAAGAGACTTTCTTAACCTGATTCTTGGTCTATGGCCAGCAAATCTTCAATCAAACTATCAACTCCTACATCTTCCTTTGTGTTGTCTAAGTAATGTTCCCACAGCACACAACGTTCCTCATCATTATCCGCACCATCATTTCCCTCCTTCCTCAAGGGCCCTCTCATTAATCATTCCTTTTGCCCAACTAATTCCAAGCATTATCCTGTAGTTCCACAACTCAAGTATTTTTCATCCTTCTTAGTTTGCTAGCTTTCATACCTCTGAAATAATGCAATCCATATGGAGCAATAAAGCCATCGACTTATCACCACCCTCAGTTCCCAATTGCACAGACACCTCTTCAGCTGATTTAATGCCTAATTGGCAGTCCCTGCCCTCTCTAAGGAACATTACTCACTTCCTTTACTACAATACAGACTGCCCCAGATGATGAATGTCCAACTTTTGGACATCCCTAGATATGAGTGAGCTCCCATAATATTATCATATTCAAAAGTTCGACATGAGTACAAATGTTCACACCTATGAATGGTTTTCTCTCTCTCCCCACTTTTAGTAACTGTTCTTTCTTGTCAGTTATGTGCTTTTCATTGTAATACTGTGGAGCTATACTGTTTGGATTAGAGAGCATGTCTTACCAGAAAGGTTGAGCGATCTAGTTCTTTTCCCTTTGGAGCGAAGGAGGATGTGAGCTGGCTTGATAAGGTGATAAGAGGCACTGATAGAGTGAACAGACTGCAACTTTTCCCCAAGTTTGAAATAGCTAAGACAAAAGGTATAACCAATACTTCAAGATGATAGGAGGAAAGTATAGGGGGATATGAGAGATAATTTTTGGATAGAGAATTGGTTAAATAATAGAAAGCAGAGAGTTGGGATACATGAGTGTTTCTCTGGTTGGCAATCAGTGGTGAGCGGTGTACCGTAGAGGTTGGTGCTGGGCCAGCAACTGTTCACGATATACATGAACGATCTGGAAGGGGGGACCAAGTGTAGTGTATCTAAGTTTGCTGATGATACTAAATAGAGTGGAAAAGCAAATTGTGAAGAAGATACAGAGTGTCTGCAGAGAGATCTAGATAGGTTAAGTGAGTGAGCAAGGGTCTGGCAGATGGAGTACAATGTTGGTAAATGCAAGGTCATCTAGTTTGGAAGGAAAAATGAAAGAGCAGATTATTATTTAAATGGTAAAAATTTGCAGCATGCTGCTGTGCAGAGGGATTTGGGGTGCTTGTGCATGAATCACAAAAGATTGGTTTGCTGGTGCAGCAGGCTTTCAAGAAGGTAAATGGAATGTTGGCCTTCACTGCTAGACGGATTAAACTTAAGAGCAGGGAGTTTATGCTGTAACTGTACAGGGTACTGGTGAGGCTGCACCTGGAGAACTGCATGCAGTTCTGGTCTCCTTACTTGAAGAAGGATATACTGGCTTTGGAGGTGGTGCAGAGGAGGTTCACCAGGTTGATTCCAGAGGTGAGGGGGTTAGACTATGAGGAGAGATTGAGTTGTCTGGGACTGTACTCACTGGAATTCAGAAGAATGAGAGGGGTCTTATAGAAACATATAAAATTATGAAAGGGATAGATAAGATAGAGGCAGGAAAGTTGTTTCCACTGGTAGGTGAGACTAGAACTAGAGGACGTAGCCTCAAGATTCAGGGGAGTAGATTTAGGACGGAGATGAGGAGGAACTGCTTTTCCCAGAGAGTGGTGAATCTGTGGAAATCTCTGCCCAATGAAGCAGTGAAGGCTACCTCAGTAAATATATTTAAGACAAGGTTGGATAGATTTTTGCATAGAAGGGGAATTAAGGGTTGTGGGGAAAGGGCAGGTAGGTGGAGATGAGTCCATGGCCAGATCAGCGGTGATCTTATTGAATGGCGGCGCAGGCTCGACAGGCCAGATGGCCGACTCCTGCTCCTATTTCTTATGTTCTTACACAGAGAGTAGTAGGTCTGTGGAACGTGCTGCCAAGGACGATGATAGAGGCAGATACATTAGGAATATTTCAGAGGCTATTAGACGGGCACATAGGTAAAAGAAAAATGGTTGGCCATGTGGGATGGAAGCATTAGAATGATCCTAGAGCAGGTTAAAAGGTCAGAACAAATTGTGGACTGAAGGGCCTGTACTATTCTTTGTTCTGTGTTCTATAGTTGCAATAACAAGTGATTTTTGTGTACTTTTTGATTTACAGATACAAACAAATTAAGAATGACAAACTCCATTTGTTACCCGGGAACAGCCTACATCAAACCACATGATTCATCCAAATACAGGAAGTCCTCTTCCATAGTAAATATGGCTAACTCAACAACACACACAGAATGCTGGAGGAACTCAGCAGGCCAGGCAGCATCCATGGAAAGAAGCACAGTCGACATTTTGGGCCGAGTCCCTTTGGCAGGACTAGAGAAAAAAAATTGAGGAGTAGATTTAAAAGGGTGAGGGAGGGGAGAGAGAAACACAGCCTGACTCAGTATTTGTTTGCATTCAATAACCAGACTTTGTTGATCTTTTTCTTTGATGCATCTACTGTTTCATACCCACAATCAACACTGTCATGAAATTTTCACTGGTTTATCATCTTTCTGCTGGATGTGAGCCCAATGTAGTTGTCTGCTGGGAGTCTGAGACTATATGCTGCTTATGTCTGACATTCCTCATTTACCACGGACTCTCGTCCAAAGCAACACACTTTGGGGCTCAGCAGGTCAGGCAGCATCTATGGAAATGAATAAATGTTTCGGGTTGAGACTCTGCATCAGGACTGCGGAGAGAGGGGAAAAAAGCCAGAATAAAAGGTGGGGAGGAGGGGAAGGAGGATGGCTAGAAGGTGATAGGTGAAGCCAGTTGGGTGGGAGTCGTAAAGGACTGAAGAGGAAGGAGTATGATACGAGGGGAGAATGGACCATCAGATAAAGGGAAGGAGGAGGGAATCCAGGGAGAGGTGATAGGCAGGTGAGAAGAGGTAAGAGGCCAGAGTGAAGTATTAAGAAGAGGGGAGGGGAAGGGAAATTCTTTTAACCAGAAGGAGTAATCAGTATTCAGACCGTCAGGTTGGAGACTACCCAAATGAAATATTAGGCCTCTCAACCACTTTGCTAACCTACCATTGGAGACACTGGACATGACTGTGCCAATTCCAGGCAGTTAAAAAGGTGCATTCAGGACTAATTTCAGGAACGCAAACACAATACAATACACGAGTGTGTGTTAGTAGACCTTTAAATTGTGAAGTTCCCCGAACATGCAAATAGTTCAAAGTTCAAAGTAAATTTATTATCAACATATGTAGATGTCACCATATACTACCCTAAGATTCATTTTCTTGCAGGCATTCACAATAGAACAAAGAAATACAACAAAATCGGTGAAAAACTACACACAAAGACTGACAAACAAACAACATACATAAGACAAAGTGTGCAAATAAAGAAAGCAAATAATAATAATAATAAAAATAGATAATAAAGTAATAATAGTGCATAATAAAATGTCAAAGCTGTTGATAAAGTGCAGAGCAGGTAAGCAATAAAGTACAAGATCATAACAAGGTACATTGTGAGGCCAAGAGTTTATCTTATCCTACAAGAAGTCCATTCAAGAATCTGATAACAGCTGCCCTTGATCCTGGTCTTACATTCTTTTATATTTTTGTATCTTTTCCTTTGGGAGAGGGGAGAAGAGAGAATATCCCAGGTGGGGTCTTGGATGACGCTGGCTGCTTTACAGGGGCAGCAAGAAGTATAGACGGGGTACGTGGAGAGGAGGCTGGTTCCTGTGACGTGTTGAGCTGTGTCCACAACTCTGCAATTTTTTTGCAGCCACAGGCAGAGCAATTGCCATCTCAAGTCAACATGCACCCAGTCATAACGCTATTGTTGAGCGCTTTCAGTATTTTAAGTTTTATTTCAAGTGTCCAGAACATACAGCTTTTTGGTTTTCAACCTGCAATCTTAATCTGACTTCATTATTGTTTCAATGTAGAGCAAATAATGTCTATTTATGCTTTCTCTAATGTAGATGTCACTGCTAAGTCAGGTTACAGTAGAGTCAATAAATGAAATAATTATACACGGTGACTGCAAAATACAATTCCCAGATTGCAAGAGAGCGGAAATATGTTGCTTTCAAGCACTGAAAGCAAATAAGCTGGCCGGTGGTGTAGAGGCATCAGCACTGGGTTTCAAGGTGAATTGTCCTGGGTTCGAACCCGGCTGGCTCCTTGCACGGCTCCGTGCTGGGCTGAGTGTTGAGCTAGCAACTGGGCCTCGCAGAAAGCAGACAAAACGCTAAAGAAATGGCAAAGTTGCCACCTGATGCGCCACAAAGCGCAGTGAGGAATAACAACAACAAACTGAAAGCAAATAGCCTTTAAAAACTGTGATTGTAATAGATGCCAAGTTTTAAATGCATTGAACGATACCGCAGGATAAAGTGTCTCTGCTGTTAGAGATAGATGAGTAAAGAATTTGATACAACAGATAAAAGGATAAATTACTGGCTCTGATGGGGAAATCCACAATAAAGAGAGACAAAATGTGAAAATATGGCTAGCTTTTGACAGCGGTAATGTCAAGAAACATCTTTTCACACAAAGAGCAGCTTAAATCCATAACCTCCCACTCACCCCCACATACACCAGCCAAAAGCCATGGATGGAGTTAGGGACTGTGGCAGACAATTGAAGTTTTCAGAGCTGATAGGTTTTTTTGTGAGGGAAGGGTATTAAAGGATATGGAACCTAAGATACAAATCAGCTGCGATCTAATTGAAAGTCCCAAGGAACTGAATGCACAATTCCTGATCCTAAGTTCCTATTCTCTCACTGTTGACTCAATGAATAGGGAAGCAGTCTATCAGAGAAATCACCTGCCGTGCGTCTACCAGTTGTGGAAATTTTGTCGAGTTTAAATTCAAGGAAAATTATGAGAAAGGATACATCCCATATGCAGTATCTAGTTGTATGAAACCCTTGTTGAGAATTTTAAGTCTTTTTAAGAACATTAAGCTCCTTCCTACGATTCTGATTTCCCAGAGAGATCAAATGCATTTCCTGCATTATACCGCTTATATGGGAATAATTACCATTCCACATTTCTAGAGTCTACCAGAGTGAAAGAAAATCCCAGAGGAAGACAGATATACATTACATCTTCAGCCATCTGAACTTAGCTGTTTACTGGAGAAGGTGATGTTGAAGTTAAATAATTGAACACAGCAGTGTTTCTCTCCTCAGTTCGCACGAGGACAGCTGAAAGTTGTGATTAAACTCTTCCAGGTAGGCATCCATTGATTTGTTTGTGAACCTGGTAACCAATTAGCAGGTTGTCAAGAAAGCGCACCCATGCTTCTACTTTCTGTGGGAGCTGAAGAGCGTGCACGTCTATACTCACGACCTTCTACAGATGCACAGTGGAGAGCATCCTAACATGCCACATTACTGCACGATATGGAAACTGCACTGCAGCAAATAGGAAGGCCCAATGCATCAGCAGTACCGACCCACCCGCCATTAAGGACATATCTACAGAAAGGTGCCAGAAAAGGTCCAGCAGTATCATGAAGGATACTCCCCACCCTGCTCATGGACTGTATGCCCGACTCCCATCAGTGAGGAGGCTACGTAGCATCCATGCCAGGACCACAAGGCTTAAAAAGATACTTTTGCCAAGGAGTAAGGCTGATCAACACCTCCACCCATTAACCCATCCCCAATGACCACTACTTTATCATTTCTTGACAGCCACTTTATGTACAGACACTCCTGCGCTTAGTGTCATTTTATGGTCATACAATCAATCAATCAATCTATGTATCTGCAACATGCTGTAAGATTTCACTGCTAATGTAATGGCGTGTCTGTAATGTTTCACTGCTAATTGCTTCTCTGTAGCAGCAATGTTTGGGTTATGACTGGAGATAACGGGGGTTTTGGAATGTGCATCATCCAATGAGAGGCCTGTTGTTCTTTCTTGTGGGTCTGAGAGAAGGGAATTTTGTTGGCAAGAGATGAAGAGAGAAGATGTGAGTGGAGAGAGTTGGTAGGCTGCCGGACTGAGTGGACTTGCGGCGACGGTCTGAGGGTCGCTGACCCTCGGAGGAGGTCGATGGGGAACGAACGGACGAAACCGTGAGCTCCAACGTGCATTTTAGACTGTTTCATGAGAATAGGCCTTTTTCTTTACTAACCCTATAGTCAGATTAAGATTTATAAAGTTCAATCGTTTAATTGCTTATGGTGTACCATCTGATATTTTGCGGTTCAGATTTGTAACCAGGCAACACATCACGCAGCATCCACACAAACAAGATTTCTCAGTTTGGCGGGGCCAGAGGCTGTCTTCCCCTAGACAAACGGGTGCTGGCCGGACCTGAGGGTTGCATATTTAAATTAATCTTATGTATTTATATTTATTGTGTTTTTTTAAATTATTATGTTCTTTATCTTAGTGTTTTCATATGCTGCATCAGTTCTGGAGTAATGATTATTTCATTTTCTTTTACATTTGTGTGCTGGAAATGGCATTAAACAATCTTGAATCTTCAACCTTAATGTTACTCTTCAAGTATTGCTTTATTATGTGAGCACAGAAATTGTGATTTCTGGTCAGATATTGCACTTCGGCAAAAGACTGTTAAGAATTTGCCTTCTGTATTCCCCCCTCTGATAAATAGGAAATATTACAGTACAATTTTTACATTGGCTATTTTTTTTCTATCCGGTATCATTCTCTAGACTACACAACAAGTAAAATGAAATAAATAGATATAAATTGATTTTCACAACCTAGAGAATTAATTATTCTTGCAGTCACTGTGTGAAGTAGATAGGGTGGGAAGCAGGTACAGTAGCAATGTTCAGATCAGGGGTTCCCAACCTTTTTTATGCCATGGGCCAATACCATTAAGCAAGGTGTCCGTGGACCCCTGGTTTAGATAGGCACATGGACAGGCAGGGAATGGAGGGTACAGATTACATACAGGCAGAAGGGATTGCTTAGGTTAGTATCGTGGTAGGTGTGTTTTATGCGGTAATGCTCTATCCGATATTCCATGTTCTGGGTATGTCAGCCAGGCCAAAATCTCTTGCGATAGCTACTCAAATTGCCCGCTGTAAATTGGCCCAGAAACTCTGCTGAGAAAGTGAGACTAGTTTACCAAAGGCAGACTCAGGATGGCGCGGTAGCATAGTTGTTAGCGTACCACTCCGACAGCGGCAGCGATCAGGGATCAGGATTCGATTCCTGCCGCTGTCGTCCTCCCTGTCACTGTGACGGCTGCCCCAGTTTCTTCCCACATCCCAAAGATGAGGGTTGGTAAAGATGTGGACACCAGAAGCAAAGCGACACACGGGGGAAGTCCTCAGTACGTCTTCGGAATGTGTTGGTCGTTGACGCAAATGACGCGTTTCACGGTATGTTTCGATGTTTCCATGCACGTGACAAGTAAAGCTCATCTGTAATCATTAACCTTTTAAGTCTGGATGAAAACATCAATAATAGTGGTGCGTGTGTGTGTGTGTGTGTGTGTGGATTGCAAACAGTTAACTTTACGGAGAAAAACATAAATGGCCTTGAAGATGGATGGGATGTGAAGTTTGAAAGCCTTTCAGGGTGAGATACAAATTCAAATTCTTGATGATTCAGCCCATTGGGAGTAATTAGGAGGACAAACAGAGATAGGGCATTGAGTACAGGAGTTGGGCTATTATGTTGAAGTTGTATAAGACTTTGGTGAGGCCTAATTTGGAGTATTGTGTGCCGTTCCCGTCACCTACCTACAGGAAAGATATCAATAAGATTGAAAGAGTGCAGAGAAAATATACAGGACTTGATAACCTAGGGAAAGGTTGAATAAGTTAAGACTTTATTGCCTGGAGTGCAGAAGAACAAGGGAAGATTAAATAGAGATATACAAAATTATTGGGGGGTATAGATAGGGTGAATACAGGCAGACTTAATCCTCTCACATTGTGTGAGACTAGAACTAGAGGTCAAAGGTTTGGGGTGAAAGGGAAAACTGAGGAGGAACTTCTTCACTCAGATAGTGGTGATAATGTGGAATGAATTACCAGCAGGTTTAATTACAATATTTAAGTGAGGGTTGGATAGTGCATGAACACGAGAGGTTTGTAGGGCAGGTAAATGGAACTTGGTGGAAGACCAGGCGGGCACACACTAGGTGGAACAAAGGGCCTGTTTCTGTGCTGTGATGCTCCATGACGCTATGACTATATTGTTCCAGTCCAAAATCAGTACTTCGTCATCTAAAAGGAGAAACCAGCACGAGCCCGAGAGCACAGAGAAGCTTCTGGAATTCGGGAAATGCCACAGAGATGGATTTCAGCAGCATTAGCATTAACGTGGCAGTGGATGAGGTCATGGGCAATTTCACTCACCTCATGACTGAACTGTTCCCACAAACAACAGATTATCTTTCAAGGACTCTTCATCTCAAATTCTCCATATTTATTGCCTATTTATTATTTTTTTTCTTTCTTTTTGTATTTGCTCGGTTTGTTACCTTCGCACATTGATTGTTGGGTGCAGTCTTTCATTGATTCTATTGTGTTTCTTGGACTTACTGTGATTGTCCTCAAGAAAATGAATCTCAGGTTGTATATGGTGACATATATGTACTTAGATAATAAACTTACTAAACATTGAACTTTAAATTACCTCAAGGAGGAGCTGATGGGTTGTGGGTTTTAGTTCACAACCTCTTATGACACTCCCTATTCCAACAACTGTAGCAAGGAAGAAATTAAATTTGCTGGAAGATTTTAGAAGCACTAACAGATTGTCACAGAGGTTCAGAATACTTTGAACCCTGTGTGAATAATGCAAATAAATATTGAAACAGGACAATCTACATAGCAAATATTAGAAAACCAAGCAAACCACAGAAGACAAATTCAATTAACTGGTTTACTATGCTGCTCCTGATTTGTAAACACACCAAACATCACTGGTGTTTTGTTGCCGGTGTTGTATTTGATCTCTTTGATTTATCATTTAAAACTAATGAGCTGGTGTGCCTCTTACATACATTTGTTTAGTCTGAACATAATGAAATCGTGTTCTGAACAAGCTGTGGTCCGGCAGGAAGGGATTCTTTTATTAAGCTTTACATGTGCAGGGGATTGAGTAACGGTGCCAAGCAGCAACACAGTTTTCCCATTTCATTTTTGTATGGAAGATCCTTTTCTGAAGGAGCAGATCAGCAATCAGCATACAAGAATTAAGGATCAACAACCAACTTTATAGAACGGAGGACAGAACATTACAGGACAGCACAGGCCTCTGACCCACATCATTGTGCCAATCTTTTAATCTACTCTAAGATCAATCTAACCCTTGCCTCCTATATAACGGATAGCCATCTATTTTCCTTTCATCCATGCATCTGTCTAAGCGTATCTTAAATGCCTCTAATGTATCTGCCTCTACCATTACCCCTGGTTCCACACACCCACCAACCTCAGTGCAAAAAATGGACCTCTGACATCCTCCCTGTACTTTCCTGCAATCACCTTAAAATTATGCCCCCTTATATTATCCACTTTCACCTGGAGGAAAAGTCTCTGGCTGTCCATTTTATCTTATCATCTTGCACACCCCTATCCTCTCATTCTCATTTGTTCCAAAGAGAAAAGCCCTGGTATTCCTCAAACTATTTTCAGAAGACATGCCTTCTAGTCCAGGAAACGTCCTGGTAAATCTCCTCTGTGCACTCTCTGAACCTTCGACTTCCTTCCGATAACCAGGCAGCCAGAGCTGAACACTTTAATCGCCATATACATTTGCATGTACAGGAATTTACTTTGCTGTGTTGGCTATGGCGTGGCATGCAACAAAAAACAACAATTATAAAGAATAAAAAATGAAGTTAGAGGTTAAACTCGGGATATGGAATGAAATGTGCAGGAATACACAAGTGAGAGGGGAGTTTTGTCAACATCCACTGACACCACATCTCACCAATAAGCTTATGTACATCCACTGTTGTCAAGAGGAGACCCAAGAGACTGCAGATGCTGGTATCTGAAGCACACCACCAAGATACTGGAGGAACTCAAAGGGTCAGGCAGCATCTGCGGAAGGAAATGGACAGTTGACACCCTTCACCTGGACCCTAGAATCCAAATGATGGTGCAAGATCATAAGGAGGTAGCTTATCAAGCTAAGAGTCCAACTTATTGTACTAGAGAACTAATTACTAGTCTTGTAACAATGGGATATAAACTGTCCTTAAACCTGGTGATATGTATTTTTCGGCCTTTTTTTGTCTTTGATCTTTAAGTGTACTTGAGGTACACTAAGCTCAGTAGAAGATTGGATTAGGCTGACTAGGTCCTTTTCAATCAACACAGACAAAATGGGCCAAATGCTTCCTTCAATGTGGTAAATTTCCATTGTTCTATTGCTACTCCTCTTTTCAATTTGTCTTCTATGTATTATTAAGTAGTCCTCACTGTTGCCCTAGCGACACAAGTCAGGAGCCAGATGCCCTGACACTTCCCTTAGCCGTGACTGGAAAGGGTGCACACTTCAGTAATTAAAGCAGAAGACAGAGCAACACCACTGAAGTAGCCATGTTTTAACAGTGATACGTGATTCAGTGATAAAATCACAGGAATACGCTGTTTCGAAACATCTTCTTCCTGTGAATGAGATTTTGTTAACAGCAATGTCGACCTAGCAGCCCATCACCAACTCTCTGGTACTTCTTTACCAGTTGAGTGGACACTCACTCAGGAGAAATATTTAGTTAGTTAGTTAGCTGGTATGTTCATTTAAAAATATAGTGCAGCGCAGGATAGACCATTCCAGTTTAATGAGCCACATTGCCCAGCAGCCCACCAATTCACACCTAGCCCAATTGCAGGACAATTTACAATGACCATTTAATCCTCTGACCCATAGGTCTTTGGACTGTGGGAGAAAACTGGAACACCCAGAAGGAACTCACTCAGGATGATTTGGCGGATAAATGTGCGGCTGAGAAGCTGGTGCAAAGGGCAGGGCTTCAGGTTCTTGGATCATTGGGATCTCTTCTGGGGAAGGTGTGACCTGTTCCAAAGTGACGGGTTGCACCTGAACCCAAAGGGGACCAATATGCTCGTGGCAGGTTTGATAGAGCTGCTGGGGAGGGTTTAAACTAACTTGGCAGGGAGTTGTGAAGGGACTCAGGAGAGGACAGATGGTAAAAAAGTGAAGATAGCGTGCAGTCAGATTGTCAGGAAGGGCAGGCAGGTGATGGGACTTAGTTGCAGCCAACAAGCAGAGTATCAAATTATTAGGGATGCAGAGTAGGAAAGGATAGCAAATACGATACTCAAGGTGTTGTATCTAAATGCACGTAGTATAAGAAATAAGGTGGATGATCTTGTTGCAATATTACAGATTGCCAGGTATGATGTTGTGGCCATCACTGAATAGTGGCTGAAAGATGGTTGTAGTTGGGAGCTGAATATCCAAGGTTACAAGTTATATCGGAGGGAATAGGAAGGTAGGTAGAGGGGGTGGTGTGGCTGTACTGGTAAAGTATGGCATCAGTCAGTAGAAAGATGTGACATTGGATCGGAAGATGTTGAATCCTTCTGGGTTGAGCTAAGAAACTGCAAGAATAAGAGGACATTGATGGCAGTTCTATACCGGCCTCCCAACAGTGGCTGGGAGGTGGACCACAGGTTACAATGGGAAATAGAAAAGGCGAGTCAAAAGGGCAATGTTATGGTAGCCATGGGAGATTTCAACATACAGGTAAATTGGGAAAATCGGGTTGGTAATGGATTTCAAGAGAGTAAGTTTGTTGAATGCCTAAGAGCTTTTTAGAGCGGTTTGTTGTTGAGCCTACTAAGGGATCAGCTATACTGGGTTGGGTGTTATGTAATGAACCGGAGGAACCCTTAGGAACCAGCGATCACAATATGATTGTGTTCAACTTGAAATTTGATAGGGAGAAAGTAAAGTCTGATGTAGCAGTATTTCAGTGGAGTAAGGGAAATTACAGTGGTATGAGAGAGGAGTTGGCCAAAGTAAATTGGAAGGAGCTGCTGGCAGGGATGTCAGCAGAGCAGCAATGGCGTGTGTTTCTGGGAAAAATGAGGAAGGTGCAGGACATGTGTATTCCAAAAATGAAGAAATACTCAAATGTTAATTAGGACAACCGTGGCTGACAAGGGAAGTCAAAGCTATTGTAAAAGCAAAAGAAAGGGCATACAACAAAGCAAAAATTAGTGGAAAGATAGAGGATTAGGAAGTTTTTAAAAACCTATAGAGAGCAACTACGAACAACATTAGAAAGGAAAAGATGAAATATGAAAGCAAGCTAGCAAATATTATCAAAATGGATAGTATAAGTTTTTTCAAGTACGGTATGTTAAAAATAAAAGAGAGGTGAGAGTGGATATAGGACCACTAGAAAATGAGGCAGGAGAAATAATAATGGGGGACAAGGAGATGTCTGCTGAACTAAATGAGTATTTTGCGTCATTCTTCACTGTAGAAGACACTAGCAGCATGCCTGATATTGTAGCGTGTGAAGGAAGAGAAGTGGGTGCAGTTACTGTTACAAGAGAGGAGGTGCTCAAAAAGCTGAAAGACCTAAAGGTACGTAGATCACCCGGACCAGATGAACTGCACCCTAGGGTTCTGAAAGAGGAAGCGTTAGGGATTGTGGTGGCATTAGAAATGATCTTTCAAAAATCATTAGACTTTGGCATGGTACCAGAGGACTGAAAAATTGCAAATGTTACTCCACTCTTTAAGGAAAGAGGAAGGCAGCAGAAAGGAAGTTATAGCCTGACCTCAGTGGTTGGGAAGATGTTGGAGTCAATTGTTAAGGATGAAGTTATGAAGTACTTGGTGACACAGGACAAGATAGTACAAAGTCAGCATGGTTTCCTTCAGGGAAAATCAAGCCTGACAAACCTGTTGGAATTCTTTGAGGAGATTACAAGTAGGATAGATAAAGGGGATGCAGTGAATGTTGTATATTTGGAATTTCAGAAGACCTTTGACAAGATGACATACATGAGGCTGCTTACCAAGTTAAGAGCCCATAGTATTCAGGAAAGTTACTAACATGTTTAGAGCATTAGCTGATTGGTAGGAGGCAGCGAGTGGGAATAAAAGGATCCTTTTCTGGTTGGCTGCCAGTGACTAGTGGTGTTCCACAGGGGTCGGTGTTGGGACTACTTTTTAATGCTGTATATAAATGATTTAGATGATGGAATAGATGGCTTCTGTTGCCAAGTTTGCAGATGATACGAAGATTAGTGGAGGGGCAGGTAGTGTTGAGGAAACAGGCAGGATGTAGAAGGACTTAGACAGATTAGGAGGATGGGTAAGAGAGTGGCAAATTAAATACAATGTTGGAAAATGCATGGTCATGCACTTTGGTAGTAGAAATAAATGTGCAGACTATTTTCTAAATGGGGAGAAAATCCAGGAATCTGAGATGCAGAGGGACTTGGGTCCTTGTGCAGAACACCCTAAAGGTTAACTTGTAGGTTGAGTTGGTGGTGAGGAAGGTAAATACCATGTTAGCATTCATTTCAAGAGTTCTAGAATACAAGAGCAAGGATGTGATGCTGAGGCTTTATAAGGCACTGGTGAGGCCTCACCTTGAGTATTGTGAACAGTTTTGGGCCCCTCATCTTGGAAAAGATGTGCTGGCATTGGAGAAGGTCCAGAGGAGGTTCACAAGAGTGATTCCAGGAATGAAAGGATTATCATACGAGGAACATTTGATGGCTCTGGGTCTGTACTATTGAAACCTTTTGAGTGTTGAAAGGCCTAGATAGAGTAGATGTGGAAAGGATGTTTCCCATGGTGGGAGAGTCTAGGACAAGAGGGCACAGCCTCAGAATAGAGGGGCGTCCATTCAAAACAGAGATGTAAAGAAATTTCTTTAGCCAGAGGGTGGTGAATCTGTGGAATTTGTTGCCACATGCAGTTGTGGAGGCCAGGTCGTTTGGTGTATTTAAGGCAAGGATTGGTAGGTTCATGATTGGACTTGGCATCAAAGGTTATGGGGAGAAGGCCAGAAACTGGGATTGAGGAAGAGATAGAAAAAAGGATCAGCCATGATTGAATGGTGGAACAGACTCAATGGGCCAGATGGCCTAATTCTGCTCCTATGTCTTTTGGTCTTATGGTCTAAATCCATGCTATCATGGGAAGAACATACAAACTCCTTACAGACAGTGTCTGAATTGAACTCCAAACTGTGACGCCCAGAGCTGTAATAGCATGGTACTAACCATTATGCTACCATGGCGGCCATTATGTCATGTCAAAGAATTTCCAAATATTGGCCAGGCCACCAGGTAAGTGTCTTCATATTAGCCTGGGAAATCCCTCACAGCAACCTTGGAGCAATTGAGATGGTTCCACCTCCATCAATGTAACAAATAACCAGCGCACTAAGCCAAGACTTTGAGCTCAGGCTTCTACACAGGCATTTGAATTCAGCACCTTTCAACTCCAAAGTGAATGTGCTAGCTATATGCCTGATGTTTAATAATGGACAGAAACGTGTAGAATGGAGCATGGCAGTATAATCGATCTTACACAGACTCGAGGCAAAATTTGCCTTGCCTCAAACCTCACCATGCTGGAAACCACAGATGAACGGGATATTCTGAATTATCAATTTGAATGAGTAATAATTCCATCAAAAATAAAAACAAACAAATGCCTCCCTGCTAATAATTGGAATCAGGCTAATAAACTATTCTCAGGTTTCCAGCTGGGTACAGATATAGGTACAGATATCGGTATGGAAGCGCGAGAAGTGTTTATTCGGCATATACACCTGGAAAGCACAAGATCTTTTTTCAATCAGAATCAGGTTAATTATCACTGACTTACATTGTGTGAAATCCATTGTTAGACAGCAGCACATAAAATTACTATTAATTACAAAATTAGTAAATCGTACAAATGAAAGAAACAACAAGGTAATGCTCAAGACTTCATGGACTGTTTCAAAATCTGATGGTGGAGGGGAAGAAGCTGTTTGGGAATCATGGAGTGTGGTTTTTCAGGCTCCTGTACCTCCTCCTCAATGATGGTAACAAGAAGAGGGCATGTTCTGGATGGAGAGGGTCTTTGGTGTTGGATGCCAACTTCTTGTACTCCTTCTTGAAGATGACCTCTATGGTGGGGAGAGTAAAGAAGTAAAAAGTGTACAGATCCAGGTTTTTATGGAGTTATGTTTGTTTTCTAAGTTTTGGAGAGTGTCTTAATTTGTCCGTTAGTGGTGGATGCCTTGAACGCGCTGCCTGGTGTGTTGGTAGCGGCGGATACATTGGGGGCTTTTACGAGATGTTTAGATAGGCACATGAATGTGAGGGAAATGAAAAGATAGGGACATTCTCCAGCCAGAAGAGATTAGTTGACCATTTGATTTCTAATTTAATTAGTTCAACACAACATCATGGGCCAAAGGGCCTGTTTCCGTGCTGTACTGTTCTACGCTCTATTAGGCCAGTCTGCAAACTGTACTGGGAACCTTCTGCTTGGGACCTCCAGAAAACAGTTGTGCACCCCAGAAAGCCCAGAGATAATCGTAGAGAAAGGATGGTAAATAACCACCTCTTCCTTGTAGAAATGAATACTGGTGAAGTCTTAAAGTAATCAATAACACCTGAGAAATGAGTGTTACCCAAATTCCGAGGACTGTAATGTCAAAAGAATGTTTATTGATAAATTCTTTTCCTGTTTGTTAATAATTAAGTTTAAAAACAAAAGCTACAGTAATTAAATGAACCAATTATGGTGATCGCTCCTAAATTTCAATCCTACCACATCAACCGGGAATGTAGATACAGTACTTTGTTTCAGTTTAAGTTAAATAGCCAGCAACATTTACAGGGAAAAGATAAGTGAAACTAGAACACCAAAATTAGGTGCAAAATTATGGGTTGCTGGTTTCTGGGAACCACTGTTCCCTCTAGGCTGCACAGGTATGTGGCCGCATAGTAACCGAAATGCTCCCACGCACATAGCCTTTTTCACCATGCGGCTGGAATTTAATATAATCATAAAGGTACATAACCTTTTAAACATTTTTAAACACAACTTTGAAACATTTTAGAGTTTCATCTTATTTGCACTGTCAGTGTTTCAATTTTCTTTCTAAATATTCATAGCATGCATATCACAAAAAAAAATATTTAACTTGCTGCACAGTTATCAGGCTGTGTAAAAATTTCCTGCTCAGAGCAAAGGTTGGTCTGTGCACATGTAAGAAAAAAATGAGAGGGAACATTACCGGGGACAGAATAATTTGAGCAAGGACGCCAACTTACTTAAAGGAACATACAAAGAAAAGCTCAAAATAGGTTAATTTTAAAGTGATTGGAGTGTATGTCAGAGGAGATCAGAGGTAAGTTCTTCACACAGAGCTTGGTGGGTGAGTGAACACCCTGCCTGGGGTGGTGGTAGAAGCAGATACATTAGTGAAATTTAAGTAACTCTTAGATAGGCACTTCAATAATAGAATCATGGAGGGCTATGAAGGAGGGAAGGGTGAGATTGATCTTAGAGTAGGTTAAAAGATCAGACAATATCATGGGCCAAAGGACCTGTGCTATGCTGGAATGTTCTATGTTCCAAATGCTCAGGAAGCCATGCAGCAACAGTGGAGATAAAAATTGAATAAAGATTTCATGTTGATTTGAAGTTTAAATACAAACATTTGTACAATACTTAGAAATTCATTGCCATTTGATGCACTGTACAGTAGAAGCAGCCAACGTAGTCTGGAGGAACATTCTATCCCTCTGCAACAAGCATGATTTCCCGATGGCCAACCATTTTAATTGCAATCCCCATTCCCATTCCCATATGTCAGTCCATGGCCTCCTCTACTGGCACAATGATATTCCATCAGGGTAGCCTCCAAACTGATGGCATGAACCTTGATTTCTCTTAACTTCCAGTAATTTTCCCCTCGTCCTACTCTCTTCACCCATTTCCCACTTTGGTTTCCCCTCTTACCTTTTCTCTTCACCTGCCTGTCACCTCCCCCAGGTGCTCCACCTCCTTCCCTTTCTCCTGTGTTCCAATCTCCTCTCCTATCAGTTTCTTTCTTCTTCAGCCAGTTACCTTTTCCACCTATCACCTCTCAGCTTCTCACTTCACCTACCAACTTCTAGCTTGTACTCCTTTCCCTCCCCCTGCCCCCCCACCTCCCTATTCTGGCTTCTTCCCCCTTCTTTTCCAGTCCTGATGAAGGGTCTCAACACGAACCATCAACTGTTTTTCTATTTCCATTGATACTGCCTGACCTGCTGAGTTCCTTCAGCATCTTGTGAGTGTTACTCTGGATTTCCAACATCTGCAGAATCTCTTGTGTTTAAGATTTGCTGTAAGTTCTCTGTTCTCTTACTCTTCATTCTGATATCGTTTTCCCTTCTACAACCATAATGAACCATTGCAATGAAATGATCTGTTAGGATGGCATGCTAAACGAAGTTTTTCTCTCTACCTTGTACATGTGGCAATAATAATCCAATTTACCAATTTTCAAGATTTGGCTCCACTATGATGGAAGGAAGTCCTGAAAGCAGGTGACTCATTATAATGGATATATCCCATGGATGATATACCGTACCTACCCAGATGTCAGACATTCCCTCTCATTGCATGTCATGTAAGTATTAACAAGACAGAAGTTTTCTTAACAAATAAGGAAAGGTCTCTGTAAACCATAATTACCCTTGTAAAAATAAAAGAGAAACTGGCCTACATTTTTGGGCAGATTTCCTCAGCTTGAAACCAAATGCTAAAAACAGGAGGAGCAGTGTCTGATCGGCCACCACAGCTGGAAAAGGGATTGATTATAATCCTAACATTCAGCCTTAACTGTTTCTCTCTCTCAGCTGTTTAACGTACTGAGAACTTCAAGCATACGTCTTCAGATACATCAGGAGGACTTCTTGAAATTGTTTCGAGTGTGGAAAGGGCAGACGTATAATGATGCTTTTATCTGGAATTATTATCCCAACTAAGTCCAGGTACAGGGCAGTGCAGATAAGGTATTGGTATATCATTGTCATATGTACCAAGATACAGTGAAAAGCTTTTCTTGCATACTGCTCATACAGATCAAATTATTACACAGTGAATAAGGTCACACAATAACAGTGCAGAATAAAGTAAAAAGATCATAACAAGGTAGATTGTGAGGTCAGGGGTCCAGTCTGGCCAAGAGTCTGATAACAGTGGGGTAGAGGCTGTCCTTGAGCCTTGTGGTGTGTGCTTTCAGGCTTTTGTACCTTCTGCCCGATGGGAGAGGGGAGTAGAGAGAATGCCCAGGCTGCGTGGGGTTTTGGATTACGTTGACTGCTTTACCGAGGCAGCAAGAAGCATGGACAGAATCCATAGAGAGGGAATCCTGTGCACACAGCAACATGGGTAATCGTGCAATTTCAGACAACTGGCTTTTAGAGTCTTCCTTTGATATGATCTCATGGACCCATTAATTAACCAAGGTGTGGTAGGACAGTGCTTCCTGCTACCATTGAATCACAGAGTTGTACAGCATAGAAACAGGCTCTTTGGCCCATCAGTTCTATGCCACCATTATGCCTATCTATACTAATTCCTCATGCCTGCACTAATTCCATACCACTCTATGCAATGCCCATTCACATTCTTGTCCATACTCATTCACGTCCTAGTCCATACTCATTCATGTTCTTGCTCATACTCATTCACGTCCTAGTCCATACTCATTCATGTTCTTGCTCATACTCATTCACGTCCTAGTCCATACTCATTCATGTTCTTGCTCATACTCATTCACGTTCTTGTCCATGCTCTTTCATGTTCTTGCTCATACTCATTCACGTTCTTGTCCATGCTCTTTCATGTTAGAACATGGAAATCTACAGCACATTACAGTTTCTTTGGCCCACAATGTTGTGCCGACCATGTGACTTACTCTAGCAACTGCCTAGAATTTCCCTAGTGCACAGCCCTCTATTTTTCTAAGCTCCATCTACCAATCTAAGAGGCTCTTAAAAGACCTAAAGTATCCGTTTCCACCGCTGCCACCGGCAGTGCATTCCACACACCCACCACTCTCTGTGTGAAAAACTTATCCTTGACATCCCCTTGGTACCTACTTCCAGACACTTTAAAACTGTGCCCCCTGGTGTTAGCCATTGCAGCCCTGGGAAAAAGCCTCTGGCTATCCACACGATCAATGCCCCTCATCATCTTACACCCCTAAGATTGCATTCTTGTCCATTTGTCTTTTATATTGTTTACCATTCTGGCTTCAACCATCTCCTCAATTGCTCATTCCAGCTCCCAACTAATATTGACCCCTCAGATGCCTTTTAAACCTATTCCCTCTAGTTTTAGACATCCCTATCAGAGAGACTATCTGTGCCTCTCATAACTTTATAGTCCTCTATCTATTCTGAGTACCTAGAATCAGCTTTAATATCGCAGGCCTACAGTACATTGCAACACATAATAATAAATAATGTTAATTACAATAAGAATTAATATATATATTAAAAGAATTTTAAAAAATAGTGCAAAAAGAGAAAAAAAGTAGTGAGGAAATGTTCCTGGGTTCAATGTCCATTCAGAAATCAGATGGCAGAGGGGAAGAAGCTGTTCCTGAGTTGTTGAGTATGTGCCTTCGGGCTCCTGTACCTCCTCCTTGATGGTAGCAATGAGAAGAAGGCATGTCCCGGGCGAAGAGGGTCCTTAATGATGGATGCCATCTTTTTGAGGCATCGTTCAAAAAGGCGACATGAATGAGATCGAATATCAAACATGCTTCCTCACAAAACAAAACCTGACCAAAGTAACAGGCAACCAGGCTGGTGTATGTTATTGGAAAAGTCCAAGGAATAGAAAATCACCGTTATGACTTCTCTGCAAAATGTTCAGGGTCAGCTTTGGAAGGGAAATCTACATTCTAGGCTTGGAGGCAGAATAACAGAACAATGCTTGGTCCCACCAAGTAAAAATAGCAAGAGTCGAGATGGGGTACCAAGGGCCATCAGAGGAGGTGCCTCTGAATCATTCCCAAAGTGCATTGCAGGAAGGATGTGGAGGCCATGGAGAGGGATGCTGACTTGATTAGAGGGTATAAGGAGAGCTTGCACAGACTCGGGTGGCTTTATCTGGAGCATCGGAAGCCGAGAGGAAACCTGGTAGAACCTTATAAAAATATGGTAGGGTGGATATCAGCATCTTTTTCCCAGGATGGAGACTTCAAGTACTGGGGGGAGGGGGCATATAGTTAGGTTGGCAGGGTAAGGTTTAAAGGGGTTGTGCAGAGCAAGGTTTTTACATAGAGTGTGGCGGGTGACTGGAATAAGCAGATGGGGAGAGTGGTGAAAGCAGATACAATCATGATGTTTAAGAGGCCTTTAGATAAACACAAGAATATGCAGGGAATGAAGGGATGCAGGGAATGAGGGGATGCATGTCATGTACAGGCAGAAGATAATTAGTTTGATTCAGCATTAGGTTGGGTTCTGACATTCTGGGCTGAAGGGCCTGTTCCATGTGAAAGCAGGCATGAACGTCTCCAAGTAGCAGTGCCGCATGCCACGGACAGCTGTGGAGGCCAAGTCAGTGAGAATATTTAAGGCGGAGGCTGGTAGGTTCTGGATTAGTCAGGATACAAAAGGTAACAGGGAGAGGACCAGTGAAGACCGTTGTTGTTGCTCGCTTCCACTATTTGCATGTCTTGTTTTCTTTTTCTTTGTCCTCTCTTTCTCTGTGCGCGTTGGGGGTTGGTCATTATTGTTTTGAATTGGGCTCTTTCGGGTTCCTTGCTCTGTGGCTGCCTGTAAGCAAACAAATCTCAAGGTTGAATAATATATGCATTCTTTGATAATAAATGCATTTTGAATCTTTGATTGGTGTTGAGAAGGATACTAAGTCAGCCATGATGCAGATTCGATGGGCTGAATGGCCTAGTTCTGCTCCTATGTCTTATGGTCTTATCATGGAACTTGAAAAGGGAGGATTCGGATATAATCCAGCCAGTAACATAGGACCGTCCGCGTTGACCTCTCCTGGATGAGGAAGGAGTGTGGAGTAACGTTTGTTACAGCGCTCTTGGAGTGTGGCTGAGGCCTAGCTCAATTAGGTCATGTTGTGGAAGAGGTGTAGGAGGTGAAGGGGGAAGGATGCCTCACAGTGGAGCGAGGTGATAGGTCCTTTGCTTTCACGCAATCTCCAGGCTGTCTGGTCTTAATCACAGTTTTAAATGAACGAAGAGCAAAATAAATCCCCCCTCTCTAACACGAGCCCTAAACACTGCTCTCTAAGCTCCAGGCCTGCTGGCCACAGTCCATCCTCCTCAGTGTTCCCTGCTCATCAATTGATGTCTGCTTCAAGGATTCTCTTAATAATTAAATGCAAAGCAAGCATTGATTTTCCTGGTTACACACCCCCACCGTCCCACTCCTCTGACAGCAGACAGGATCTGCTGCAGTTTATATAGACTTCTCACAAAGAATCTCCCTCTTGAAACACAGCCCAATGTCCTAGGGTTGAATACTAAATTCCAGAGACAATTTGGTCAGGGTAAAAAAGAATTCTTAATAGGAAGTTGATCCCGATTTTGACAGAGACAGGACAAGTTAAGGGAGGCCCATTCACATGCAGGGCAGGGATTGCTGAATGACTTTTTACAATGAAGCCTCCACTGTTCATTTTAACTGCCATTTAATTTGAGGCAAAGTCGCCGAGTCTGGAAGTGGAGGCCCAGTGTCAGTATGTACAGAAGTCAGAGGCCCTATGTCTGTAAGACCAAAAGATACAGAGGCAGAATTAGGCCATTCGGCCCATCAAGTCTGCACAGCCATTCCATCATGGCTGATTCATTATCCCTCTCAGCCCCATTCTCCTGCCTTCCCCCTGTAACCATTGACCCCATTACTAAATAAGAACCTATCAACCTCTGCTTTAAATATACTCAATTATTTGGCTTCCACAGCCATCTGTGGCAATGAATTCCACAGATTCACCACCCCCTGTCTAAACAAATTCCTCCTCATCTCTGCTCCTAAGGGACATCCCTCTATTCTGAGGCTGTGCCCTCTGGTCCTAGACTCCCCCACTATAGGAAACATCCTCTCCACGTCCATTCTATCTAGGTCTTTCAATATTCGGTAGGATTCAATGAGGTCCTCTTTCATTCTTCTAAACTCCAGTGAGTGCAGGCCCAGAGCCATCAAATGCTCCTCAAACATTAACTATTTAATTCCTGGAATCATTCTCATGAACCTCCTCTGAACCCTCTCCAATGCCAGCACATATTTTCCTCGATATGGGGTCCAAAACCGCTCACACAATACTCTGAGAGCAATTTGACCAATGCCTTTATAAAGCCTCAGCATTACATTCTTGTATCTATATTCCAGTCCTCTTGAAATGAATGCCAGACACCCCACCCTGCAAAAACTCATTTCAGGGAGGTAGCACCATCAATTTGCAGGAGACTCCCGGAACTTCTGGGAGAGGTGGGATGTCTGCAATAGAGTAGCTGCTTAGCAGCTGACCAGCTAGTTTAAATAACATTAGCTATGCTAATGAACGAATGACACCTGTTAAACTCACCTCAACATGTCTTTTACAGTCTTAACCCACTACAGGCAATAGAAAAGTCACTGTTGCAAACAGTGCAGCGAGCAACACTGTCATTATTTTGACCCCTATTAGGCAGGGGTACACGTTAGTGTAGCCTGGGGTGACATATGTTTTATATATTTTTTGGAACACTCTGTCACTCTGTCATGGCGCACTCTCGCTCTCTCATGGTCGCTGGTGCGCTCTGGCTTGCTTTCTTTCTCGCTCTCTCTCACTCGCGCACTCTCGCTTGCTTGCTCTTGCTCTCTCTCTCGTGCTCTCTCTCTCTCATGGTCATTCTCACGCTTTCTCTTTTGCTTTCTCTCTCGCGCTCTCTTGCTCGCTCTCAAAAAATTGATTTCCGTGATATTGTATATAATTTGCGGGCATCAGGGAATCACTATTAATATGTGGGAGACTCCCAGAACTTCCAAGAGAGGTGGGATATCTGGAATGCTAACATTACATTTGCCTTCCTTACCCCAGACTAAATTTGCAAGTTAACCTTCAGGGAATCCTGCATGAGGGTTCCCAAGTCCCGTTGTCTGAGTCTGAAGCTGGCCTGTCCTGGGGTTCAAGGCCTGTCTATGAGTGAGGGAGTGAGTAGGTGAGAGGGAGGAAAGGGGTTTGTTTTGCTGTTGTTTATGTTGTTCTGCTGAGCATGGCAGTCATGCTATGTTGGTGCCAGAGTGTATGGCAACACTTGCAGGCTACCCCCGGGAGGTTGTTAATGCAAACAACACATTTCACTGAGTCTGAATCTGTCTCTGAGCCATAGGACACCTTGAGGTGAAAGCAGCCAAGGAGTGAGATGGTGATGCAGTGGTTAGATCTGTTGCCTCCAGAGGCACAGGTTCAATCCCCACCTCCGACCCAACTGAGTGGATTTCGCACCTTCTGCTTGTGAAACCTCATTGAAACTTTTCAAATGTTGAGGGGCCTGGACAGAGGAGATGTGGAAAGGATGTTTCCCATGGTGGGGGAGTCTAGGACAAGAGGGCACAGCCTCAGGATAGGGGGGCATCAGTTTAAAACTGAGATGCGGAGAAATTTCTTTAGCTAGAGGGTGGTGAATTTGTGGAATATGTTACCACAGGCAGCTGTGGAGACCAGGTCATTGGGTGTATTTAAGGCAGAGATTGATAGGTTCTTGATTGGACATGGTATCAAAGATTAAGGGGAGAAGGCTGATGAGTGGGGCTGAGGAGGGGAGAAAAAGATCACCCATGATTGAATGGCGGAGCAGACTCGATGGGCCAAATGGCCTAATTCTGCTCCTATATCTTATGGTCTTATGGAGTTTCCTCGAATTGTCCCAATTTCCTCCCATGTCCTGTTAATTGACCATCATAAACTGACTCTAGTGGGGAGGGAAACCTTATGAGGGCAGAGGGGGTTTGCGTGTTAATTAGGTTTCCTCCAGGTGTTCTGGTTCCCTCTCAGATTCCAAAGACGTACGGGTTAGTAAGTTAATTGGTCACATGGGTGTAGTTGGGTGGTGTGGGCTCATTGGGCCTGAGGGGTCTGGAATGTGTCCGCGTTGTATCTCTAATTAAATAGATTGATTAGAGGATGTGACTAAAGACATTGATGTAGGTTGAGCAGTAGATGTAGTGTATATGGATTTCAGCAAGGCATTTGACAAGGTACCCCATGCAAGGCTTATTGAGAAAGTAAGGAGGCATGGGATCCAAGGGGACATTGCTTTGTGGATCCAGAACTGGCTTGCCCACAGGAGGCAAAGAGTGGTTGTAGATGGGTCATATTCTGCATGGAGGTTGGTCACCAGTGGAGTGCCTCAGGGATCTGTTCTGGGACCCTTACTCTTTGTGATTTTTATAAGTGACCTGGATGAGGAAGTGGAGGGATGGGTTAGTAAATTTGCTGATGACCCAGAGATTGGGGGTGTTGTGGATAGTGTGGAGGGCTGTCAGAGGTTATAGCGGGACATCAATAGGATGCAGAACTGGGCTGATAAGTGGCACATGGACTTTAACCCAGATAAGTGTAAAGTGGTTCACTTTGGTAGGTCAAATATGAAGACAGAATATAATATTCATAGTAAGACTCTTGGCAGTGTGCAGGATCTGAGAGATCTTGGGGTCCATGTCCATAGGACACTCAAAGCTGCTGCACTGGTTGACAGTGTTGTTAAGAAGGCATATGGTGTGTTGGCCTTCATCAACTGTGGGACTGAGTTCAAGAGCCGTGAGGTAATGCTACAGCTATATGGGGCCTTGTTCAGATGCCACTTGGAGTACTGTGTTCATTTCTGGTCACATCACTACAGGAATAATGTGGATACTCTGGAGAGTGTGCAGAGGAGATTTACAAGGATGTTGCCTGGATTGGAGGGCGTACGTTATTAGAATAGGTTGAGTGAACTTGGCCTTTTCTCCTTGGAGCGACAGAGGATGAGATGTGACCCGATAGAGGGGGATGAAATGATGAGAGACATTGATCGTGTGGATAGCCAGAGGCTTTTTCCCAGGGCCGAAATGGCAAACACAAGCGGGCATGGTTTTAAGGTGCTTGAAAATAGGTACTGGGGGGATGTCAGGGGTAGGTTTTTCCACACAGAGAGCAGCGGGTGTGTGGAATGCACTGCCAGCGATGGTGGTGGAAGCGGATACAATAGGGCCTTTTAAGAGACTCTTAGATAGGAACATGGAGCTTAGAAAAATAGAGAGCTATGCACTAGGGAAACTCTAGGCAGTTTCTAAAGTAGGTTACTTGGTCGGTACAACGTGGTGGGCTGAAGGGGCTGTAATGTGCTGTAAATTTCTATGTTTTATGTTCAGGTGGCATCCGTTAGTCTCGCAAGACCATGGATCTGCGCCTGGAAGGTCAATACCAAATAATGTTCAGAGCTTGATAGTTTCTTGATTAGTAAGGGTGTCAGAGGTTACACAGAGGAGGTGGGAGAATGGGGTTGAGAGGGATAATAAATCGTCCGTGATGGAATAGCAGAGCAGACTCAATGGACCGAATGGCCTAATTCTGCTCTTATGTCTTATGGTCTTAGGCCTAAAGAACTAACTCTGTTTCTCTCTCTGCAGCTAATGGATCTACTGAACACGACCTGCATTTTCTGGTTTTATTTGAGATTTCCAATAGCCACAATATCTTCAGAATCAGGTTTATTATCACTGACGTATGTCCTGAAATTTGTTGTTTTGCAGCAACCGTGGAGCATGCTCGAAGGGCCAGTTCTTCAGCTGTGTCTTTTGCTCTTCATGTCTTATGGCCTCATTTTGAAGAAGAAAGTGAGATGGGCTGATTCACGACATCACTATCCACATCCAACAAGTGGTTTATACAAGTCTATTCCTCCAGGCCTCTGTAAATTCAGTCCTAGTTATATTCCTCAATGGAGCCTGAAATCTTTCCCTTCAGGGAACTTGGGGGGGGGGGGGTGAATGGATTTCCTAATAAATCTTGCTGATTCTTTTAATGGAGCAACATCTTTTATTTTATACAGCATCTTCTCACGGTGATGGGGTCCTAGAGGAGGGTGCAAACTGGTGGTTTCATGAGTTATTTTGTTTTTTCACTTAGAGATACAGTACAATATCAGGCCCTTTCAGCACAATGAGCCCACACCGCCCAGTTACACCATGTGACCAATTCACCTACGAACATGTACGTCTTTGTAATGTGGGAACAAACCAGAGCACCCCGAAGGAAACCCACGCACTCACGGGGTGAACGTCCAAAACTCCTCACAGACGGCGGCGGGACTTGAACCCGTGTCACCAGTGCTGCAATAGTGTTGCGCTAACCACTACGCTACTGTGCAACCACCACTGTTCTTATGACCGCGCGGGTTTCCTCCAGGTGCTCCGGTTTCCTCTCACAGTCCAAAGACGTACTAGTTGGTAGTTTAATTGGTCATTGTAAATTGTGCTGTGATTGGACTAGAGTTAAGTCGGTGGGATGCTGGCTTGTGTGGCTCATTGGGCCGGTAAGGCCTGTTCCACGCTGTTATCTCAATAAATAAATAAATAAAATCATCTGCCTCTGTTTGCTGAAGTAGGTAATGGGTTAACAAGGGGATCAGTGTAACTTGGGGGCAAGCACCCAGACAGATTTTCTATTCACTAAGAGAGTGAAATGCTTCTGGGGAGCCTATAAAAAATGCTTCCCTTCCCACCACCTCCCCATCAATATTTCCCCACACAGCAAGGCAAGACAATACGGTGACAATGAAGACCTTCGACATCTGTGCAAGTGAGGTCAGTCCCTTCTGACCCCCAAGTACCATTCCTAAAGAGGTGCAGGAAATAGTGCAGGCCCCTTCTCTTCCTTCCCCTGAATGATTTTACTGGATGCTATTAATGATTGCGAGGTCCAGGATTTAACCCTTGGACTTCACAAATGAGCCCATGCCTTAAGATGATTATTTCAAAGACACTGTGCAAGATTTCCACATTACTTCGCCAATGCGGCCTTTCAATAGCAGATAAACAGAGCACTTAAGTCTCCCCTTGCTTAGCAGAGGAATGTTGGCATCCAGCTTTGCACTTTGAAAGGAGGCCAATCCTATTGAGATTATTTTAGCCGGAGTCTGAGCTCTATAAGTGAAAGACATCTCCAAAGGGAATAGTGGTTTCACCCCAACTAACCACGGCAAATTCAGCAATTAAATCGTTGCTGGCTGCTCGAGCCCTCCCCAGCAGTCGTTTGCCTTTCGGTGCTCGTGCAAGTCCGTGCTTCGGAAGCGAAGAGGCAGAAAGGAGCGAGGCGGCGTTCTTAAAGGAAGAGAGAGAAAAAAAATCTGCTCTTCAATGACGACGAGTTAACTGGAGGAGACTGCTGTGTATCCAGCTTACTGAAATCACTGTGCAGGTCACGTATTTTAACCACACCAGTTCCATTGTTCTACATCAACTGCTCTAATGAATGATGGTCAGAGAGACAGCACAGTGCTGTGTTGGCAAACAAGTCAATCATTTAGATTGCATACAGTTCCATTGCCGCACATGAATGGGGCAGTAAATCTGTTAGATTATTGTCTACTATTCCACTGGATCATTATGGCTGCTCTAATTCTACTTAGAAATAAAGGAATATCAATACCTCCCACTCACTCAATTAATAATCCAAATTATTTGTATGATGGCGGTATTTGAAATATGCTCCTGCCCTAATCAACCAAGCAGTGTGAGCACTGGTTACGGATTGATAAAGTGATGATACCCGAGTCATTTCTTCACTCGTAGACACCAAGTGTAGACCAGATAAGACGGAGGAAACACTGTCATTACATTGACACTCTTAAATTTTTCAGCCGTTCAGAAGAGGCATTTCAGTGGTTCGAAATTCAGAAGGCAATGTTACCCGATCAAGTCTTTATAAGGCATTGGTCAGACCATGCTTGGAGTATGCAAGCAGTTTTGGGCCCCTTCTCTAAGAAAAGATATGCTGGCATTGGAGAGGTACATGAGAATGATCGCGGGTCCAGAGGAGGTTCATGACAATGATCCTGGGAATGAAAGGGTTAACGTGTGTAGAGTGTTTGATGGCTCTGGGCCTTCACTGTCGGAATTTAGAAGAATGTTAGGGTGGGTCTGGTGGGGAAACTCATTGAAACCTTTTAAATATTGAAAGGCCTAGATAGTGAATGTGGAGAGGATGTTTCCTATAGTGGCAAGTCTAGATCAGAGGACACAGCCTCAAAATAGAAGGAAGTCCTTCTAGAACAGAGGTGATGAGGAATCAGTGGAATTCATTGCCTCAGACACCTGTGGAAACCAAATCATTGAGTATATTAATGCAGAGGTTGATAGGTACTTGATTAGTAAGGTTGTCAAAGGTTACAGGGAGAAGACAGGAGAATGGGGTTGAGAGGGATTGAATGGTGAAGCAGATTCAATGGGCTGAATGCCCTAATACTGCTCCTATATCTTATGATTTTGTGGTCTAAATCTCTAAGCTCACACCATGCTCCATTCACAGAGGGACTGCTAAAAATCAAAAACCTAGCTTGGCATATCAGCTGCAGCATACTGTCCTCTGGCTCGGAAGATTGTGGGTTCAAGCCCCAGCCAAGAAATGTGAACTCATGCTTCAGTATTTAGGTTAACATCCTGGTGGGGTGCTGATAATGTACTGCATTGTTTCAGACAAGATGCAAAACAGGCTATGCACCTCCAATTTCACTGGTGTATAAGAGCAACCCAGTGGTACACAAAATTAAGAGATGCATAAATAGAGTATTTTTCCCAGGGTGGAAATATCAAATTTCCTGTCTACATTAACGGTGTTGAGGTTGAGTACATCATGTTCTTAAGTGTGTATATCACCAACAGTCTGTCCTGGTCAAACCAAGTTGGTGTCACAGCCAAAAAGCTCACCAATGCCTCCATCTCCTCAGAAGGCTAAAGAAATTTGACGTGTCTTCGTCAACTCTTCCCAGTTGTTACTGATGCACCACAGAAACTATTCTGTCTGGATGCATCACAGCTTGGCACGGTAACTGCTCTGCACGTGACTGCAAGAAACTGCAGAGAGCTGTGGACACAGCTCAGCACATCACAGAGACCAGCCTCCCCTCCACGGACTCTGTAAAATAGCCAGCAGAATCAAGGATCCACCCACCTCGGACATTCTCCCTTCTCCACTCTCACATCGGGCAGAAGGTACAAAAGCCTGACTCAACGACAGCTTCTTATCAGGCTCTTGAACAATAAGGTTGGCTCTTCTCCTCCCATGTACCTCATTATGATCTTGCACTTTATAGTTCATCTGCACTGCATTTTTTTCAGTAGCTTTTACACTTCATTCTGCAATGTTATTGTTTTCCCTTTTTCTAGCTCAATGCACTGTGAAATGATCTGATCAACATATGCAAGACAAGCTTTTCACTGTATCTTGGTACATATGAAAATAATAAAGCAACAGCAATCGTTCATTCATTGTGTGCCACGTTGTATGACGTAGGCAATCACGTCTTTCCATGACCATGGTTGTTCTTGGCAAATTTTTCCACTGAAGTGGTTTGCCACTGCCTTCTTCTGTGCAATGTCTTTAGAAGTCAAGTGACCCCAGCCAATATTAACACTCTTCAGAGATTGTCTGGCTGGCATCAGAGGTCGCATGACCAGAATCAGGTTTAATATCACTGGCATATGCTGTGAAATTTGTTGTCTTGTGATATGCACCAGTTGCTCTTACAACCATCCAGCACCTGCTCCCGTGGCTTCATGTGACCCTGATCAGCAGGGCTAAACAGGTGCCACACCTTGCCCCAAGGGTCACCTGCAGGCTGGTGGAGGGAATGAGTGCCTTACACCTCCTTTGGTAGAAACACATCTCCACCCCATCACCCTCAATAGCAATACTGGTACTAGTACTAGAGGGCATGGCTTTAAATTGAGAGGGAGGAAGTTAAAGGAGATATGTGAGGCAATATTTTTCACAGAGTGGTAATGCCTTGGACACTGCTGGAGGAAGTAGTGGAAGCAGATATGGCAGTAACATTTAGGAGGTGTGCAGACAGGTACATGAAAAGGCAGAGGATGGAAAGGATGGTGCAGGCTGATGAGATTAGTTTCGATTGAGGTCATGGTTGGCCCATGGGCGGAATGCCCTGTTCCTGTGCTGTTCTCTAAAATTTCAAAGAAAAGCAACAGCCTTGTCCTGGTTGTCCAGGCCAACAACTATTATTCAATCTAACATCTCAGACTGGTCAATATTACATTAATGCTGGTGAGAGCTTGCCTTGTTGTGTTTCCTTTATGATGACAACAATCACATTTGGAATGTCCCCTCCCCAGCTATGATACATACTTTGGGACACAGTGGCTGCCCAAAGGCAGGCCTTTTCTTTAACAGCAACTCCTCTGGTAAATAAAAGGTAAACCCTACTTTCTGAAGTAAAATGAAGTAAAGACAGAAAATGCAAGCAAACCTCCTACATTTGTGGAATGTGACACAGAGTTAATATTTCAGGCCAAAGGCCCTCCCTCAGATCTGCATTTCATCTCAAACTCAAACTGACTGCAGAATCCATACAGTTCAAAGACCATGCCCACGTCAAGCTCTACCCTGAGGATGGCCAAGATGAGGCACCCTCAGGATGGAGGAGCAACACCTCATACACTGGTTGGGTAGCCTCCATCCTGATGGCATGAATATCGATTTCTCCTTCCAGTAAAAATATTTTTCCTCCCCCTTCCCTCTTCTTCTGATCCCCACCCTGACCTTTTACTTCTTCTCACCTGTCTATCACCTCCCCCTTGGCCCCTTTCTTTCCTCCTTTCTTTTCTCCTATGGTCCACTCTCCTCTCCTGTCAGATTCCCTCCTCTCCAGCCCTTTACCTTCCTCACCCACCTGGCTTCACCTTTCACCTTCCAGCTATGTTCCTTCCTCTCCCCACCCCACCTTTTCATCCTGGTGTCTTTCCCCTTCCATTACAGTCCTGAAGGAGGGCCTCCCGTCCATAGATGCTGCCTGACCTGCTGAGTTCCTCTGGCATTTTGTGTGTGTTCCTCCACATTAAACCTGTTTAAGACTTCTTCCAAGTTAAGCCTTAGACTGGGGCTCACCTTTGGAGGGATTACAGCTCCACTTTTCGCCAACAAGGTCACCTGTTTGCATTTTCCATCCCAGGGTAATGTGGCAAATTCAAAGCAGATATCTACTAAACTTGGCTTTTGGAGCTATAGGAATGAGAGGAGGTAACTACAGAAATCTTCCTCCTGCATTTTCACATATCATTTCTGTTATGCACAATTAACATTTGTATTTCCAGTGCTGATAGATCTCTCCCCATAGTGGGTGACACCATCATTCAAAGGGTGAGACAAGGGTCCCAGGGATTGTGGCAATATTTCCAGAGGTGCCCTGGAACAAGCTAATAACTGCACATGTAAAGACAAGTATAACCTTGGCCATGAAACCTCCCACCTAGAAACTAGTACGTTACAGTATAAGCATTCATCACCGAAGTGGCAGGAAAGAATTAAGATCACCAACATTTGTTTTTGAGATCTTTCCAGCCAACACCCATCTTATTGTAAATTTTGTATCTGCTTTGCCAAACAATTCCTTAACAAAAACTGCCGAACTAACCTTCACATCACGCAGAATGAATTTTTCTCCGAGCAGAAGCTGCTATGTTTTGTAGTTCCAAAACATTAAACTAATTGAAGGGAAAACAAGGGAGCCAGGAGATAACTTGTGCATGTTCATTTTTACTTTAAGTGAGGCGTGCACATATGATGTGGTAGCAATGTGATGTATGCAATTCACATATTTTAACATATAACCCATAATTAATTACTTAAACACCAAGAATGCTGAATCAAACAGTACATTTATAATATTACTCAAACACTACTGAAATATTAGATCATCATCATGTGCTGTGCCCAGTTTGAGCTTTGACTGCCATGGCCCACACACTCCTGTTTTGGATCGAGTGGATCAATTCACTGGTATTCATTTCCAATTCTCTGGCTGCTGTCTCCATCATCATTTGTCTTTGTCTTCCTCTAGCTTCCTTCCCTTCAATCTTTCCCATAATTACTGTGCATTCTAACTCCTCTTTCCTAATCACATGTCCAATGAAGTTACGTTGCCTTTTCATGATCTCATACATTATTTCTCTTTTTGTGTTTGCTCTGTTCATGACATCCTCGTTAGATATTCATTTCGTCCATGATATTCTTTGCATCCTCCTCAAAAACTACATTTCTGCTGCTACAATTCATTTCCTCATGTTACTAGATATTGTCCAACATTCTGAGCCATATAACATAACTGGATAAACATAACATTTCAGTACTCTGAGGCAGGTTGTCATGCCTAGTTTAGTGTTGGTCAGTATACTCTTCACTCTCGTAAAGGTGTCTTTTGCCATCCCTATTCTTCTTTTGATGTCCAAGTCGCACCTGTCATCTGATGTCACCCAGCTTCCTAAGTAGCAAAAGTTCTGTACTTGTTTTATGTCTTCCCCATTTATTCTCAGCCTGCAGATAGGATTCTCCTTCTTTTTGGACATCACCATACATTCTGTCTTCTTGCAATTGATAGATAGACCCATTTTTGCACTTTCTTCAACAATTATATCAATTAAGTTTTGTAGTTCTTCCTTCATACTTGCAATTAACACAGTGTCATCCGCATATCTGAAATTATTGATGTTTTCACTGCCAACTTTGATTCCCAAGATGTCTGAAATATTAGATACACAACAGAAACTTTCCTAAAACAGACCAGATGGGATTAGCAACGTGCAGGTACTGTTCTGTCCAAGATTCAGTTGTTTGCTTTGATCTTTAGACCAATAGACATAGGAGCACAATTAGGCCATTTGGCCCATCATGTCTTCTCTGCCATTCTATCAATATTTTCCATCTCAACCCCATTCTACTGCCTTTTCCCCATAACCTTTCTAGTCCTGACTAATCAGGAACCTATCAAACTCCCAATAATCAAGTAACTTGGTGTCCACAGCCATCTGTGGCAATGAATTCCACAGATTTAGCACCCTCTGGCTAAAGAAATTCCTCCCCATCTCTGTTCTAAAGGGGCATGCTGGTATTCTGAGTCTGTGCCCTCTGGTCCTAGACTCTCCCATTATTGGAAATACCCTCTCCACATCCACTGTATCCAGGACTTTCAACATTCGATAGTGAGATTCCCCCCTCCCGCAATTCTTCTCATCTCCAGTGAACACAGACACAGAGCCATCAAACACTCCTCGTACGTTAACACTTTCATTCCTGCGATCATCCTTGCGCACTTCCTCAGGACCCTCTCCAACGCCAGCACATCCTTCGTTAGATAAAGGGTCCAAAACTGCTCACTATGCCCTGTGCACGCTGACCAATGCCGTGTATAGCCCCAGCTTTGTGAGGATTAGGAATATGTTCAGGCTCTTGAACCTGTCCTGTAACCCATTGGATGAATGCTGATCTCTACTACAGCTTCACCTGCCTTGATTCCGTGTCTTACGTAACCAACACCAATATATCTCAGCAACAAACAGCCTGCTGGAGGAACTCTGTGGGTCAAGCAGCATCAGTGGAAGAAAAGGAAATGTCCGTATTTTTTAGTACTGATGCAAGGTTTTCACCAGAAACATTGACAATTCCTTTCCTCGCACAGGCACTGCTCAAATTTTCAAGTTCCTCCAGCAGATCATTTGTTGCTCCAGATTCCAGCATCTAAATTAAAGAAGAAATTATTATAAAAATGTATACATGTCACCATATACTACTTTGAAATCCTTGGCCCCAAATTCTCGGCTTTGCCTATTGCCTGTTGCTGGGGCTGGGGTCGAAGCGCTCGGCAGAGATGGTGCTCAGTGCTCAGTGTCGGAGGGCTGGTCAGAGGCTCGAGGTTTTCGGACGGACTCAAGAGTCGGCTGTGGTCAGGTGCTTCCAGGGTGCTGCATCGGCAAGTTTGCGGCGCTGGAGGTTCATGGCAGGGAGAGTTTCTCCCTTCTACCATCTGGGTGACATGATGGAACTTTCGAGAGACTTTGAGACTTTTTTTTACCGTGCCCATGGTCTGTTCTTTATCAAATTACTGCATTGCTTTGCACTGTTGTAACTATATGTTATAATTATGTGGTTTTTGTCAGTTTTTTTAGTCTTGGTTTGTCTTGTGCTTCTGTGATATCACACTGGAGGAATGTTGTATCATTTCTTAATACATGCATTACTAAATGACAATAAAAGAGGACTGTGTGTCCTCAATCTAAATCTAAAAAAAAATTCATTTTCTTGCAGGCACTTACATGAAAATAAAGAAAATACAATAGAATTTACCAAAAATTCTACACAAAGACTGACAAACAACCAATGTGCAAAGACAATTTGATCTGGAGCACCAGCTATAAGACTGGAGTTCAATTCTTGCCACTCTCTCTGAGCAGTTTGTACGTTCTCCCCGTGACTGTGTGGGTTTCCTCCAGGTGCTCTGCTTTCCTCCCACAGTCCAAAGAAGTGCTTGTCAGGGTTAGTAAGATGCGGCCAGACTATTGGTAGTATGTTGTTTTGCAAGCTCGCCAACGCAATCCTTGCTGATTTGATTTGATGTAAAGAACACATTCCACCGTGCATTAATCTTTAATCTTTAAATTGTGCAAATAAGTAAACAAAATACTGGGAACATGAGTCACAAGGAGTCCTTAGGTCACAGAATCACTTTGGTGTTGTGGTAAGTGAAGGTATCCGTGCCAGTTCAAGTGCCTGATGGTTGGTGAATAATAGCCGTCACTCAAGCCAGGAAATTATAGGCTGGCAAACTTGACATCAGTAGTGGGTAAGTTATTAGAAGGAATTTTAGCCAGATGTTGATTGGGGTCACCCATCTTGTAAAGACACTGCCCAGAAGAAGGCAATGGCAAACCACTTCAGTAGAAACATTTGCCAAGAACAATCATGGTCATAGAAAGAAAGTGATCACCCATGTCATACAACATGGCACATAATGATGACGATGACTGTTTTACCTTGTTCTACCTCAATGAGCCGTGTAATGATTTGATCTGTATCAATAATATGCACTGTATCTTGGTATATATGACAATAATATGTGGGCACGTGGCCAAGTGGTTAAGGCATTGGACTAGCAACCTGAAGGTCATGAGTTCGAGCCCCAGCCGAGGAAGCGTGTTGTGTCCTTGAGCAAGGCACTTAATCACACATTGCTCTGCGACGACACTGGTGCCAAGCTGTATGGGTCCTAATGCCCTTCCCTTGGACAACATTGGTGTCGTGGAGAGGGGAGACTTGCAGCATGGGCAACTGCCGGTCTTCCACACAACCTTGCCCAGGCCTGCGCCCTGGAGAGTGAAAACTTTCCAGGCGCAGATCCATTGTCTCGCAAGACTAACGGGTGCCTTTATTTTTTATGACAATAATTAACCAATTCCACTGTGCTGTATCACCATACAGTATAGAAACAGGCTTTTTGACTCACTGGATTTTGATACATGTGACAATTATAAACCAATGCCAATAGTAATTTGAGTTCCAGTGATTACCTACAAAAAGTGGAAGCCAACAAGATGTGGTGAATGCAGCCCAATAAATCACAGGAAAAGCCCTACCTGCCATTAAACACGTCAACAAGGAACACTGCCACAAGAAAGCAGCATCTATCAACAAGGACCCCCACCATACAGCCCATGCTCTCTTCCCACTGCTGCCATCGGGAAAGAGGTACAGGAGCCTTAGGTCCCACACCCCCAGGTTCAAGAACAGTTATTACCCCTCAGCCATCCTGAACCAGTGTGGATAACTTCACTCACCTCATTACTGAACCGATCACTGAACACAACCTATCAACTCACTTTCAAGGAATCAAAAACTCATGTTCTCAGTATTATTCATTTACTTATTTATTATCATTATTGATTTTTGTATTTGCACAGATTGGCTTCTTTTGCACATTAGTTATTTGTCTGTTTTTGTTGGTGTGCAGTTTTTCATTGATTCTGTTGTATTTCTTTGTTCTACTATGAACGTCTACAAGAAAATAAATTTCAGGGTAGAATATGGTGACATACATGTATTTTGATAATAAATCTACTTTGAACTACAAATGATTGATGTTACCTGAACTTCCTAGATTCTCCTGTTTGGGATTAACCCTTAGGTTGCCAAGCCCAACAAATCCATTCTCCAACACTCAGCATTCCCTCCTCCTTTTAAGATTGGGGCCGCACTTTATCTGAAGAAGGAAGACCTCTTGCTGAAAAAAATTGGACATTTTCTCAAACCAGGGTTCAAAAGTTGGAAGCCTGAACAACAAGCAGTTGCTGCATTCTGCAAATGAAATCACCTGTGATTCAGATGAAAGTAATAACCTCTGGTGTGAAGTTGTCGGACTGGCATCAGAGAACATGCTAATGAATTATACACCAGTGTGCTCAGAAGCAACAGGCACGTCAGACTCCAGCTAGGCTGTCAATGTTCTGCAAACTGTTTAATGATCTCAATAACAGAGAGCTCCAGAACTGCCTTTGCTCCTGGATGAGTGGAAAACAGCCAGTGGGAATTCAGACACCGAACAGAAGCCGGGGTTGATAGATAATGTGTTCCAAGCGGACGGGGTTTAGGGAAGCCACGTCTTTCCACTGGGGCAACCGGGAACAAAGGTGCTGAGTGACGATTACAATGATGGGTGCTTTCTGACTACATTAAGGAGAACTCATAAGGCCTCCCTCTGCCATCTTCCTGATCCTGAGACTCTACTGATGCAGATTAGCTTGGATTCACATCATGGTTGACGTGGACAAGATATGGATGGTTTTGCGATAGAGAAGGGAGTGAAGAGTCAGGTTGGGGTTTCGGAACAGGGATATGGGGAGCTTAGATGTCAGGCCAGAGTCTAGGCCTTTGTTCCATGCTCCATGTTTGAAGGCCATTGACGTGGATGAATGATGAGGGACAGCCAGAATCTGGTTTGGCATTCCAAGCTCAAAAGCCAGTGAGGAAGGATCCTTAGATACACCCAATATCTTGGCTTCCACAGCCCTCTGTGGCAACATGTTCCACAGACCTACCACTCTCTGGATGAAGGAATTCCTCCTCATAACAGTTTTATAGTGACGTCCCTTTAGTTTGAGGCTATGCCCTTGGATTCTAGATTCTTCCCCTAATGGAAGCATCCTCTCCACTCTCCATCACAGATGCACTACCACCAGTGTACTGGAGGAAGCCAATGTGAACAGTATCTCCATCATGATAAAGTAACACCAACTCCGATGGATCAGTCAGGTCATTCGGATGCCTAACATGTCTCCCCAGACAGATCCTTTACTCCCAGTTGAAGGAAGGTCAGGAAGCACCTGGTGGGCAAAGGAAACACTTCAAAGATAACGTCAAAATCAGCCTGAGGAAATTCATCATTACATCTAAGAACAGGGAAGACATTGCACTCAGTAGACACACCTGGAGGAAGTCTGTTCAAGAGGGAGCTGTGCCTGATGAGAGTGACCTTGCTGTGCTGCAGAGAACAAGTGGCAGCTGCTAAAGGAGAAAATGGAGCAACCAACAGACCCAGAACACTAACCACAAACACCACCTATCCTTGCCAAGACTGGACCAGAACACGTGGATCCCAGATCGGCCACCAATACACAACCCCCTAGAAGAACATCATACTCGATTTGAGTGATCACATCACCACTACAACTACAACATCTACTATTACTAGCATTACCAATACTACATCAACAGCTCCTCTTACTACTAATACTACTACAACTAATACTACCACTACTATTACTAGTAATACTAATGCTACAACTACTAATAATACTACTCTCCATCACTCCCCAGGTGAATGTTACTTCCAGACCTTGACTGCTATCAACTTCATCACGGATCACGTTGGAGAATTTGACAAGTACAACCGTTTCAAACAATTGCATTCATGTTCCTGTCTCCTCGTTCTAGCTGTACTGTTGATAACCATTTTCCAGCAGCCTAACTGGCTCCTTGTCCATGAACAATCAAAGGAGGGAGTTTTGTTTCAGTCACATACATCACACTCTATCTAAAGATCAAGATTAGTTTTATTTGTCACATGTACTGTACATCAAAACATCAATACATTCAGTGAAATGTGTCATTGGGGTCAAATCAAATCAATGGGGATTGTGCTGGGGCTGCCTGCAAGTGGCACCACGCTCTGGCACCAACACTGTACGTCACAACTTACTAATCCTAACCATACGTCTTTGGAACGAGGGGGGAAACTGGATGAGCCAGAGGAACCCCATGTAGTCATGGAAAGAACATACGATCTCCTTACACACAGCGGGGAGAATCAAACTCTGTCAGCGATCACTGGTGCTATAAAATGATTGAGCTAACCACTAAGCTATCGTGCTGCCCTGCTCCCAAACCACCCACATATCCAACCTTATCTCATCCTTATCATCTTGATGCTCTCCACCAGTAAGTTCAAAGAAAGGCAACCTTCATAGAACATAAACTTTTCATAGAACATAAACTTTACAGTTCATAGAACATTTCATAGAACATAAACTTTACAGTTCATAGAACATAAACTTTACAGTAGTATAGCATAGTATAGGCCCTTTGCCCCATGATGTTGGGCCGATCTTTTAAACAACTCCAAGATCAATCTGAACTTTCTCTCCCACATCATGGGCCCAGCACGCAAGTGCCACTTACAAAGAATATACAGCAGTGCCACTTAATTCCTTAGACCTTTGTGAAGATTCTGCACAACATCTAAAACTTTGACAAACTTCTGTAGATGTGTGGTGGAGAGTTTTCTGACTGGCTGCATCATAGCCTGGTCTGGAAACACCAATGCCCTTGAACGGTGAAATGTACAAAAGTATATGGATATGGCCTGGTCCATCACGGGAAAAGCTCTCTCCACCACCGAGCACATCTGCATGAAGTACTATCATAGGAAAGCAGCATCCATCATCAAGGTCCCCCACGACCCAGGCCGTGCTCTCCTCTCGCTGCTTCCATCAGGAAGAAAGTACAGGAGCCACAGGGATCAGGAACAGTTATTATCCATCAACCATCAGACTCTTGAACCAGAGGAGATAACTTCACTCAACTTCACTCGCCCCGCAACCAGCTGACTCACTTTCAAGGACTCTTTATCTCATGTTCTCCACATATATTGCTTTTTTTTTGAGTGTATTTGCATATTTTGTTGCTGTTTACACATCAGTTGTTTTTTTTGCATTTACTGTGTATGCCTACAAGAAAATAAACATGTGTACTTTGACAATAAAGTTATTTTGAACCTTTAACCCTTCATTTCCTTTCATTCACTAAGAACCTCTTAAGTGTCTCTAATGCATCTGCCTCTACCAGCACCCCAGCAGCATTCTCCACGAACCCAGCACTCTGTGTAAAACCCTACCTCACCCCCCCCCCGTCACCTTAAAATTATGCCCTCCCATATCAGCCATTTCCACTCTGAGGAAAAGGGGCCGCTATATTAATGTCACTTAACTTTGGTTCCTTGACCTTCAAGGTAACATTTGACCAACGTGGCTTAAATTGCTGCTCACCCATCACCAATACAGGTGTCTATAACCATGAACAGTCTCTTTACTTCAGTGCCTGCTGATACATGAAATGTTTCGGCCGAACATGAACAGTCCATGCGATCCATCTGGGTTATCACCTAATTAATGTGTGTGACGCCCTTTAATCCCTTCGAAAAGATTTGCACAGCTTACTCTGTCAATGCAATTACAGCGAAGGTGTGACAGTGGTGATATTTCACTGGGAGCTTGAGGAGAATTGGTATGTCACCATGGACACTCGCAACTTTCTACACGGAGGGCGGTTAACTGGTTGTATCACCGTCTGGTGTGGGGGACGGACCACTGCACGGAATTGGTGAAAAGCTGCAGAGGATCGTAAACTCAGCCGGCTCCCTCACTGGGCACTGCCTCCCCAGCACCCAGGACACCTTCGAAAGGCGGCAGCTCAAAAAGGTGGCATCCATCATTCAGGACCCCCTATCACCAGGACATGCCCTCTTCTCATCGAGGACAACACACGTGAGCCTGAAGTCACACACTCAATGATTCAGAAACAGCCTTTCCCCCCTCCACCATCAGATTTCTGAACGGAAATTGAACCCATGAACACTTCCTCGGTATGATTTTGCCTCTTTTTCTGCACTACTTTTTTTTAAATATATGCCTATGCAATTCACAGATTTTGTACTGCTGCTGCAAAGCAAGAAATTTCGTGACTTACGCAGGAGATATTAAACCGGATTCTGATTACTTTGTTCTCAATTAAAAAGTTGTCGAGTGACCTTGTATGTAGTTAGTCGGGAGACTAAATTCAAGACCCACTGCCAAGTAAGCATAAATGTGCCCTATGGTGTTATGCAAACTGGCCAGTAGTGTAGTGGCGTCCGCACTGGACTTCGAGGTGCATGGTCCTGGGTTCGAATCCGGCCAGCTCCTTCCACGCTTTCCATCCGTGCTGGGCTGAGTGTTGAGCTAGCAACTCGGCCTCGTTAAAAAAAAAACAAACAAAAATGGTAAAGAAACAGCAGGGTTGCTGCCCGATGCCCAAGGCACGGAAAAGAACAATAACAAGTAATACTATGCATCAAGGTATTCTAGATTAGCAACCCATTAGGATAGTTTAACTTAAAGGAAATGCTAAGAAACGTCAACAGACTTGAAGGCAGAATACAGGGTTAATGGCAGGATCCTCAGCAGCAGGGAGGAACAGAGGGATCTAGGTGTCCATACCCATAAATTGGTCAAAGTTGCAATGCAAGTTGATAAGATGGTTAATAAGGCACATGGTGTGTTGGCCTTCATTAGTCAGTGGACTAAGTTCAAGAGCCACAGGTAATGTTTCAGCTTTATGAAATCCTGGCTAGACCACACTTGGGGTATTGTGTTCAGTTCTGCTTGCCTCATTGTAAAGGATGTGGAAGCTTTCGAGAGGATGTGGAGGAGATTTACCAGGATTAGAGAGCACATCTCATGAAGGAAGGTTGAGCAAGCTAGGGGTTTTCTCTTTGGAGCACAGGAAGATGTGAGGTGACTTGACAGAGGTGTTAAGATGCTACTCTGAGGGGGCATAATTTTAATGTGATTGTAGGAGGGTATGGGGGGTGGGGGTGCCAGAGGTAGGTTTTTTAATTCAGAGAGTGGTAGGTGTGTGGAATGCACTGTCGGGCATGGGGAAGGTGGTAGAGTCAGATATATTAGGGATATTTAAGATAGGCACCAGGATGAAAGAAAAATGGAGGGGTATGTGGGAGGGAGGGATTAGATTGATCTTAAACTTGGTTAAAAGGTTGGCATAATATTTTGGGTCGAAGAGCCTGTACTGTACTGTAATGTTCTAGGTCCTCTGCATGACAGACAGACTCTTTACACTCATTATCCTGATATTGGAAGCTGCCTCAATGATAACAGCACCCTCTTCAGGTACTTCCCCCTTTTTCAGAAGGTGCCAAAGAGCTGAGTCGCAGTTTGTTTACATCCTGAGTCACTGCTGGATGATGTTGCTAATCCTTCAGTTGTTTGACTAAGCAACATCAAACGGCCACTTGAAATTTAGTTCCCTCTCACAGAGCAGCTTCCCCTGAGTACACCTGTCATGAAGCAACCCACAATACCTCCTCCAGACCCAGAGCAGTGTTTAGGACCACAAGAGATTCTGCCATGCTGAACATCCAGAACAACACCCCCAAAATACCAGAGGAACTCAGCAGGCCAGGCAGCATCTGTGAAGAGGAATAAACAGTCAATATTTCGGGCCAAGACCCTTCATCAGGAGCTTAATGAAGGGTCTCAGCCTGAAACTTTAACTGTTCATTCCCCTCCTTAGATGGTGCTGAGTTCTTCCAGCATTTTGGATATGTTGTTCAGTGTTTAGGAATCTACCTCTAACCTGCAACAGAGTTTGCAACTGTTTCACCTGTATCTGATTCTCAATGCACAAGTCGCATCATTGCACATCAAGATTGCAGTGAGTCACTTCTACTGCTCAACCACTTGAACCAACCTTACAAATGTCTTCCTTCCTGGTTTGACTAGAGATGGCAAATTGATTGCTTTAGCATGACGGTCAAAACCAATGACTTCTTCACTCCTGAAGTATTATTTGCAAAGCAAAAGATTTCCAAACTTTATACATATTCAATTCATGGCTCCGTTGCTCCTGTAATGGAATCTGCACTGTTAGTACAATCGCTTTACAGTGCCAGCAACCAACAATTGTTCAATTCCCGCCACTGTCTGTAAGGAGTTGGTATGTTCTCCTCATGACCACATGGGTTTCCTGTGGGTGCTCCAGTTTCCTCCCACATTCCAACCATGAAGGGATTAGGGTTTGGGGATGCAAGGTTGGTACCAGCCTCAAGCACAATTCTCAACTGGTGCAATGTTTCAATATACGTGTGTCAATATAAAGTTAATCTCTTTAAAATACTCCTCCAAGATACCACAACCTTGTCGTAAGGTTTGGAGTGACCTGGAGAACTACATTGGCTGGAGTCAGGGCTTTATGCTTTTGCTCTTGGTAGGATCATCCATGCCAAACAGGTCAAAGGTTAGAGGCCAGACTAAGAGTGGTCCACCGGTCCTCCAGGTTGGTAGGGTCAGCACAGGGCCAACAACCCTGACTGGTAAAACAAAATTGTTACAGAAATAGCAATGAGAATCCTTCTACAACTGAGTGCGATGGTATTCTTTAGTCTCCACCTGGAACTCGCATGAGTGACAGTAGTGAAAACCGTGAGGAAGCTACTGACACGATGAAGAAAGACCTGAACACTGCCCGAGATGGAGGACCTTCATTGCTGCCGTAAATGCCAGTAGCGTAACGGTCAGTAAGTACGCAAGTCTTTAAAGTACTAGTGTTATACATCATGACCCACTTGCACAATTTGTTCTTTATTTCACGTGTTGGGTGTTTGATGTTCGCTTGAACGGTTCCATGGTGTTTCTTTGTTTGGTGTCTGCTTGCGGGAGGACAACTGTCAGCGTTGTATTCTGTATATATACCTTGATAATAGGTGAAATTTGTATCTTGAATCTTTGGATGACCCGCTTTGCAAAAGATGGACACTTATTATGGCCAGTGGGAGCTATTTCAAGCTGAAAGTTTCACCTGTACACCACAAGACCTTGACTCAGGTTCACTTTAACATCGACCACGAATAGACGACAAACTCTCCCGAAACTCTGATGGAAAGTGAGCTACAGTAAGAGGTGTCAATTACTGGTTACACACGAGACTGCAGCCGCTATAATCCGGAGCAAAAGGCAAACTGCTGGAGGAACTCAGCAGATCAGGGGTCTCGACCCGAAATGCTGATGGTCCGTTTCCCTCCCTAGATATGGCTAAACCTGCTGAGTTCCCCTTTTGCTTTTTGATAGAGTGCAAGTTTCAGCTTTCATCACTCAACTACAGGTACTCAAGTGGCTTGATACAGGTAGGAACAACACAAGGTGAATCGTTATGGGCAAAGAGCATGAGCAGCAATTATTCTCGTTATTACTATTAAGTAACCCTCTGCGCCCGGATGCTGACATTCCAGAATCAATTGCACATTCCGCATCAGTCCAACAGTGTTCATGGTGTCCCGGTGCCTTGCGGTTTCCACAGTTATAGAGCTGCTCATGATTATTAAAGAAATAGAGCACCATTCACAATTTCTAACACTTGAATCTTTCTCCCAGAGCTGACAGAAGCCTGCCAGTAAGGTTCTTTCACAGAGTCATAGAGCCCTACAGCACAGAAACAGGCCCTCTGGCCCATCTAGTCCATGCCAAATCTGCCTAGTCCCGTCAACCTCTCTAGCCCTCCACACCACCCCCACCCCCCCCATCCGTGTACCCACCCAGATTTCTCATAAATGTTAAAATCGAACCAGCTTCCTCTGGACCTGTGACAGCTTGGTTCTGCTCCTCTTATCACGAGACCCGGGCTGACACATCGCAGTCCCAGCACCACACCGCCACGTCAGAGGCACTGACCTTTAAGCAAGGCATTAAGCCAATGTTATGCAGCCTGCGAAGACCTCTTGGCACAAGATAAGCGGTTCGGGAGTTTTCCCAAGGTACCTGTGCCAACATCCTACCCTCTGCCTTCACCACAAAAATAAATTAAGTGACCACTTGTCACTTAACATAAAGCATAGAACAATTACAGAACAGTATAGTCCCTTCAGCCCACATGTTCTTCTAACCTTTTAACCTCCTCCAAGATCAATCTTACCATTCCCTCCTCTATAGACCTCCATTTATTTCATCCATGTGCCTATCTAAGAGTTTTCTAAATGCCCCTGACATATCTGCCTCTACCACCACTCCTGGCAGTGTGTTCCAAGCACCTAATATTCTCTCTGTAAAATACTTACCTCAGACATGTTCCCTATACATTCCTACAATCGCCTTAAAATTATGCCCACTCATTTTAGCCATTTCTGCCCTGGAAAAAAAGTCACTCAAATTATGCTTCTTATTGTCTTGTACACCTCTATCAAGCCATCTTTCATCCTCCTTTATTCCAAAGAGAAAATCCCTAGCTTGCTCAAGCCATCCTGATAAAACATGCTCTTTAATGTAGGAAGTATCCTGGTAAATCTCCTCTGCACCCTCTCTGAATTTTCCACATCCTTCCCATAATGGTACAGTCAAAAGTGAACACAATACTCCAGGTGTGGTGACGGGCCCTTTCACTGCACAAAATGGCCGCTGCGATTACTCACACGAGAGTAGGTGCACAGGTCGATTCATCACACGCGAGGCACGGATGGGCGTTTGCAGAAGCATGCCACACAGTTTTATAGCCTCCCTCTCTTTCTGTTCTGAAAGCACATCAGTCCTTGGTTTACTGACACTGGCGTGAAATGCCATTGGAGTTTTCCTGGTCTTCTGTCATAATTCCAGTGGCCATGGAAACCAAAGGAAAATAAAGGAGATATAAAAGTTTTGCTAACAGTTTAACTTGCCCTCAAATTGACCCAGGTGCAGGAGGAAATAACTTAAACCAGTTAAGTAAATGTTACTGTAAAAGGAAATTAAATTCTGTGTTAAGTAGGTCACTCACTTATAAGGGAATTAATTACTGTAAAGAAATAGGTATAATTATGACATTTGGATGATGCATTCACTTCAGTCGTGTCCTTGTTTACCAGTAAAGACGTCATCAGCATTCAGATTGTGGGAGATGGAAGATAGGCCCTGCATCACTAAGGCACATTTTACCCCCTCATACCATGGAAAAAAAATTGCTCCAAGTATCACTGTGCTCCTGTGACATGGCTACTGTGGTGATCCGACTCTCTATAACATATACACTTGGTGACTACATTATTAGCTATACCTGTACACCTGCTCATTAATGCAAATATCTAATCAGCCAATCACGTGGCAGCAACTCAATGCACAAAAGCATGCAGACATGGTCAAGAGGTTCGGTTGTTGTTCAGGCCAAACCGTAATGGAGAAGAAATGTGATCTAAGTGACTTTGTCCGTGGAACAATTGTTGGTGCCAGATGGGGTGGTTTGAGTATCTCAGAAACTGCTGATCTCCTGGGATTTTCAGACAATAGTCTCTAGAGCTTACAGAAAACAGCCAGTGAG